>NC_045485.1:19672455-20272455 GCF_009650955.1 Corvus moneduloides
TCCAAAATATGAAGCAATTTTCACATTGTCCATCCCCAAGACACACATACAGACTGTCTGTGGAGCCCTGTGAATATTCTGTGGCAATTCTGTGTATTAAATATCATAATGAGAAGATATGGAAGGCATGCAGGTAACTATGGCAGAAATAGAGGCCACATGGTTGCAGTGGCCTGCAGCTTACCTGCCTTTTATCAGCAGTACCCCACAGCAAGCAGTGTTGTGCCAAGCTATTCCAGTTCCTGGATCATGCAAGTTTCAAGGCTTTCTTTGAATCAACGTGATTTGTTCTGATGAGTGGTTAGAAGTGTGGTTGTAAGTTCCTGTTTAGGTAAAGGGATGAAAATAGTGAATGCTCACAAAAAGAAAGTGATGCTGTGAGGGGCCAGCTGAAGGGCAGTTTCTTTATGGCCACATGATGCCTGCTCAGAGCTCCACAGCCCTGGCTCCCTGCAACAGGCTATATGAGCTGCCTGCAGGTACTGAAGGGCCCTCTGGGGTCTGGTGTACAAATGGTGCTATTTTGAGTACCACTATGTGACCTTGAGACTCTCTGGGAGCTGCTGCTCCAAGGTGCTGGTTATAGCATGGCTATGAGAACCAAAGGGAAGGAGCCCCCAGAAAGCCAGGCAGAGATGTGCCAGGGACTCCAGTCCAGGGCTGATCCCTGTTGGAGTGCTCTCAGTTCCTCATGAAACAGATACTGAAGCTGAAAGGAAAGCATAGCCTCTTGACATGAAATACATCATTCTTGGACAGTGGCTCATGTGTCCTTTCAGCACTGACCTGGCTATTTATGTCACCACACTGCTGGTGAACATCTTTAATGCTTGAGGACACCTCCTGCCAAACTGGGCCCTTTGTCCCCAGATGCTCCTAATTAGCCTGCCTTGTTGTGATGCTCAAGTCCTCCGATGGGATCACACACCTACGGGGGTTTTACATGGATGAATGATCCTGTGCTGGCTGTGACTATGTCTCTGCATGCTGTGGAGCTTGAGGCTGCAAGCAGATTATATATTTTTAAGGGAATAAATGTGTGTTTTTCATCTGTGCTCAAGGCTGGTGGCTGCTTAAATCAGGGTAGTGAATATGCAGACACTAAGGAGTATGCAGTTTATTACTGAGGCTTTTCAGGATTTTGCTGTTACTGCAAAACCAGACAAGAGCCTCCTTGCCAGTAGGATGGGGACCTGTCTGTTGTGCTAGCAGTGTTTCTGCTTTTGTCCTCTGTAGGACAGAGGAATGCTGCAGTTTTGTCTGTCCGGCAATCAAGGGAGCTTGTTCTTAGTCCTGCTGTGTCTCTCTGACTGCTGAAGTTGAAAACCAATTCTTCAGATCCATCTGTTCAGGGAGGAAAAGGGACTGAAGTACTGGAGCAGTTAAGGAATTACGGTGGTATCTCTGGAAAGAAATCCCATCTGAAATGAATTTGGGCTGAAATTTCTTGGACTTTTTGGAGCTTCTCCACCTTTAGTAGTAAAATAAATGAGAAATGCTTTCCTTTCCCAAGTGACTGACCTTTCCACAAAGGTGCTGGTTACTGGAGAAAGTGACTATTTCATGCGAAGACCAAAGTCTGCGGTATAAGTGGAAGGTACTTGTAAATCCCTTGAGACTCAGTCACAGTGCCTCCTTGTGCATTGCTCAAAATTGTTCTTGCCGTATTTGAATTCAGTATTTCTTCTCTTTAATATAAAATGCTACCTAGGGGACTGGGGATAACTTTTTTCAGCTGGCTCTCAGTGCATATAACATAGCTGAAATAAAATATTCTGTTTGCACAGAGGTTTTTCTGAGAAAAGATGATTATCTTAGATGCTTGTGTTTCTTTTCACCTGTTCCCATTCATATGCAGCGTGCTCTGCTGTGGTTGAGAAATACTTAAAACCCTGTTTACCTAATCAGAAAAGTCCAGACAATTATGAGGGAAATAGGGAAGGCACAGCTTGATTTTCATTTAAAAGATTTCTGAGAGAGATGTAGTACTGCAAAGATCAAGAGAACAAATTCTCAGATGGCAAGTTATAGCAGAGGCCTTGTGGGTATCTATGTTTTTCCATTTCTCCCATGATACAAGAACAAGAAACAGCTCAATTAAATGGAAGAGCATTAAACATGGATAGGCGGATTTCTATAATTGGAAATGTTTTGTTAACTTGTGGGACTTATTACCACAATATAATAGCACAGTTCGCTTTTTTTTAATTACCTAAATTGTAGTGTAAACTGTCTGGGGAGAAGATGTCAGGGGAAAATGGTGCTGAGTATGCTGGGAGGTTGGAGAGCACCTGTGCAGAGCTCTCACCCCAGTTATGACCACAGAGCTTATTCTCCAATTTCAGACAGTTCTGCTGCTTCAAGCCTCACTTAAAGGCCCAGTTCTGCTGTGCTAATGTATTGATTTTTTATACAAATTGTGCTGCTGCTTTATTACCTGAATCTTGCTGTGGATTAGCCTGCTCGGTGAGGTTTCTAAGATATGGACTTTCCTTCTTCACCACCTTCAATTTATCTGCTAAAAATACTCACGATCAAGTATAAAAGAATGATAAATAAATGCTTGGTTGGAGCAGCCCAGCTATATATGAATATTTGGACTATGCCAAGTGTCTTGTTGCACAGATTTCTGATCCTATTAGTTAACTCCATTTTTCAAGGGGAAAAAAATCCTCCAGGCTTTTACAACAGACAAGAATTATTGAGCAAGCATTTTTTTCCACCTTTTTCTAAACTGGAATATCCCAGCATCTTTGTTTTGCACAGAGTCAATGCCTAATTCATATTCAGAACCTGTGCCTGTGAGTCATTAAATTGGGGATTGCTCAGTTTAGGCTACTTGTCTGAACTCCTGAGTCACTACCTGTGGAAACCATGTTTTTACTAGAAAATGGACATATCGTGAACCAGCCATAAAATAGGAAAACCGGAACACTTAAGACAGAAGGACTTGAGCAGGTACACAAGGGAAGAGTCCATGGGGAGGCTGTGAGAAAGGAACAAGCAGCACAGGGGAGAATGTGAATGAGGAACAAGCAGTGTAGCATAATCCTGAGAAAAAGGAAGAAAAGGATAAGAAAATGCAAACTGAAGGACAGTTGTGACATACACAACAGACAATGTGACACACATACAAGAGCCAATCATAAAGCATAAAGTAGTGTGTGAAAATAGGCCTTAACCAATAATAAATATGCATGATTGCATATAGGGAAAGCAAAAACTGTATATTAGGGACAGTAGTTCATCAATAAAATGGCTTCTGCTTGATTCACATTGAATTGTGTAGAGTCCGTTGTTTCTCTCCACAGCTACCTTGAGACAGTGTGCTTCTGGGGGCCCCTCTGAGGAGGTCTACAGGAGGAAAGACCTGATTTTTACATTGGGATCCTGTTAATTAGTGAGGTCATAATTTGCTAGCATTGGGAAAAGCTGAGGTGAGATGGGAAGAGGTAAGGGAAGGGAATACTCTGTTCCATTTTCCCTTGACTTTACCACTAGACTCAAGAAGTGACATCTGTCAGAGAGTGGATGAAATTGGGAGCAACTTAAATTTTCAAGTCAAAACCACAATAAAAATCAATGGGCTGTGAGTTAAAATGGGAGCTGTGAAACACAAGCCTGTTGCTTTGCGTTAGGCCAGCTCTAGCAGAAACAGTGGATTTGCAGTTGCCTGAAGTCTTTAACGTAAGATTAAAGAGCTTTCTAAAATGCTGGTTTAATCCAATTTCCATGAACATCTTGTGTGTTCAACAAGTCAAACACAATGAACCTCGTGGTCCTCTCTGGGCCTGCAGTGAAAGAATCTGGGAAGATGATACCTGAGTTAGACACACGTGGGTATGAGCCATTCCTTGTCATGCTTTTGGAGGCCCACACCCACAGGTATGAACACATGAACATGTGGAGACAGATGCTGACATGGTGCAAGTTGTTTCAATGAAACTGGGGTATATTATGGCCAAAGAGGATCATGTCCTGAATGTTATCTTTTTTTAAAGTAAACTTAAATATGCAGTGCAGTTGCTTCCCAGTAACAAAAGCTGAAATATCACTGTTACCCTATTCTATAGGTTGTATGCTGGTGGGACAGTATTTGGATAGTACAAAATACTGTTCTGCTGAGAGAAGCACAACTAATCCTTTGTAGCTTGGCAAAGACATTTTGCAGATGCATACTGAAATGACCTGTACTAATTACCCAAATGAAAAAATGTCTGATGTGTAAATTTAGCTTATGAAACTCAAAGTGCTGCCTCAGGAGAATGTAGTGGCCTGAGAGGAATTTCTTGGTGCCACTTCTATGGTGAGTTCATTCCTCTCCTTATATCAGGAATCCACATAAGGTTAGTAATTTACATTCACTTGCAGATTAGCATATAATCTTCTGACTCCACAGCTGGATCTGCTACTTCTGCAGCATCCCTACACACAGGGTTAAAGTGCTTTTTAGACTGTAATCATCTGGCACATTTATCAGCCACTGGCACAAACGTGACGCTTGCCCAGAACGCTTTGGAACTTGTCCCACTGTGCTCCTAGGAAGGCCAATCCCGGCCGGAAGGTGACGGGTGGGGCCGGGAGAGGGCAGTGCGCTACCCCAGACCTGGCTGGGGAGCCAGCTGTGCACAACCTCTGCTGCTGTCTCGGCTCCCCCGCAGCCGAGGTGGGCTCGGTGGGTAACGGGGCTGTGGGCTGTTCGCTCTGCGCAGGCAGAGCTGGAGGGGAAGCTCCCAGGAGAGCAAAATGTGTCTGGAATGGGAGACAGATTTTGTGCATTGGTTACACGTGGACATTTATACTGGTACAGGCAGCAGAGAGTAACATGACACACTCGCTACAGCCGGTGAATTCACTTGTTTGGCAGGCAGTGTAGCGGAGGCTGAGAAAGGAAGTGCAATGCAAAATCCATGCATCTTGCCACTCTTCTAATCTACCTTTATCCACAAAGTAATGTGCGTCTGTAATGCTGCAGGTGTCATAAGCTCTCGTATGTATCTTAGACCAAGCATGGTGATGCTCTGCTTAGATTTGGCATTTCTTTGTAACTACATAGAAAATCCTGTCAGTTTTTTTATGCTATACTGTAAGCATTGTCACAGTTTGTGTTGGTTGGCTGATGGGACAAGGATGGAAACACTGGGTGTATTTTCCTTAAGGCAGATCCACTGTCCAGTAGCCTGTCTGTACAAACAACTGTGGTCTGCTCCTCAATTTACAGCTGGGCAAAACTGAGGTTGATGTGGATTCCTCTTGCTGTGCCAGTTTCCCTATCTATAAAATGAATGACACTTGTCTTTTTGGAGCCTGACTGATGGCAGGACATACAGAACAAGATATTACCGCTGCATCACACATCCTAGCACACAGCTACTGTACCCTGGGTAAAGAGTGACTTGCATCTAAAGCTACATAGCTGCTGGGGGTTGTGGCAGTACAGGGACAGTAAATTTTATGAGTTAACCTAGTGTTAAAGTATTGCTTCTCAGAATTGCTTCAGACTGCTATAGTGTGATGTTACCTTTATCAAGCCACATGTGTACTCCCTTCATGCACTGAAAACTTGTGTCCTGAAGTATTCATTGACCTAAATATGTAAAGTGATTACTCCCCTGTTCAAAACCTTAGGTCATGTTTCCTACCAAATTCATAGGTATCGTGCAGTCTTCTCCTTTGTCTTTAAATAACAGCACTATGTTCTGGTGTGTGGGTGTGCCTTCAGGACAGTACTCCGAGACAGCTATTCACAGCAGCACTGCTGGTTTCCCTTGGCCCCGAATACCCTACTATTTAAAGTTATTTTAATGAAAGCCCTTTCCATGCCTTAGTCTGAGCAAGTGAATATGTTTTGTTGCTTGTTGGGCTGTACCTTTGTTGTTTGTGCCAAGCTGTGAATGCCTCCAAAGTATCCAAGGGCCTGAGTGGAGAACTGTCCCGGTGGGAAGAGGCAGCTGTACCTTGGGCAGGGTTAAAGCCTGGGCATGGTGCGAGTCAGAGGTCTCTGCTGTGGTTTGCCTTGAAGCTGTTACTGAGCAATTTGTGCAGACTCCTCCAGGAGAGCGTCAGCTCTTTGGTGCACTGTTGGTTGGATCCAGGATTGCTTCCAAGGAGTGCTGCCTCTCTCCATCCCTCCCCTCTGCCTCGGTGAACTCACTGCCACAGCGGGACTGCTGAGAAGCCAGGCTGCCTCACCAGGGAGGGCACGTGCTTGTGAGTGTCTGAAGGGGCTGAAGGGGAGCCATCGCTCTTTGCAGTGTCTTTCTGTTGCTTTTTCTGACGGGCATCTGAGCTGAACTGCTGGTGACAGCTTGGAGAAGGCTGCAGGAGGGTGGCTGGGAGCTCTCTTGGGCAGAGAGGTCGGCTGTGAGCAGTATTTGTCCCAGAGATACACTCAGAGTGCGGCTGGCAGCAGTGGTGGCTGCTGTGGCTCACTGTTTGTCTCCAGTGACAGTAACCAGGGAAATATTTTTGAGCGAACTGGCCTCTGTTCAGCAGTGAGCAAGCAACCATTCCTTCAGGTCCTGAGCTCAGAAATTATGTGAATAGGCTCTGAAATGATTTTGCTGGATGGAATAGCTCAGGGCAGAGTCAGTGGCTATAATTCTTCTAAGATACAGTTTCAGCTATGAAGCTGTCTGCTGGCAAGCTCTGGGAGAAAGGAATGAAGTCTGCTGCACAGTCTGCCGTATCTCTTGATTAGCTCAGTGTCCAGGCATTGTAATAAGCGTATTTTAGCTTTGCAGTTTGCCACATATGGGTTTTGTTATTTATTCAGGATGGTTTTTAACATGACATTATGGAAATGTTCTTTTGTTCTATTCTCTGAGCAGGAATTTGTGTTCTAGCAATCCAGCATTGTTGTGAAGGACAGATTTTGGGAAGAAGATGAATTAACTTTTCTCTGGCAAAAATCAGAAACTATCAAGAAGTTTTTACTATTGAGGCACTAGGCAAGAGGTGGTGCTGCTATAAATCTGGATTTACTTCTTGAATGCTGAGATTAGACTTTTGCCTTTAATGCCTTTTATTAGGGAAGTTTCAGTTTTGTGGATAGTAGGATGTAGCATCCCCTCACCAGCGGGTGGTCTGTGAAATCAAGCAATATCTTGCTGAGCAAATGATGTGGTATGGTGTGTTTCTTTAGATCTTTTCTGATTATGGATAATTAATAATGTAGAGTAAAGATTTGTTAATAATTTCTTATCTATTACGATTTTACAGCAATATTGTAAGAAGTATCTTGATTATAGGCTGGGATATGAAGTCACCTAACTGAACAGTGGAGAGTGCTTTGAGAATTTTATATTAGTTTGTAAAATTTAGCTTTTATGGGGAATATTAATGGAGAATTCCTAGATATGTGCATAAATGTATGGTATGTTTTGAGAGTAGGCAGTCATGGAAATCCTTGAAGTGTGACTGTAAGTATAAATTTGTACACACCAATGTATTTTTGCAGTAAGTACCAATAGTAAATCAAAATGAGTTTACCTGTGTAGAAGAAAGATTTTTTTTTGCCAATCAATTTTAAGACAACTTCTTTAAAAACAAAAAAATCTCCATCAAACAAGAACACTCCAAGACTGTTTTTGAAGAAGTGGTTAAATGGAAAAAGCAGCAAAATCTGTTTTTTTCATCCAAGGAAGTATATTCCAAAATATTTTGACATGGGCTTAGAAAGCTGACATAAAGCCTAGAGGGTGCATGGCAGCAGCAGCAGCAGCACTGCATGTAGTAGTAGCAGGGACACATCCTGCCTGGACTGGTAACAGCCTGCTTGCCAGTTTCACACACAAGTGAATAATTAATTTTTAGACTGTAGATAGGCCTGATTGAGAACTGTCAACTTCACTACTTCTGAGTCTTGGGGCTTCCCAGGCCCAGATTTCACGTCTGTATCTGAACTTTGTGGCCATCTGCTATCAGAGGAATACATGTTTAAATGTTTAACAAAACAGGACTCCAAGCATTTCCTCTTGTTTCAGTGCAGCTGCCAATAGACTTAACTTTGCCTTGTGCGCATGCTTGAGGGGTCTGCCGACTTAGCAACCACCTGGAAGGCTGGATCTACAGCCTGGGGGAAGTTCAGGTTTGGATGTAAATTAATTGTGATCCTGAGGCTAAGCTGGAAATTTCCCTCTTATGTAGTGGCAACGTTGGACCTGCAAATATCTGGGAATTAAAATTCTCCGCAGTGTCCCTGTGCCTTGATGCTTGGCCTGTCTGTAGTCCTTACTTTCTTGCTTGGACAGCATTCAAATGTCTCCTTTGGAGGTTGTTTCCAATGATTGCTTTGAGCATCTCTTGTGTCTTTCACTCAGTAAGCTTCAAGACTGGGTGGGTGTTAATGGCTTTGCATCTTTAGTGTGGTCTTTTCTGCTTACTGCAGTGGCCCAACAGACCTCCTCAAGAAACTGAAAGTGAGGAGGTTTCCAGCTGGGCGGGCAAGATTTCAGGTTTTTGATATGAACAGCTCTCTTTTCTCTCCTTTCCCAGTCAACCACAATAGACTCCTAATGTCTACTGTGCCTGCC
This sequence comes from Corvus moneduloides, assembly GCF_009650955.1. Lineage (NCBI taxonomy): Eukaryota > Metazoa > Chordata > Aves > Passeriformes > Corvidae > Corvus > Corvus moneduloides. The sequence goes on from NC_045485.1 coordinate 19,680,990, forward strand.
TGTAAAAACAACTTACTAAAGTCTGTAACCACTCCTGGAGCACAGGAAAACACAGCCTCTAAACAGGTCTTTGCAGTCTGTGACCTCTTCACTCTTGTAATTTTATGTTAAAATGAGCATCAAATTTAGTCAATGAGATTAATTGAACAGTGCAGTGATCCAAAGAAATTTGAGCAGTCTTCCCTAAAATACTTAAAACCAGCAGAAATATTTACTGCGCCTGCAGAGCCAGGCTCACGTAAAGCTGCACCTCCATCATTAAGCTGCACAGAATGCCTTAGAAATACCAATCACCACTCAGTGTAATGACAGGAGAAAACTTCAGAGCAGATCTGCTGCATGATGGAAAATCACATCAGGCACTTGTTCAGCTTCTGTCCAGGTAGACACTGAGACTCACAGGTTTTTGAGCTCTTCAGAGAAAGGTGCATCTCTAACCTTTCATGGAGATGTTTGGAAAAGCTTGCAAGGCAATTCCTTCCACACCATGACCTCAATCTGTCTCCTTCTCAAGGGATTGGAACACGTTGGCAGTGCATCACTCAAGACAGAGTCTTGCTCCTAACCTGCTTGCCCAGATTTCTACTACCTTAGTGTACGCAAAATTGGGTTGCTGTTACAACTAAAAATCCAACAACTTAAAGGGATACTTCCAAACATGAACAAGAGTTATTTAAATATTTTAGAAGAATCTTCAGTCTTTGGAAGTTGGCTACCAAACTTTGCTATGAATCTTTGCTTTAATGAGAAGAGAAATTGCATTTAAACAAATACTGTTTGTAGGTTTTACAGTTGTGCTTGGTGAAAAATTGATCTGAGAGAAAAGATGACACCAGTCTTCTATGCTTCATTTTGGCTTTTGCTCTAAGCTGATCTAAGTCTGATTCTCTCCTGGACGGGGTAGTCCTGGCTTTGCCAACCCCCACCCCTTCCATGCATTACCAGCACTTGCAACCTTCAAGCAGCTTTGCAGAGAACTAACCCAGATGAGAAGCAATCTCTAAGGAAATGATTCCTTCACCTTATTTACAGTAACTTTATTCCTGGCTTAGTTTTCAGCTGACTCAACATGGGTTAGCAAAAAGAGAGGTGGCAGGAATGTGCAGCAGAATAAGAGAAAGGATGGGATTTCCTGTCAGTTTATAGCTGAATATTTAGCTCCTCTTTAGAGCAATCTGTGGCACAGCAGCTTGTATCAGGAACTGACCTCGCTGTTTGTCTGCCTCGGCCGAGAGAATAAACAAACCTTTTCAGAAAGTAGACAAGGGGCACAAATGGTGAGAAAGAAAAATAAATAGAAATTTAAAAAAGGAATCCAAACCAAGAGCTTCTTTCTCTGATGTATTAACCTTGAAGTTTTCACCTTCACGAAGTGAAATATTTTGCTTGAGGGCTTGAACTGGGAATTCTGGTAGGACAAAATATTTTCAAGTCTTTTAGCCTGCTTAAACCTGATCAGTGAAATGTGCAAATTTGTTTCCTTAGTGTGTTTAATTCTTGAAATCTAACTTAGCTCTGCTAGACTTAGCTGCTGTCCATGGCAAGCAAAGGAGACTCAGGACCTGGGAGAAGTTCTGAGCTATGGGAATTCTGCAGCTTTCAAACTGGATTTGTGTGTTGGCTTTTGGTACTTTTTAAGAAGCATAAGAACACATAATGTGAGGTATCCTTTCATGTTCTTAAAATGAAATATCTGGCCTCAGGCTTAACCCTGTATGACCCTTTTCCATCACATCAGCAATCTGATTTTCCTCTAAACCCACAGCTATGAAAGCTCTGAGCATAATTTTTGACAGAGCTTGCACAAAGTAGGAGTAGGCTGATGTACTCTACTATTCTAGAAAAGATTTTCTTTCACTCCCAGCTGTCTTCCTTCCCTGTGAATTACGTGTTAGGCTGTCATTAAGAGGAGATGAACTTTGCCCTGGAAATTTGTAACGCGTTATTCCAAGGGTAGTGACTTCAGATGGCAGATTGAAGCCATCCTCTCCTGCAGTCAGCAGAAGGCCGGGCAGTTGTAGCATTCAGTCACTAAAAAAACAAAGAAGCCCCAATGTCCTGTTGTGGCTGGTGGCCTTTGGTTGTCCTTGGTGGAGCAACAGGCACTGCTGTGTCAATCTGCCCGGTGCAGTCCAGTCGCTCACTCCAGCAGGTCACCTTTCCAGCACTGTTGGAAACAATTAGATGCCATTAGCATGTAAACTAGTTTGTGTATGCTCAGAGAAAAGAGGAAAGATATTCTTTGTTGCTTTTAATCATTGTCTGTTGGTGTGGCTCCTCCAGACCTCCTGTGGGAGCACATACAGCTGAGTGAGACACAGAATAAGTAAGTGTGGAAGCCCAAGCATGTTTCATTTTTGAATGAGGAACTATGAAGCATAACTGAAAGGCTTTCCCCTTGAAGATTAGATAGCACAGTTGCAGCGAGCCTCCCTAGAGAGCTGGGAAGGAGGAGAAGCTGTGCCAGACAGATGGCTATAGTAATTGCCTTTCTTTTTCTCCCCCTTGGTAGAAAACCCTGGGAAGCAAAACTGTAAGGCCTAATTCTTCTGCAGTGAAACAGGCCTCTGCAAGGAATCGAATTTATAGCAGTTTAAGAGGAGAACCAAGAGTAGATGAACTGACTTGCTTCTTTTATTTTTTCTTCTTTTATCACATCCTTATTTAAATTGTCCTGGCAATTCAATTAATTCAAGTAATGAAGAACTGTATGGTGTGTGCAAATGTTCATCTTTGGTGACCTGTGTAGGGGATTGGCATTGTTTCATGTAACATTGAACAATTAAGCTTTTTTCTTTTTTAAATTTTAGAGGCTATGAATAACTGTCTCTTCCAATTAAAAAAAAAAAAAAAAAAGAAAAAGTAAAAGTGAAAACCACAAGCGCAATCACACAGAAGGTGGGAAATGTCTGAGTCAACTTTCCCAAAATAAATGTGTTCCAGACACTTGGCTGGTGTATATTTTGATATGATCTTGAGTTGCATGCCTATACAGATTTTATCAGAGAACAAGACTGCTCTTGTCAACCAGGGCTTGTCCAGTCTCTTCTGTAGATATTAGCAAGGGATGCAATGAAACAAAATAGTTGTTAAGTTCCTGCAGCTTTTCAGCTTCCTAAAACCTTCCCCTTGACCCCATGAAGTGTTAAAATGTGCCCATCATCAATAAACTTTTTTGAAGTAGACTATGAACCTGCAGCTGTCCACTCAATACCAGCTCTTGTCACCCTAAAGAAGGGGTTTCTCAGCTGGAATATCAGTCCCAGAGAAAAATGGTACCTTGCTTCTGCCCAGGAGGGTGAACACTTCCTGCTGCCTTCTGGCTTGGAGTACGGACCAGAGAGGCTTTGGAACTTCCTGGGATAAAGCTAGGGGAAGATAGAAATGATTAATGCTCACTGATGCTAGGCAAATGTTGTAGCTTTGAACCAAACCCAGACCTGTGTCTTTTGGTTTGCTTATAAGATTTTTTCCAAGCTTTTCTTCTAGTCAAAGATTAAAAACTTCCTCCAGCAGCCCCAGGTAATGATGTTTCTGAGGACTTCTACTGCAAGTTCTGCGCTGTGATGGTGTTACAAATTCTTCCATGTTGGAGAGTAACTACTTTTAAGCACTGTCCTAGAGGAAGATACAAATGGGCAAATGGGACCTTTAGTGCTGTTGGCTACAGCTGCTGACTTTTCATAGCCACGTGATCTCATTTGCCATTTGGGCTCGTGAGGCACCTTCCCTTGTTTTCTCAGATTTTCTGTCTCCTGCTAGTTTCTTCTGCTGCAATTTCTTTTCCCAGCATGTCAGTGTGTGAACTGTACTGACTTACGGAATGTGTGATTCCTAGACACCGACTGTGTTTTGTACCACCTTTCTCATCATCTGAGCGTCTCCTCCTGAGTATGGGTTTTACAACAAATCCCATGTGGTTCATCTTGCCCAGGCAGGGGATTTGATGAGAACTAACAGGCACTCTGCAGTTCTTGTTTCTTTTGCTTCATCTTATCCTTACATGACAAAAATATTTTGAAATAAAAAGAATATTTAGAAACCAGAAACCAAGTTATTTTTAGGGCAAGCTAATAAAGCTAAATAAGACTTGGGGGGGTGGTGGAATTTCTGTTTTGCTCAAGACTGGTTGATATTAACGATGTCTTCACATCAGCAGACATCAAGCACAAACTAAAGTACTGGCAGGTTTGTTACTCTGGAGGGCTGGGCAAGTCTCTGAGAGGTGAGAGATGGTGGCACCTTTTCTAGTTAACTTTCCATTTCTGTCAAACCTTCTTGTGAGTCTGTCATCCATTGCAGAAACCTCTGTTCTATTTTTGCAGCTAGTTGGCATAATTTCAGTCCTGGTCAAACTTGATTGTACCTGACCACCTGTGGGACTGCACAGAAGTCACAATAACTTTACACCTTCTGGATGCTGAAATCAACAGTGTTTCCTTCAATGGATGCCCTGAGGTTTCTTGGTTCTGAGAATCCAAGCTTTGTTTAAATCATTAATTTGATTTTCCTTTCCCGTCCTTCTATGTTGGTTGTTTTTTGTTACGATCAGCTACAGTCACCTCTAAACACCAGTTTTATTTTCTCCTGCCTTCATCTTGCTGCCCACACGTGTTTTGAAAAGGGCAAATCTGTAACTATTATGGTGATTCAGAAATACTTCCAGTGTACTTTCTGAAGGATGGTTGAATCTTTGGACCAATAATCTGGGGACACCTGTTGAGAACTGTGTTCATAGATTACAGGACCTTTTTGCTGCTGGTTCCTTGGGCATAGCGTTTATCTGACTCCAAACAGGGCTATCTGTTCTTCAGCAGTTAGAGAGAAACCAGGCTTATAGTATTCTCTGCTTTCTGAAAAATAACCTTTTATATTCAAAAGGATTTTAGTTTGCTTTCCTTTATTTGCTCTGCTGTTTCCCCTCCAGGTCGCATTCTGGATATGCATGAAAGAAATTGCAGAGTAAAAGAGGAAAACTTAATGGGTTACTATTCTTTTGTTTGCTTTGGGAATGTATAACAATCCGTGACACCAAGCTCCTTAGTGACTCCTGGTTGCTTTTGGCCACCTACAATGTCAAGAATCAGAGAGCTGATAGTGAGCCTCATAAACAGGATGGAAAAGAAGGTCCCACATCAAAAACACTAATTTGAGTTTGCATTTCTCCTATTAAGTTCAGAAAGAAGGATTTGCAGAATCATCCTCCTTGAATCCCCCCACCCCAATTCTTTGGAATTGTTGCCTTTTTTGTGTATCAGCCAAAATCTGTGCAACTTCTTTTCACATTGTGTCACCTGCTGTGACCAAAACTCTTCAGCTGCTTCATCTCAAGGCATTAGTGAAGTGTTTGAAAATGAACAGAAGACTTTCCAAATGATATTGTGTCATTTAAAACCTAGAATCCCTAGTTCTGGAAAGGATCGGAATAGATGTCTGAAAGCAAGACAGAGATGGTATTTTGAGCAGTAGACTAGGATGCAGAAGAAATAAGCTAATCTCTTTCTGACCTCCCTCTCTGTTTCCGGACTGTGGGTTTAAAACCAGGTGCATCAAAGTATTTCAGTGCCTGTGTTGTATTCACATCCCTAAAGATCTTGGTGCTTAAATGGGGCAACTGCCTGCCTTGACTCAGGTCTGTGGTCTATCCGGACCCGGCTTCCTTCCTTCCACCTGTCTGGGCACTTAAAAGTGTGCTGTACGAAATCAGGACTGGTTGTTGTTCTGTACAGTGGCTAAAGGAGTTGTTACAATAGGTGTTATTATAATATAAACCTTGATCCTGCCAGGTGGGTTGGCAGATATTTCTCAGTAAGTGTTGCTGCTTTAGACTTGTGTGAAGAGTGGGGAAAATAACTGGGTGCACCTGTAACAAAAAGAGATCAAATTAGCTCCATGTGAGATTATAATTGATTTTCACTTCATAGATCACACACAGAAGTTGAGGTCATTTTTGCCCAGCTACTTGCCAGGTTACTTTAAAATTTTTCAGTGTTTACTTCAAAATAACAGGCTTTGTTTTCATGAGAAGAAAGTCTCACAGCCCCTTATTTCCTCCGTTTACTATGTATTTGCTTGTAGCGGAAAAAGCCTTGGGAAAGGAAACTGTTCTGGATTGGCTGGTTACACAAAGTCCTCCAGCAGAGATCAGGGAGTTCAGGGTGGAACAGGGCCATGTATATGGAATAGACTTCACTGTCTCAAAGACTGAAAAGCTGCTGTAGTGGGAGGCCAAATGCAGGGACTTAATATGGAACCTGAAGCAGTAAGGAGCAGGCTGTCAGCTTGAGCAAACCCGTGGCAAGCTCTGGCAAATCTACTGGAGCTGGTTTATGGAAAGCTCTCTCTGAAATCACAAGGCCATAGATGAAGTTAGCAGGCTGAAGAGGAGACTCTGTAAGTATCATAATCTTGACCATGATAGTCACATAATATCTCAAGCAATAGTTCAGCCAGGCTCTTTTTCTTTGAGTGTCATCTTTGTTTTGCTGGGTTGGTAAAGGCTGCTGGGTTGTTAAAGGAGAAAAAAATTGTCATTGAGGCTTTATGAAGTCATTGAAGATTTCTGTTTTCCCTTGCACAGATGAAATCATGCAGCAGGAGATACGGCCGCTGGTAGCAGTGGATATAATAGAACAGCTCCACAGGCAATTTGCCATCTTGTCAGGTAAGATGTTGCTGGTAATCACACTCCAGGATTCTCTTGGAAACATATTGGAATGTGTCATGCTGACTGTCACCTTTCAGCTCTGTACAGCAGTTGCAGTAGTATTTTCATATTGCTCATGAAGAGTGCTGCTGCAATCATGGTGTATGGAACAGATAAATGCCAAGTTGCTGTACTTGTTTTTCTTAAGGCAAGTTATTTTTCCATGTTCTCCACAATGGGCTGGGAGGAACATATTTAGAAGGGAAGAAATTAAACAAAACTTTCAGTACATATCTTTGCACAATGTCAAGCATCTTGTTTGTGGGAAAAGATTTTGGTCTATCAGGCATCTATTCATGACCTCCCCCTTCTTCCTCATTTGCCTTTGTTTTAGAAATGATTCATTGCTAAAGTGTAAGGTTCTAATCTTTAAAAGATATGATTATTACATATTCCTTTGTTTGCCTAAAGTTTTCAGTCACACAAAGTGATGCAGTTCCTTCCCCAAAGAAAGAGCTGATACTGAAATATTTGGCAAATTATTAAATAAATTATTTTGGGTACCGCCGATGATAAATCTTGTCTGAGTCCTAAAACAGTCTCTGCTGTTGACTGCATGGCCTCTGGCAACTCCTTTTGTCTCTATTTCTGCCTGTTCTGCAAAGAAGAGAATTCAGAATTTGCTTATCATCTTCCCCATTGAAGCGGTGAAGTATCACGAATTTGCAAAAAATGCTGAGATTATAAGAAGGTCCTCTTGAAAAGCCTGTCCCTCTTGGTGAAGAGTAACACTGGGTATAGAGCACAGAGTGCACCAACCCAGCTCTGAAAATGGTCAGCTCAGCAGGCCCAATCCTTGCTGCATCTTTGCATTTTTAGATATATCCCAAGTTGCCAAAAGAAATCCAAATCTAATTTACACAGAATTCTTTATGAGGCTCTGAGTATTAAAACTTGATTTTGGAGGCTTCCAGGTAGCATCTTGTGGCAGTTTCCTAAGCTCAGTAACTAAAGGGTTTGCATTAGGCAGAGGGTATTGACTGAGCAGAGGTAGAACCAACTGCCTTCTCATCTGCAGCAAAGCATCTCAGGGTCCTACCTTCCCAGAATTCCTAATGAACACACCCCTCTGGGCAGGACAGTGTCTGTAACTGCATTAAATTGCTCAAACCTTTTTCATCCCTCTGTTGTGCTCAGTGCAGGGTAAGTAGGAATTGTTGAGAATTGAGTGCATCCCATGCAATTGCCTACCCAGTAAAATGTGGAGGATTGCTATTTTAGAACCCCATTACCTTGCAACATTTGGGACCAATAACAAAAGCTGAATACAGCATGTAATGAGCAACTTATCGAAAGTGGTTTACTAAACAGGAAGAAAAACCCATTTCCAGTTCCAGCTAGAATATTAAACATGGAATAAAAATGTCAAGGGTAGACATAAAAAAAGAATATTCTTATTTCTTTATGGACTCATAATTTCAGCAGTGCCTGTATTCTCACCTGCTATTTTAGCAAATTCAACTCTTCACATTTATCTAATTATTTTATTCTTGGAAGTGATGAGAAAGGTGTTTAAATAAGGCTATTTAAATGTGAGCTGCTTAAAGACTTGAAAAATAACTCTTCATAGAAGGCAAGGCTGAGGAGCTTGTTTGTTAGGATTCAGCAAGTAACTGGTTCACCAACACAGAAGTACTGATAACAAATATCGAAGGAGAGTGAGAAGGTGTCTTTCATGTCCCCATCGACACAAAAAATCCCATTTTAAGAATTTTCAGGCTTATCTAAAATCTCCTCACTACAGTCCAGAAATAGTATCCTAATATAAAACAGGGCAGTATAGTTCAAGTTTCTAAGTTGATTTCAGTCTGAAATTTACAGCTAAATTTGGAAACCTGGGTGCCTCCACTCCAAGATCCCCATGGCAGCATGTGAAGATCAGGAGCATAAAATCACCTGCTTAGAAGCCCTCTATCTCAGTGCCTTATTCTGTTGGTGACCACTGATGAGTCATAGATAAAACACAGCAGGAATCTTCCTTACCCTCCCTTTACTGCCTCTAGCAAAATGAACTTTAGGTGCAAGCCAGCAGTTACTATACTTTTCAAAAATGCATTTCTTTAAATAATGTAACTTTCTTTTTCTTTCTTTAGCAAAAGATTGGTTTTTTCATGCAATGAAAACAAAACTGGGCACTCTTCTGCCTCATTTCACTTATTAAAGTAATTCACACATAAATGACCTCATTTTTTTTTGATTTTGATTTTGATTATTTTTTTCCAGATGGCTCTGTAGCTTTTCCTCAAAGCATGCTGCTTTGCTGCTTTTCATTTGATACGAGCAACCACAAGTATTTTGGTGCTTCAGTGCTTGCCTATGTGGTGGCTGAAAATTTGATACTTAGCCTATTTCCTGGTTTTCCATATTGAAACGTTGCAGCTCAGTAGCCACTGTGTGGAAAAAAACCCTTCTGTTCTTTGGTCTCACCACTGTGGGCAGTAAAAGGCAACTTTCTTGTAGAGTATTATGGGCATAAATTATGTTTCTCTGAACAACTTCATAACAGTGGTATACACTGATTTACACTAGATGGGGTTATTTCTTTCAGTCTGGAGGCTGCAGCCCCCAGAGTGCAGCCAGTCACCTCTTCCATGCCTGTGCAGAGCTCAGAGGATGTAGCACTGAGGCTGCTTTGTGTTACTCCACAGCCTCTGGCTCTGTCAAGCTCTCCTGTTCAGTCCTGTGGACCCCAAATCCATTTGTCCAGTGATAATGACTGTTGCAAACTTTGTCACAAATGAGTATTTTTTTGGTTAATACCACCTTTTTAGTAACAGCTGACAGCTGAGGCAATGTAGTGAACCCACAATGTTCCCTTGCAGTAAAGCAGAAAGGGAGGAAAATGATTGAATCAAAGGCTCTTTGTTTTCTCTGGACATGACTCATTAGAAACACTTCTCTCCACTACTGCTGTGTGCAAACTTCTTAAGAGGATCTGACTATGTTGCAGTCTCCAAGCAGATGGTAGGAATTACATAACAAGTCTAATGAATTTGGTGTTTGATTGTGTCAGGGCCTAGTTATAATGAATGTATTAGCTACTAACAGCCTCCTGTTTGTCCTGGTCCTCCAGCTATCAGATTAACCAAGACCTTACTCCATGCCAAGAACAGGGAAATTCTCCAAAGCCTTCCCTGGTCCACTGAGGTCATGGAAGAGGCTGCAGGGTAATGTGGCAATGTCCTTAATCACATAATTTTACTTTGGTCATCTCTTTTCCCATGTGCTGATTTAGCCTTGCTTAGCTTGTGAGATCTGGTAGGAGTAGTGGTTCTTGTGGTTAAATTCTAGTTTTGATACCACTACTGCCTCTTTCCTTTCCCTGAAAACCAAACTCCCAGTTATGGGACTACAGCTGTGACAACACAGGAGGGCTCAGCTAGGTTTGTGTATTTCCTGTAGCCATTAAGGGAACTAGATCACAAAGTTGAGTAGTACTGAAAACCTGGTCATTCTAACACACCAGTTTTTACTCAAGAATAAAGAACCAATAGTAAAATACTGCTTCTGTCCTACTGACAGACTAAAAAACTGCTGTACCAATCTGCTCTTGGAACTGCTACTACTTCTCCCCCCCACCTCCTTTTTTATCTGCAGCTTCACAACCTGTTCTTATCTGTAATTACCCTGTCAAGGAGCCCAATCTGCCATTTGCTGCAATAATGGATCATGTTACTAAATCACGACTTTATTAGACAAACTGTCACGAAGTATATTAGCAGAGAGAATCATTTTCTTTGTGCTCTGCTCCTGTTAACAGACTTCAGTGGATGGGAGAGTATATCTGAAAATGGTAACTGACTCAGAAGCCAGTTTATTTAATTTGCAAAGCCTGGAGGGTATTTGGCCATCTGCTTCCTGTTTAAACTGAGCCTTTTGGAAAACCTGGGCAGACCTTGCCAAAAGGACAGTTTGGATCTTTTATAAAAATTGAGACCCAGGAAGCATGATTTAATGAGAAATTCATCACTCACAACCCTTAATCAACATGGAAAACCAAAACAACAGAGCATGAAAAAAGCAAGACCTCACCAAAGCAGTGAAACTTCAGCCAAGATATCATTAGAATTTTTGGCTGCCTGACCCGGGAGATGAACTATAGTCAGGGCTGGGCTGTGATGACTCAGGGAGCTCTCTGCATGTGGGCAGGCCCAAGCAGTTAAACCTGCACGTGTCAGCAGCATTTGAGAGAACACTGTCCAATACTAACTGATGAGTTAGTGTCTGTGGCAGGCTGGGGAGGTGAGTTCTGGAAACTTGCAGACTAACTTTTGGAACTTCTCCTGACTATAGCCTCTTTGTTGGGCTGATGGTTTTGGTTTGGTTTGGTTTGTTTCCCGAGGGAGTCAGCATATTTGGTGATCTCTAGTTAGAAGAGCTGCTGGCTATGGAATAGGACTTCAGTGTAGTCCCTGACTGTCTAAACCATGGATATTTTTTGTGCCTAGGTGGGAGGCATAGGTGGGCTAGAACTGAGGAGTGGGAGATTTTCTGAGATCTCCATGGTTTTCAGGGCCTTGGCCTGCAGTTGTGATTGTTTTCTGCTTTTACATCAGTCATACCAACATGGAGCTTCAGCTGTGAGTGCTCTTAGAATTCAGCACTCGCACCTCATTTGTCAGTCACACCCTTTACACTGCAAAGCAAAATTAAATTGTCTCAGGCTGCCATAACCTTTTCTCCCCCATGTATATTCCTTCCTCAAATACTTCATTTGCTTTTTTTCCACAGCTGAGTTCTGGCCCCTTCTTCACTGCAGCGCCTATCCAGGCTGCATTGGCTGCTGGAAAGTCTGTCTAATAGGAGCAACTATGAATGCTGCTCTGTGTCCTGGGACTTTGGGGATTAGCACACATAAGGGTGAGCAAAGGTCCCACTACCATGGGTACCTTGTACTACCCTGATACAACTTGTGTGCTATCACTTCTGAATTTCTTAACCTTCCACATTCATTCTGACTTCTGACCTGTCACCCAGGTTCCTCCTTTCCCTTTGCTCTTGGGCCAGAAGTGAAGAGGAAAAGTTGAGAAAAAGTAAGGAGAGTGCCCAGGAAGATTCTCATTCTCAGTGGCAAACCAGGCAGAAGGTCAAGTTGACTGTAATATTTTCTTTGTAAGTCCTGCCTTTCTCCAAGCAGTTCAGCCAGCCCTCTGCTCTTCTAAATCCTGCTGTTGTTTGCATCAGTTGTGCTCCAGCTGGTTGAGCTCAGGTCTGCATAGGAGACAAAAATCTGGTTGGGTTTCCCCTGCAGGCAAAACTTTGTGGCTACTTATGATGGAGCAGCCTGGGGTCTGACTGAGGAGCAGTGACCCAACCACGGGAGGCTGCCTGTGGGATAGCCTGGCTTCCCTGAGGCAGAGTCAGGAGTGAGCCTTGTCTTCAGCTGCAGGGTAGTCTGAACCTTCCCTGCTGCCGGCTGAACCTCCAGCTTTGGTGGCTGCTGCTTGCAGTGGCCACTGCCACCAGCTGCTGATTCCCTGGCCGGGCACCAGCGTTTGGAACTGTCAGGAGGAGCTGGGGCTGGCTGTGTTGCTTGGAGAGTGCTGCATCTAATGGTGCCTGGAAGAGCTGCAAGTCAGAGAGACAGAGGCCAGTGCATTGCATGAAAACAGCTGCCAGGCACTGCCGCGCTCCTGATGCCTATTTTTCAGTGTGTCTGTTTCTGCTTCTGACTGCACTAAACTCAAGGTATTGCTTGCTTCTCCCTTGGGGCTCCTTAGTTCAGCTCATGCCTCATGAGCCCCTTTGCTCCTGGCAGTCCTTGTGTCCATTACCCACTGGCACCACTGAACAGCACAGAATGCTTCAGGCAGCTGTAAGGAATCCCTCTCACCTCTCTGCTGTGCTCATTGGCTCACTCTCTTCAGCACTTCTGTCTCCTTCTTCCTGTCCTCACTTTCCAGATGAAGTGTCTTTTTTTTTTTTTTTTTCCTTGAAGACTAGTTTTTTCTTCTGGTGTTCTGTGGAGCTGCTGAAGCTTGTTCTGTCCCTATATGCCTTACTTATGATGGGTTGTAAACTCTTCTATTTGGCAGTTGGACTCTTGTCACAAATGATGGTCAGGAGTGCAGGGATTATGCACAGTCCTAGCAAGCACAAGGATGCTATACAGAGAGTCCTTGGGGCCAAATTCCATGTACTCAGTCCTTATGGCTATGAAACTGACTGAAGACTGTCCCTATTGGCTTTTAGTTTGTGTTCTCTGCCCTTTCAAGACATTGAGTAGTATCTAGCTAAAGTATTTCAAGGGCTGGAAGAAATCTTATGGCAACTCCCTAGAAAGAAAGGTTGATGGCCCAGGAAAAAAGGGCTGCCGTTTGTCAATTCACATTCTGCAGAAATTTGCATACTGCAGCAATTCTTGATTTCGTGTCAGGGAAAAAACTGCCATTAACATTTAGATGTATGGAATTGCTCTCTCATACAGAAAAGAGAGTTTTCTAGACACCCTTGTAATTTAAGGAGCTTCCCTTATATCCCACAACATCTACTCTTGTTGTCTTATTTAGATACAGGGATAAATGGATATGGATAATTTTCCTTTGTAACTCAACTACTGCTCAAAGTTCAGATATGGGCAGGAAAAACCCATTTGTAACACATTTGTGCTATTGCTTGTCACTCAACACTTCAGACATTTCTGCTGCCTTCTCATCATAGCACGTAACAATTTCTGAGTACCAAGCTCTTTCAACCTTCCCCTAATTTCCTGGTGTGGCAGGAACTGAAGGTTTCCTTGTTTATTGCCATGTCTGAAATACAGCTGTGCTGAACTGTCTGAGGGTTCTGGTTTCGTTGCAGCAGGAAGTGTTGCCTTCGAGGTGGAGAATGAGATGGAGATCAGGAGCTGTTAAGGGCCTGTGGCTTAGTCAGAGGCAGGAGCTGCTGACGTCTAGTTGAATGCTCTGTCTGAGGCTGCTCCTAAGTGGCCTAGATTTGTTGCCAGCGGTGAAAGGAAGAAGTCAGTGTTCAGTCTGCTTACATTCATTCTTTGGATGGCTTTTTATAGGAGAAGATGCCATGACAAAAATACACACCCACATACATAGAGCGCAGCATCAGCCTGCCTCATCTTGCTCGGGGAAGAGGCCAGGGGAAGAAGGGCACGTGTGTGAATGTAGATGCAAGAGATGAAATAAAAGGTACACAAAGAGATCCTGGTCAGCAGGAGCATTAGAAGTACCATTTGAAACTTGTAATTTAAACAAATATTGAGTATAATGGCAGCTAAACTACCAGGTGTTGGAGGAGGGGATCCAGGGGAATCTCTGTCTTATCCTCCAGTGGCAAATATTGCTGCTTTAAACCAAAATATTCCAAGTTACTACATCTCCCTCATTTAAAGTATATTCATATATTTGAAATATGTGAATGGGAAAGTTTGGTGCCCAGAAACGATATGAATGTTCACAAGATACCAGGTGTGAAATACCTTGGCATGCACTGAGCTCTGCACAGCAGACAAATTTGGTATTGATTTTTCCTGGCTGTTACTGCTTGTGTCCAGGAGATGTCACTGAGAAGCTGTAACAAACCAGCCTAACTGGTTGGAGTTCCTGGTCTAGAGTGCAGCAGTCTGGGGAAAATCTAAATTTGCATGACAGCATATTCTCCATCACTGCTGACTGCAGACAGTGCAGCTGGAGATCCAGCTGCCGTGCATCAGCATTTGGCACCACCCCAAGGCCAGTGGGGAGGTCAATGTGGAGGCCATGGCTCTGCTCAGCATTTGAAATCCAATTTAGTACAGTGTGAATGATGGCTTTCTTTCCCTCTTGGCTGAGAGACTTTTGAGTCTCTGTAGGCCTGTTTTCTTCCTATCAAGGTGAGTTTAGTGAATGATCTAACACAACTGAGTAATTTTCAGGTGTAATCAAAGCAATAATCAACCTTCAGAAAGGAAAAGAGGGGCTGAAGGTAGTGTGCTGATACCATGTCACCAGATGTCAAGAAGAAAAAGGGTTTCCTTGTTCAAAATTCGTGTTTTCTAGAGCTCTGAATTTTGCGTTGTGCAAACGTATTCCACAGCATTCCAGCTCTCCAGGGCTAGACAGCACAGAAGGCACCTTAAATAATCTAACTGAGGCTGGGAGGATAGGGCAGAGGCAAGATCAGGACTAGCAAGGGACTGTCAACTCTACAGAGAAATAGCCAGGAATTACTGCACCTCCTTGCAATAACCACCAACACAGGATCAGGAGAAACTGGTTTGTGGCATCAGCTGTGGTTATCAACAGGGAAAGGCAACGGTGGATGGGAGCAGCCTTGTTTATGGGGCAGCAGATTTGTTTATGGGGATTTGGAGGATGTTTTCAAGGAATGAGAACTCTTTTTTTCTCTCCACTCCCATGCTCCTAATGGGATAATTTAATGGGTATTTTCCTGAGGAAGGTAATTTACTGTCTCCTTCTCACAGCCTCCCCTTTACTAAAGAGAAGCCCAGAATATGGCTGTCCCTTGGGCAAGAGTTCTCTGTGTGTGACAAATGACTCAGAAAACTGTGTGTACAGCAGGACTACACTCAGTATTGGGCTGTTAGAGGATTCCTGAGCCTGGTGCAAAAAATAGGTTTACGTAAAGATTGCAGAGAAAGGAGAAAGACTCGGGGAAAACATACCCTTAATGCCCTATTTAAGGAGAACGAAGCAATAAGGTATGTGTAACAAAAGCTTTGTTTCGTTGTTCCTTTATGTGCTGCTGCCTCCTCAGTATGCTCTCAGCTCTGAGTCCAAGCTGGTGAGAAAACCCCTCGTAACTTCTGTGTGGTTGGAGCGATGCCCAGATTTATTAGTGGAACCCAGTTAGGATTGGTGCTGCAAGTGAACAGAGTCTGTGCTGTGGACTACAGCAGCTCTTGGAGCTGAGCATCGTGTCAGGAGCACTGTAAATGCTGCTTGGTTCCAAGGGGCTTACCTCCGTGCTTCCTGTAGCTCTACCTGAATCTGGATCAGGGAATCCCTCAGAAAGGGACTCTTCTTAACCTTGTAGCTTACAAGCTTCCTGACCTGTTTAATAGAGGTTTGATGCAAATAAACAGGATGAGCAAAAGTCCTCCATGCACTTTGAGCATTTTTTTGTTAAGGAAAGACCTAAGCCTGGATTGGTCCCAGGCTTTTGTTGTGGGTTGTGTGTGTGTATTCAAAGGTTTCATTCTCTGTTACTTCCTTTCATTTGATGTCTAGAAGGAATTTGAGAGTGCTGTACCTATAGGGAAATACTGTAGTACTATCACAAGAAATTATTTGGAAATGGGAAACAAAGAACAAAAAAACCAAACCACTTAATCAGAATTGTGCAGAAGATTAAGGAAAAAGCTGAGAATCTCAAAGGCTAGAATCTCATCTGGAGTAAACGGAGGTAATGAAACTACAGTGAGTTATATCAGATGGGAGCTGGTGATGATTACTGGGCGTGGGCACTTTACAAGGAGAAATATGCCGATGTTTCCCACTTGAGCACTGACCAGTCTGTTCAAAGGCGTAAAATCACCCTCTAAACTTTACAACTTGTCTTTTGCAGGAGGAAGAGGGAAGGATGGGGCACCCATTATAACCTTTCCAGAATTTGCAGGATTCAGTGAGATACCCGATGACGATTTTCTGAATGTGGTCACTTATCTAACCAGCATTCCCAGGTGAGGCTAAGCACAAATGTCTGTTCATTTCCTAGAGAGTTTTGCTTCCCCAGGGGCTCACTGATTTTAGTGGTGCTACCAGGAAGTACCAGTGCCTCTGCATCTATCCAGTCGTTATGAAACTTGCCTGTGTGCTGGAGGCCCTAGGAATTATTTCTGTTGTCTGCATGGAAAAGAAAGCTTCACACAGGGCAAGTTGAACTGAATCAGAGCATGAGCAGATCTGAAGAGCAGCAGCAAAGATGGCAGATTAAAGGGAGTTAAGAGGGGTTGTTTGTGAAAAGTCTGAGGGGCACTGGATGTAATAAGGGAAGGGCTGCTTCTGGAAGGAGCCATACTTATGTAGTATGACTGCTTATTCTCTGAGTGCCTCTTTCTATGCAGCTCTCCCTTTGCCGAGGAAGCAAGTGAGGTGCCCCATTGGCAGGATTCTGGCAAGCATCATGTGCTATCTGATACTTCATTTCTTTGGAGATTGCTCCACAGCCAGGATGTTTTCCTTGCTTTTCGCCTGCAGTTTTATAAGGATAGTGAAACAAGCTGACTTCCCCTACTCTGAAAAAATGTGCTAAGGCATGACTGCTGAATTACTTTTTGTTTATCGAAGAGAGCTTAATATTTTTTCAGTCCCCTGATCCTGTCTCTAGACCATGGCTCTTTGTGCTAGTGAGAAGCACAGCAACTATTTATTATTTCCTGTGGTCTTCTGTAAAAACGTGCTTAGAGGATCACAGCAGAAAACGTGCCTCCTTCAAGTTTGAGTGAGAAGTTTTACAGCTTTACCTACGTGTATTCCCCATATTTGCCAAAGTTGTTGCCAAAGAGTTGCCAAAACAAGCTGAGAGAAACAACATACTGTGAACTTAACAGCTTCATTGTTTCAGTCTGCTCTGTGGGACTTTTGTTCTGCCAGGGGAAACCCTGTTTTGAGTATTTCTTCACTTGCTCCAGGCCTGGGAGGGTGACCAGCTTCAGGGTATACACAATAGCAGCAGTGGCTGAGAAAACCACAAAGTAGTTTTTCAGTTCTTTGTTCTTGGTATGCAGGGAGATGATTCCCAGTAATGCTGTCATATGTTGGGGAGCCAGCATGCTATATTGTCAACATGATAGACAGAAATGCTTTGAACTTCTTCAGCCTGTGTGAAGCCCAAAAGCACGGATGGGTTCAAAAGAAATGAGCCAAATTCATGAAGGATTGCTCCATCAATGGCAGCTGGACACAACGGCTCAGATTCAAACTCAGGCTGAAGAAATTAATTTATTCCTTAATGCTGGGAATTGGGAGAATATACCAAGAGAAATACTGTCCTTCTCATTTTCCTGCTGCCTTTGTCTCAGTAGTCACTATCGACCAACACTGGAGTCAGGGTGTTGAGCTAGACGGACCTTTGCTTTGATTCAGTTTCAGTTCTGTGTTTTCTGCTCTCCTGAGGAGTCCCAGAGCCATGTGCAAAGAATGAAGAATTGAGTTTTAAAACTTTGTAAGTCAGGAGAGCTGTGATATACGTATTTTACAGCTGATGAGGTATGTGTGAGTAATGTCTCACTGTACAGACAGGCTCAGCAATACTTGTGTTGAGTAAGTGACTGTTCAGTTTGCTTTAAATGACTTGTTCAAGGTTAGTGACAAGCTGGGCTTTGAAAGTACATTTTCTGCATACCAGCACGTTGGTTTGACTCTTAGCTTCAATCATAGACTGCACTGTAGGGATGTGAGTTTTCCAGGGAATTTTCTAGTCTTTATTGCAGTGCTTTTAGAAAGATTGCCTGCATTTCTTGAGTCACTATTTGAAACTTGCCACTATCTCTGTAAATGGTGAGGGAGAAAGGTGTTAATTTAGAAGAAGAACCCGAGCAGCAAGCTTTGTGTGATTTATGACATAATTATATGGAGTTCAGTCTCAATCAGGCGTAAGTAGGGGACCTGTTTGGGTGCAGCAGAGCCCTGTTAATCTGCAGTAGGCTGGTCTATGCACAGTGTCTCTGCCATATACCTCAGCAAGCAGTAAAGGGACTGCATTGTTACTTTTGCCAGCACTACTCTACTAGATAGTGCTGTGTATAATATAGCAGCATTCCTGTGCATGTAGTTTCACGGCTAGTAGTCCACCTTTTACTTTAATTCTCAAGAAAGGTGTGAAGGTATCCAAAAAAGTGACCAAGAACAGAGAATAGTCTCTAATTCTTCTGGAGTTACATGAATCAGGTGAGGTGAAGTATAGTTTGAAAAGCAGTTCATCCTATTTATCATAGAAAATACTTCCTTCTTCAGAGCTTAGTGAACCAGAGAAATCAGCATCATTTTCCAGGCAAGTGTAGAAAGAATATCTGTCTTTTATAGTGTCTGATTTTGCATATCCGGTACAACAAGGTTCATGCTAGTTGTGGAGATAAGCTCTGTGATTGCAGATAACGTCATTTAGTGTTAGTAACTTTCTAAGTCCCGCTGGAATGATTAATCTTATATGCTCATATGACAAAACATATGACAGGATTGAAGATCAGCCCAGTGAGACTTTTGTAACTTGATTTGTTTTCCCCCTGGTTCAACACCTGTTTATGGGAGTGCTCCACCAAAGGGGTCTGGATACAAACACATCCACAGGCACTCAGTAACATAGTGTATGCATGTGCATACCTCTGTGCATGCATTAGATAGCTCCAGAAAGCCCTTTTTTACATGCTTTATTACATGGCCAGAATTCCTTTCTCTTTAACTTGACATGGATTAGCTCCTTTGATAAACAGGTGCCCTTCCCTCCTTCCAAAAGAGGTCAGGCATTTCAACATCTGCTGACCTCCTCAAGTCAGTGTTCAAGGGCTATCTTGAATATAGAGCTGAGGATGGAACAGTTCTGCCGATTGCAGATATTTTACTCAGGGAAAGGCAACCTCTCTGCTAGACATCTGTAGATCAAGGCAAATGTGCCAGAATTTATTTTAGAGGTAAGCCTGATGTTTATCTGCTCTTCAGGATTGTCTTCAAATCCTCCTTTTCAGAGAACTGGAGAAACCCCAATGCATTTTCATAATGAGGGTAGAGATAATACAGTACAGACACTGTGAAAACATTGATAGAATATGTGTGTGTGTGTTTGTTTTTAAACAAACTTTCTCTGGATGCACACTTAAGTGGGGTTCTCAGCTGTACATCCACTTGTGCTGATGCTGCCATTTTGGCCAGGCCTCCTCCTGTGGCTGTTTGCCTGCATCCATCCCTTGGTGCCAAATGACATTCAGACCTTGGTATGGTCTTTCAGCATGCTGATTGAAATAGGATCACTTGCTGACACTCTCTCTGTTTCCCTGGCTAAATTTCGGGCCTCAGTCAGTCCTATCCAGCTAAAAACGAAAAAAACCCAAAGAAACCACAAAACCCCAACAACAACAACAACCAAACAACCCCACAAACAAGCAAAACAAACCAAAGAAACCTCCACATCAAAAAGCAAATATACAAGGACCATTGGTTTATCTCAGTGACAACAACTGATGCTGAACATCATTTGAACATGAAGACCCCAGGCTCAGACTTTTGTGTTTAGTTTCTCACCCTTTCAGTAACGATCTGCAACACACACAATATCTTTGTTGCCTTTATTTGAATATTATCAAGGAATTTTACTCTGTGGAATATTTGTTGAGCTACTGGAGGATATGTATGTGTTTGTGTATATCTAAGACTACTGAAGGGTGTGTATACATTTGTGTATTTTCAAAAGGTAAAACAGATTCATTTTCTTCCCTGTGCTTGAGAGGCACTGCTGCAAACATATTTTCTGTCCTCTCCAGAGAGCTGCATGTTGCACTACTAAACAGGAAAGGTCATGTATTGTCACTGCATTTCAGAGGAATGCTGTAAATGTATTAAATTGGAAAATTCAGTGAGTTTTCCTGTCAGCAGTATGAACTATGAGGAACATTCGCATGGCATCCCAGTTTTGCACAATACTTTGGCTTTCAGTTTTTGATCCTGCAGAGCTGCAGCAAGAGCTCAGAGTTGTTATTGTGTTGATGGTCTTCAGTAGATTATTGACATGAATTTGTATAAAATGACCCATGGAAACAGTGTTCCTGGGTTGGTCCTTGTATGGGCAGTGGAATAGGGATCAAGGAGATAATTTTAACAATTTTTTTTTCTTAATCTGTGCTTAGATGCTTGATTGCCTTATGTCCTCTCATTAGGACATTTATACTCTTCCTGCCTGCCTCTGGTTTGTCCTGGGATGACTGAGCCATCCTGCTCTAGTGAAGTTTCTGGGCACTTCTCAGTGTGTACTTCTTAGCTTCTCCAATGCTGAGTGCTCTTGGAAGGCAGAGAGCAGAGCAGTCCCACTGAAACCTTGCACTCCAGAGTGGGATTTTTGAGAGGGAAAGGGAGGATGGGGTATTTATGAGGTCTACATAGGTGGAATGGAGCACCAAATCAGTGCCTCCCAGATCCTCCTTGAAAAGCATTGAGAAGGAACAGGAACTGTTATTGTGGCCAATATGTTAAAAAGGATAGTTCTGAATGACTTGCAACCCCAGAACAAGTTTGTGATTGGCAAAACAGAAGTCTTCAATTTCTGCTTTGCCTACCAGAATTCCTGAGGCTTTGTGTACACAAGTCAGGAGATACTGATGCCCTGGAGCTCAGTGCCCCTGTCAGGTGTCAGCATCCTTGGAGAATGAAGACTGCAGGGGAGTGTCTAAAGCTTGAATTACTTTGCAGAAAAAAAAAGATCTGGGGGTTTTGTCTTCAAAAGAGCACAGTTTAATTTGTGGCCCTGAACCATTCATGTCACCTAGACTGGCAGCAGAGTAGCACAGCAGCTGAGAGACTCAGCAGATAAAATATTCATGTTTTGTGTAAGCTGCTAGCCTTATGCTGGAAATAGAAAACTTGCTGCCTTTCCTTTTCATGTGCATTTCTGCAAATATTCATTCTTTCCACTGTACGTTGTGTTTTCATAATGGGCTCCGAGCGTGATGTGACGGAGGCTGTGTTTTGCTGCAGTACTCTGCCTTGCAATGGGAGTATCTCCCTGTAACCCAGCACACCTATTTCATCTGTTTTGCAGTCTGGAGGCTGCCAGCATCGGGTTCATCATCATCATAGACAGACGACGGGACAAATGGAGTGCAGTCAAGGCATCCCTGACACGAATAGCAGTAAGTACTTGCTTTTGTTATTTATCTTCTAGAAATTAAAATTATCTGCTAAACCTTCAGCACACGATACGTGATTCAAAATGAGCCTCCTGTGCTCATTTTAAGCTCCCAGTTTTTGGCTGTGGATGCAGATTCTTCCTTGCCCTGCAGCTTGTAAGTGTTAAATAAGAGAGGGAGGAAGCTGCAGAAACAAATTACATAGCCTTGTTTACTGCTGAATTAGAACAAATTCCTTACTTTCTGGGTTGACTGCGATACAAATTCTAGTAATTTGAAGTTGATTCCTAGAGGAGTATAAGAGGTACCCCTTCTGTGCCCTGAGGAGGGATGATGTGGCCTGCTTATGAAAGAAATAGATCCCAAGGGGTTTGTGTTTGCATGGTAGTAAATGATCTCTGTCAGAAACTCTTAATGGCTTATTACATCTCATTTGCAAAAGTCAGAGCTGGGCACTGATTTTCAGTGCTAAGAAAAGCAGCTGCTTCCATACATCTCTCACTAGGAATATTTACTGTGTGAGGACCAAGCACTTACACACAGAGGTGTAGGATGGAGGGATGACAAAGGTGACTTTAAGTTCTTTCAAGGTATTTAGACAGAAATGTTTTTCATTCTCAGGCTTTTTTGCTGCTCTCTTCAAGAAATTGTTCCCTTTTTGCTTGATGATCCCAGAGGAGTGTGAGAGATGTAGGCTGGGTGTTGCAGGCAGGGCCATGTCTGATGAACGTGTTGAGTGCCTGTGTGTGTGTAAAAATATGTGAGGTTAAAAAGATTCAAAAGCCTTTGCAGAGTGAATAGGTAGGTCAGCCTGGGGAATCCGTCCGTGCCGCACGCCAGCTTCCTTCGCCACGTCCAATGTGGGCAGCTAGCTTTGCCCTCTAGTGGCTGCAGCCTAAAAAACGGGAAAACCTCTCTTGTGGCGGTGCAAACGGGACTTGGTGGGGTTCGGATCTTGGGGAGGAAGGAAGGCACTTGTCAAGAACTTTGGAGCTCTGTAATAAATCTATACCAGAAAAGAATGTGTGGCTGGGCAGTAAAATCCATGGGTCAGTCTTCCTGCTGGCTTTGGAGATAGCGACAACGAGCATGTGCTGAATGGACCAGCTGATACAATGAGCTTCTGAATTGAGCAGGATTCAGTAAACCCTACCTGCTTTGCCCTGGTGAGGAAACACTTGGCTGAAAATTCCCTTGTAAGATAGAAATGTGCCTTCTAAGAACTCTATGTTTGTTGCAGGGAGCATTTCCAGGAAACCTGCAGCTGGTGTTTGTCCTGAGACCTTCCCGCTTTATTCAAAGGGCAATCGCTGACATTGGCATTAAACTCTATCGAGATGACTTTAAAATGAAGGTACCGGTAAGCATGCAGTTTTTTGTCCATGCATTTTCTTTATCTCCATATCAGCAGTTCTGGGGTGTCAGCAATTTCTCATAACCCAAGATTGCAAGTGGCAACTGGGGCCTTTCATCTGAGTCTGTGTGGTGATGCCAAAGAGTTAATTAGCAGTGGATGGTTCACAGTATTTAATGGACATGTTCCCATGTTCAGTCTAGCTATAAAATGTGACTCAGTTTTTAAGTACTGACATTTTATCTCAGTGGAGAAGTTCCCTTTATGTAGACAGAGGTAGATCCCACTCTAGTGATAAAAGTAAGTATTCAGGACTACAGAGCAGTGAAAGCCTAGGGCTGAATTCTGCACTATTTGATGGGTTATCCACGGGAGTGCTGACTGTCCCTGTAACATTGATTATTCTGAATATCTTTTATGATTCCCATGCCCTCAAGATTCAGAGTTTGTTTTTTACTTCTTTTTATATCCGCTTGGCATATGCTGTAGGTTGATGAGACTGTGATTTGAAGAAGGTTCTCAATCCTGAGAGAGTTTGAGATTATTCTGTGAGAGGTCTTTTAGGAGTTGTTTTTAGCTGCATGTTTGCATGTGGTGTCAAAAATGTTTAAGTTTTATAAATAAACTTGAATTATGATTATTGATGATATTTCATCCTGGATGAGACTCATACTGTGTTCCACAGTGGCGTTACTGGAGGGATTTCAGATGACTGCTTTGGATTTTGCTTGTGGGTTTATATTGTTTTGCCAAATACTTATGGCTCTCCTCCAACAAATTTTAGCTCTGTCAATACTCAGGTTTGAAGTTCAGGTGTTTAAAACACTTTCTGCTTCTCCTGAAGTGAGGGACAGCATCTTTTTATTACAATGCATACAGAAAAGAAACCATGAACATACATTTGGTTACTGTGGTTAAATGGTAACATTTACTGTCTTCCGGTAAGGGTGGCTTTTTGGTAACCTGCAACATTGATGAAAAAATTATGTTTGAATACAAACCAAAATTTTTTTTAGTACTTTAAAGAATGGATGTACCATATTTAATATGCTATGATCTGTTACTATAGCAACCGTTGTATCAGTGACTGCAGCCCGTAAAGGGACAACGTCATCAAGGACTAACATTTTCCACCCATTCAGCATTTCCTATACTTTCAGCAATTTATTTGAAGTTGGAGTTACATTTCAAACCTTGGAAGGGATCAAAGTTGGAAGGGAGGTTAATTCTAGGCAGGGGTCAAGCACTGCATGAAGTATGAAATGGTAATTTATCTTTCTTACAGGCAGGAAAATCAAGATAGCAATTTAGTTTGGGGTCGTCTTGGATATTTTGAGCCATCGTGGGTATGTCCACAGAGCTCTTAGAGAGCAATGTTACAAAAACTAAGAGCATGACATGTTTGCTGGATCCGCCTGCCTCCTGCCCAGATACCTGTACACAGCCTGTCAGATTTATGTGCAGGCTGCACACATATGCCTGATGCTATTCTAAGTTGCTTAGGGTTGTACTACAGGTGTTCTAAGTTCCTGGGGTCTGTCATGCTCTCTGGAGGGGCTTTTCTTCTGTGTTGGAGCCCATCCCAAGAAAATATCATCTGGGCATGTCCTTGTATACCCCAGTTTCAGAGTGGGGAAGTAACTGAGAATGATGTCTGTTTGTCCTCCTTGAAAACAGTATCCTAAATGCCAAGCATGAGAGCAAGACCAGAGAGTTCCTGTCCCATTGGAGATGTCCTTACTCAAGGAATTAGGGATCAGTACCTATCTTCAATATCACCATGATCTTTTGAATTGTTTCAGGTTGTTTTTTCGTCTTGTGTGTTTGGCACTATGACACCATTCATGTCATAACTGGGCCGTAGATGGGTGGCATTTCTTATCACAACTCTGAGTCAGGACCAAGACATGAGCATTCAAAAGGGGCTCCAAGAATATTGTGTGCATTTGTTAAGGAAACATTTGCTTAATAGTTTATTTGAGCTATCAGACTGTAAATATGTTCAGTAAAATAGATTTCCTGGGTTAAATCAACACTGAAATGAGTAGAAGCCAGAAGATCAAACAGGAGCTGGAAATAAAGGCTGAAATAACCAACCAGACACAAAGAGGAAATGCTGGATTTATATCACGTTGACATACAAACATGGGTAATAAAACCTCATAAGGCATTGGTATAGTGATTTGATTCAATATCATTAACCAGCATCAAGATATAGAAATATTGGAGGCACAGCAGGGTTCTTTTGAGATTGAAATCTGAATTCAAACAGAACACCCAGAGATATACCCAAGGAACCTTCCATCATAGGAAGTGAATTAAAGCATCTTCAGAGCATACCTGAGAGGCTGAACAATCTGTCCATAGCAGGCACTTCCTTGAGCTTTGTAGGCTGTCACTTTTTTTTCGACAGCCTAACCCATCGAGAAGCAGCCCCCCCACAGCTCCATGTTCCACACTGACGCTTCTCTTCTAAACTGCTTCTCCCTGGCACTCTCCAGCTGACTGACTGTTGCTGTCTTCCATCTGGCAAGCAGCATGGGAGATGCTAACCCTCCTTCAGATTGGTTTCTTAGATGGATGCTGGATTGCTCGTAGGCTTTCTCCTGCAGAAATGCCTGCATGGTGAAGAGCCATGCCCTGTTGGGTAGCACCGTAGCTGGCAATATTAATAGGTTTGCTTTGTGGCTCATGCTGAGCATACCAGGTTAAAGCAAACATAAAATTCTTCCTAAAAGAAAACTGCATGACAGTGTTCCTCCGTAGTTTCAGAGAGGTTTGAAGTGTATCAGAAGATTTCCTACTTGTCAGCAACATCTCTGATGGGGAAGAGCTACAAAGCAGTTAAGACTCACTTTTTCAAATAATGATTTCCACTTCAGAATTAGTGCATAGACTTCATGTTCCAGTCTGAGGCCTTTCCAAGATGATGAAGCTTTTTGAGTTTTCTGGCTTTGATCATAACAGAACAGTGTTTCATAACACATTCAGAGAACAATTTTTCCTTTAACTTTGGCTGAGATACTCAGTTTCCTTGCCTCAGTTTCTTCACCAACAAGATCTCCTGGTTTCTATGTTTAAAGACAGGGGTCAAGGAGAAGATGAACTGCTGGAATTGAAAAAGAATAGAGTGAGGGCCTAATTGAAAATATTCAGCCTGTACAGGTCCCTGGGACCAGATGCATCCTCCACTATATTCTTGTGCCAAGTTAGGTTAAAGTCTGGATGGATAGACAACTACATATGGATTAAAAAACTAGTTTCATGATGGGTTAGGAGGGTCATGGTAGTGGGTCATGCTCTATCTGGAAGTGGGCAACAAGTGGAGTGTTGTATTGATACCTGCTAGGACCTGCCCTGTTTGATCAGCGACGTGGAAGAGGCAACAGGCTGCACTGTCAAGTGTGCAGATGACACTAAACCAGGAGGAGCAGTTGGTATACTCCAAGACAGGGCCACTAGAACAGAAACTCAAGGAACGGGCTGACCAGCTTATAGTGTTATGTATACACAAGGGACAAAGCAAAGTCCTGTGACTGGGAAAGACTTTCCTTCTAGAAGGGTTTTCTTCCTCGAGAAAGAACCTGTGTTCTTCCCTTCCAACAACACAACAGTTGTGTTGTTGACAGCAATTCCCTGTAGCCTGACTATGTGGGGAGCATCTCTGGGGAAAAGGACCTGGAAGACAGCAAGCTGTACATGAGCCAGAGTGTGCCCTGGCAGCAAAGGAAGCCATCAGCATCCTGCATCAACAGGAGGAGTATGAACAGGAGCGTAGTCAACAGGTTGAGACAAGCACTCATCCCCCTTTACTCGGCTCTAATTAAATCACACTGAGAATACCCTGTTGAGTTTTGGTTCACCCAGGAAACCCCCAGAAACCCCCAGAAAAATACTAAACTGGAGTGAGGTCAACAGAGAGCCAAGAAAGTCAAGGCTTGGAGCATGTGTTCTGTAAGAAGATGCTGAGGGAACTGGGCTTGTCTAACCTGGAGATGGGAAGGCTTAGGAGGGTTAATATGACATAGCAGCAGCTTTCCAGTCCCTCCAAGCAGGTTACTGGGCATTGCAGCCAGCTTGTGCATGATGGTAGGGCAAGAAATAACTGACATAAAGAGAAACAAGGGCAGTTCTGACTTGATAAAAAGAAAAACTTTTTCACCACAAAGTCAGGCAGCACACCAGACTGCCCAAAGTGGTTGTACAATCTCAATCCTTGGATGGTTTTAAGTCCCAAGTGGATAAAGCCCTGAGCAGCCTGGTTTGATCTCACAGCTGACACAGCTTTGAGAAAAAGCTGGACTTGAGATCTGAGGTTCCTGCCAACCTGAATTATTCTAGAAAGATTCTGTAACAAAAATCAGCTAAAAACCTGTTCAGGTTTGTTCTCCAGGCTTTTCTTAGAGGACTATTAGCCTAGAATACACATCCTCTTATCTCCATACATCTGCACTCATCTCATTGTCCACAGTGTTTGCCAATGTACTTACCATGCTCCGTTGGAGCCTGCTGACATGCAGAGCCACTTAAGCGTTCTTTAAATAGAGTCAAGTAACACATTTGACGTATTTCTGACATTTATTTATTTAAAATTCTTTGTCATTTGTGCTCAACATTTTGGTTTTTTGTTGCTGAAATCATGGCATATCTTCTAGCTGTTGGAACAAAAATAAATGTGTGTTACTTGTGTAACCACTTGTGTTGACAAGTTTACAGTGGTTGCCAAAAGGTAATGCTGCTTATCTGAAGCTGAACTAAAATCTTGTTTGGCTATCTTCAAGCAGGTCTAGCAGTAAGGAGATTCTAAAGTAAAAAAAATGGATCTAGGCTTATCTCTCCTTTCCATTCTGTTATGATTTTAAATAGAAAAATGCCAGTGAATTCAGTGAACATACAGTGCCAAAAAAATCAGAAAAGTGAAAGAAAAATCTTATTCTCAGTGGTTTCATTTCAGCACTTCCCTGGATCAAGTGGTTGGTGTTGAGGAAGCTGTTTAACTTGCCTGTGCCTCTATTTTTCTGTAAAAAAAAGTTATCTAGAGAATAAATTACTTTATGGAAGTTTGTGTGAACATCATCAGTACCATGCTTTTTCTCTTGATGCGCATGCAAAATGACTGAGCCTAGCAAGGAGTAAGATGATGTCAAACCAAGATTAGTTAAAGAATGTCCATATACACATTGAGAAGGCAAAATATAGAGGAAATAAACTGTGGCCATGGCATGAGCAAATACAAAATGAGAACTGGCGGCCTGTGGGGGAACTGCAGAGGTCATACATGTTAAGGCAAACCCAGGTCCTAGGAACAATGATTGAAAAGGCTCATTATTTCTCTCAGTCCAGTGTGTTTGGATTCATTTCAGATCATCATGTTAAATTCTGTCTCTGATCTGCATGGCTACATTGACAAAAGTCAGCTGACCCGGGAGCTGGGAGGAACCCTGGAGTACGGCCACAGCCAGTGGATCCATCACCGAACTGTGAGTGCTGGTGCTGTTCTTACACACCTACACCTGAGCTGTCCAGGTGACAAATGCCGAGCAACCATTAAGCAGGAACTTTTCAGTTGCATTACAGCCTATGGATTCTGCTAGGGACTCAGGGAAAGAGGAAATCCGTGACTCAAATAGAGAGAGGCAAATTCCCCAAAAGTTTGTAATAGAAGCAGTAATTGTATCTCACTGTGCACCTGGCCCAGGGCCTAACAGTGTCGTGGTATTCTTACTCAGCAAGGCGTGTGGGCACGCCTTTTAAGTAATTGATGGGCTTCACAGGCCTTCAGTTGAAATTGAAAATAGGCTTTAGTACTTTACTGACTTTACAAAGGTTAGAAGTAAGGTCAAAAGTCTCACTTTAATGATTAATTATGTCCATGCTTTTAAGAGAACAAAAATACTCAGGGAACTATATTTTATTTTGCATTTCTATACTATACAAGCATGCACTCCAGCTGGGTCTTATTTTGGGTAACTGAAGAACAGTTGTTAGTAGGAAGGCAGAAATACTTCTTACTGTATTGGTTTGTTCCCTTTTTGGGCTGGTTAATGCATTTCAGTGTCTGCTTCAAAATAGTGTAAACAATTCATTAAGGTGCCCAGTTAAGATGACAATTCACAAAAAACAGACTCCAAACTCTGGCACATTAGCAGATAAAATATTGTCTCATTCTTCCTAAGCAAAAATGGGCTAAGCTGGGTCATGATCCTGGAAAACTGATTCATTTCACAGAGAATTTATACAACATTTGCATCTCTCTTTGTGGGTCTACTTGCAAGATTGGTATATAAGATCCCACATCTAATGTGGGCCTCAATGTTTTGCCAAGTTCTGAGTTCCCTGGGTTTGAGTCTGTTGTTGCTGATGGACAGGTTACATCTAACACTCATAGAAAGAGTTTTCTGAGGTAATTTAAGTCAAATCACTTTTGTCACTTTCTTGCTGTAGTTTTTTGGTGCTTTGCTGTCCTTATAAAATTAAAATTACTCTCCTCGAGAACCGCCAAATATTTCATGCTTCTAAATATGCAAACATAGAATCTGAATTTCCTCTAAGATTAATTTTCTACATTTATAGCTGTGTTGACTATAATATGGTTAGGGTTGAGATGGGTGAACAGGCTTATGTGTCAAAAGTATCAAAAATATGAAACTGTCCTTGCAGGAAGGGGGAGTGTGAAGAAATGAATCATCTATATGAGCTTTCAAACAGCAAAAGGTTTGAAAATATGAAGGGGAATAAAAAGAGGCACAGGAAAGGTTGTATTATTTATTAATGACAGGGGTTTGCATAAAACAATAATATATAGTTTGGTAAAATATGGAGACAAAAGTGAGCCAAGGATTTAGGGGAGTAGGGCGATGTAATCCCCAGAGATTTTGGTTAAATTTGTTGGAAAAACTTTTACTAAGCACAGAGACTTGAAAAAAAACCAACCCACAGATGTAATTTAGGTATATGAAAGAATTTATTGCTCATATACACAGGAGAGAGTGGGGGCAAGCATGCTATTAAGTGAAACACTGATAAGTTCATGGTGCAGTCAGCCAACAAATATCTGCTGGATAAGAGGTTGTCATCAGGGAAGTGTTGGCTTCCATGGCACCTTGAAACAATCTGACTTTCAGTCTGGCTGAGCTGTGCTCTTCATGCCCTTTGCTGCTTCTCTCAGTGTTCACATATCTAGTCCTGCCAGTGCTCTTCTTCTGAAAAAGCTTTAAACTCTGGCTAAATGGCAGTGACACAGTGACCTCCTTGCATCGTTCACAGTTTCTGCTCTCCTTTCTTGGCTGCCAGGAGCCTATGGACTTTCTTGCCCACAGAGCACATTTTTGGCTTTCTGTAAATGGCCTTTGGTTGTGGATGGCCATGTCTGTGTTGCAGTCCGAAGTGTGACATTTCAGTCAACTCTAATCCAGTAGTTTTGCGCTGAGAACACCAGGATACAGCTGCTGAGCACTGAGCTAGAGCATGCGTGGGTCTGTACTGCTTGTGTTGAAAGCAGACATGAATTTATGGGGAGAAAGGGAAGAAGGCTTGAACTGTGCTAGCATTGTTTAGTGGGGGACATGTTTCAGATCACATATGTGGACTGTAATTTCTCTCTACACCTTTTGAATGATGACCTACCTCCAGTTTGTCTTTCACTGAGCCCACAGCATAATTTCATCTGTCATGGTTGGAAACAATGAATACCCATCATTGCTGGAGAAAGGAATGCAATGTGCAACAGCTACGTAGTGTTTGATTGGGTGTAAGAGCATCCCTAGTGCTTGTTGACTGACTCAAACCAGTGGGGGGGTTAGATCAAAAAGTACAAAGAATAAAGAACTATACAGAACAACACAGTCACCCCAAAATTTGAGCATGATCATGAAAAAACATCCCATGCAGTTGCTTGCTACTAGATATAAAGTTTTAATCACGTGTCACAGGTCTGAACATTTTACTCGTATCTGAGAAGGCAGCACTGGTTTTTTTAGCCTTCCTCACTTCCCAATTCTTCATTAAAACCACAAATTTCTGATGAGTTTCGTGTTGGTGCACCCAAGTGATAAAGAAACAGCAATGTTCCAATGAATTTATGCATTTTATCTGTATTTGCAGTTGCTTGTTCTTGTATTTGTGTACGAGCGTGGACAGATGGGAGAAAGTGACTAGAATGCATCTCGTACAGATAGGCAAGATGGAGATGCACTTATTCAGAAGTCAGGGGAAGACAGATTACTGCTGAGTGAACAATGGCTGTATAAATATAAGGGCTTTGGCCTATATATTTTAGGAGTGTTCTCAACTTAAATAAAGCCTTAATTAAAATTTTAAACGCAGCAGAATTTCCCAGCAAGCATGGGCAGAGGATCTGAAGTTCCAGGCCTGGCTTTGAAGATGATGTCCTCTGTGGTTTCATTATGTCTGCTGAGCTCTGGGAGTTCCCCCTTGGCCCACAGAGGTGACAATACGTGGGGACCTGTGAAAAGGTCATTTGTGACACATGGTTTAATTTGTAACTTTGAGCACATCCACCCAAAAAAAGGCAATGTGACCAGCTTTACAGGCATGTAATACTTGCAGCACACTGTGCCTGAAGCACAAAGTGCTGTTAAAGGGCTAAGGGTAAATAACGAATCTGTGACTTCATGCTCTTGATTTTTCCAGGCTATTGAAAACTTTGCAATGACAGTAAAAACAACAGCACAGATGCTACAGACCTTTGGAACAGACTTAGCAGAGACTGAACTTCCCAATGATGTGCAGTGCACAGAGGAGCTTCTGTCCTCACACACCGACCACCACAGCAAGCTGAAGGTGATTGTTGCCCCATGATGGCTCCAGCAGTGTAGTAAATGAGTTTTGATTTAACAAAATTTTCTGCCATCACTTGGCAGTCCATTGTCTGGAACCCACTGAGGAGGAGAGAAACCTGGTTTCAGGAGGTCGATTCAATTCAGCTGTGGAAAAGGATATTTTACAGCTTCAGGAATGGTAGAATGTGGAAATGTCACTTCCACTGTGTGAGAGGGAGTGATGGGATCACATCTGGAATAGCATGGGCTCCTGATGAAGAGTTCATCAGAAAGGATAAACTTACTTTGTAGCAGAAACAGAGAACCTTTATGAGGATGGTCAGGAAAGACAGAATGATCTAACCAGATGGTGACTGTGGTTTTGTTTAAAAAAAAAGTTGGGGCTAGTTTAGCTTTGCAGAGTAAGGCTCAGAAGTAAATATTACAGCTGTCAACAAATGCCTTAGTTTAAACACAAGATTAAAAATACTACTTAAGATATATTAGCACAAGAACATTTTTTATGGAAGAAGTGTGCAGTGATGTGGGGATTCATCAGCTGACAAGTTAATGTTTGAGCCTCATTGTCTTTCTTATTGCTCATCTTTCATGCTGGGAAGACACTTCTGTGGAAGACTTCTTATAGCTGATGTACTATGGCTCAGCATGTCACAATGTTGTTTGAGGAAATCCCATTAAGAAGTGCAATGTCTCAGCCCATTCTCTCAGCTCACAATCTACAGCATACATTCAATTTATGGTAGAATAATTTATTCTGTGAGTAGCCTGGTCAGATATGCAGTCTGCCCAGAAATTACTCTATTCCTTTTCTCAGAAATAGATCTACTAATCAAAGTGAACAGATTTAGGTCTCTGCATTTGCTAGAAAAACATATCATCTTTGGCAAGCATTTGTATTTTTTTTCAAGTATTTTGTACTCATGAAAGAATCTTCCTTTATCATTACTATGTTGTCATCTAAGAGATGTGAGTGTTGTTAGAAGTACATATAATTTGGTTTTTGGCTTTTTTTTTCCCCCTCAGGATGAGCTGAAACTAGCAGTGAAGCAGGGGGCCACCTTACTGACATGCATCCGGGAGCCAGTCACCCGAAGTGCCAACAGCAAACTCAGTCCAGATGAACTGGAAAATGTGGCCACAGTGGAAAGGTCAGTGGAGCTAGATTATCTTGTGCATCTTGCTAATTTACTCCTAAGAGATGCAAGTGTAATTTAAATAACTTAAATATGCAGGTTATAAATTACCACTGGTTCACCTACTCAGGATTTATTGGACAGGTAAGTCAGACAAGGGAATAGAGGAAGTTCCTTGATTAAACTGTCAAGGCAAGTTCAAACAAGTCCTAAATTTCTTGGTAATTTTTGGTCAGACCACTAACTACCTGGGTGAAGATTTAACATGGGACTTACTTTCCCCATAACTTGTATGTCCTTCAAACTTCTGCGCCTGGTTAGAAAGTGGCACCTGAATCTCTGTGAGATGAGAAGGTGGTATGCTTGTGAGTGTCCGTGGAAACTCTGGAGGAGGAACAGATGAAGACGAGACCTGAAACATACCGAGTGTCACAGCTGCAGAGACACAGAGGGAACCCCCTTTTCCTTCCTACAATGCTAGTTATTACCATGAAGCTTTCAGTCACCATGTAGAAGTTTCTGCTTTGCCATGTGATGCAGTGGAAAGAGAAATGCCATGCTAGGGTTTCAGTGTGTCTGCATTCACTGGAAACAAAGGTGCTAAAAGTAAAGCTGAGCTGATATTTTTCACTGAATACTTTAAAATCCTTTAAACATCCCAAAGGAATTTGCTAATTCATCTTGAATTCAATGACTAGCTTTGATTAAAAACACGTTTTTCAGGGACAGTTTGAAAACAGAAATATGTTTTTGAAAGGAATAGGAGGGAGCTATTGGCATTTTCCTCAATAACTTGATGACTTCAGCACTCACTGATTCCCTACCTGCCCAAAGAGTGCCCATTCACTGAAATACAAGGTATTCAGAGAACACTTCCTTTTTGTTTTTTCTACTTGTTTAAAACTGTTCTACTTTGTAATTAATGAATCATTGAGAAACTGTGAGGATGACTCACTAGCCTGGTGTCAGGTATTTTACTGAAGATATGACACCTTGATATTAATGTCTTTGCAAATAAATGTTTCATCATTTACACAAAGTAAAACAATGTCCACGGGAGTCATTATGAGCTTCCAATCTATTGTTTTTAATGGACTGAGAAAAATTATTCAGTCCTTGCCTATTTCTGATGGGTGAAGAAAATTAACAAGTTGTAGAGTTCTGCTTTAATCATTCCATAAAATAATAATTGCATCATATTCAGTCTGCATCAGCTGGGGATGAATTACCTTTGAAGCATTGGGTGGAAGCTAGGGAGGCACAGCTGCCCTTGGCTGCCAGCACATGGAGCAGCTCTGAGTCCTTCTTGCACACCAGGAGGCAGGACAGTAACTGCCACAGTAGATCTGTGTAGTTGTCACTCATCTGTCACATTCCTGCCTGTCCTACAGCAAATTTCATTCTCTTTTGCTTAAGGGAGAGTTGACACAGAACTCTCTTACATAAGTGTAGGGCTCCCCACCATCTCCCTGCTCTGCTTTCTGCCATCAATTACTGTAACTTAAAAGAAATGAACTATAGCAAATAAGTACATTCTGTTCATTATAATTTTTTAACAGGTTGTTGGCTCAGTTGGATGAAACAGAAAAGGCTTTTGATCAATTTTGGACCAAGCATCACCTAAAACTAGAACAGTGCCTGCAGCTTCGACACTTTGAACATGATTTTAGAGAGGTATTTCTTTGTTCATGCTGTCTAGCCTTCTCTGGTAAATAAGGTCAAATTCTACCCATACTTGGAGTATCCTGGTGATCCAAAAAGGATGTTGGGAGAGAAGCCCTTCATTATGAAATAGTAAATGAATATTCAAAAATTAAAGCCTTGGCAGCTTTCAGATGTCTTACAGCACTTGAATAAGACACAGTGAGGAAAGTGCCAGACTGTGAGGCCAAAATGTGGAACACCAACTTCTTGATAAATAATTTTGCAATTAGGTGTGAAGTTATCAAATATAATTTCTTCTGTGATGGTAAGTTGCCAATCCCACCAGAGTCAAGGGAATACAGTTCAGAAGGCCCAAATGTCAGCCCAGAGACTGGAGTAATACAGATTCTGGAGTAATATAAACTCTGCAGATACAGGTTGTCCAAACTTTGTGGGCCTAATTAGTGAGAAGCAGGGAAACTCTTTGAAGAATAGTTGGTTGTTGATTTATTTCTGGGCATTTCCATTTTGGAACAAGCTGAAAGACTAAACTTGAGATACAGTCTCTTCTCAAAGACGCAGGTAAATGTTTGTTGTAATTTTTATCAGTATCTTGTGATGGGGTTTTGGGTGGGTTTATTTTGTTTTGGTTTTATGTTTTTGTTGTTGCTGTTTTTTAGGTAAAACTGACATTGGATAACCTCATGGAAACACAAGCAGGTTTTGCTGACATTGGAGACAGTGTGACTCGAGTTGAGAACCTCCTAAAGGAACAAAAACATCTGGAAGAGAAAGGACAGGTTTGCATTCAATTTAGTGTTTTAGCTGTTACAGACATGGTACTCTAGACACTTCTTTGTTTTTTTTGTTGTTGGTTTTTTTTTTTTTTTTTTTTGGTCCATATTTGCTCTCTTCTCATGAGTCATTATTTTAAATTGCAAAATACAGATCCTAATTTCCAGAAGCCAGGGTTCTTCAGACCCAGTTCCAGTTCATTACTTGGAAAGCTAGGGAAAAAACCAGGGGGAAAATTTTGTATAATGAATGTTCCCAGTATGTGAGAAAGAAGAAATGGACTCCATAACCTCAGTGGGCAACCTGTTCCAGCGTTTGGTCACCCTCACAACAAAAAAGTGCTTCCTGAGGTTCAGATGGAACCTCTCAAGTTTCAATAAGTCAATGAGTTTTAACTTATTGACGTTGAAGTTGGCCTTCAATGTAAATATAAAGTAAGACATATCAGCTATGTTAATATTCCAGACCTTTACCCCCAGGCTACAGCAGGGGTTACAGAGATGGATTGTCCTTATTATGCATGTCATTCTAACTTTGGATTTTTCTCATTAATGTCACAGGAACCTTTGGAGAAGGCCCAGTCTCTAGCTCTCCATGGAGAACAGCTCATCCAAAACAACCATTATGCAGTTGACTCCATTAGACCAAAGTGTGTTGAACTCAGGCGGATTTGTGATGACTTTACCAATGAGACCAAGAAAAAGTATGATATTTTGGGAAAGTCTCTTGAGCTGCATAAGCAGTTAGATAAGGTGAGTGAACCTTCTCAGATAACAGCCCTGGCAAGGTTCTACTAAAAATGAATGATTTTATAAACTCAGGTAATTATGATGAAGATAAAAAGTTGTGTTTGGGTTTTCTCCATTTCATTCAGTAAATGTTACTATAAATATTGGAGCTTTGCATTAGTTCAGAAGTTCAGTTCTGCATATTCTGGTGGGGCGACTTGTGGGCAGGAACTGCTGCACCCTATGAGTAACATTGATCTCCTTTAATGACATGTTAGGGCAAATCAGTTTTTCATAGAGTAGAAGCAACACTTGACAGCATGGACTGTCAGGGATGATAAGTCCTTCTTCCCCCATTTTTCTTTAAAGGCAAGCCAATGGTGTGAAGCTGGAATCTACCTCTTAGCTTCCCAAGCTGTGGACAAGTGCCAGTCACAAGAGGGAGCTGAAACTGCACTGGTTGAAATTGAGAAGTTCTTGGTAACAGCTAAGGAACACCAACTCTCCAACCCGAAGGAGTTCTACAATCAGTTTGACACGATCCTCACCCCTGAAATAAAGGTAAAACCCCTCACATGTGCATGTGCCCACTTAGAAGTTAAAAATTTCCAATTGCTTTGTCCATGAGACTGTACTGGGTTATATATTTCTCTGCTAAAATATGCCTCTTTCTCTACTCCAAAAGGGCACAGAGGTGATCATTTGTGGCAGAAAGTTTTACTCATAAGAGTAGTCATGCAACATATACGTCATTTGATTAAGAGCAGTGCTAGAAACACTGCTTGAGTCACCATGTGTTGGTCAGTGAAACTGTGATTTGGGCAGAATGCAGGGACTGGGTTGCAATAAACTGTAGCATAGTGTGATCTCCAGCACTAGTCTGGGTCTGGTAATACAAGTCCTTTCTTCACTTGCCCTGTCCAGCACTGACAACCATTTGTTGTTTGCATTTTTTTTGTCAAGGCCAATGCCCAAAGAATTGTACAAAAACTTGAAGATGTACAAGAAATGTTTGACAAGAGGCAAGTGAGTCTGAAGAAGCTGGCAGCCAAACAGACCCGGCCAGTACAACCTGTTGCTCCACATCCTGAATCTTCCCCAAAGCGAGCATCACCAAAGATTACCAGACCAGCAGCAGTAGGTAGGCCATGAGCAGCTGCTTTCAGACTCACTCCAATGATTTGTCCACATGGTCATGTTTGATTTTTGTTATCAGAGAGAACACTTTAATTTGATGGGCAGTGTCAGCCTTGTAGGTCCAGCTATTAAAAATGAATATGAAATGTCTGTCACTGCAAACATACAAACAAGGGCGAATCAAAAAAACCCATCAGGCTTCTCTTCCTAGATCTAATCTACAGAGCACATTTCCATACTGTGTTTCAGTCTTTCTTATATTGCTAATTCTCAAATACCCAAGCCAGGGTAGTCAATGCAAGCCTGCAATATAAGAATGAGAACCTCTTTTACATTGCAGATACTGTAATGTGAATATTCAGCTTTGAGGCTCACAATTCTTCAGGGTTCAATCAGATACTGGCAAAATTAAGAGTTCATTAGTGACACTGACTCATTTGTGCAATTTTTGCTTTTCCCCCTCTACATAGATGTTAGTTCACTTTCTACCTTGTCGTCTGCTAACTGTAGGAGCTGAGCATTGCTTCTGCTTGGAAATTACTGAAAGTTGATTATTTGAGGTTAGCATGTGCCTTTAACCAAGATAGCTATTTTCTGAAAAAGAAACATGCCTGAAGCTAATTTGAAACAGTGTATCTTGGAGACCAGCCACTCTGTGCTTGGTGGCAGGAAGGGATTGTCCCTTTGGAACCTTAGTGATGCTTAAAAGAGAAACCTTTAGCAAAAAACCTTGAAAAAAACCCTTACTTGCATGAAGAGCTTCAATAAACTGCTTTGTCAACAGCAAGATTAGGATGGTCAGTAGCCTGACCATTTTGCTTTCTAGGCATACCAGCAGAAAGTCACACCAATATCCCTGTTCTCCTCTGCTCCCCAACATTCATCCTTTCTTCCAAAGGAAAATCACCTTCTTCCTATTCCCATGCCAGTTTGACATCTGTTCATTTTTCCCCCCAAACCATGCTAGCTGTGTGTTTTATGTACAGTTCCTACCTCAAGATTCAGCTTCTCTATTGGTTAAAGGCAAGCTGAGAACACAATGCCTGTGAAGAGGTCCTGCTCTGCCACACACACATCCTCCAGCAATGTGCTCCCCTCTTGCACTGGGGTGGGCAGTCAGTTTCCTGGAGGAGTTGTGATTTGCCTTGAAAACTGAGTAAACGGACTGCAAAACTGTAGTAGCTATTTTTCCATTGCATGAGTTACGAAAATGCAGGGAGCTCTGGAGATCACACAGCCCAGTCACCTTCTCCAAGCAGCACTAATGTCAGAGTTCATCAGATTCCTCACTGCATGGCCACTAGTGCTGAAGCAAAGGAAGTTGCAAAAAATGGGATTATGGGTTCAGCAGGTCAGAATCAGTTAGTTCCTCTCAGTAGCAGCACAGTTTTAGGATGGCTTTCGCCTATTGTGAAACTTCATATTCAGGCTAAAAGCTCATCTTGCAGTTCTGTTTATGCATGCAGTCCCTTGAACTGTTTCTTGAACCTCTTTCTTGTAATTTTAGAACATTTGCAGGTTTTTAAATGAAATTGTTGGTATAAATAGAACCTTATAGAATAGTCACTAGTACTCTGAGTTTTGATTCTTGTTGATAGACCCCATGCTATACTACCAATTCTTTCACAGAAAATCATGAGATGCTCCCTTGCTCTGTCCCTTGAATTGCCGTTCATGGTTATACAACCCAGTACAGGACAAGTGTGTGACAAGGCTTAGCCTTTAATGTCCCATTGCAAAAGAATAGGTAGGTGAAATTTATTTTAAAATGTTACGCTGGTTGTTCTGTGAGGAGGTGCAAAGTGCAACCCACTCCTGTTCAGACATTGATAAGTAGACTCTGCCATCTCATTCAGTCATGAGGGTGACTGACCCAGAGTATTTCTCTTTCAGAAGAGCCTGTGTATCTACAGGTTATCCAGGGACTCACAATCAGTTACTATAACAGCTATGAATAGTACTTCTATGTTCACATATTCTTTGTGAATCATTTTGGTGTTATCCAGTTGTCTGCTACAAAGAATCATACTTTGAAATTCTGGAGTGCCCTTTCCCTCAGAATGCCAAAGCACTTGGTAAATACTGGTCAGTATTTTAACCTCTTTTTTTCAGAAAGAAAACTGAAGCACAGATAAACTGAGGAATTCACCAAGATGTTTCAGTCTGACTATGAAACGTGTCTGAGAATAGAAACAGGAACACTGAGTCCTATTCCAAGCCTGAAAATGAGGCTGTGAAATTCTGCTCTTCTTGAAGCTATCCTCTTTTGGACTTTCCTCTGTGTCCTTTCTTCACATTCATGGCATCAATGCACTATCAGCACTTAGTTATGGAGAGAATTTATTGAGCAACATCTTGGAAACATGAGAGAGGCTTAGAGCACCTTCTCAAAACAGATTTTATAACTCATTTGTTATTTGTTACCCTGGATGTACCTGAATATTTCTAAAGCTTGCAAAATAGAATATGGCAACTGGAAAATACCATGTCCTAGACTGCGTAAATAGAAAGGCAAGCAAAGGCAATAAAATGTGGTAAACAGGAATAAAAGACCAGAAGGAAAGGCTTTTGTCCCCAGGCAGCAGAGTGACAATACCATGGCAGCACTGCGATGGTTGGTCTGTGAAAGGAAAAGAAGTTACATTTGTTCCAGAATAGATTTTGTTTTGTTTTTCCTTGCTGACTATCCATTTTCCTAACAGGGAATGGTAGGGAGAATTAAATCCAATTCAGGGTGCTGATGGAAAAATCTTCACAGATGTGAAGGGTCAGACATGAAATACTCCATTATTGTAACTGTCAGACTCTCCATTTTACATGGACAAATACACAGGCAGAGATGGATTTTTCTGCACACAGGCAGAGCTGATAGCATGTCTGAGAGAAAGGGCAGGTTTCTGTCAGGGAAGTGACTGTCAGAGTTTCACATCCATGTCCTTATGGTTTCTGGTGACTCTCAGCAATCTTTTAGCTTAGTGAAGATCCAGAAAGGCAGCTCAGAGCTGCACCATAAACTCTCCCTCAGTCAACACTTTTCTATGGGTCTGGAAACTCTGAAGCAAAACTTTAGATTAATCCAAATTTTGCTTGAAGCTTCTGGTTTCGTAAGTGGACTTCTATATTTTGCAGGGACAGGCCTGTTCAAGACTAAAGAACTAGTTCCAGAATTACTATGATGCTGAAAAGTTTGTGCCAGCTCTATTTGGTGCATGTTTTAGCTGTGAGAACTTGATTAAATATCATTCACAGATTAACCCTGAAAAGGCCTAAATCTCTGCTGACCTTTTTATAATATGAGCCTTGAAAATATTTAAGTAGCATATATGACACCTTATTTTAAGGAGAGCTCTGTTTACTCCCAATGGAAACTGCTTGAATACTGCTAATGACTTAATTTATCCCCACGTGTGTTGGGAGGAAAGAAGTGGCACTTGATAGGGAACTATTTTTGCTCTGATTCACTTCTGAGGGCATAATTTTTGATGATTTGACTACATATTTGTTCTCTGCATTTCTGTGCAAAACTCCTTAGCATGGAGTGAATTGGAATAAGTCCACAGAGTCAAACCACACAGTCTGTCAGGCACAATGAGATGCACTACTGAACTGTAAAGGATAATACATGCCATTAGGGATGACTGCAGTTAGCATTTATCTATTTTAATTTGCTTGTAATTCTCCCAAACTCTAACTCTTTGAAATGAAACTTTCCCAAAGGCTATCTTCTTCAGCCTCACACATTCGTGGAAAATTTCAGTAAAAGATGATTTGGCCATCTCAGTGACCATGGTTAGGAAAAATGTCTTGCTTTAGTTGCCTTTCTGGCAAGAGTTGGAACATGGCAGCACAAAGTGCTATAAAATACTCACCTAGAGAGTTCTTTGTGTGCAACAAAAATGTGAAATACAGGAGCAGAGATGTCAAAATTTCTGTGAGTTTGTTAAACGAATAGCATGTTTAACAGCACATTGCACATACAAAATCCATGACTCACCATACAAGCATCTTAGAAGGCCAACTTGGAACACAAGATTCCTGAGGGGGGAACACAGCTGGAGCCTTTTCAGTTCTTTAAATAATAAAATTTAAGCTGGTTCCATCTCAGTTAAATGTATACAACTGCTCATTGGATCCAGTCCAGCATTCCTCACAGTCACTAGTGCATAACACTCACTAACTAATAACATCTGGACAGAGGATAAAGGAAGAATGTCTTGCAAGCGTCTGGGGATGTGTGCAGGGGAAGTGAGGCTGCTGAGAGGTTAGCTGACTCCGAAGAGATG
This sequence comes from Corvus moneduloides, assembly GCF_009650955.1. Taxonomy (NCBI): domain Eukaryota; kingdom Metazoa; phylum Chordata; class Aves; order Passeriformes; family Corvidae; genus Corvus; species Corvus moneduloides. Next base: position 19,722,359 of record NC_045485.1, read on the forward strand.
GTGCATGTGATTTTCATTAATGATTTGAGAAACCACTACTTTCTATGGTTCAGTATATTTCTATAAATGAAGTTGAAAAAAGGAAAAGATGCTTTCAGTTTTGTGACTGTGGGGCTGCTATTACACTTGGGCCAGTCTGAGGGAACCAAGTAGTATCTTCTTGTAGAATATTACACATCCAGGAACCTCGCTCTGTGCTTCTTATATCAGCAGGTTTTCAGGGGGCTTGACAGAAATTTTGCTAGAGCAAAGAAGCCTAAATTATATTGCCTAAGAATGGCAAAGTCTTTCTGCCCTAAGCCATTAAGTGATAAACCATAGCTGCTCTGGTGTTTCTTTAGCTGCCTAAACATTCTGTTTTGTCATCACGAGCATTCAAAACAGTGATTAAGCCACTAATTATCTTCAAACTCATGTTCCTATTGGACAGCACAAGCAGCAAGCCCCAATAAAGTTTAGCAGACTAGTTGTTTCCATGCTTGTTCTTGCCAAAGGACTTTGATTCTGCTGTAGGTGATTAGTGAGAACGCACTAACTCATAGAGAAAACAAATGGGAAAACGTGATGGGGAAATTCCCCCCAAAGCTGAATGTTAAAACGTGGTATTTACTTGAGGGGGGCTTGGGATATCTTACAGGTGGCGGGTATGTATCCTAACCCTTGACTGTAGCCCATGTCTCTTGCTAGCTAATGAGTTACACTTATTCTAGCAGGAGCAAACTTAGGGCCAGTTACCCAGGTGAACTAATCCAGCTGTGTCTGAGCACCTGGGAGCTGCCCGCAGTTCTGTCTGTCTCTCAGTGGGGGATGTAGTCCCCCCGTAGGAGACGAGACCTGAGAGAGGTTGCCTGCTTCCCTACACAGGAGCAGGGGGGAAATGGCTGAAACCACAGCCTTTTCTCACAAGCAGCACAAGTTTTCTTCACTGAATTTATTTCAGTCTTAGAGGGATGGAAAGTCTGCAAAGCAAAACAGGGCACATGAGTCTCTGTCACTTTCTATCAGGTTTAGTGTCAGTGCAGCCCACTTTAGCATTTGCTGCAGGCTAAATAATACAACAGTGATTCCATACTTGTCATGGGACTTCTTCATAAAAAACCAGTAAGCAGTACTAAAGCCCCACTGGAAAAGTGTAGTGGTGCTCCAGGTGAATGCAAGTGACAGACCCAAACACTGCTTTACAATGCCCTTTAACAATACTTGCTTTAAAAGCAGCATCAAGCAATTTAAAATATTAATGAATTCAAAATGAAATAATCATTATGTATCATCCAGAGGAGTACTGTGAAACACTAGGATGAAAACAACCTTGAAACCATGCAGACATTAGATAATTTCTTGTTTTCCATTGTTCCTGTGCCTTTATTCTTTCAGTAGGCAGCTCGACACTATAATTTTCAGCTTCTTCAGCAATAAAATACTGTACTGACCTTGAAACAGCCAACTGTACTGAATTTTATAAGGGAGTTTCCCTTATATTTCCAGTTCCACAGTAATTAGTGCAATAATAATTAGCAGGTATTTGGGCTGTTTCTTTCTATACTGCTCCAGAAACTACTTAAATGCAGTGAGATGCAGCAGTCTCAGACTATGGGCCAGTGAACAACTGAAAAATTTTCCAGAGCATAACCAAAGCAGCTTGTTTCCTGTTTTCAGTTTGTTTCTGGGTCAAATTGGAACGGGAAGTTCACTGTGTCAGTATGAATCAAATTCATGTCTGAAATATACACAGTTGAATTTGACTCCTTTCTTATCTTGTACCTGTCTCCTTTTCTGAAATATGTCACACTGAAGAAGCCAAGACTCAGATTGTGAACTGACCTGAGTAATTTGCTGCTGGATCAAGGAGCACCTGCAGTTTGGCTTCTTGTGAATGTGTCATCTTCCATTTAAACTGCCCTGTGCTCTCTTTCCTGGATCACCTGGGGCTGTCTGAGCTTGCAAGCTGTGATCCAGACATCAAAGTTGTAACTGATTTCCACTTTTTCTGCTGATTGCTTTCAGCAGGGTTTTCATGCCAGTATCAACCATCCCTTGAAGATACAAAGTTTTCTGATTAATGAATAAGTCAAACAGCTTGGTATTGCTGACTGTGCTCTTCTAAGCAAAAGTTCTCATGTTTTCTGAAGTTATTTCCTTTGCTTCCCTTTATTTCCACAACACATCCATAAAATTTGTGAATTAGCTTTGTAGAGCAATCCAATGGACTGAACTCGGATTTAGACAGGGCAGCTAGACATTGGCAGCATATCTAGGGTATTCAGGTGTGGGTAAGAGTATGAAACAATGTCTTGGAGACCAAGTCTTAGATTTATTTTTTTTAATGCTGTTTTTTCAAGGTATAAATAGGATATAGTTGGGAGAAGCTCCAGGATATAATAGTTTCTAGTGTAATAGGTATGATCACAGCCTGTGTTTTGTCATGATTGTGGTAGGTGAGAATTTATGGCTAAATAGAATCTCTAGGGTGCATCAATACAGAAAAGGGTGAATTTACTGATGCTTTTAGAAACCTTACTCAGATTCATGGGAAAACACATAAAAGGACCCATTTGAAAACTTCCCAAATATTCTGGTTTTGCCAACAGTAGCAGTCACCCTCCCTGCAGATTAGAAAGGTATGAAGAAGTTAGACAATTGGGATCAATAGCTTCTATGTGCTGCATCTTGCATCTTTTTCTTCTCTTGGTTCCAAAATGTCAGTACACTGCTTTTTGGATAAAATAAAAATACCTTTGAGAGAACAAATACTACTTCAGGGAAAACTTGCCTTGGGGATGGGAAGAAGGCATTTGTTGAAACTAGTGCTCAAAATCAAAACAAATCCCCTGCTATATATTCTGAAAGAGTGATGGAAGAGCCAAAAAGAGACCATTTGCATTTCAGCTCAGTCCTGGGAACCACAAGAATCCCCTACCAGTTGATTATAGCTGCTGGTGACTGCCAGATTTCACTGTTCCGTTGAGGAAACTTTCTAGTATGAAGTCATTGTGAGGAGGCAACAGGCATGAAATGGGCATTGCCAAGCCCTTATGTCATTTAGCATTGGATTAATCCAAGAAGATTTAGGGAAGATTTGGAGAGAGGCTGCTTTAATTAGTTCTCTTCCCAGCTGTGTGACAAGGCTGTTGAAAAGACACAGGGTAGAAGAAATGCCAGCTTCCATTATTATTGTCTGATATGATGAGAAAACTGCTATGTTGAAACTGATATGTTGTCTTTTTAACGGAATAGAATTTGGGGTGCTTCTATGTGTTTCTTTTTGCCCTTTTTAAAACTACTTTAAAAGAAGAACTAATGACAAGGGCATTTGAAACTTTGTTAAGGTGTTTCTTTTTGAAGCATTCAGCCCTCTCCTGCATGAAACCTTTGATACTATGTCCTCCTCATTCAAAGATGTCTGCATCTTTTTTGCTGTATCCCTCAGCTTCTCCCAAAGAAGAAAAACTATCAAGACTCACAACATTTCTAAGTATTAAACTTGGTGAAACCCTCTAAAACAAAATGTTGCCAGATGCATTTGAAAACATTAGCTTTTATTCTTAGAAAAAGTGCTTGCTCAGTTAGAAAGTTCTGACAGAATAAAAATGAAAAGGACTTAATTTTGTTCTTTATTGCCTGACCCAGATTCTTTCAGCATTTCATTTGGCATTCATACATGTTTTCACCCATGACATGAATGGCTGCCCATATCAACTCAGCAACTAAGAAAAAGGAGAGTGCTGTTGGCCTTGTACTTGCATGTGCTGTGAACTCATTATCAATCCAAAACAAAGATAAAACTAACAGAGATTATTTTCTATTCAAGCCAAATGTATGATTGCCCTTCTCACAGTTCATTCTAATCCTTTCCTTTGGACAGCAGGCTCAGCACAGGTGGTTATGTTGGTGAGGATGACTGTCCAAGTAGCTTCAGACACCAGAGTGTCTGCTGGGGGTTTCAGAGCCTGCAAGGGTCACCAAACCTGACACAACAGGGCATATTCCAAAATAATATCCTCAGACTCTCTGGCCTTACATACTTGTCACTGTGACTGACTGAACTCCTGTGATTACTCTTTTGAGAGTTGTTCATGTAACGAAACCTTACAGGGAGCAATCCTTTAATGCAACAACAGCAAATGATTACCAGAAACAAAATTTCCTTGCTTTGGGAGCCCACACAAGCAACACATGCAAGTGACAATTACCCAAGCGTTGGTACAGCTGGCTAAACATTTACCTGTGCTGTCCCAAAGATGGTTTTCCCAGGGGAAGCCAAACCAAAGTAATCCTTACAACCTGGAGGTGAAGATGCCAATTTGAGACACAGTACAGCACTGAACAAGGGAACCCATCCCTTGTGCCAGCTGGTCCATCACTGCTCCAGCACAACTCAGTTCTCTAAGCCAGGTCTCATTTACCACCGATGTGTCAGGATCTTTGCTCATTGCACTTTTCGGGAAATAGAATTTTAACTTTTAGCACGTGTTTTGTAATGTTACTTTCTTTTTTACTCTTTCAGCTACTAATAGGAGGTCCACAGAAATTTCCTGCCCTCCAAAGACCATTTCTGAAGTAGAGTTATCAAAAAAGAAAAGCATTAAGAAGACAAAAGGTGGAATTAAGGTAGGATTACCTGTGATTTGGGGACATCCCCTATTGTGAGAGAACTCAAAACCACATAAATATAGATTTACATACCTATACTTGGAAATTGGAACATATTTAAGTTAACACTCTGATAAGAACAAGCTGTTTTAACCCAGCTCTTCTGTTATCCACACCCCTGACTTGCTCATATGTTTCTTGTTTATTCCTCTAAAGCTGAAAGCAAAAATTAAATGCAGTCCATTTTCTGAAATGGCCAACACAGCCCACAGCTTCAGCAATAAGCACAGAATAAAACACAGTTATCAGCAGGAACATACAGCTGGTCTCCCCTTTGTCTAAACTCACAGAAAGTGACTTTGGAATTAGTTTTACTCTCATCAGTAATCACAGTTGCATTCCTCCCACGTAGTTAGGTGTATGCAGCAACATGGTACAAGCTTTATAAAACATCCATTCATTCATTCATTTTTAAATCCACTTCCCAAGACTACACTGCAAATTATGCCCCCCTCCCTTCCCTCCCATTGTGCTGATAATAGCTCAGATGAGGACAGTTTATTACTGGAGTCCATCATTATCATCAACCAGCTAAAAATTTTAGCAATATAGAATGTAAGATAGGCAACTACTTCCCCTCTTCAGAATCAGCCCTTAAAAATGCAAGTGCTCAAGAACTTAGGTTCTGCTGGGATTTAGGTATTGGCTTGGATTAACAGCAAACTCAGCAGCTGGGTTGTTTTACTGAATTTAAAGAGATTGGCTTTTGAGTAAGTGCAAGTAGTGCTTGGTGCTCTTAAAGCTGCAGGCAAAAGGAGGAAAAGCCTGCTTAAAACTTGCCTGGAGAGCACTTGAAATGATTCAACTCTGCAAGACTGGACAAGGGAGTGTGTGAGTGTCTATCAAAATAAAACACTGGAGCTGTACAAAAGCTCAGCTCTGTTTCAGCCTGGGCACAGGCTCTGCACAGGTACCTGTGCTCAGCACTGCCTCAGCCAGCACTGCTGCTGGGACACAGAAACTTCTCAGAGGCACACGGAGGATTCCCAGATTTCTCCATAGGGCATTCTACAAAGAACTCTGAAAATATGAAGTCTTTGGGTTGGCTTCAGACAGGAAATGAAAATAATAGTGTTGTAGAGTCTAAGGAACAGATTTTTATGCCTGTAATTATCTACACAAGGAGATAATTCACCTCCTGTGGTGCAAGAATATAATGACTTTGCCTGCAGTAAGGAATGCCTCCATGCCACCACTGAGCAAGGAAGGAGAATATAAATATACAGGAGATATTTCTGCACATTTAGAACTCAATCATTTTAACTTGTCTAGTGGCTTACTAGGTTGGGTAGGATCTTTTTTTATTCTTTCAAAGAGTTAAAGTTCTCTAAATAAAAGCATCAGCAATTAAGTATTTTCAGTTTTAACATGTCCTTCTCATTCAGATTGAAGTGATGCATGAAGCCAGTCAAGGAGGATCTAGCAGAGTCCTGGTGACCAGTGAAAGTGATGAGAACTTGTCAACAAGGAGGAGGTAAGGATGCATATATGAGCCACTGGATTTTTTTTCTTCTTAGAGTGCAAGTTAATGCATTTATAGTACATTCTCTACAACTTCTTTGAAGTTCACCAAGATTAATAAATAATTAGCAATAATGAAGTCACTGAAATGCTTACAGCCATGCATTTATACCCAGTCTATCAGATGGAAAAGCAAGCAAGAGTTATCTTTTGTTTGGGTTGGGGCTTTTTTACAGGTTTTGGGGTTGTTTTTCCTTAGAAGCATTAATTAGAAGATGTGAGAGAAGAAGTCATTAGAATAAGCCTTGCATGTGTTTACAAAAAACCCCAGTGTTAAAGAGCATCTCATAGTGTTCAGAATATTCACATTTGACTATATACCTCTGAGAAGCTTCTGGCCTTTTTCACTGCAAGCTAGAGTTTCTGCAAAATCTTGAGAAAAAGATTATTAATGATGCATTCTAAAGCACCAGATACTTAAATCACTTAGTTCAACAAAAAATATCAAGCAAACACAGTTTTATCTAAACTGCAATTTCTAGGCCAAAGGGAACAATTAAAAAAAAACCCCAGAAAATGAAAAACCCACAACAAAACTCACCCTGCAAGAAGACAAATGCCACAATTCTGACTTCATTTCATTTGTTGTCTTCTTCACTATCATTTAGATAATTCATACTTAAGTTATGCCCGTCTCATACACTGGAGTTACCTGATGCAAATTCTGACTCCCTTTGTAAAAACCCTAACTTGATACATTATGTCAGACAAATTGGAGAGACATACAAATCATAATTATCTAAATTTAATTATACCCTGTAAAAATACCATGTCTGGTCCCCAAACCATCAGCTACTTTTCCAAAGGTGCAAAGTATGATCTGAAATCTTGTGTAGACAAGATACACATCTCCAGAGGAATGGCTGCCTGAAGAGAACATACAAATTATAACATTAACAACAGGTTAAGCTTCTAATACCTGGCAATTTCATTCAGCTTTAGACCTAGAAGCTTGGTAAACAAATTTGTGAGCTCTCTCTTTTCTTGGGAATGCCAGTTTTGCCTTTTGCCCACATGGGGGGCAGGGGGAAAGTGAGGGGCAGTTTGAAGTCCTCTTGTAAAAAGGAACTCAGAACAACACTTAGAAGTATCAGAACTGATCCTGTCAGTTACAAAGAAAGCAACAAGAGATATTTACCTTTGCTGTATTGTTTAGGTTTTTTTAAAAGAAATAAGTCTGTTTATTCAAAACAAATTTTACAAAACAACTGTCTTTCTGTGGTACAGAGCAAAGTTTAAGAATAAATATCGAATACTTTGTATAAAAATTAGTAATATCAAAGGGAAACCGATGCAAACCAAACAAACAGGTAAAAAAAAATAGCATTAAATATGCTGTGCAACAATGTCAAACTCTTAATGAGGAGTGACCATTCAGGCTGATACAGTTTTATTTGTAGAAGTACCAGCCCTGCATTGGAGCACCGAGACTATTGTTAAAAAAGATTCCTGATGGAAGTGTACAAATCTTAATTTGTGTTTACAATCAGAAAAGATGAAGTTTTCTATGTCTCCATTTTTTGAAAGGAGTGTCTTCATGCTTTCCTTTTTATTCAACAAGCAACTTCTTTTCACTGCAGCAAAAGAAAATGCATACTACAAACATCAAGGCCCTTTTAAGATTAAGAAACAATCCAAACAACACTCAAACCAACTGTAAAACAAAGAATTTCAATGGTCAAAAGTGACTTTCAGATAGTGGCAACTACATTTAAGCAGCATTTTAGATGTTAGCTGGTTAAAGCTACTTAAACCTTACTTTACTTTTGCTTGTATGAGTGAAAACAAATCCCAACGCATAGTTATGCTGGAAGACTATAGTCTTACTAGTACATTTTGGTTGCATACTGCATAGCATATGAAGACCCTCTTTCCCTTCAGTGAACAGGGTGGCTTTTTCTATCAGTGGAGTTTTGCTGTGCAGCTTTGTTGATTTAAATGGCTCACAACAAGTCAGAAATCTGATGAAGCAGCTTTCCTTCAATACAGAATAATACTTTCTCTATATGTGCATTTATTTTCTCTGTATGCAACAGGTAATATAGATCTACATCCCCAGTACTATTATCCATTTGTTTAGGCAAGAAAAGGAACTGCATTTGTTCCTTCTGAAATATAGCTGTTACACTCTTCGGTCATTCTGACACTGATAAATTATTTATTTGTGGGCTCTTTATATGCCCAATATTTGGGACAGTTAGGAATCTTATTATCTTCCTTCTGCAAAACCAATTGTAGAAAGTTACATACTTGACTTAATTCTAGTAGCTACCCTCCATCTGAACAGCTTAGAGAACAGTCAGCAAGCTCACTCTGGATTCTGTCTACACTGACAGATGCCATTATGCATTCAAACCAGAAAACCTGCAGCACAGCTCCAAGAGCAGTAGCAGTAGTTAAAGCAAGTTTACTACTCACAGCTTCAAATTAGCAAGTCTGTATAGCTGCCACAGGTTTGGCAATTAGCAACTAAGATATCTGTTCTGAGAGTCTGTGGAAGCACCTTTACTGAGCTGTGCAAGGACTGCAGACAGCCTACAGCTCTGGTTCTCTGCAGTATCTTCATGGCACCACAGGACAACTCATAAGGGCTGCTGTTTGCACATCAATTAGCTCTATTTTGGTTTACAAAGCACAGGTATTTTGTTCCTTTGCAAGTGATATTAACATTGAGATATATTCAAGGTACAGGGGTTTGTGGACACAAACAACCCTGAAATTTTAAAGACAATTTTGACTTCATGAGAAATATTTTAGTTATTATGATTTGTGTACTGAGTTTCTGTGAATCACCATCTCCCTATCCCTTCAATGCAAAGTCAAAGTTTGTACAGAAAATATCCTCCCTTGCTGTTAGGACAAGCATGAAATTTTGCTTTTTGAAGTCTTTAAGTCTTAAACTAGCTCTGTGTAACATTCTCGGGCACTTCTGCTTGCTTTTCACCTCTAGAATATTGGAAAACAGAAGCATTATTAAAAGAAAACTAATTTAACTTATATGCTTATTAAAAATTGAACTTTTTAAAAATGTTGATTCAGTTTTCAGAAGACAGAAAAATATCAGCCCAACCAGTTACATGAGTAGTGTTTGACTTTTATAGCTTCACATTCTAATGGTGGTTCCTTTGTTACTTAAAATCACCAAGTCAGAGGGCATTCAAACACTCCCTATTTCAAAGATTTAGGGAGCTTTGAGAAAACAATTGTAGCAGGTCTTCACTTCTAGCACTCACTGTTTGTCAACTGTGCAGGTCCAGACAGACTTTGTATGAAGTATTGAGAAATGGTGAATATTTGTAGAGAGTTTACACTGCCTTAAACTACTGTGATAGTCTCATTCATCAAGCCAGAAGTTCCACTTTCCTCATGTTTTGAAAGGTCTACTCCATTTTGATATAACAGATTTTTTTTTGCCAAGTCTTAGTTCACCTAGCTTTTAAAAAAACCATCAGGACTGACAAGTTCAAAGAAACAGACATTTTCAACAAGCATTTCAAAGTCTAGAAGTCAAGTCCATTATAGTTCACTTATAATCCAGACTTGCATCCCTTGAAGAGTGTAAAAAAACCAGGCTACAATGTAAAAAGTTGAAGTACAACAGGAGAGCTATTCCAGTAAGTCTCTGAACAGGATCTGGGACCGTCTTCTTCCTCTCCCTCTGCCCACCCCAAGTATTCATGTGTAAATTTTACCTTTTTCCATGTTTACATATATTTTGGATAAATACCTAAAACGTTGTTGCTCTGTCTTGGCTCAGTGGATCTTCACTGCAGATATTCAAGTATTAAGAAAACGCAGCTGAACAAGGATATGTGTCCACATAGTACAGTTTACAGAGAAGCACAATATTGACTAGTCTGCAGTACATTCTACCCCAAATCCCTGAAGAAATCTTTTTAACTTTGGGATCTGTAGCCTGCTTCCAGAGCTGGCGAAGATCATCTACATGTCCATGAGATGTCATCATCTTGTTATAAATGCAGGGATGATATGGAGCCTTTCCTTCCCCAGAAAAAAATACATGATATTGTGGTACAATTCCCATTTTATTGGCACAGAGACCCATGAAAACATCATCTATATAAAGACTTGTATTCAGAGTCAATGAAGCCTCATAGACTTTAGCTGCTACATCATTTGATACTACATATGCAGCTCCTGCTGTGTAGTCAGGGTAAGAGGGCCACTGGTACATTTCATATGGAACATAGTATTTGCTACTCTTGTCTCTTACGGGAGGGGATCCACGATGGACGCGACCAATCCAGAGATCTTGAGCACCCATTTGTGTGAGACTTTGGAGATAAGCAACGAGATTTGGCATATGGATAAATATATCATCATCTGCAGACATAATGAACCTGGCATGAGGACAGTAGGCATTCACCCAGCTAAACTGCAAAAGCAATTTAAGAGTAAGATTGTGAAAAGTATCCAAGAAGTCTTGCTGAATCAAATCATGGTATTTCTGGTCTTCGAGCTCAAGTTCTCTTTGCCGCTGTGTTTTCTGCAGATGGTCTGTTGGTCGTCCTAAAGCAAAAAGAGTCTTAATATTGGCATTAAGCTGAGAATGAACATACTTCTCATTACCCCAGGTTTGTCTAATTGCATCCCTCCGATGACGGTTTTCAGGAGAAGTCTTCACAAACAGTAGGAGAAGGACATCCTGCTGCTGACATTTCTCTCTGTGGTTGATCAAGTACTGGTAGCTTGATACTCTGTTCAGATTATCCCTGCTGATAGACAGGCTGTCATTCACAAAATGGTAGCTATTTATGAGGTATCTGTAGGAATAGGACTTCATATGGCTCACAATGTGATTATCAAACGGTACCCAAAAAATCATGAGACACAGTATGAAGCAAGTGGCACATATCTGCAAAAAATGGCATTTTCTAACTCTTCTGGGACTAACAAACATTCTGATGCAGTTTTTATAGTCCTTATTCTTGTTCAGGATCAGAGTTTTTACAGTGCTTGTGTTTTAGTGTAAGAGCACAGTGTCACCCTTCAAGATAAGTGTCCCTTGTAAGGCATGATGTCTTTCATTCAGTATCCTTGTGAAGACAGCTTTGTTCACAGACTTCACAAGTCATCTTTCTCAAAAAACGTTTTTCTTTGATTGAAAGAACACAGGCAGTTTTGAAAGATGAGACTTGCAGATGAGTGTTTTCCCTTTGGGGCATTTTGAAGCAAACACTACAGTTCTAATCGGACCTTCTTGTGTTTCTTTCCTTCATGAAGATGAACACCTGCCAATTCTGAAGGGGGGAGAGGAGAAAAGTTTAAGTGAGCTGTTATTAACACACTTAATTTTAGGTTTGGTCATGGAAATGAGCTGAATACTCAGTCACTGCCCATCACCACCCACATACACATCCCTCTCACTCCCCAAAATACAAAAAGAACCGACTGGCAGCAAGTCAGAGCCGGTCAATGGCCCGGAGCAAGCTTGTGGAGGCCAGTGAAAGAGGAGACGGACACAGAAACCTCTGTCTTAGACCCCCACTGCCATTAGCCGGCAGATTACAATATTTTAAAGTTCTTCTAAGCTCGGAGAGCGCCGCACCCTACAAATGGCCGAGTTTACAAAATGCCTTTTGGAACGGCACTCTGCTAAAGACCCAGAGCCAGGCGGAGCCCTGCGACTGCTCTGGGGGCAGCGAGTGCCAGGCGAGTGCCCGGCAGCGCTCCGTGTCCCCGCCCGGCAGCGCTCCGTGTCCCCGCCCCGCCACCCCCATGCGCACACTGGTCCTTCCCCCCGAGCCCTGAGGGCGCCGCGGTGGCCTCGTCCCGCACCGTCCCCGCCGCGAAGCCCCGGCACGGCCCCGCTGCTGTGCCCGACGCCGCCGGCCTGAGGGGAGCGGCCTGAGGGGAGCGGCCTGAGGGGAGCGGCCGTTGGGCCCAACGGCTGCGGCGCCAGAGGGGCCGCGAGCCCCCGCGCCGGCCGCTACCGCACCCCCCCAGCCCGGCAGCTTTCGCCGGTGCGCGGTTAAACGGCACAGGGGACACACACACGGACCGAGACACGGACCGAGACACGGACCGGCTCCCTCGTTAGGTACCCTGCCACACGTACACCTCTCGACACCGCACAGCTCACACTTCAGCGCTGCTGTCTCTGCCGCCAGCTAGGGTTTAAGTGAAGAATCCAAAGCACAAAAGGCCACCCAAGTCCAGCCTTCTTGCCCTTGTAGCCGGAGTTGTCTCTGCTATATAATAAACAAGAACAGCCTGAAGTAGCAACTGCTTGTTCATCCCATAAAAAGCCGAAAATAGCTGTCAAGCAAGAAATGTAGGACTAGCACCATAAGGAATGACATCTAAGCATTTGTTGCACGGAAACAAACCCTGAAGCAAGAGAACACAAGCTATCACTTTCAAGTCAGAAGTTACGTGCAGCACAAATGTTTTGGAACTGCTTTAGCCATCTGAAGTCTTGCAACTAGATAGCAAGAGAGAACATAACACAGCATACAGTGATAAGAAAACTTGGGGCAATTTTGTGGTGCTCCAGGAAGGGGACCAGCTGCTCAAAATGGAAATAATGCCCTGGTGTTTCTGAGGATTGCAGGTTGTAATGCATAACAGAAAAGCTGTATGGGCAGTTTGGTGAATCAAAGTCAGTCAGCGCTTTTTGTAGCATCAGTTTAAACCCTTTTTATTTTGGAAACATGAAGTTAAACAATGCACCTCAGAGTTATAAACTCAGCAACTTTACAATAGGACACTATTGCAAAGCTTACTCTGGTTTCAGATGAAGCACAGGGATGCAGACACGCTGGAGTGTTATAGAAATCCCAATATTTGGTAGTTTCTTTTGAAGGAGTGTGTCTGAAGATACCAGGTTGTTCACTGCTATCATGATAAACTTAAAAGCAGAGGACTGAAAGTACAGGCAGCACAAGGCAATCTAACCACATGAAGCAAAGTTTACCTTGGTAAACAAGGGATACTCATCCCCAAATACAACTTTTTTAGATTACATTTGGATAAGAAGTTTGGGAAACATTTGGTAAAAGGAGACAAGTCAACACCACAGATACAAAGGACACGGTCACTGAGAGCTAGCAGTGGAACTAACCTACATGACAGTTATTTCCCCCTAGGGAAAAATAACAGCCTCCAGAAAAAAACAAAAACACCAACAACACGCAAACCAAACCCACACACCAAAAAAATCAACCACAAAACACATCATGGAAACAGCTTTAAATATGGAGAAGCTAGCAGGGGACAAGAGACATGCATAGACTCAGTTTTCTGCTCCCTAGTGCCCTTTCCTGAAGTCAGGGATGCTGTAAAGAGAACTTAAGCTTTTCCTTGGAGAAAAACAAGCCAGAAAATTAACTGGCTAAGTGCTGGAACAGTCTGGTGTGTCATTTCCTTGTTCTAGTTCGGCAGAACTAGATGAACCGTTAGTAGACAAAAGTTGTTCAGAATCCTCCTCAGAAAAATACCTCTCAGGTAAAACTTTAAAATGTGACTACAGATGAGCAATACTGATGAAAAGTAAGGAGGTCTATACCCACTCGCCCATCTCTCTCCAAAAAAAGTATGGAGACGTGCACCAAAGGTACAAATGCACAAGTAGAGTCTCTCTGATTGTCAGAACTTTTTATAGCCCATTTACAAGACTCAGCCTTTGGGCTTAGTCATGTTCTCCTTCCCTTAAAAGGAAAACAGGTTGAGACACCATAGGAGCTATTCGCTGCCATTTAAATTTCGTCATTCCAGGAAAAGAAAATAATCCAACTCACCAGTGTGTTCTCCCTAGCAAGAGGAAACACCATGGAACAGAGACAAAACCATGCTTGACAGTCATTTTTCTGACCGTAATTAAGGTGTTTTGTCCTCTTGGTGTGCATTTTCTTACTTGTGGTTGAAAGCTGTTAGATTCACTCTAAGATTGGAGAGAGACTGAGCCTTCCTTTCTGGCAGCTTTAAGATTAGAACTGCATGTGGTATTCCCCTCTGTTGCAAGTACTGCAGGCTTTTGCCGTCCTGTAGCAATCCCGCCTTTCCTAAAGGAGTTTGTTATGTAACCTTTCGATATTACCACAAGCATGACTCATTGTAGCAACTGTTCACTATTCTGTGTTTTGCATTTGGAATATAGTCTAGGGTGAAAGAGGAGCTGGCATAGTTGGACTTGCAAACTCAATAGTTTGTAGAGTGACCACTACGGGAAAGCAAATCCTTAGGGAGCTACTTTAACTGTTCACAGAAGTCAGTATTTGAAAAAAGCCAGTATGGAGTTTATTTCAGGATAGAAGTAGAACAGTTTTGGAAAGTCCGCTAAGGAGAGACAGACAAGAGACATCCTAAAGAAACACAGAAACACCCTAGACATGAAACACCAGAGGCACAGCCCCTCACAGAAATAACCACAAAGAGACAACATTCACACAAAAGACATCCTACATGGAGATTTTTTCCAGCACCACCCTGATAAAAACCTAAACCCAAGAGACCAACTAAGACAGAAAGAACATCTCAAAACTCCCAGCTACAACTTTTGTCGTGCGGTACCATACACAGGCTGGGCTTCAATACACCACATCCCTGCACAACATGTATTTTAGGACAAAGATCATAATGTATAGTTATTTTTCCCACCTAGGACAGAAGATATGTTCAGATCACAAGTGGCTTTGCCAGGCAATGCAGGATATACCAGGAAACATTATTTTAAATAGAACCATTTTTTACAATTGACTTGTAGCAACTGGCCCTTTCACATCAGCAACTCTTGGTTAAAGTTCAGAAGACCTACCAGAAAGATTGAAGACCTCAAACATTACCTAGTTCCAAACAGAAGTTATCTGAAGAGCTGCTGCTTTCTATGTCCATGTTTTGTCCTTGGCTGTTGGGGGCAGCCTCAGACTCACTCTGCCCCCAGTCCTGCCCTCTTGTCCTTACCACACCAACCTTCCACAGCTGCAACAGCTCTGGAATTTATATAGTTGCTCAACAATCCAAATTCAGCTCCTCCCAACCTCTTGCCCCCCCAAAGCAACCTGCTGAATCCCTGAAGAAAGTATCAGAAAGTGGCTAATTGAGGTCAAGCTGTGCCTAACCTAAGTGCACAGTATGACTAAAGGGTTTCCTTTTGTAGAACCAGATGTAACATACATTGTTTCTAAAGCTTTCGGTCTTTTCAGTTCTGGGGCTACTGCCGGGCTCTGGTATTACAGAAATTTTGAAGCCTAGGACAGGCTTTTGCTCTAAAGTCAGGATAGTTCTGCCGCATGAGCTACTCCATACCAGCTTGTTTGACACTGGAGTGGATGCCCAGGTTAGAAGGCACACTGTAGAGATGCTCCCTCCTGTTTCAGCTGCACTCCATCCTGCTTGTTCCATCCTGACATCAGATGTCATGGGGTGACAAGAGACGTCCTCTAAGCTGCAACACAACTTCTACAGCACTAAAGGAATGTGCCCAACCACAGAGGTGACAGAGGCAGATATGCTGCAGCTACAGCTGCATGGGCCAAGATTATCACTGCCTAGCTTTAAATTCAGACAGGTGTGTCAAGCCTAGTATAAGGATGGGACAATCCTGAAGAGAGTGAGTTGGATTTTCTTGAAGCTATCAAAATCTATTTAGAAAGGGGCTATGGGGTTCAAAGAACACATCTTGATATGTTTGAGAGTTCTGTTTGTTAAGCAGAATTTAAAACTTTTTTACCATGTTCGAAGTAATTTAAACAGTTATAATTCCTATGAAATTGAAGTCTTCCATCTCTAGTATTGATTTATGTACTGTTTACACCCAAAGCCCAAAGGAAATTTAGTCAAGTTCACACATCAAATAAGCCATTGATACACAAGTTTATCAAGATTTTTCATTATGATTGACTAATTGAAGGTTAAGAAAGTATGTGTCTAAGTTAATGGGAGCAAAGCCTGAATGGAGTTTGCTGGTTACAGCTTTAGCTACAAGATTATGTAACCCAGGTTCCTCTGATGATTTTTCTGTTGCTGACATGTCTTCACAAGTTCTGTTATCTGTCATCTCTTCCCCAGCCTATGTCCTCCTTCTTCACTTCCCAATATTTGAAAAGTTCTTATATATTAAGTAGTTGCTTTGAAACTAATCTCCAGGTTTGTCTTTTATGGGAGCTGAGTCACAAAAAGAACAGAAATACTAAGTAGGTTACATCCTGGCACTTCTAAGACTTCCTGCCATAGTGACACTTTAGAAAAAAAGATGCAGTAAGTTACTTACCTAAGTCTGCCTTCCTACATAGTTTGCTAGCACCAAGAAGAAAAAAAATCACAAACAGCCTGCAAAGAAAATAATTTCAAGTAATGTCAAAACTTCCAGTGTTACACCTTGTTCTGTCCAAACTGTTGAGAAATGGAAGCTAATTCAGCCAAATATTCTGTAGGAAAATATGGTCACAATGGCAATAGAATTAACAAAAAGAAACAGTTCAGTGCTCCAAAGATCTATGAAAAGTTTAGAATCAGGTCACAGATGTTGCATCAATAAGGAACATAATGCATCAATGGCTGACAGTAGCTTTGTAATTTTTGTTTCAAGAACATATAACCCATCTTTTGCAACCTCCTATGCAGGCTTCACCTGCAAGCTCTTTAGTTTGCCTGCAAATCCTACTCGGGGAATAGATTTCTGGGATGATACACCAGCATTTTTACATGCTCTTTGTGCATATGTTGAGGACTTCTCAGGTTGAACAGACACCTGATTTTCCATGAAGGTGAACATCCAACACTTTGTAAAACACAAACTCCTTAAATGACTCTGAAATTGCTCAGTCAAGAGGAATCCCCTTGTTAAAAACAATGGGCATTGAAGCACAGCACTTCCTCCAGGGAAGTTCTGTATCAGAGTAACTACAACAACACCTAGAAAAATGAGCCATTTGAAGCTGTGCCCACTTGCTGAGTCTCACTGATGGCTAAAACTTGCAAGTGCTGAGCAATGTTGGCAGAGAAATTAAAAGGATGGCAAAGCTTTAGATGGCAATTGAGTAAAGCAGTTCAATTCCTTCAGGGCTGGAAGCAGAAACAGGTTGCAAATGCTTAGCACTGCCAGGAAGCAGCTAATTGTCAATAGAGATTTAGTTTCTACAGAGGTTTTTCACTTACTGTAACTATTGGGTGGGAAGAAAGAGTGATTTCTTCAGTCTCCCCTAAAATGAACTGAAAGCTTCCCAGCTGCTACAAGCCGATGTAAATGGAGACATCTGCCAGAATGGACAGATTTGCCTTCTTAAATTGCTTTCATCAAGATCAGTTGCCCAAAACAGCCACTGTGGAGATGGCAGGAGAGGAGCAGGACCACATCTTTCAAGTATCAGTCTACATTTAGACTGCAATTCTCAGTTGTTTTAACCTCCCATATCCACTGCGGACTCTTCCCCATACAAGCTGGAAGGAAGGATGGCATTTTCTAGCATGAGTCTCCAAAATATGAGTCATTTAGTTCAAGGGATTTTGCATAAAATGCACAAGCACCAACATGAATTTTTTTGCTTTGCATGCAGCAGATTGGGTGAGAAGAGCCTGCTCTTTGCACTGAGAGTAAGGATAATATTCTGAAGTTTCAGTCTGGCAGTGACATGATTGAGGCCACATGTCCTCTTATTCTGAGCAGAGTTAAGCACTTAATTCTCACATAGACAAGTCAGAGCTCTAAGACACAGCTACAAAGGCTGTAATGGCACCTATTGTACAACCCACCACATCTGTTTTGGCAGCAATGAGCTCTAACGATGCACTGAGCAGCAGCCCAAATTTATGTAAGTTCTCTTTCACAGTGCAAGCATTTAAAGACATATGAGACTGGCACACATTCCTTTCTACTCCCATGTGCCAAGGCAAAAGGAGGTAGGAAAGGGGCAGAGCACATTAACTGCAGCTGTTAATGCTACCTCATTAGTATAGCCTCTGGAAAGTCACCTCCCTCTCCATTTTACAGTAGATATTTCTGTTTGTATTTGGAGTCTTATCTGGAAGCTTCTGTGCAAGTGGTGTAACGAGTTTTCTAGTGATTATAATATCACTTACTCCCAGGACATTACAAACACAGCTTGCCTGCGAAAGTGGGCAAGGACCACAAGAGGCATTACAAAGGACTTGCCACTACTTTCTATGCCACATTAGTGTATTCACCTCTTTACAAAAGTGTATTGCAGGCAATATTGCAAGAAGGACATCCCATTAAACATGGCACACTTTGAGCTGACCACAGAAGAAAACTATTTTCCCCATACTAGAGATAGCAGTTGTGAAATATCAAGCAGTTAGGGGTCCAGTACGAAACTCAACACTGGAAGACAAGAAATTGCAAATTCCCTAGTTAGGCATTAATACTAAATATCCCTGTTTCATAGCATGTTCCAGTTGAAGATCTACAACATCAGGGCCCCATCTAATCAATAATTTTTTCTGCTGCTGTTTTAAGTAAGCCCATTCAAATATTTATTTGCAGCTAGATCTAGAGATGTTATTTCCTGACTATTTTCCCCACAAACCTGAGGTGATTTCTGTTCCAGTCTTCAGGCCGTACCTGAAGATCAAGCTGAACAACTATCTGAAGCAGACTTTTTCCATGTTAGCTGCCAAAGTAAAAGAGTAAGTCAAATTTCAGACTGACACAACTAACTGTAAGACTAGTTCAAGCTGCCTTTCTATGGGGACTCTCAGAAACCTTTCTTTTGCCCAGTAAGACTACTTTTAAAAAATGCAGTGAATTAGAAAGTGTGTGAAGGGCTTGTTTAAACAGGAGGCTAACGCCATTGTACCACGGCCATTTCTAGGTTTTAAGATTTTCATTCTAGAGTAAATATTCTCTCATCTGCTTCCCAGTCTATCCCTCTTCCTAAGACACTACTGTAGCCTGTGATCCCAATTCAGCATCAAACTCCAGATGGATGTCCCATACTGCAGCAAGAGCTTGGATGTTACATGGGTGTGCCATATGGGCACTGAGGCTGGAAGACAGACAAATGAGAATTTGTAAATTCAGTTTTAGATTAGGATACAGGGTGTTTTTGTGCCAAAGGATTGTGTTTTTCTCTTTCAGATAGACCAGTGATGAGAAAACATGTTGAATTAAAAATGTCAAATATACTGGTTAACTTACAGGGTATGGGAGCTGGTGGGTTTTCTTAGTGTTCTATTAGATTAACTCTCCCTGTTCTACACTGAAGTTAGCACAGACCAGAGGTGAACTCTTGAGTCCACATAGCAGAGTATCATCCCATCAAGACTTCCCAGATCAGTTCAGCTGCATAAATTTTCCTGTCTCTCTTAAGCATGGCTCATTCACCTCAGCCAAGTCTCATGCTGACTTAACCATCCAGACACCATTCAGGCTCTATAGACAACTGAGCATGACTGAAGTCCTGCATCACCCTTTTCTGCATCAAATCCTTTCCTCCAATAGTTTCTTTTCCCAAACACACAAGTAGAGCCCAGGGAGACAAATCTACAGGTTTGCTTGTACCCTGCAAACCGCATACAAAAGGGTTGGAGGAAACTGGGTTACAGAGCACTAGTGCTGGTTCCCATCCTAAGTCAGAACCAACACCACTTTTGCTAAAGACTCTTCCATCTTGATGACCCAGGTGACACAGTCAGGAACATAGCCTGGTTTTCAGCTCTGTTGTCAGGGAGGTGTCCAGGTCTGCAGTTTCAAGGCCGTGCTTTCCCCACCACACAGACACACCCAGCAAGCACCAGGTCCAACGCTACACTGAATCCACCAGGCACAAAGCTGTACCTCGAGCAAAGCACACACTTACACACAAAGGTCTAGTAATTTAAGCTATGGGGTGCTGCTCTGTGGAGAAAAACAATACTTCTGTCAACATCTAAGAAAGCACATGCATATGTAATTAATTATAAAAGATGAGCTTTCTGGTTAATGACAATGAGGAAGAGAACCTCTTTAAGATTACCTGTAAAGGCTCATCCCTTCCCATGAATGTAGTGGAGCTGCCATTACCACAACACTTCAAAGGCCTCCTCTTGAGACCACCAAGAGCAAATATAGCCCAAGCCACTCCATCTTTCCATACACCCACAGACCTACATGCACTTAAGAACAGACAGTCATTGCCCACTGTTCCTTGGCCCTGAACAGAGTCCGCCCTTGTTCATTCTCACCCCCTCCCGTTCACTGCTGTACACAGCTGCCACCAGCTCTTAAGCTGAAAGAGAGAAGTGCTGTATTCTGCTCAAGGCTGAGGGAAGAGGGAAGTTATTAATGACCCTGTCTGCTTCTTGCATAATCCCATCTAGTGGGATGTCTTCTTTCATTAATAGGAAATGCATCTATCCGAATCAAGCAAGCAGCCTATCTGATCACCCATTCACTTCTTGTTTAGCATTTGTACTGCAGTTATTTTCTTAAGAGATTAATTACCATTTGGGGTAGCTCAGCAGTAATTTGATAAAATTGTTTCAACACATGCAGATGCTGTGTAAATGTGAAGTTTATATATGCTATATACACACACACATTTTCTATAAAAGCATGAAGTACCAGTCATTCAAGATGTACCAGCAGAAGTTAAAGAACTCACATTTTTAACTACTTTAAAATTAAAGTTACACAAACAGCACCTTAAATTCAGCTAAGGAGTCATCCTAACTTGAGGCAAATAATTATCTAGAAATAGCAACACATTAGACTGTCCATTTCTCCTAACTTCCAGCCTTCAATTCTGAAAGCGTTTACAGTCTTCACAGACCTAAGAAGAGCCTGGAATAGTTGTAGCATTGAAACTGAAGAAACATTATGTTAAGAGGCACAGGAGATAGTTTGAGTAACCAAACTGCTAAACAAACAAGCATTATCCAAACCTGTAAGGTTCATGTTCTCCACTCTCTATTTGTATCAAAAGAGCCCACTTGTTGGGAAGTGACTGTCAGTTAGGGGAGAGGGTTATAGAAGACAGAAAAGTTTCGCTGTACTAAGTGTACTGGACGAGCTGGCCAGCAGAAAGGACCAGAGAGGATAATGTTTCACCACTGATTTAACACTGATTCTATGAGATCTGGATTCATATATCCAGCTATCCTTTTCCATTAGTTCAATAGTGAAATGTTTAATTTCAAATATTTTATATGATTTCATAAGTTTCAAGGTTCTAATGTAGTTTACACATTTTAAAGTTTTCAAGACAGTCAAGTGTTTCACGTCACAAGCTGATAGTTCTCTGAAAATTTAAAAACAGATTCAGTACTGAAGGCTTCTACATGCATATTGGGGGTCTCCATGGTTGCCTCAAGCCAGCCATAAAGACGTAAGCATCTCAGATTTTAGGATAATGTGGATGGAGAACCACTTCAGCATATACAAAGGAGCTGCAGATTGGCTGGGATAATAGCGATGCAAGGCTTTGTTTAAGCCTGTCTGCGAACGGGGTGGGATGAATTCCATTAATCCTCTCCTACTTCTGTGGGAACTAAGGAGAATTTTGGCTTTTATACAGCCTCTTCTGCAATGCAACAAGGGCAGGGATTGAACAGGAGACACATGCCTGATTTTTGTTTTTATTAAATATGGGGAGCTGGAAGAGCAGAGGCTCATGGCAAAAAAGCAAAGCAAAGCACCTCTCCTCCCCCGCCTCATGCACTTATGAGAAACACAAGAGCTGCAGCCACTGAGGAACAGCATCCTGCAATTCCAGCTCACCACGGCTCAAGCGCCCTCCCTGAGAGCTGCTAACAAGCAGCCACAACAAGCCACAAAACAGAGGACTAAGCAAAGAGTTCCTCAGGCCTAGCTTCAAGATGCAAATCAGATAAGAAAAGTCAAACAAAGGAGCTGCAAAACATTTCCAACGTGTTTAATAAGGAGTGGGATTTGTCCAAGACTACAGTCTTTGTAAATTAAATGAAGGAACCTGTGTATTTGCATTTAACCAGAAATACTTGTCTCAGCTTAGGAGAAAGGGATAATAGGTCACACTAGTCAATAACATCAAGAACCAGTAAAATAATATTTTTACATATATAAAAATACATGTCTGTTGTATATATATGTGTGTGTGTGTATATATACACACACACTTATTAGCAAGATTAATATATGGCCAAGAAAGTAACTAACTACCTACAGCACTACACATACACACAGCACCAGATTAGGAACAGCTGTGAGGATAGTTTAGTGAAACGACGTTAAGTATAAACTATAAATGCAATTCAGTGAGAGACAGAACTACAAAACACCAGTCTGTGGACTGTAGAAGAAAGCTGCAAAGATGGGAGCAGAAGCTTACAAGGCAGGGATGATTTAAGGCATGACTTAAGAAGGGAAAACAAAGACGCCGCTAAAGAAGCCTGATCGTTCTAGAAAGTTGAACTTCGAGAACAATGCACTAAAAAGCCTGTATTTGTAATTACCACAGGACTTTACTCAGGTCTTGCTGACAAAGCAGCCAGAACCTCAGAAAACAATTAGTCATAAGTATGGTACCTTTGCCACCCTTATTACCCACTAGAATGCTTCCTACTAAAAATGTAGTGAATAAATATGTTATTGGAAAGTCAGGAAAGTTACAAGGAAGAGTTGTAAAAGACTTTGTGTGGTTTTAACAATAAAACACATGGGTTGCACAGTCTGGTGCACAGTGCAAAGTTAAAGACTAAGCATCCTTTGGTTAACCAAGTCAAGTAGCAGAAACTTCATCCTTCCTCTGCCTGTTTCATATTCTGTACAAAACCACAACTAATCAGGGGCTGAGGGCACAGGGCTGCAGCACTGTATGTAAATTGCTACTGATGAGTAGCAGTTTAAAGAACAAGAAAAACTAAGTTTTCTGCCCTAAGACAAAAGGCCAGTTTTGTCTGACAAGCCTCCTCAGGTCTTAGTGGATGTGAGACTGGAAGAAACGAATGATGCAGGATACGATAGGAGAAGAAATGTGAGCAGTCTTAGCGGGCCAACAGTATGTTCAATTTGAAGAAACTTTCCTTAGCTCTAACTGCAAAG
Organism: Corvus moneduloides; assembly: GCF_009650955.1. NCBI lineage: Eukaryota > Metazoa > Chordata > Aves > Passeriformes > Corvidae > Corvus > Corvus moneduloides. Next base: position 19,745,508 of record NC_045485.1, read on the forward strand.
GACCAATTAAATCTCTTCCTTTAGAGCCATGTCCCAAAGCACCTCCAACAATATGCTCTGTGCTGACAAAAGAAGTTCTTTATTCCCAAGTTCCTACCTCACCTGAAAGGTGGCAGTGTACCTTCAGAGCATGGCAGCATTCCTGGGAGTTCTGGGTGTCAATTTTTTATTCAAGTCTTAAACTACATTCAGAAATCTGGAGTTAGTACCAGACAGTCAACCTCGACCTCATGAAACTGCCTTGCAGAAAGCCAAGACAGGAACACTTACAGCCTGTGGTCTTTGCAGGGTGTACCTGTGTGTCCCTCTTCAGCAGTCCTGCCAACTCAGTGGCTTTTGCTTACAACAACATTCTCTTCTTCCGAGGTCATCTGTTTGCAGGTTGTTTAAGCAGCCTTGGGATCTGTTAGATTTTATGAGTTATTTGGGCATGTGGCAGCCACAGCATCTCCAAGCAGCAATTCTGAGTTGAAGATCAGACTATGCAGCCAACCAAGCAACCAGTAAACTTCATGACTGGTACAGGTTCATTCTAAAAAGTTGCAATTCCAAAATCAAGGTGTGTCATCATCCTACTTCCATGCATTGTGGTGGTTTCCCCATTGACTATAAAATTTAAGTCAAGTGTCATCTGGCAAAAATCCTTCCACAGCATTCTCCCTGTTGCTGCCGGGGGCAAAGGTCCTACCTGGCAAACTTTTGAAAGAAGGGACCCTCTCTAGTATCCATGACTATTATTTCAGTTTTTGAAGACTCAGGAATGCACAGGTCTCAGTTCAGGATCTGGACCACAATCCCTCAAATGTTGCAAAGAATCCAAATAATATGTCTCCTTAATCAGTGAAAAATCCTGCTTTCACTTGGGCCCAACCTGACAGAGGTGGGCCATGCTGCTTTCCACAGGAATTTAAAGATTAGTTATTACTGAGGTCTGTTGCATAATTAGATAGCTCACTTGAGAGGTGCACATCCTAGGAAGCTAAGGAAGGTATCTGACTAAACTCTGCAAGTGCCCTGTGGAAGGAAGAGCCGGTAGTGCAATGCTAATCCATCATGTTCTGGTTCCCTCCACCTCTTTCTGCCAATTCCAAAGCCCAGCCAGATCCACCGCAGTAACAGCAATGCCACAGGGAGGTTTCCCAACAACAAAACCCCCTCAGCACTTCTGTACTTTCAGTAACCAACATCTTCAAGTTAAAGGATTACCTAGACAGTTGCTCAGGTACAGAGGGATAACCACGGCAGAGGCAATGCTCAGGACATCCTGGATGCTGTAACACTGTAGGTGCAGAGTGACACCAAACACATAAGCCACTGGCATTTCCAATGATAAGCGATGACTTGCAGGGTTTTCCACATGCTTCTCCCTAATCTGTAGGTGAATTACCATTCCCAGCATCAGTACTCACTACTCCAGTTTGGCCAGATGTCAGAGAGACTGTCCCAACTTACTGCTTTGGGCAGCAGGAGCAACCAGTTTGTTTCTCAATAATTTGGGATCTCAGAGAAAGCAGAAAGTGATACAGTTTTGTTTCATTCAGTGAAAGACAACCAGTAAGCAGATACTATTATATTTCTTAGCAGAAAAACAAACTAACAAACCTCAAAACCTTTACCTGCAAAAAAGCCCACATTTTTACTGTGATACTACATTTCTGTGTATAATAGATGGTGGACTTCTATGAAAATAGTTCTGTGCAAAACAACCAGTAACTTCCATAATGTCAGAGAAACACCCAGCTCTGTGTGACAGTCCAGCCTTCTGGAATACTGCTAGAATATTCCATGACTGTTACCAACAGTGACTTACTGTCTCCTGCCCTATTCAACAAGAAATGAGAAAAACCCTTAGATTGCAGATATTTTTCCATTTAAAAAAATAATTCGTTCCTTTTCTAGCCCCATCCTTTTCCCTTTCCAACTGCTAGGAGAAATGCAAGAAGCGGGGAGAAGTGAAAACAAGACAGCATCATACAAACCAGATTTCAACAGCTGCACTGGCAGTTTCAACACTGCTGCTAAGAGATCCCCACGCATGAGCCTGGGCAGTCCCGAGATGAGGATGCTGCAGCACGTACCGAGTTCTCCACTGCCTTGCCGAGCCAAGATAGTTACAGGCGTTCTCATCATTGTCTTGCACTCAGTGTAGTTGCTTACACCGGTGTAATGGCAGCCTCCCATCTCGGGATACTCCCAAGATCTTGCGCAGAAGCAGTTAACGAAGCAACTTTTCCCAAAACAGCTCAGGTGTTTTCTGTGCTCCCCGCTGAGCCAGTACGGTTCTCCCCTTCCTGGGGCCCCGCCGCCCCCAGCCCGGCCGAACCCGTGGCTCTACCCCGCGCCCCCCTCCCGGCGCGCAACAAGGGCATCCCCAGCTCTCCCGAAACCTTTGAAACCCAGGAGACTCGAACATACCGGGAAAATCGCGGGCTGGAGGACACCCCGCCGACCCCACGGGGTTTCCCCCGATGGCTGTTGCCGCCTCCCGGCAGCCCCGCGACCCCCAGACTTGCGCAAACCGATGGTGATCCTCCCCGCTCCGCGCCTTCCCCCGTCCCCATCCTCCGGGGCATCCGCGGAGCCCGGGAGTGGCCTGGGAGGGGCGGCAGGCAGGGAACAGCTTCCAGCCATGCGGCTGCGGGCGCCCCTTCGGGGGAACAAAGGCGGGAGCCGGCGGGCCAGTCCCCGCATACCCCCCGCCGCCAGCATCCCCCTTGGGAGCTCCGCAGCCTGGCCAAGAGCACAGACAAAAAAAGATACTCTTTTTTTAGCTTTGCTTAACGCAAACGCCCTTTTTGAAAGCATTCACTCTCCTCCTTTTGCCTAATGCGTTTTCTCCTGCCGATTTTTCCTACGGGGTGCCCAAAAACTGCTCGGGGCGGCGGCAGCCTCCGTGCCCACGTTCCCGGGCAGCGCCGCTCCCGGCCGCGCTCCTCAGGCGCTACCGAGGCCAGGGCGGGCGGCAGCCCCGGCGCTCTCGGGGGCGCGTCCCCGTGTTGCAACGCAGGGCTGCGCGGAGAAACTCCCAGCCGGATCTGCGAGTTTCTTGTGTGGGAAAAGTGGAGGAAGAAAAAAATCCCACACTTTTCCTGTAGAAAAAAAGTAGTTTGGAGAAATAGGAAGCCGGCAGGGGCTGCTGGAGCAAGAGGCGGGAGGAAACGGCGCGCCTTTGAATGGGTTTTTTCACCGCAATGCTCGAGTGGCCGGGAGTTTTCCCTCCAAGGCTCAGGGCATGAGAAAGACCCTGAAAGTGCCACAAAAAGCCTGATCATTTTCTGCCCCCCTTTTTTGTTTTTTCTTAAGCATAATCGACTGCCAAACAATCAGAGGTTGGGAGGAATCTGCTAAAAGGCTTCGCAGAACAGGCATCAAAACTACACTGAAGTTTGGGTCTCGTTTATCCGAGGGATTTGAAATCCCAAAATGCTTCTTTAGGACGGGAGAGGGGCAGGCGCGTACGGCGTTAATGGATGCGGTCTGCACCGAAACCTTGGAAACAAAGCAGTTGGAAAACTCGTTTGTCCATAGCAGGGAACCGCAATTCCTGAAACGCGGAGAAGTGAGACGCTCTCCTCCCTTGAACAGACCAGCTCTTACAATCCCTGAAGCCAGGCAGAGAAGGGGGGGGGGGGGGAAGCATTTAGAAAATCCGAATATTTTCGCTAATTTTAATTACCCGGCGACTCGCTTTAGCCATTAGAGGAGCGATCAACCCGGCTGCTCTTAGCTAGGAAAGCGCGAGCGGCGACGGGACGACACCCAGCAGAGATTTGCGCACCTCACCTACCGAACTGGCCGGAGAGCTGCTTTCTCCTCCGCTTGCTTCCTCGGGCAGCAGGGACAGGCCGGGCCACCGCGCTCCCCGGCAGCAGATGGGCTCCGGCGGCCCGGGAGCCACCGGCTCCGCCCCCTGCGCCGCGCTCCCCGCGCCCGGCCCGGGCTCCCTCTTCGGCTTGGGTGTCCCGCTGTTTGCGAACACCCTGCCTCCCCGCGGCGCTGCCTGCCCTGCTCCCGAGGAGGTGGTGAGGGTGAGACCGCGGTGTGCTATGTGGGAAAACTAGGTCTTGCGCTGACACTCAGAGTGCTAAAAGTAATGTGCCAGATGTTCAAAAGTACTTATATCTTAAAAATTTCTTAGGGGACGCCATAAAAGTTTAGCTAACTGCTCCTCTAAGTCTCCGAGGTGCCAAATAACATCTTATTGCTGGTAGTTAGTTTGTAGGTCACAGTGAAACTTGCTTCTCTCATTTCCTGTTGGGAATCTTCAGAGGAGTAAGAAAGTGTGATTTAGGGTTTCTCCTTCTCTTCTACCTTCCCCATAAACCTTGGTGACTTTCTTACACCAGCCTGAGGGAAATGCCTGATTCATTGAAGAACATCAACAGTAAGGCAATCTCTGTGGGCAGTAGGACTAAGACAGAAGTATTTAAAAAATAAACCAAAGTAAGTGCTATAAGTGCGCCTTCCTTGAATACACTTCCGCCAAACTTTTGTAAAGAGAAAAACTGGATTTAAAAATGGCATTCAGATTCGGTTGAAAAGCCACGACAATGCTGTGCCTTGTGTGGTTTCATAGAATCACAGAATCATAGATTTCTCAGTGACTATAAATATCAAACACAAACCCATTGTGTATCTCCCATTCTTTCACATGACTGTGATTGATCTGAATCATTCCTGACCTCATCATTGACTTCATAGAAGTTTAACTATTGCATATCATGACAATTAGGGTCTGTTTGTCACTTTACAGCCATAAATCTGACAACATCTTTGTGAGGCAAGGAATTGTTTTCTTTTCACACACAAGAGAGAAAATAGAGATAGGAATACTGTTGTCAAGGTCACCCAGCAAAAGCAGAGCAAGGGTAAAACCTGAGCAGCTGATGATCCTACAGAAGGATGTGTTGTTTTGCAATACAGGTTTTTTTTTTGGGAAGCTTCAAAGCCTAAGGAGTTTTTCATTTGATCTCTCCTTTCTCCTGTTGTGTGTCCTAGTATGACTAAATACTTTATAGCAGCCTTCTCAGATTTCTCTTTGTCTGTTTGATTCTGCAGCAAGACAAAATATAGTTTTTTGCAATCTTCAGTTCACCTTAGAAGGAAAAGTTTGTAGGTCATTGTGGAAATTTAGCATGTTATCTGAGCAGTGTTTAAATAACAATAGAAATAACTGTATAAACAAAGCATCATTCATTTTTCTTACCAAAATGATGATTGGTGATTCCTTCCCTACTTCACAAATGTGGTGGGTTTTTTTTTACATGCATTATTCTTCTTTCTTACTTTTAGGTGTCATTTCTGCATTATTTGTGTCTGGATAATGCAGCTCCCAGAAAATACAGCTTCAGTGAGTCACATTTTCAAAATCAGGAGATAACTTTAAAATTTAAGGTGTGTTTATGTGAAACATCTCTCAGACATAATTATAGGATTTGAAGAACTGGGTCCATAGAAAACAAAGAGATATTTCAATTATTGAACAAAAAATGGCTGTTTCTAATCAGCACTGCAAAAAAACTGAGTTTGTCTTACAGTTGTGTCCACTTTTTTCCTGAAAAGGGACATCTGCTCAAAGGATCAACAATATGTCCCATCTTGACTGATCTGGATTTTCTCCAGTTGAAAAGCAGCATCTCTGTCAGTAATCACTCTTCATCCTGCCTCTGACCCGAAATTACAGTAGGAAAGTTTCTATCTGTATCACTTCATGGATTTTGTTTTTCAGTAAACAGAATGTAAAATGGACTTCCCTTTCTCTTCCCCTTCCCTTTCCACTTTCTCTTCCTATTTCCTTTTACTTTGTATTAAACCAAATCCTGTTAGGTCCTCTGTTGAGATAAAACTTATTTAGAAATTAAGCTCTGCCTTTCTTTTTTGTCCCCAGTGATGTCGTTAGGGAGGGTTTTTCAGAGCACCACCCTCATTTGTTTATAAATTACATCTTAAACATCCCTTCTCGGCCATATCTTGCCCACTCAGCCCTGACAGAAGTGCAGAGCCGGTTGTGCCCCTAAACCATCAAAGTAGGAGGCAGCACTATCCAGCTGGTTCTTCTGAAAGGCCCCTCACACATGGTTTTCCCCAGGAAACCTGCCCTGGCTGTAACCACGCCATCCTGCAATGCTGCAGCATGCACATGCTCAGGTCACTGAGAGTGTAGAGAGCAAAGTGGTTTGTCAGTGTAAGGACTAACACTGGGGAGCAAATGTGGGACAGAGCAGACGTGTTCATGGGGGTAGGGGTTTAGGCCGGTGAGTTCCTGCTACCCAAACAGCCTTTCCATCTCGCTCAGCTGGTCAGAGAATGGTGCTGATATCAACCTGCGTTGTGGGTTTGATTCCTGTATGAGCCACTCATTGGCCTCATGTCCAGATGGGAACTTCAGGTCCGATTTCAGAGTAAATAATGAGTTGATAAGATTCAACAGAACATGGAGACATACCCAGATGTCACTGTGTTGCGGAATGATTTGTAATTCCTGCAGATTTGTGTTGAGCTGCTCTGCTCTTATTGCTTCCTACTCTCAGTATGAGCAACATGTTTTAGCTATTCTTGCCAGTGGAAGAGGAAGGTCGGAGGGAAATTCCATAAAATACTTTGTAACACAGAAGCCTACTTACCAATGAAGTATCTGCACAGGGAGGTTGGGGTCGGAGATCTGTCATTTAATGCTTCTGAGCCTTTGAGTCTACTAGGAGCCCTGAGGAAGCCACGCAGGGCTCTCAGAGGGGCTGTTCCAGGTGCCTCTGGCCCAACTGCTGCTGTCTTCATCCTGCAGACCCATCCCAACAGGATGGACCAGCATGATCCAACAGCACCTGTTCTGTTGTCCACTGCAGCCCAGTATAGTCTGGGCCCAAGATTCATCAGAGGAGATATTCAATCAATGGAAAGACAATCTAAATATCTGGAAGCACACTTCTGTTTGATAAGCCAAACCAGCATTTTCTGAGTTTCCTTGAGCTGCTTCTTGTATGAGAAATGTGAAAATCTTTCTCAACCACATGACTCTCTGCTTAGTAAGTATAACAGAGCTGGGCATTTTTGATAAAATTTTAAGGAAGACATCCCTTTCTAATTCATTTGGACAAATGGCTGTAGGCAGCCTGTTCCTGTAGCAAACTGGCCAAATCCATGGAGTCCTAACTACTGCATTCCTCAGTATCTTACATGTATTGACTGCTTTGCTGGGATATGATTCAATTTATGTTCAAATGTTATTGCGAGGAAATTATTTGGCCAGTTGTTCTGTGGTATGATTTTATGGCAGGAAATCTCGATTCATAGACCTATTCTGAAACTGGTTTCACAACCATTCTGAGCTCATTTGGCACTGCTGCTGCACCTTTTGCTCTGTCTCCCCGCACCCACCACATGTAGTCCCTTCGTATCCATTTTACAGGGCTGGCAATTGAGCAGCTGATGCAACCTTTTGTTTTCTTTTTGTGAGGTTGGTTTTGAGTTGGGTCAGCTCCTTTTGCTCACCAGTTTACCTCAGTGTGCGTGCTGGCGTACACTCACTGTCAAATGCAAGGAAGGGGACAGGATGGAGTGACTGGGAGCATGCAAAGATGTTATTTGTTCTTTATGGTTATGGAGTGGATAAACTGATAAAGAAACTCCTTCCAAAAAGCTGATATTGCTAATTCCCGTCAGATAGGAAACTGAATTTCCTGTAAACATGAACATTTTTCTGGTTGATTTGCTTTGGATCAGCATTTTTCTCATCCACCTTGCAACAAAGACTGGGACACTGCTAGGCAGTGTTAGTGCTTCATTTTGGAAACACGTAAGTTTGACATCTGTTCCAGGGCTTTCTGACCATAGTTCCCCTCTTTTCATGAGATGACCCCCCAAATCTTGCTTGTGGCTTTGGTGTTCTCAGTGAGTGGTCGATGTGGCCTTAACAGAGATCACTTACAAGCACAGCAATGCATATATTGAAGTGACCAGTGTGCAGTGGCACAGTGAACAACACACAGTGTTATTCACGTTTCATCTTTATTCAGGTTATTACTACTGAATAATAAGCTGAAAATTGCAAGGCATTGGTGATTTTGTACTCAGGTGAGGCATGTCACATAAGCAGCATAATCCCTGCTTTCTGAATTAGATTCTCATGAGACAGTAAGCTCTCCTACAGTTTATATTCAGATAGAATTAACTTCATGAATGACCAGTTCTAGGATTTGGAGTCTGAGGTATCATTTTTGGGACTTTAATGAAAGAGAGTCAAGTTTAAGAATAAGGAGTGCCCTCAGCTATCATGCATGCATGAACCACTTCTGTACACATGCAAAATAGTCCCAAGCATGTACACAGTCCAGGCTCACTGCTTGTCCTCTGAACATGCACATAGAGTTTGTTTTGCACGCTGAGGAAACCTGTGGAGTATCTGGGATCACTTCTGCACACCAGCAGCCAGCTGTCACTTTGCATATTCACATCCTGGAGTGTGCAATCTGTGTGCCTGAAGGTGTTTGTACCCTTAAATTACAGGTTCTAACTGTAGATTTGAATATTATTTTAATCTAAGAATCCTTTAGATTCAGTGTATCTTAATATCTAGGTCGGTGTTACTGATCTAACAAGGACTGGGGACCTTCATAAATCAGTTTTCATATCACTCTGAACATGAGAATAAGTGTATCACTGAATCATCAGGTTGTGTGGGTAGAGCAGGACAGCACTTCTGCCCTGGGTAAAGAATTAGAAGCTATTTTCAGAATGAGAATATTGTGCCAGAGCCCTATTCTAAATCAGCAATAGCAAAGTTGCGCTGACATTAGGTCTGGGAATTGCTAAATTTAGGTGTGGACTGGTGTCAAAAATATTAGTAGCTCAGGGAGTGCTACTAAAAGCTTTGGTGTACAAGTGCTTATTGTAATCATCAGAGCTGTGTATGGCAGGAGAGAACTAAGTTTTCTGATTTTATTAGCTATTGGCCAAAGATGCAGAGCTTCTACAGGGGGCAGAGATAAGTATTAGAATCATAGAATAGTGTGGGTTGGAACGGACCCAAAAATCTTGTAGTGCAAACTCCCCTACCATGGCCATGGAACCTTTCACTAGATCAGGCTGCTTAGAGCCCCATCCAGCCTGGCCTTGAACACTTACAGGGATGAGTAATCCACAGCTTCTCTGGGCAACCTGTTCCAGTGCCTCACCACCCTCACAGTAAAGAATTTCTCTGTGATATCTAATCTAAATCTGCCTTCAGCCAGTCTAAAACCATCGCCCCTTGTGCTGTCACTACAGCCTTGGGTAAATGTCTCTCTCTTACAAGCCCCCTTTATATTTTGAAAGGCCATAAAAAGGTCTTCCTGAAGCCTTTTCTTTTCCAGACTAGACAATGATTTTCCCCTTTATAAGACATAAGTAAGATCCATTGCGAAGGTTTCCATACAGTGTGTAAATGGAAGACATAACAAATTTCATAATATAATGTAAAATATGACTTCTATTACAATTGAAAGAACGTGATTTTGGTGAGTGTTACAGTAGAACCCCAATAGCACATCTTTCCAGTCTAATTTCCAGGCTCATGAAAACTTCCAGCTGGCAGAGGGGATGAACTTGGAGCCTTCATTTTAAAAGACAAACCGACTTTATCGATAGGCACACAGAGCTGCTTTCTTTCACCAGACTTAATGAAAGTTCAGTCAGCAGGAGAAATTTCAAGAAGCCACAAGCTGTTTCTTGTTTGCCATCATCTCTTTCAACTTTTACAAAATCTTTGTTTTCAGAGAAGTTTCCCTGTTGGGCAGATTGGCTCCAGCACTCACAAGTCTAATTACAGCCTAAAGTGTTGGGAAGATCTTTGAAGTGAAGAGTATGCTGCCATGTAGGGAGATCTGGCTGCTGATAGAAATCTGTGTAGAATAGCAAGGGGAGATATATTCCTACTATAGTTCCAAATATTTCTGGGAACTGGGAAAGTTATTATGAACAGGAGAAAAAAATATTGTTATTGTTACAATACAGTAGTTTACTGAGTGTTCTGGAGGCTTCCTGAAGTCCTTGTGTCCTTGCTCCCAAAGAGTCTGGGAGGTAGAGAAAAGCTGAAAAAAGCACTCTCAATATGTTTTCTTACAAAATTTGCACTTAATCGAATATCAAAGAGCATTAAGCAGTCACTTTTGCTATTATCTCTCATACCTGCTTGCTATTGGATACTAAGCTTATTTTAATGCTCTTCAGAAATTCCAGGAATTCCTCAACTTGTTTTCTGTGCAGTTGTTCTGCTGCCTGTTGGCTCTGGGCAGGTTCCTGGAATGCAGCTGGCCACATGCACATCCTGGATGGTTGGTTTGGTTTAGGCACGTGGGGTGATTAGGATCAGAGGTACCTTCTGTCTTGTCCCATGTCACAGAAATCTGTGTGGTCCCCTTGAAAAGCACTGAAGATTTCTGCAAGCACATAGTCAATGGGCAGCAAGCTCCCTCCTCTTCCTCTGCCTACCCAGGACAGGACTAAAGATCTGCTCCCTCCCACCCCCTGATCCAACTCAGGGTTTACAGAGCCCATGCAAAGGAAGGCAGCCCTGTGTTAGCCTAGCACTGGATGCATCTTCTCTGAAGAAGCACATGTGGACTTGAAGTTTTATATGTTTGTTTCTCCCCTAACTGTAGCTCGTTCATCTCTCCATAAAAATCTGACTTTGCTCTGACACAGCAGATCGACAGTCCTTGGCCTTTATGTATTTGCATGAAGGACACCTCAAAATCCCAGGTAACACAGGCACAAGCCAAGGAGCAGAGGAAATTAGCCCTGTTATCAGTGCCAAGATGATGGATGGGGAAGGAGAAGGAGAGGCACTGGTATGATTTTATACCACCTCAGTTCAGGTGGTGCTGCTTTCTCTGTAAAGGGCAGTACAGTGACAGTCTCCAGGCTGGGAAACCATTGAAACAAACCAGGAGCAATCACATCTCTCAGAGTGTAAAATTCTCCAGACAGCTGCCAAAGCCTTCCCTTTGCACATTCACACCAGTTTCAATGGAATCTGCTTTTAAACTCTGTAGTTAAAAACGCGCAGCTCCTGTGTATCAATTAGCTCATGAAGGAGTGCTGAGCACTTCACATTGTTATTTACAACAGCACAAAGAGCATGCCATGTTGCCTAATCAGATGTCAGTGACTTGCACCCACACTGAGCTGATATGAATAATTGCATGGTTTGCAGGACAGCAGCAGACAGGACAGAGCACATGGGAGATCACTCAGTCCCATGGAGTGAGTGATTCGATGAAGCAGTGATTTATCAATTGCACTGTGCAGTAAATCACTGCTGACTTTACTTCCAGCATTTAACAAGCTGCTCATTAACTGGGAATATAATAACTAGGTTTGGAAGATTTGTGACATAATCACGTTTAGAATTCTGGGTTTAGTTCTGAAAATTTGTATGGTTTTTTTCATCCAGCAGGAGCATTCTTTCCTCGTATGAGTCTAGAAAGGAATTCTGTTTTACATAGTATGACTTGTCTGTCCAGCAGCTCCTCTGTAGACTCTGCAAAGTTCCTGTGCATATGCAGATTATTCAATGCACTGTTGCTGATCTTTCTCTGTAGCCTCTACTTGGAAGACACTGATGCTTTATTTGCATTTCTAGTTATTATAAACCTGTCTTCAAATACTGTTCCCTGGTTAATAGCCATATTGGACAAACTAGCATGGACAGTCTTGCCTTTATGGCATCTAACCTGCATTAGAGCTAAACAATGTGACTCTGAGTGTGCTCTTCTTGGTAAAAGTACCTAAGTTCTATTTGTCTGTGCTGGCTCCCACAGTAGTCTGTCAGGCCAGACTTCTTGTGTGGGCAGAGGACACCCAGAGCTCCAGCCTCTGTTACAGCTGTGCCTGGTGCAGTGCTCTTATCTCTTCCAGTAAGCTGCACCCAGCCCCAGCTCTAACTACAAACACTGGAGTGGCAAACAAGGCATTTCCCATGTAGGCAAGGCTTGTGTAAGACCTACAACAGCCACTGAGGCTGATAAACCAACCTCCCTATCCTTCTGGGGAGAAAAGGAGAGGAATGGATGAGCCCAGAAAGCTCTCTGTCCCATTGTATTATCTTGGACACTCACCATTACCAGATGCTTAGAGAAAAAAGTAAGAAACCCAAATGCTGGGTAATATCCTTCCAGTTTTGCACAATCTGCAATTGTGAGAGTTTCCCTCTGAGTTTCCTACTGAGTAAAGTGGTCCTCTGAACACATTCTCCAGCTGGAGTCTATCCAACAGTTCTCTAAAGTTTCTTTCTAAATTTGGAGTATCTGCCAAGAGTGTCTCTCCCTCTTTCTCTAAGTTTATCATTAAATTCTGCAAGCAATGTTTCGGGGTGTGGCAGACAGGGCTGCCCAAAGTATAGCTTAGTAAATGGATGTGGATGTTGCTGAGAGCTGATTCCCAGTCTCTGCTGGGTGGAGTGTGGTAGCTGCAGATGGCAGGATCCTTGCGTGCCCCTCTGCCCCAGATTACTGTGGCGGAGGAAGTGTGACACACAAAAAAGGGATGTTTGTCCTGAGCCATGGCAGTTCACAACTTACTGATTGATGTAAATGTGCCAAGAAGAGATTAACTAAAGCATAATATGCGTTCCAGTTACTCTTGTAAACTCCATTTGAGCTTGTCAGAATTTTCTCTCCCTGTTCGTTGCCTGTCACATAACTAACACCTGGGTTTATTTCCCCCAGGCCCCAAAGAATAACGATTCTTGAGGGTATTTAAAAGCAGGGCCCAAGATCCACCAGAGTTTGGACTGGAGGACCATAGATTATAAATCTGGCACAATGCTGTGTCCTATTACGGGAAGAAGCAGATTTTACAGGATGGAGTTTCCTTAGGGTCACAGCTCAGACTGGAATCAAAGAACAATGGAATAATTTCAGTTGGAAAGGACCTTTAAGGTCATCAAGTCCAACTGTTACCCCAGTACTGCCAAGGCCACCACCAAACCATGTCCCCAGCTGCCACATCTACATGACTTTTAAATACCTCCAGGGATGGTGACTCCACCACTCCCCTGGGCAGCCTGTTCCAGTGCTTGAAATACAGACTCTCAAAAGTGAGGCATCATCACCAAATCTGTCCTCTCCCAAGTGCAACATGAACTTTCCTGGTCAGCCGTCTCCAACATAAACTCAGACCTGTCTGTAAAATCAATTAGTATTAACGTTACTAATAAAACTAGTTCTTCACTGTACCCAAATGGCCTTACAAAATCTTGCAGAACAAAGCTATCAAAGGCAGATCTGCCATGAGAATCAAAACCACTGAAGCTCTTCTCCTCCTGAAGAAGTTGGCCCTTCAGGATAGAATTTGTGTTGCCATTTGCATGAAGTAAACAATATTTCTGTATTCAGCTTTTGCATCCTAATTGAAAATGGCTCTGTATGGTACAAAATGTCCTTGCAGGGACAGGAAGGGGATGAGTGAGTACCACAGGCATTAGACTTGTAAGTCACAGCACTATCAGAGGTGATCTGGAGTAAGAGATTAGGGTGGTGTAGGAATCTGTACGGAGCAGAGTCACACGTGCCTAAATCCTTCCCACCAAGAGACCCACCAGCAAGGATACCCACCAGAGGTTACAGAGAATTTTGGAGAGAGGCTGTGGGCATGGTTTAGGTTTAGGTTTACTTGGAGCCTGAGCTCTAGTAGTTGGCATGAGCTCCCAGTATAATTGGTGTCCATTAAGTTTCCTTTAACCTACTGCTGGGTTTTATATTGTCGGTCTTGTCTGTCTGAAAGTTTCGGGGTTTTACCACTGTAACTTTTGCTGTTATTAAAAAAGGTCCTTTACCACCCTGTGTGGGAAAATCCACAGCATTGTCAGCCCTTATCAGATTTCTTGCTCAATGAGGTCAACTGGTATTTGGATATTGTTACGTTGTTTCTACAAAGGAACGGAAGAAGCGTACAGCATGCAACCTGAAAGTAGTTGCTGTCTTAAAAGTCAGGTTGGGCGTAGAAAAAAGCTCTTAAATATTTTTTTGCAGAAGTCAGAAACTATTACTTATCTGGAGATATCTTTACCTGCTCTGTTTTCAATTTTTAAGAAAAAGGCAGCCAGGAAGAAATTACTGCCAAGACAAAAAAATCCTCGTGGATTTCCCACATGGGTAGGACATGCAAAATCTAAAGTGCTTAATTTCAGAGGTCTTATTTTTTGAATATCAGCTGTGACTGATATACATATATATATATATATATATCTCACTGGTATATATATGACTGATATATATTCATAACTTATGTTCTAATCATTACTAGCTAGAAACAAGTATGAGGGTAAATCTCAGTGTTAGTATATGAATTACCTTAACTTTTATACATATATGCATATATATGTATTTTTACATTTTAAAAAGCAGTGAGCTTCCTTTGTTGGCTGGTAAACTTGAGTACCCATACTGGCTTTAGTTCAGCAGATCAAATCCATCCTTAAGCAACTGTAGTGAAGAATTATGTGAGGCTTCCTCCTCTGTCCTCACTTTAAATCCTTTATACAATATGCTTTGTTGCTGGTCTAGATCTTCCTGGCCTTAGGAAATCACCACATTTTCTTTTGACTGGGTAATATTTCTAAAGAAGAATACTGAAATTTAAGTAATTAAGTTAATTCTGTGGCCTGCATGTAAATAGTCATGATCTCAAGCAAACAAAGAGTGCTCATATTTTCATTAAATGTGATACTGGCTAAGAAATTACGTCCGCACAGTGTGGGAGCAGCCTGTTAACTTGCAGTGTCTCAGTTACATCAGATATTTCACAAGCATGCGTGTGTAGTAGTTTCTATGGATCTCAATCTACTACCAACCTACTACAATCTGCTAAAATATGACCCAAGACTAATAACTTTTAGCAGTTACATTGTTTTTATATATAAATTATTCACCTGCTTTTATCTAATTGATTAGCCAGTGCTGAGATATCACAAAGCTAAATATATCTTTATCACCAAACAGAAACAGTGCAGCTACAAGATTAAGACCAAAATCACAAGGGGGGCCTGGTGTGCAGTTCACAAATCTGGGTAGTTGACCAATATGTACACAGCTACATGGTCTGTTATTTTGGCACCCAGAAAGGACCAGTCTGCAGCATCCACATTGTCTAAAGCTAGCTCAAATTTGGCTTCAGAGATGCATCTTTTCATTGTAGATGCACAGTGGAGATGAGAAACAACTCCTGCGTGACTTTCAGTCCTCTATTCATATTATTCCTTTCTGTAGGTGATTTAATTAATTTACCTCTCCATTAACAATTATGCTCTGGTTCCTATAATGTAGGTCAACTAATTAAGATATATAAAAATATTTCCCCAAGGTCATTTGTTTTGGGAACAATGAATGTGGGACAATTCCTTTTATGTGAAGAGTTCAGATCATTTCAGAAGAAACAAAATATTATAAATGGTGACTTTGGTGGTGAAATATATTTCTAACAAAGAAATTTTCTGCCCAGAAGAACTTCCATAATAGCTGGAGCAAGTCCATTTGACATTGCAGCAGGCAATTACAATAACTTCAGTAAAAGGCACTGATTTTGAGATGAGGTGGAGTGTACTACCTAAGTCCCTTATGCTTCTCCAAGTTAGCTGGGTTTTGTTTGCAGCCATGAAATGTACTTTAAGAACAATCGCTCCTTCGAGGCATTCCTCTCACTGGAGAAAAAAGGAAAAAAACGGAGTACATGGCAAGAAACAGAACTGTTTTCTGTATCAACTAAGAAATACTGTATCAACTAACAACGAGTTCTGTTGAAACAAATGTTCTTACGTCCAGAATGATCTTGTACTCCACTTTAGGAGGTAAAGTACAGCAACTGACTCATTACTCAAATTTCATTTGAGCTATTGCACAACCTCAGTTGAGAATACTTTTCAACTGAAAAAGGCCTTTTTAGCACTGTGAGAAACAAAAAAAAGAGAAACTCCTCTTAAATGCAATTATGTAAATGGAATGGAAGTTTCTTCTACACAGCAACTGACATGCTGTCATTTCTCTTCATTCTATAGCACCGAGATAATTTTGAGATTTTACGATTAGACCACTCTTAGAATTTCTTGTAGTGATTTCTAATTCAAAAATTGGATGTGATATTTATTGCTGGTTCTCTTTCTGCAGGAACAGTGAGATTTTCATCATTTACTACCTACAAAGAAGATACCATTGCAAAAAAATATAGTTTTGTTAAATTTTGTTTACATTCAGAAATAGAAATTTCACAACACTTAGAACTAGACAGAGTGCTGGACCAGGGAGATTTTTACCACTGTGCTCATTTTTGCAAGCCAGTAAATTATTCACTCTGACTTCCCTTAAGTCCAAGTCTATCTAAATGTTGGTATTTATTCTGTGTTTATGTTTCCATTACACTGCACACACGTTCTTTCAGTCTCTACTATTGTGTTTGAAGCCTCGGGTATTAAAAGAGACTATTTTCAATTTAAGTATCTCTCTATCTATATTTGATATATTTATAAAAGTGATGGGGTGGTTTTTATTAATTTATTAAGTTAAATATTTTGCTCTTGCATACCCATTTTCTGCTGTTCTGGCTGTTGAAAATACTCCTGTTTCATCTACTAGGCACCATGTGTTTCTGCAAGACAGGTATGGAGAACTCATGCACGAGTGCCATTTCTGCTGGTTCCACACCTGTTGTGCAGTCAGGTTTTCTGCAGCAAAATAGTTTTGGAGCACCAGTTATGATTTATGCTTTTCTTTTCAGAAAAGCTTGCTGGTTTAATTCTAATCAATGGCTTCAAGTCCTCTTCTGGGAAAAGACCCTTTACCAGGACAGGTGCCTGTGATAGCAAATCCTGGCATAGAAACAGGATCTGTGAATGGAAGTGAGCCAATGAGTTTGTTAGAGAAACATAGCTATGGAAAAAAAAATCCTGAATTAGTTTATGTTGCCATCTGAGCAGGATGCACAAATAGGAACTGTACGAGGACAAAGCCATTGAGATTTAGCCAGAGGAGATATTAATAGGTTGTGATAATCTCTAGATAATATTCCTGCTTAGTGTTTCATTATGTGTGATAGGGATTTTTAAGGCAGCACATATCACAGCAGAGAAACCATCTGACACTGCTCCTATCAAAATTATTGTGATACAGACTTGCCAAATGACCTGAAACCCCTGGAGAGCTTGGCCAACCATTCAGTTATGTTTCTTTTCCCTTCTATTATTAAGGAAGAAGGAAGGAGGAAGAGTTACTGAGATGAAATGGTCTGGTATGTGTCTGCTTGATGGTTACTGTGGTGAGGACCTTCCTAGAAGTATGCTCTCAGTTACCAGAAGAAGCCAGCTCAGATAAATACCTAATGACAAAGTTTTGTTGCAAAAAAAAAAAAAAAATTGCTAACTGCTATTTGCACAGTCCCAAGTAATATAAATAGCTACCTTTGATCTAAATACCAGCACAGGCAGGGGCTGATAGAGAAATGCATCTCTGAAGTCAAGGGTGCTAATTAATACCAGAGTTTACCTCACTTCCAAGGTTTCACTGACAACCTTGGCTAAAAATAAGTCTTTTACCAATACTTTGTTTTCCATTGCAGCTCCTACATTCTCACCCTTGCTTAAGAGCTTCCTTCCTCTGTGAAATATTTTTTTTTCTTCACTGCAGCATGGCATGACTATCTTGCCAGATGTTAGAGACAGCACTATGACAAAGTCAAAATAGTTTTCTTGTTACTTTCTCCTTTCTTATCCTTATTTTGCTGGCACTGCAGGGCTTCTTGAAGCTGGGAGTGGTGGAAAGTGTCTCAGTGTGTGCGATCTTGGTAGTGCTGCAGGGCCACAGGATATCACGGCTGCTGAAGTGAAAAAAGCCTGCTCAAATGACACCTCTGTAGAATCCCACTTGTGGGAAATGTGGTCTTAGTGTAGCCAAGGCCACAATGTTTCATTAGAAACCAAGATCAGTCATTCCACAAGATGTGAGCTAGGTCATGCATTTTAATTATGTTCCATACCAAGAAGTTTCCTTTGCTGGAGGAACATCTGACAACATCACATCAGCGAGTCTGTGTGCCATCCCTGCCACAAACACACCCAAACTCTGCCAAGTGATGGTGGCAGCAGAGGCCCTGCCATACACAGTGCTTTGCCAGGTCGGTGGTGGCTGAGCTCCCTCTGCTAGGACATATTTAACTCCCTCCACAGAGGGAAACTGGCCTTGACCTCCAGAGCAGAGTTTCACATCACTGTTTCCATGTCAGGAAAGCTACTGAGTCAGGTATTACTGGGACCAGAATATTCTACCTTTGGCTAACTCTTCTGGTTTGGTGAATCTCCTTGTTTTGTTGGGGAAGGAGCAAGTATACTCGAGTGGAGTGAAGTTTTACTAGCAAGGATGCCCACAGGTAGGACCTTAGGGATTTCTCAGATTCTGACCTTTAGGTCAGATGCCTAATCCGTTACCATCCCTGCTGAAATGGCCTTTTGGCTTGGGAATGATCCTGGTGAGGAGCTATCCTTGTGAGAACTGCCCATAAACTTCAGCCAACTCAGAGTTTTGTTGTGTTTGGACTGCTGCCATGCAAACTTCAAATTCTTGTAAAATGTCTCTGAAATGAATGAACAATACAGTGTGGAAGTTCTCCTCTGCCCCTTTACCTCACACATCCCAGTTACACTAGAAATGACTTCTAACCTAGTCATGCATGTCAAAAGGGAAAAGAGGGTGGGAAGAGCTGCCTGTGACAATAATTCTGTCAATTGCTGCCTCATATTTTCATTAAATGTGATACTGGCAGCATATGTGTGCTGAGTTCCCCTCACTGCCCATGACAGTCATGGAGCAGCTCCGGTCCTGACACAATCAGCAGTGGGACATTTAGGGGTGTCCCAAAATGGGGACACCTCAGGGGGAGCAGAGAGAGTCACCAGGAGCCCACAGAGTGTGCAAGAGTGGCTAACGGGACCTGAGTGTGGCCAGGGGCACTGGTACAGCCCTCATCCATTGCCCTACCTTGTGCTAGACACTGCAGTTTAAGGCATAATGTCAAGATACCGATGAAATCCCAGCTATTTTATAACAAAATTTGAAACATCAGTTGAAGGTAAGGTCCAGTTTTCTCAGTATTTATAATGTTTCTCAAGCAGTGGTCCATAAAGGAGTAGTAGACTATGAGACCCGAATAAGTGGTCCCCAGCTAGCCTACAAAACCACATTTCATTGAAAAAAGACTGGGGAAATCCAAAGGAAACCAGTGAACCTATTACAGAAGTCTAATAATGTTTTAGTCAATGCTTTTGCATTTCAAGCTGCAAGTTGAAATGTGACTATTTTATTTTCAAATGCTTGGCCAAACCATTCAAACGAGGCCTCAACAGAAGTGTGATTGTTTTTTCAATCTCAAAAATGATATCCTAAAAAATTGTGGAGAATGAGAAAATCCCCTTAGAGTGGATGCAACAGTACAGATGTGACTCAAGATCTAAAGGGCTAACGGGGTCTGGCTGATGACGTGACTGTTGTGTGACACACAAAACCAGGCAACCAGACACAGGCAGTGTGTGCAGGGAGATCCTGGATGAGTGCACATGCTGGTATTGATGCCAAGAGCTGCCTGCACTTTACTGGCCTCAGGTTGTGTGCTGCTCATGGCTGGCCCTACTCCAGTTCCTCCAGGCATTATTCCCTAGTGTCCTTCTGGGGATGTGTTTTTGCTTGAGGTAGCCATGCTTAAAGACTCTTGAGAAGCACAGACCAGGAAAAGAACACCAGATACTTGTCCTTTTCTACTGCTCAAACCTCTGGAGGAGCTACACTGAAAACTTTGTTCATAACAGTATTAAAGACAACACTTTCCTGATGATATGGGACAGTTGATGCATAAAAAGAAAAATATGAGAGATCTAATGCAATTTTATTTTAAAATCTAATTAGTTATTTGTCCAAAGGTGAATTAGTTACATTCATGTTTCTGTGAAATAAGTCAGGCATCTTCAAGATATATGTCTTCAAGTTACCTAGGAGCATTAAACTAATATTAGAAATGAAAAGTCCAAGGTGTAGTAAAAATATTTTACTCTACTTTCATGTTTTCAGACTTCTGACATCATCCTGTTGCCTGCTTTTGCACTGTATTAAAGGACGGAAGTCTAGTCACTGATTTTGTTTATTTTATAAAAGAAATGAAGCAGAAACATTAGCATAGCTCTGAAGTATAGTTTCATTTTACTGAGTATTTTTAGTTATCCTTAGAAGAGAAACCTTTTTTTTCCCCTTTTTGGGAATTTTTTTTTCCAATTTGCAGGTCTAAAAATGACAGAAGAAACCATGACAAAGTTTAAAATGAGCTGAAAAAATTACAGTCCAAGATGTGTTTAGGTCTTTTAATCTTATCAGCAAGGCACAATATTGAAGAACTGAGAGATGACCTTCAGAGGGTTTTTGTGTGTAGTCAAAGGCATAAACAGGAATATGCAAGGAATCCCTTTTTTTTTTTCATGTGTGCTTGATTAACACTGTAACTCTCTACCTTTCTTGTCTCTTAGCCACATAATCAATGAGCTGATAGAAACAGAACGGGTTTATGTAGAAGAACTTCAGAGTATAATAGAGGTAAGAAATTCTTCTGGAATTACTTTTTGGTGCTTAACCTCTAAGTCATCACTGCAGGTGCACATCCTTCCTGGGCTGAGCACTCCCACCTCCTGTTTGTAACACACGGGCCATGTTGGCAGGATAGCTCAGCCTTGCCGATTGAGAATGGGAAGGATGTTTTGAACATCTTTCCTCAGGGCTTAAAGGAAAAGGCACCTTCTCTGGCCTGAGCCCACAGAATGACCATTTGCATGGTTCTGAAAGTTATGGACAGAGAAAGAGTTAACAGTGTGTCTTTTCAAAATATTACCAATAGGTCTCAGGAGCAGCACCCTTGATGCCCATAGGGCTAGACACTAAATTCTATGAATGTATGTTTGGAAAATGATTGAGGAAAAGGAAGACTCCTCTCCTGCTCTTCTTTATTGTCCCATGTAGTGCTTGAACACAGAAAAGTGCAGTTCATGCTGCAAATATAATTCTTGAGCTTTTGAAACTGATGGGATACCAGCATACTCTGTGTGGGGGGATTCTGAGGTCCCTAATCTGTGGGAGGACAGAAGCTGAGTAGGGATCAATCATGCTTAAATTTGGGTGGGACTTGAAGGACTTGTGGTTGCTTCTTTATTGCATTTGATCTGTGGGAGCCAGCAGCTCTGGCAATCAATACATTACTCTTGATTTTAAAATCAGAATGTTCTTCTCTCAAAGTTTTTATTGAGGAAACACAATCCAGTTTCTACAAGAAACAAAAAACTAATCAATCCAAATACCACAGTTCAACAAATACATCCAAACTAACTCTAGTGCAATGAAGCAGTGTAGCAGAAAGATATGTCAGTCAGTCCTAGCAGTCTCCATCCCTACATGACCAAAATGGCTTTTGAATCCTAGACACATCATTTCATCTATTTTTTATTAACCCTGTAATCTGTCCATTTGTAGTTAAAATGTGTTTGCACAGTTATGGGGTAAAATCTCTGGGGGAAATCAGAAGCATCAGAAATTCATGGGAACAACAAAGCAGCAGGCACAGGAGAAGCCTCTCTTTGTTCTGTGGAGAACAAAAGCACATGGACTTGGGGGCTTTCCAGTGCCATGAACACAGTAGTTCTTCCCTGGTAAGAACAGGCTGGTTTTATTTTCCACTCTTCTCTGCAGGGATATGCTTCAGAAATGGACAATCCCAATTTGGTACATCTGATTCCATCTGCACTTCAGAACAAGAAGGAAATTCTTTTTGGGAACCTCCCAGAAATCTACGATTTCCACAACAGGTATGTGGGAACTAGTGGTTGTCCTGCATCCTCGGGTGCTACCATCATGTCCAGTCCTTTTCTCTTGGGTGCTTTGTCATGCTCACACAGACACTGTCAGGAAAAGTCATCCTCACTCTGCCTCTGTGTGTCCTATAAAACACATGCGTAGAGAACACCTCCAAGATCATCTATTTCATCCATTTTTGTGAAGATTGTACCCTTTGTGCATTTACTGGTGATTTCCCCTGTCAGGATCCATCTTGACTGTTCCTTGTGGTCAGTATTTTACCACCTCTCTTGGTACAGTGGTAGATGTCACATGAGTAAATCCTGATATTTTTCGTCTGGCAAAACACCTCTGTGAGGAAGTTTTCTTAGTGTTCAGCTTATTTGTCCTGTATTTCTATTGTTACATCAGAAGACATATATTTGATAGCACTTTTCTTTGTATCCTTCATTTAAGATCACAAACCTTTCCAGAAGCCATGTCCATACTGTGGACAAGGAAATCCAGAGCCCATAACTGCAGAATACCAGTTATGAACAAGATTAACCTTTTCTCAGTCAGCTTTCAAAACACAAGGCTTAGGGCATCTTCTGTAAATTTCCTGCTTTTCCTAGCCCTGCTTAAGCAAAACTGGCTGTAGCCAAAGTGGGAATTAAGGAATTCTTTTGAATAATAATTGCCTGTAAGATGTAACAAACAGTTGAAGAAAATAAATTTTAGAAGTCTCTTTTGCAAGTCTTAATATTATTCCAGAGTAGTTAATACATAGTAGAAAAATTATGTTCCAATTTATATATTATTTTGAAAGATTGTGTCTTCCATTCAGAGAAAGATATTCCTCTCCCTTTGGAAGACCAGTCTTTCTTTCCCTAAAGGCTTAGTGCATTGACTGGCACTGCAGAAGCCTTTGGACAACATCCCATATTTTCCTGGCTTGCTGATTGAGCAACTGCATCTGACAGACCGTTCCTGTCTTTTCTAGCTGTTCTGAAAAATCC
The DNA here is from genome assembly GCF_009650955.1 of Corvus moneduloides. Classification (NCBI taxonomy): domain Eukaryota; kingdom Metazoa; phylum Chordata; class Aves; order Passeriformes; family Corvidae; genus Corvus; species Corvus moneduloides. Next base: position 19,768,348 of record NC_045485.1, read on the forward strand.
TCGTTCCCAAATGGAAAGCAGGTATTTGAGCTACATATTGGAAACAAATTTCAACAGCCAGAGGAATCAGATGTAGCAGATGCTTGTGAGCAGAGAAAATGTCATAATAATGGTGATTCAGTGGTTCAGCTGTGAGCCACATCCCATTTTTCTAAAATATATATTTCTTGGTGTGTCAGAATTGTTACCTTCACCACTGAATCTTCATCCTGCAAAAATGAAGACTTTAGGTTGGATTTACACAGAAGCTAGCACACAGTGTGAGTGGGATATTACATTACTTTTTGCTCTTTTTTTCCCCTCTCAGGATTTTCCTCAAGGAAATAGAAAATTGCATTGAAAACCCTGAGCTTCTTGCCCGATGCTTTTTGAAAAGAGTAAGTATATCCTTTTGCAGGTTTGAATGAATATCTATGGTCTTATCCTACAGTACTTACAGATTTACTCCTATCTTTTCACTCTGTTTGCTTCTGTGAATGAGAGAAACTCCTCTAAGCAAATATTTCCAAATTAAGCCATAGTTACCAAGCATGTATTCTGATAGCTGACCCTTTACCTGGTTTACTGACAGGAAGAGCTCTGTTAGCAGTGTTTTACAAATATTTTAAGTCCCATTTAAAAGAAAAAACAGCAAATAACAGTGATCCAAATGTTTAACATGCTTTTCATATCACACACATCTATAGCAGGAGTCTGATGTAACCCAGCCACCAGCCTGCAGTAAATAAGCAGAGAACGGTATTGGGGTTGCAGCAGGTTGCTCTGAGTGCAGACAATACATCCTGTTCCTCCTTTATCTTATCTCTTTCTTCTCTGCACCCTTCAGGCCCCTAGAACTGGCTCAGCAGAGTCTGCTGCTGTCCTTGCATGGACCCCACCAGCTCTGTAAGACTCTGTGAGGTTGATTCCCTTTACTTCGTCACGTAATTCAACAAGTGGGATTCTCCCCTCTGCTGTGGAGTGAGTCTCAGCGCCCAAGTGCTGCAGCTCTCTCTGAGGGCTCCCAGTGATGTCCCTCCTCCACCTCCACCCCCAGTCAGCCTGACCATTAGTTCTTCCCTGCAACACAACCAAAGGTGCTTGTTTATACAGCACTTCTTCAGGGGCCCTACTAATGAGAAAAACTCTGTTTTGGTGGTTAGCTACCGCTTTCAGAGTCTGACAAAACTGTATGAATAAAGCTCTGTGTTTTGTGCAGGAAAGGGAAGTGGCATGAGAAATGTGAAAATCTGTCCACTGTAGTCAAAGGTACCTCCTGCTTCTACTGTATACTACAGGTAGCATTTGCTGCTTTTCCAGGGCACACATTAAGTACAGACAGATTTGGAGGAAGCAGTCAGAGGTGCTGAGCACTGCTGCATTACTAAGATTTAATGGGAATTGTGAGCATGTGATATTTGCAAAGGGTATGCTCCCCGTCTGCAAACAGGTCAGGCTGGAGAGAATCATACAAGTGTAAATGTGATTATATGTCCATTGGTTTATTTTCTGTGTAACAACGAAGCATTTAGAGCTTGAGTAAATGACACTACTAAGGCATATGTTGTTATCCTAAGATTCAGATGTCGGGCAGGAAAATATTGTGGTGAAATCATTAGGCAAAAGAGGATAAGCAGTCTTTGAAGAATGCAGACCTTTGAAACCCAAGAAATGTAAAATAGTCCATGTGTTGCATATATCCCTAAAGAATGCAGCTAAATAAAAATTCGTGGTATATAACTGTTCCTGTGATTCTGCAGAAGGTTGAAATTCCATGTTTAAATATTGTAGCTTATGTCTCTCTGTAAAAACAGCTGTTGAGGCCAATTCTCCTCACTAATCTACCGATATGAAAACAGCACTAATGCTGGGGTTCAGGTATGAAGTGAAAGAAAACCTGTCTCTCTCTCACCTTCGCTCATCAGTTTCTGTGGCCTGGTCAAACCACACTAAATTTATCAAATAAGAGATTAAATCATGCATTTGCTTTCTCCCTATTTCAAATTTCACACTAAGAAAGCACAGGCTTCTCTCTTGAGCTGTCTCTGCTCACACAGTAGCACCTTTGATTCGAGAACTTGCCCTTATGTTCTGTTTTTAGCAGAAGCCACATAAAGTCCAGAAATGTGTTGTTTCTGTTGGACTGCCTTTAGGAGGCACAAACAAAAGTCTGGTTGTGTGTTTGTGTTCCCCATGATTTGGCAGCTTTTTATGGCTTCCTGCTGAGCAGTGGCTTCTGGCTGCCCCGTGAGTTACGGCCGTGCTTGCTATGACAGGGGGAAACAGAAACAGCTGCTGTTCCAAGTGATGCTGAGTTCGGGGAGGAAATTCACATTGTTGCAGGTTCTCCTTCTTTGTATGGGTGTGACCATCCTACCACAACATCAGGGTGGGCCAGGTTCTTTTTATTCATACTTTGAAGAGTTTTACCCTGTCTGATCACATTGACCCTTTTCAGCCCTGATTACAGAGCTGCTTGAAAGTATCCTGAGAGCTGCAGTGAGACACTCCAGTGCCAGAGTCCCTCCACCCCCTGCTAGGCATTCCTCTGCCATGTCCCTGCACACTGTCCCACCTCCACCAATGCCACCTGATCAGCTGTCACCATGAATGTGAACCCTTCATCTCAGGTGATGGGAGAAACAGTCTGTGGAGCCTCTCTAGCTTCTCTCTGGCTTGTCTCCTGGACAGCAGAATCTGGTAAAAGATGAGTCAGAAATGCCTTTCTTTTTCTCCCTCCCACTTTTCCTGACCTCATTTAGGTCACGATCTTCATATGAACTAAATTACAAATCAGTCAGCTCAACTTTACCCACATGGCAGCTATTTTGCCATCACCAAGATGCTTGACCTTACTTAAAGCTCTGTGTGGTCAAGGACTACACAGCTTTCAAAGACAGGAGGGATGTGCATTGAATACCTTGCAGAATGGGTCTTCTGGTGCTCTATCAGCAACAGGAGAGATACTCTGGGCTGTGAAGAAGGAAAACTTACCAAACCAAGGCAAGAATGCTCAGCATGAAACCAAAGGTGTGTCGGACTGCTTACCAAAATGTGCCGGGTGATGTGTCTGGTAGGAGTGATTCAGTGTGGCTTACCACTGTTTACTTATTCATGGTCCTAATCTTAAAAAAGGGAGTAGTTTAATGAGAACCAGCAGTTGGAGCATTTGCTCATTCAGGAAGAAAGAAGCATTTAGAAAAAGAATCTACCTGTGAAAGGACAGTAGCAGCTGACCAGAAACCTGTGAGCTGGATTCAAAGGGCTAAATTCTAGTCTGATGCAAAAATTATTTGTAAATTAGCAGTCAAAAAGATAATTGGAACTGTGCATATATGCCACGTGCATTGGAGCTTACAGAGCCCTCGAAGTCTGAATCAGTGTGGAAAGGAAAAGCGTTACAGGAGAGGAGCATGGTGTAAAAGTACCAGCAAGAAGTCAGAACCTTTGCATGTGAAAATAGAGATGTGTGGAGTATTTAAGACTGGGATTTGAATAATTAGACAATCAATTATTTCTTGGCATTTTAGAGTCTGAGCCTAATAACTTCATCAGGAATTTTATATTCCTAACACTATTGCAAAACTTAAAGCTCTAATTAAAGACTTAAGGATCTGCCTGAGCAGGTGTCACTGATTTAGGCAGTAGTAGATTGCATTGGCATAGTGTGGTTCCACTATGGCAAATTACTGGTAAATTGTTGATTATTGTACTTTTCTTTAAGTTTTAATTGGTCCTTTTCTCTTATTCCTAATAGTGCTCTTGTCTGTTGCTGTCTCTGTTCTTCTTACCCAGTCCAGCTAGTTAGGTTTCTGTGGGCCAGCAAGAGATGGTAATCCTTGGTTATGCTTTGTTGCTATTTTTAGTTTGTGGGGTTTACCCCCTGCTAACTTTCCTCCAAGGCAACATGTACAAACAATTCTTTATTTGTGAAGAAACCTCTGCACCTATTCTGAAATAGCACCATTAATACTCTATTGAGCTGCAACAGCAGAGGTGTTTGTATTGCATAATCTTTAACACAGTGTGGTATCACAGCTCTTATTTCACAGCTGATTCATCAGGGTGATGTTAGGATGGATCTGTGGAGGAAGAGAGCAGCAACACTGATTTCTTCTGGTAACTGTATGGAAGGAAGTGCTTTTCCTGCAGCAGGAGTGTATAGGAGCTGTGGTGGGCTGAGAGCACGAAGGCAAGATCCAGGAACTGCTGAGATTTATTTTTGGTGTTTTCTTTGCTGAGGTCACATCCCCCAGGGTAGATGCAGTTGAAGGTGGGAAGCTCCCGGCTGCTTGGGCACAGCCCGCCCTGCTCGGGAGCCTCACGGCACTGCCCCGTGCGTGCACAGTGAGCAAGCCCAGGACCTGGCAGAGGAACACGCATCTCTGCGTCCACCCACACAGCCCAGGGAGCTCAAAACACCCCTCTCTGGGCTTTTGTAGAGATTGTCTCTGTTTTCACTCGAGTCAGTGAGATTTTTGCCATGGACCTCAGTGAGAGCACTTGGAGTGTAGTCAAAGCTAAGTAGAGGTAAAGTGAATCCACTCACTTGTAATTTGGATAGGACAGGGTTTAAGTGCATTCCTCTGCCTGGCCTGGGACATCAACAAGACAAACTTCCTCCTTTTTAATTCATCCTTGTGCTATTTATAGAGAGCCAGCACTATTTTCAAAGTGTGTTGAACAGGTAAACCGTAGCCACTTCATTAACAATTACAGTCTGTGCCAGTATTGTTAAAAAAATTTACATTTCTAAAGTTTCTTTTTTTTTTTAAACCATCAATTCACCTCCCTGAAAAAGACACTAGTTTTGAAATTAGATTATGTCTTTCAGTGTGAAAAGTGAGGGGGGAAAAAAAAATCTCACTTTCACGTGTATTTAATGTAATCAGAAATAAAAAGCAACTTGGTGGTTTCAGTATGCTTTTACATACAGAGTTATTCGCATGTAATAATTACTTCATGTCTTAGGATGGAAAGTAAGAAAAAGTGTGATTCAAGAAGGATGCTCTCTGGATTCTTTTCCCTTTCCTTATCTAAACTCTTTTTGTCTTGCAGAAGGAGGACCTCCAAATATATGAAAAGTACTGTCAGAACAAACCAAGGTCTGAAGCTCTCTGGAGACAGTGTGGAGACAGCATCTTTTTTCAGGTGAAATTTCACTGCAGACTAGCAGTTCAAGACCCTCAAAGCTTGTTTTCCTTCTGTATCTCCTTTATTCTTTAGAAACCCTAGAGTAATACCCAGGCTTTTCTGCATGCTTCTTATACTGATGGCAGGTGCCCAGTGAGTGTCAAGGTGTTCTCTACAGGAGCCTGGGTAGGTAGAGCAGTAAGTAGATTTCCTGGACCAGAGCCTGGCTCTGCAGGCTATACCCACACCAAACAAGTGCTGGATTCTTTGCAAACCCCAGCTGATTGTAATCTCATCAGCAGGGAATGCCAGATTTCGACACCAAGTTGAACCTAAACATTAGCTCTTGTTTAGATATATTTTCACTGTGGCATAAGTAACCTGGAAATTCCTATGCAGATGGAACAAATGTCTCTCTCAATTAATTCACAGACATATAATCTTCAGATTGTCAAATGATAATGACCTTGGTGTCTTGCCTGTGTTTCAGGAAACAATTGTATTTTTCTTCCGTGTTGTCTCCTACAGGAATGTCAGCGTAAATTGGATCATAAGCTCTCACTTGATGCTTATCTCTTAAAGCCAGTTCAGAGAATCACCAAGTACCAGCTGCTGCTAAAGGTAAGCTCTCCATGACAGTGCAAAAAATTCCAATGTACAGCTTGTTTTACTTCCAGAGTTGCGTATCAGCCAGGACTACCTGGAAATAAATCCTTGCTCAGTTCTTCAGCAAATACTCTGCATTTTTTTAGTTGTAAAATGGTAGGGAACAGTCTTGTACAGGGACTTGTCTTTTAGATTGGGAATTGCTATTAGTTAGCAGTACTTATATACTAAGTAATGGCATACTATTATATGCATAGCTCTCTATATAAAGCAAGGTATTTTACATTGTAAGTATTTTATTGTCTTACTTATTGTTTTATTTATCTTTAAACAGAAATTGAGCTTGGCTTTATTGGATCAGTATATAGTGTTACAATTTGAAAACAGGAACTGATGCCTTAAATCCTGTCTCTAACATCTGTCCCTGTTTAAAAAACTTTCAGCTCTCTGAACTGATATTTTCCCATGGTTGTGACTCAAACCTTTCAGAGGGAGCCACTCCCTTTTGCTGCTTCTTTTTCTGCAACTTTTCCACAGGGTGAATATGTGAACTTCCCTCTTGATTTGGCTGGAACCATGAGTGGTCCACGCTTGAAATTCTGGTCTGAACTGGGCAATAGGAAATATATACACTCAAAACAGTGACTTTTTTTTTTTTTTTTTTTTTTTTTTTTTCTTTTTAAGGTGGTGGCTTAAATTTCTGTCTCCATTTCCTTGGTTCTCAAAAACAATACTCACTGACTTTTCCTGTGGGAAGGTCATGAAGGTGAATTACATGCTGTTCTCAAGCCTCTGGGTTGTGTACTGTCATGAAATTTGCAATGAAGATTTTAGGCTGCCATTTAACTTGCTAATAACTACCATGGTACTGCTCAAATTGTGCCAGTATGAGCCATGGGAGGACCTGGTTGGCCATTCTTGTACAGTATTTCTGTGAACTGCTTCTTGACTTCATATAAAACTATAGAATCCAAGTATTGAACAGGGATATTGACAAGGATGCAGCTTCACTGATTGCAGTAGATTTACATCAGTATAGTCCAGAAATAAATTTGAACTCTATTTCTTGAAACTGTTCTGTGAGAGGGGAAAAAATGTCAGTGTCTCCAGGAAAGCAAGAGTAAACCAGATTTTACTTTTAATTTGAAATATGACTGTAAATAAACCCAAGATTAGATCAAGGAGTAAAATTCTCAAGCAGAACAGGTCTCAGCCATTGGGGTTTGAAGCTGGTCAGACCAGTTTCATATTTAGCAATAACACATTGGCACTGGCATTTAGTTTGTCGGGGTTTATGAGACCTGTGAAGATGGTGCACTCCTTCCCTGGCTGCAGGGGCATTTAAAAGTGTAGAAAAATGGAAACCAGTGAAAAATTGGTAACAAACAAGTGCTTAAGAAGCTGTGTGCCTTGAATGGTGGGCAGACTGGATTTGAATTTTGGGTCACAATTACTGCAACCCTCTGGTTTCAGTAGTTTAGCTAATATGCTCATGCTGATAAAAGCAGCGTGCCCACTGTACAGAGATACATCCTCATCCTAGAAAATGTGCAGCAGGTACTATAAGAGTGCATCCTGCTTTTACCTTCTAGTCCTTGGTTACCCAAGCACTTGAGGAGAGACTGCTGCTGCTTGGGGTTTGCAGGAACTACCTTTTTGCAGCCCTATTTTACAGGAACACAAGTGCCTCAGTTTTTGGACTAAAATATTTCCAAACTCAAAATGTGGACTGTCAAACCTGCCAAATTTAGACTAGAAATTAATTCATGTTTTTAACAGTGGTAGTAAGTACCTTGTGGAACTAATTGCAAAGGAAAATGGGGAATTCTCTAACACCTGAAATGATTATATTGAGTTCCTTTTCTAGCAGATGCAAAGAAAAAAGCTGCTGGGTGTAATTCTATGACATGCAAGGAGTTCATTGTAAATGTGTCAGAATGGTCCTGTCTCATCTTAAATGAACCCTTAAAACTTGAAAATGTTCAAAAGATCAAAATGCGTGTCCTAAATGACCACCCTGGTGAATGTCATGTTTGGTTTTGTTTGGGGTTTTTTGTTCCTCTTTTGTTTTTGTGTAGTTCTGCTACTTTGTCTATGCAGCCCAAATTCCAGGGAGGATCATTTTACGGTGTCTTCTGGTATAAGAAGTTCTCAAGTAGCTCCCATATCTTTTTTTAATCAGGAAATGCTGAAGTGCAGCAAGAATTCAGAAGGTACTGCTGAATTGGAAGAAGCCCTGGCCACCATGCTTGATATCATCAAATCAGTAAATGATTCCATGCACCAGATAGCAATCACAGGATATGAGGTAATTGCTGGTGCTGCTCCTACTCTTGTCTTGAGCCATCCCATATTCCTGTCGTCACTGATCATGCTGTGCCCGTGGCTGATACTGTGCTTTGCAGGAGCCTGTGCCACATTCCTGAAGGATGCCACTCAGTGGTGTGTTGTGATGACCAAAAATACATCTCAGCACACCTGTCATGTGGAGGTGGGGTGTGAATTCGGGGACATAGCGGGGCAAATGCAGGCCTTTTGAGTAACTGCACCCAAAACTCATTTGTAGGTGAGAGGTGCAAGTGTGGCAGAACTAACTTAAGAAATTTGCCGAAACTGTGACTGCAGTGCAACTCAAGTGTTTTCAAATCTTTTGCACTTAGGGAGGAAAATTTGGCTTCCATTTGAAGTGGGTAATGGAATCCATGCCAGTAACTGGCAAACTTGTTATCTGAACTGTGAAATAGCAACCACGGTACAAATCAAAGGGCACAAATATATATCTCTGCAGAAGCTCCACTGAAGTCATATGACTTTCAAGAACTATGTGAAATGAGCCCTTATGTGCAAAGTGGAAGTGATTGACACGTAAAGGAGAAACAGGCCTGGCAAAATGAGGCCTGAGAATCATGTGGTTGCTGATTTTGAAATAGCTGCAGGGTGAAAATATCAAGAAAGAAACAATATACTGAGAATTCTTCAAAGAATTGTTACATCAGAGTAACAGGCTTTAACCCAGAAAAACTATTTTGTGCGGAATCTGACTTCCTGAGAAGGTGCTGGGGTCTATACAGACAATGTCTGGGTGGGAAGAGTTATCCTGGTTTTCAGGATGGGAGTGACCTCAGGAGTTTTGATTTCTATAGTTCTCTTTAGTGCAAGTGCATCTGGTAGCTGAGGAACCCATGCCTGCTGTCAACATGATTTTATAAATAAATTTCACTGCTTGCTCATTTAACTGCTTGCACACAGCTGGAGATGCTCCTGTGGACTGTGCATTACATTTGGGATGAGAAAGTGAGTTCTTCCTGCAGTAGCTGTACTGAGTAGAAGGTGAAGCAGTGGCCACCTCACTGCGCTGGCAAACACTGAATAGGTGTGGTGATTGTGGATCAGAGAAACACCACAGGTCATAAATGTAATCTTAGATCTCCCAAACATGACAAATTTAAATAAAGCAGCGTATACTTTATCCATCGTGGTCATGGCTAAATCTGAGGGCCTCAGAGATTCATTTTAGAAGAACTCTTTAGAGCCTGTATATCATTATTGCAGAATTGAACCAGTCAACATGGGCACGGGAAGCTCATGGATGCAGCACACCTTTCACCTCTCCAGTTTGCACTGTTTCTTACTCTTTCCCAAAGAGAAAGGTAGCTTTCCTCCTGTGTTTCTCAGTTTAAATGTATGTAGTTACAGCAATTTAGCATAAAATTTGTTTTGAAAAGAGTTCTGTAAAGGGATGGGAAGAAGAGTTTCTCCAAGAAAGGTGAAGTATTATCCTCAGCAGAGGGGATTTATCCAGATTCCTGTCCATATAAATGTTGAGGTCATCCTTTTGTCTATTCCTTGCTTTAGAGTGTGTGTAGTTTTGTACTCAGGAATTCAACAGAACATTCCTGTACCTTTTCAAATTTTACTTTTGAATTTTCCAGCCTTTCATGAATGCCAGATAGTAGCTCCAAGGACTAGACTTTGGCCTCTGCTTTCTTAGCTGAACTGGAAAGCATGGCACAGTGGGACAAGGCCACTGTTTAGCCCAGTGCTGACAGCATTCTCGAGATGGTTTGTTACATGATTATTGAATAGGGTGAAAGTGTGAATCACCCAACAATTTCTTCTCCCTGTTCTACCTGTCCCAGGTGCTCAGTTGTGGTGGCAAGTGAACACCTCCCATAGCTGATGAAACCACACCCCACCTTGTGGAGTCTTTCCCACACAGCCATAATAGAAATACTTGCCTGGAAAACCTTTCAGAGAGGGATATTATGCCAGTAGGGAAGCAGGTTTTGTGATAGCTGATGAATGCTCCTAATTGCAGAGGATATTCTGTTTTTTGGACTTCGGCACATGCAGATTTGAGGAGCTGAACTCTTGTGTAACAAATTGCTAATATGTAGGTCTGGGGTTGGTTTGGTGGTTTTTTTTTTTTTTTTATTTTTAGGCAAAACCACAAAAAAAAAGCAGGATAAAATGTGGAGAGCAGAAGTCTTAGATGTGCTTCCTACTATCATCCTAACATTTGTACACAACCTGGCCTGAGTAGTTTGTCCATGAGTTATGATGAGAGATTCTTATAAATTATCATATGGATCTCTCATCTTCCATAAACATGGGATACTGTGTATTGTTCTAACAGAGAATGATTGATTATATTTGAGAGAGTGATCAAATCCTCCACTTTAAATAAACTTCCTTTAGGATAAAAGATTGCTGTCCACTAGCAGAAATTACCAGAAACAGTGTCCTCCTGTTTGCTGCCTATACTGAAGAGAGTCCAGTGTTTGTGGGCTGATATTCAAAGTCTCCTGTGGGATTGCTGCAGACTGCCATCCCTGTCTCTTTTTCTCTCTGCAGTGGCAGCCTCCCACTTCACTCACTATTATCCCAATCCCAGATTCAAGGTTGGCGAGACAGACCTATCACAAGAGTTGAACTGAGCTTCTGGATCTCAGTATTTAACAGTGCCTGGAGTGACAGGAGCCTCTCTCTCCATTGTCAGAATTATGTAGAAAGTATGGTTTGTTTTTTTTTTTTTTAATTTAGTTTTGCATATCAATGTGCTTTTCACGTGCTTGCAGTTCATAGCTACATGCACATATAAATGCAAACACCCACAGTCCTGTATGCACAAAGATCCAACTCTATATATTAGAGATGACAGACTTATCTAAATTGCTGAGGTTTTCTGAATGTTTTGGAGAGTCTAATAATATCCGGATATAGAGTGGAAAAGTAATAAAGCTCTGGTTTTGCAGTTGAATGTAGGGTAGAGGAGGGGGAGTGAGAGGGAGAACAGGTTGCAATTCTTAGTATAAGAAATTAGACATTCCCACTTGGAGCCAACATCTTCACCTTATAATCAACAGAGCATGCAAATGTTGAAAATAAGTACTTTAATAATGCACTGGGCTTATTCCCTCAACTTATTATACAAAGTGCTCCTAGGAAAATATGCTGTTAAGATAATTATGATTATCATTATTTGTTGAATCCCATTATCATATAGATGTTGCCATGTCCTATATCCACATATTGCTCCACTCTAAACACAGAACAGTTCTGGTGGCATCTGAGCTAAATATTTATATCAGGTGAAGTATTTACCCATCAGTGGTCTTCAGACAAGAGCTTTAACTTAGAAAGGTCTGGTTCCTGCCTAATTTCACTCTCCCTGAGGTACTTTCATGGCTCTGTGGTGCATTCATTCCCTCTTTGCCCAGGGCTGTGCAGCAGTGCGTAGTTTGCCGATGGTGAGCCAAGAAACTATTGACAAAGCTTGTAAAGACTATTTTGAAATGGGAGGGAATTACATACCTGCATACCTCTAGGCACTGATCCGTGACTTCAGGCATCTAAGATCTTTCAAGGTTTTGCCCAGGGATGGAGGAAGCTTGTACCAGAGTGGAAACTGAAACTAGATCTTCCAGAGTCAAAGCCTTTGTTTGGGTACTGGATTGCACTGGGCCTTCCTACTGCCTTGGGAGTCAGGAGCCTTGAAACCTGGGTTGTCAGAAGGAAGCTTCCTCTGAGGTCACCAGAGGGGCCAGCCTGTGTGTCACATCCAAAGAGATCCTGAGACATATCTTAGATGCTAGCTGTGAGTGGGGAGACAAACTGGGAATTATAGACATGGAAATCAGTGAATTGATGGTTGTAGGAGGAAACCACACAGGTTTAGCAAGGGGACATGTGCACTCTCCAACACAAGGGATGCCTCTGCCTGGAATCTTAAGCATCACCAGAGGAATGAACTGTGCCTGGGACTACCCTAGTTTGAATGTGATGTATGCTCTCTCTTTTTCTTGCCTGCTAGGGGGATGTCAGTGAGCTTGGCAAGCTGTTGATGCAGGGTTCCTTCAATGTATGGACTGACCACAAGAAGGGGCACAACAAGGTGAAGGATTTGGCTAGATTCAAACCAATGCAGAGACACCTCTTCCTCTATACAAAGATGCTCCTTTTCTGCAAGAAACGGGAGGAGAACACTGATGGTCATGAGAAGACAGCTTCATACAGCTTTAAAAATTCATTAAAGGTAATAAATGCAGTAATGGTGGGGGAGGGAAATAAATCTGGTGTCCTCATGAGATGAGGATGTTTCCATGAGCAGATTTGAAGAAGGTGCACATATCTGGAGCTGTCTTGCACCCCTGAATAAATGACAGCTCCCGTTTAGTTTTGGGTTGGAGACAGACCAAGCCATATGTCCTGCAGCTCAGAAGTGAACCTTGTTCTTTGCAGCTTGGTACAAAGGGGCACCTTGTGTATTCTTGCCCAGCATCCTATAAAGAGAAGCCAGACTAAATGGACCTGCATCTCTCATTGTTCTGCCTATGGGTATCCTCCTAGTGCAATTCTATTGCAAGTTTTACTGTTGACACTGTTGAGCAAACATATTCTGTGACAGTCATAGCTACGGATGAATCAGTGCAGTAGAAGTACCCTTTTACTTGCAAGAGCAAAATTTCCAGGTATGAGCCAGGACATTTTAAGGTGGGTACCACAAGTAGGCCACGTTTTCCCTCTAAGCACATTGGTGTGACACTTGTGGCTTTAGCCTGCTCACATGGATCATCAAGTGTAATGTTCCAAACTTATTACAGAGTACCCAGACAGGAACTGTAGCAGAACCTGGTTCAAGGCTTGGACCAATTCATATCAACATTTCAAGTTTCTTTATGTAGAGATAGAAGGAATGGTGGCATAACACTGTCTAAATCTTTGAATTATTGCTGAGGTGAATGAGAACAAGAGGCATGAACAAATACAGGAAGAAGATTAGAAGCTGGTTAGTAGCAGCTGAACTTCAAAATTGTGATTAAGAATTTTTCATTTAAGAAATCTAGAATTATTTTCTTCAGATTTTTTTGTGTTGTCTGGATTTGCAGATTGGTCATTAAATCTCACAAAGCCCTATTCCAACCCTCTTTCTCTTCCACCTCAACAGATCAATGATGGCAAGTGAAAAAACAGTCTTCCTAAAACTGAAAATTTGTCAAGGTGAACAAAGGCCAGGATGGGGTTGAAAACTGATCCACAGATCAAGTAATAATAAAAAAAAAAAGAGGATAAATTCATGATCAGACATTAGCTTGGGTTAATTTAAACATTCTTTTTCCCTTTAGCAATCAAAAAGATGAATGACAAATTAGATATTGAGAAATAACATGCTCTGAATTTTACTTTTAATGACTCCCTAAAGTGTCAGAAGTGAATGCAGCCTTTTAAAACTGCTTCTCAGAGAATCAAGTTTAAAGACTACTGATGTTTTCTAGATTCCAGCTCCTTCTTTTCTATTTTGAAACAGATGAGCACTGTGGGCATTACAGAAAATGTAAAAGGGGATAACAAGAAGTTTGAGATCTGGTATAATGGCAGAGAAGAAGTCTATATCATTCAGGTAATGACAATCCTTTTTGTTTCCAAGGGCTCTACTTCCTTTCAATTGAATTGTTCTTAAAGAATGTTCACTGTCCTGTACACTCCAGAAACAATACCCATTGAAAGCTTCATTGTTGTGTAGGCACTGAAACAGCCAATTTATTATGAATATGGTCATGATTTTGGCTAAAAGAAGAAATAAAGTAATGGGAAATTTCTTGGAATTCTGGACAGAAATGCAAGGACGGGACCTTAGAGTCATGGTAACTTTTCCATCTGGAGGAGCGTCCTCTGCTTTGCTTGAAGATGACCACAGTGTTCCAATCCTTGGCAAAACTGAGAGCCAGTGTAGGTCAGGGCAGCCCAGTGATTGGCAGCGTGTTTTAACTGGATCTGCTTTGCCTTGTCCTCTTTTGTTCTCAGGCATCTTCTGTTGAGCTGAAAAACACCTGGATTTCAGAGATTCGCAAAGTCCTGACAGGACAGCTGGAAGCATGCAGAGGTAGGGCTCACAGAGCAGCAGCTGGGAATGTGTGCTTCCTTCTGGAGCTGTGTGTGGCAACATGGGGCTGGGACAGGTTACAGTGCCAGCCAGTACCACCAGTGAAGCCAGCAAGGACCAGCTGGGCAGTTGCAGCACTGCTGGGATTTAAAGCCATGTCCTGATCAAAGAAAACTTCTTGCAATTTTATAAATGACATGGATAACTATTCCATTCACAGTTAGTCCAAGGAACATGGTTTTCCTCTGTTTTCTCCCTCAAACCACAATTCTAGAAGTATCCATTTACATCAGTATATGAGGAGATGAGGTCCCAGTCTGCACTCTGGGCCTGCTCACAAGACCTGGATCAAAAGGTCTCCTTCAACATCTGTGACTGGACACAGGAATTGCTCCCCTGTCCTAGTGTTTTTGTGGGGGGTTTGAGGGGTTTTGTTTTGTTTTAAGTCTAGTCACCCACCTTCTATTCTAAATGTAAGCTGTCCCATCTTTCCATCTTAGTGACCTCCTGTAAAACATGGTCAATGGCCTTTCCCTCTCTTACAGAGATGTCACTATGAAGGTGGTTTGTGACTTGTTCAACACCGTGAATGACTGAAGCTTCATAATTAGCTAAGATAATGACACCCTTTTTATATAAGATATTGAATCCCCAACAGACAAAATTCAGTCAGGTTATTTCAGACAGTAAAGGAACACAGTGATGATAGCTATCATAGATGATATTCTATTTATTCTCTTAGGACAAAAAGCCCCACAGCTGTGTCCAATACAGACTTTTCCTGGATCTTGGCATTGCTTCTCACCTTGGTCTGTCTTTCTGCTTCTCTCATATACTCATCTCTCTTTAAAGCAAGGTCTCCACCCACATCCTTCAAATTCCTAAGCAGACTTTGTCCAAAGTGGAAACCTGTGTCTGTGCTTTAACTTTAGAGCTCACCTCTATTTTAACTGTCTGTTTCACAAAGACAATGTGTTCTTACAGCCTCCTTAGGTAGAAGGAAACAATTATGAACATCAGCCTTAGCAATTGAATCCAACCCATAACAATACACTTATTTACAATGTTTACTACTCTGGTCTTTTGTTACTGATCTTGTCTTTATCCTTTTCCCTTTTTATTCTGAATTTTACTGTGATCAGTTCATCAGGAACTGCTGAGGAAAGACCTCAAGATTCTTGTTAGTGTAGTTTCAGGACCGGATCTAGAGGCTTTCTGATATGGTTTGTAATATTTGCTTCTGAAGTATAAAAGCTGGTGTTCCTCAGGCTACCGCAGAAGAGTTGCTAATGGAGAAAATGTACATATTTAATAGGATAGAGTGCTAGTCCTCCATTTGTGTTTCTAGGCAAAGGAAATGAAGCTTGTATGTCATCCAGATGAGCATTTGTGAAATCTCTATAGCATACAGGACCTATTAGCTAGAGCTACTTTGCATTTTCCAGAGAAAACTACACAGGAATCAACACTGGAAGTTTTTTAAAGCATTTTTATTTTGATGTTCTTTGTTGTTTTGTCCCAAGATCATACAATTCTAGAATATTTCAGATTTCAAGGGACCTCAGGACATGACAGTCCAAGGTCCTGCTCAGAGCAGAGTCAGTTATTGCTCAAACAAGGTTACTCAAGACTTTATTTAGTCTGGTCTCAAGAACCTCCAAGGATGACTTTCATCCTACTCTGTGAGTAAACTCAAGCTTCCCTTTGCTCTCAATCTAGCAGAACAACAGTCAGAGGGTATAAATTGTATCTCTCATGATATTGTAACTCTTCCCACACGATCACATGAATCAAACTCCTTATTAAAAAATGGATGTCAGGAAGCACATGCTTTGTCCTGTGGTTTTAAAGTTTCTATTTCTAATGACTCACAAAAGAAGAGTCCTTAATCCAAGACTGGATATTTTTACAACTGTGCATTGCAGTGGGAGAAGGAAGAGGGATATACTTGTTTGACTGGCTGCTTTTAACGACTGTTGTTAGGAGTTGCACAGGGGGTTGGAATGTTGGAAGGAACCAGCTGAGATGAATGAGTGAGGGGCAGAGAAGGTGGCTACAGGTATGTGATAAATAGTTGAACACATGGGTCACTCGTGTCCAAATGCTCGGTGTGTACCCAGCCCTGTCACACACTGCAGTGAGCATGGAATGCTAACGAGGCTTTGGGCAACACCTTGATCCATCAATCCCAAAGAACGTAGCTGTCTCTTACAGGCAAAGGAATTACTGATGCAGCTTAAGGGATTTGTGTAAGGCTGTGGATCAGTTGCCAAACCCAGGAATGGAGCTACTTCCGACTCCCTACTCAGTGTGCACATTTCTACCCCACCAGCAAAGGACTTGAGTTTAATCTTTCAGTGCTGCCTCGGTCTCCTTGTCACTTCTCTTCATTGATAGGAGGCTCATCTTCTTTCAGAGTGAAATAGCCCGGGGATGAGTTTGAAAGCAGCTCCTTCCATTGCTTCCTCACTTCTCAGTGTCTGACTCTCCTGGCCCTGAAATCCAGGCTGTGAGCAACTTTCTTATAATTTTTCTTCACTCAGCATTTACTGGACAAAGTGCAAGTCTGTTGCTACCTTGCAGGCCTGCAAAAAGAGTGAACAAGCAGCATATGAATAACATTTTCTGATTACTGTTTGTCCAGGATGCTGAGCAAAACCATTCTGCAGAGATGGGGATATATTCTGCTATGTGGCTGAGTATGCAAAAGCACAGATGGACATGTGTTGCTAAATCCAGAAAAAGCTGTGAGCCACAAAACTTGTATTCTGGGAAAAAGGCCATTATGTCCATTCTTTAGATCCATATCATGCAGTTAGCTAGGAAGAGGTACAGAGGAAAGAGAAGGTAGGATGGGAAGAAATCTCTTCTGAGGTGAAAATATGAGTAGAAGAGTTGTTTGGTGAGCTAAAATGTTTCATTAAGATCCTCATATGACTTTCTCTTCAAGTACAAGCATTCCATTTTGATTGCACTGGCAGTCAAAATCCCTCCTCTCCTATTTCTCTCTCCCACCTTCTACATAAACACAGAAGCAACTTACACAATCTGGAACAATTTATTCTTTACTTTGTCTTTAACAGAAGCAAGTCAACTGCACCAAAGAATCACTGAGAGTGTGTATCATGCACCAATGGATTCCTCCAATGCAAGCAGGTAACCACAGCTGCCATGGCATATCAGGGCCATGTTTTGTCTTGCCTTTGTGCTTTTTCAGCACATAAATTCTTAAATTTTCTCCTTAAATTTTTGTGTTTAGCTTCCTGGGTATGAATTTACTTAATTGTCTTCAAATTCTTTAAAGATGTACAAATATAGATAAAAGGTTTGCTCAAGAGAAAACTAATATCACAATGCAGAATTCATTTCAAATATTAGCTCAAGTTTAGACAAAATGTATTGGAACATTTCCAGGATGTTAAAAGGAGCTGTCAGCAAATTTTGTAATGACCCAGTTGCTGGGCAAGTGTAATGTAAGTTGGCATGGGATATCACTGTAAAATTTTAGCAACCAAAACAGGAGATCCTGGGTAACAGCCAGCCTTTGAGAGTGGTACAACTCAATGCAAGAGATATTAAACAGATGTAGTGCTATTAATCCTGCACCATATGTTCTCTAGGCTTGGTTAAATTGCTTCGTTTAGGGTTCAAGGGTAGAAATCTTTCAGCAGAACCACCTTGGGGATAGGAGAAAATTATTCCAGTAATATATGAAGTGCAATCACAAAAATGTTTCAGAAGAATCCAGATATGTGCCCTTCTTAAAAGGCTCTTAAAGTGAGATTTTCCAGAGCAGAAATTATAGACAAAATATGTCAACAGAAAAAATTAACTCCAGGAAGAAAGGCCATGTGATCAGCTATTTGTCCTAAGTGGATTACACCAAAGGAAAAATGAAGTGCTGTCCTCACTCTGGCCAGCTGCCAGAAAAGGATAGGTCAGATGCTCCTGCTCTAGATGCTGGTTATTATAGGAACAGGAAGAATACAGTGAGTCTTCATGAACGAACAATGCTCTGGGCAGTGATGAATGGCCAACTTCAGGGTGTCCCATTATCTGTAATATGTGTCCCCAAGAGAAGCAAGGGCAGGGCAACTGCAGCACCAAGCTGGCTTTGCAGTAGTTGATGTGAAATGGTGGATCCAGAATTCCTCAGACTGGGGAGCCCATTCTGCAGCCTGTTTGGGGATGCTGGGTGGAGGCAAGGAGGGGAAGGAAGAGGCTGGACTGCAAAAGCCACCATGTGGCACAGTCTGTGCTTGTGACTGACGTGAACAAGCAGCCCCAGTTGTGAGAGGCCAGTGGAGACAGCATTGCTAAAGAGCAGCCAGCATCATCAGTGCTCTGCCAGCAGATGGAGGCTAATTAATCATTGCCATGTCACCTACCCAACAGACACCTCCTCGTGGGTTGCCCATGTGTGACAGTGACTCTACTGTTTGTTGGGAATTGTCAAACCTCTGCTGTGACACTGGGGAAATCTGTTCGCAGCATGCTTTCCCCTCCCCAGGCTGTATCTGGTCCATGACAAAGACTATCCCTTTTACTGTTTGCATGCCACCACATCACTTGGGACTGCAATTCCATGAGGTTCCATGAGCTCTGATCCTGACTCGGGATTGGAGCTGAGGTGTTGGCAAAAGGGACACTTAGAGCCAGTGTCCTTAATACAGGCAGTTATGGAGTGTCCTTAAGTCCTGTTCAGTCTATTTCAATTCTCTCTCTCCAAATTCTTCCGCAAAGTTCACTGTTTAACCCTAAAATGAGATGCCCTGTGGCATCTATTGCTTCTGTATCTCTCAAGGGATGGCTGCTGCATTTCATTGATAATGAAATGATCCCTTTGTATTGTTTTCTAATCTATTTAAAATATGAAACTCAAATAGTCTATTGTTCTAACTGCTTAACTATGTTTTGTTGGAAATGACTGATGCAGTCATACATCCATGTAAAAATATCCTGTGAACATGGATAAATACAAACTCTTGGAATTTGGCTGCAAATGCTGTTTCAGAAAAGCTTGTGTGTTTTCTTGGTGTCTTTCTCACAGCTGTAAATCTTTAACTCTGTCAGCTGCATGTTTCACAGTTATCCCAGCCTAGCTGGGAAGGAACAGAGGAAAAAGAATAAGGAAATGTGTGTGCACTTTGGATTTGTTCCCGTATTTATTTTGAGCCCAATTTTGTACCTGACATTAGGCTGAGAAATCACATTTTGATTTAGTACAGGAGGTAACAGAGACCTTGCTAAGGTTCCACCAGAAACAGGTCAGAAGTTCAAATGCAAAACAATGAGTCCTGGACTGCCTTTTATTTAGAAAAGGTATTTACAGATCTCTAGTATTTAAAATGTTTTTATGTTTTTAATGATATCTTGGACCTTGCCTTACAGCAGAACAAACCCTGTGAATGTTAAGTGTAGCAGTTCCTGTGTTGTCAGCAGCAGTTGAATTGCTGATACATGTCAATAACAAGCGCTTTGACAAGGAGTATTTCAAATGCGTAGATACAATGGTTTATGTGGAGCAATCTGCCAAAGATAACAGTCAAACACCCAGATTAAACCACCAGACATTTGCAAAACAATGAGGATGAGAAACTCGTTCAAACCTTGCAGCTTGAATGTCCTACAAACCTGGGGCAGGGCCATCCTTCCCATTACAGACCCAAGGCCAGTACCAGGGCAGATCTGTGGAGGTGGATCCTCTCATTTGTGACTCAGCTGCAGACAGGGATATCCCACTGGGATTCATGTTTCCAAAGAGCAGAAGAAACAGAAGTTGGGGAAGTCAACAGAACTCATAGGTTGCTCTATGCATGGTATGACCTCTTTGTGACCATCCAGTATCCATTTCTCTCCTGGAGACAAATGTATTTATGCTGCAAAAGATGGAAAATTGGGGTTTTATTTTCTTACCTGGTTTCCCACTCCAGCCTTTCAAATCTGCTGCACTTGTAAAAAGAACAACCAGACAACCATTTTGTTTCTTCAGTTTTTCCTTCTCAATTCTGATGAACTCACTGTGTGGTGTGGATAGGAGGCAGGATGACTTTTTTCCACCATACATGCCTGCACAGATGCAGGCTTCTATAGCACACAGCATTTTAAAACCAGCACTTTGTTCCTTAGGCTTCCATGTCTGAGGGTAAAAAAAGATGCTTAGTACTCAGTGCTTTATCAGATGTTAACCAGGAATGTTACTATTTTTGTATTTCTTTTGTCCCAAGGTATAGCAGGAAGTCATCAAGTATATATGAAAACAAATCTGAGACATCAAATGTGGAAGCATCTAACAACAAAAACAGGAATTCCAGTCCCAGCGCCAGACAAAAGAGAGGTAGGAGGTCTGAGAGAGCTTTTGCTTCCAAAGGGTAATATTTTTATATTTGCACATATTTCTGGAGTTTGATGAGGATACTTTAAATCTACTTTGTTTTAACCCAACATCAAAAAAACAATGCTGCAAAGCTGAATGACTGTACCGTGAAAATTCATGAGCCCCAAAAGGCATTACCAGTTTAGGACTTTTAAGTCTGAGTTTTGATGCTTTACAGTGCTCTTTATAAAACTTGTGTTTCTTAAAAGTAGAACTTAGTGGACAATAGTATTTGTGTTTTAACCTTCTGTATCCTGGTCAAGTTGATTTCTAGACATATTTAATTTAAATTTTTTTCTACAGACTTTGCTAACTGATTTCTTTGCTGTAAGTCAAGGAGAGTTTTTTGCTCCTCTGTGTATATCAGCTCCCCTCAGGTGTACAGTAAATAAATAAACCCACACTCAGTCACAGAAAGTTCCTCCATTATTTGAGGCCACAAATACAATAGATCTTCTATACAACACAGGTTAAAATAAACACTAAAAAGAAACTGAATCTCATCTGACAGTAGCAGGAACAGAAAATCTTTTGACAGCAGTTTCTCTTTTAGGCAGTATTTCTTAATGTTGAACAAAGAATTTTCTAGTAATATGAAAAAAGAAAATTGTGAGGTCTTAAGAAATTAATGCCCAAATGAGGCATAAAGTAACAGCCTCTTTATAAATAGAGGTAGTAAAAAAGAAAGTGGAATATCTTCTCTTGGAAAAATAGGCTATTCACCAAAAGATTTTTCATTGCATTAACTTTTCATGCTGGGGAAAAAAAGGTACGCATTCTTCATTAAAACATCCAATCTTAAAAATCTTTTCCAGTAAAATTTTATTTTTAAAACATTTAGACTTCTTTTAAAATTTAAAAAAAAAGTGGGAAAGCAGCTTTTCCTATGAAATTTATAAACCCGTTTCCAAAAAAAAATTTCCATTGATGTTTCCTAACTGTCCAGCTTACTCAAGAGTGTGGGAAGTGGGATCACATTCTGTGCCGATTGACATTCTTCTGTCTTCTGCTTTCCCATGAGCAGCTCCTCAGGGCTCTGGCTGGGATCCCACTGGCTCAGCCCAGAGCATCCTCATACTCTGGTGGGTGGCTGCTCCTGCAGGGCTGGCCAGTGAGTCCGTTCTTGTCCGGGGATTCGGGTGTCCTGTGCATCCTGAGCTGCAAACCTCGCTGTGCAGAGCCAGCAAAATGCTCTCCAGCTCTCGATGTCCCAGCAAAACTCGAGTTTGTGTCCCTGTGAGGCACCTACGGCTGGGGCTCTGCAGGGGGCTGAACTCAAAAATGTCCCAAGACCCGGCACAGAGCCTGGGGCTCTGCCAAAACTGTCTCTTTTGTGCCACCTACTGCCTGTAAAATGCTTCCAGTATCGGTGTAGTTAATGTGAACACAGATTATTTTAAAATATTGGGGGTTTTCTGCAGTGCAGAAGGGGAGGGTACTATTGACCAGCTATTTCAGTTTCATTATTCTTATTGATAAGTGCCTGTGGCAGAGTTTTCTACATATAAGCCAGTGTTTTGTGTGGACCTGACTCGTGGAGTCACTGCCTTGAAATTAAACGGGAGCAAGTCCTGCAGGAGCCTGTGGGGCCCCCCTGTCTGACTGCCTTGCTCAAAGCAGGGTCAGCTGCAGCAAGTTGCTTGCAGCCATGCCTAGTTGGGTTCTGAATAGCTCCAAGGATGGTAACTCCACAATTTGCCATGGGGATGCTGTCCTAGGTTTAACCCCTTTCACAGTAAAAAGGGTTTTTCACATTTTTAAATGGAATTTCCCGTATTTCAATTTGTGCCTGTTGCCTCTCTCATCTCCACTGAGAAGCATCTGGTTCCATCATCTTTATTTTATAAGATCCCCCTGAGCCTTTTCTTCTCCAGGCTGTGCAATCACAGCTCTTTCACTCTCTCCTCATGTCAGCTACCACAATCCCTTAATCATCTTCATGGCCTTTCACTGGATTACTCAACTGTGCCCATGTCTCTCTTGTCCTGAGGAGCCCAGGACAGGACAGCACTGCAGGAGTGTCTCTCTTGTGCTGAAAAGAGGGGAAGCATCACCTCCCTGGCACAACTCTGCCTAATGCAGCCCAGGATGCTGTTGGCTTTCTTTGCCACAAGTATGCATTGCAGGCTCTTGTTCAACCTGTTGCCCATCAGGACCTGGTTCTTACTATGTTTGGAAATAGCTTCCAGGGTTATTTGGTGTACCTGCAGAATGAAGGAAAAGGTTTGAAATAACTCAGGTGGCAACAGCATGACTTTAGAGACCAGTGTCTAATGCTTTGCTGGTGCTGAGAGGCTGTGGGGACTTGTGAAATGCCAAGGGGCCCCTCAGTGAAGTGATACAATTGCAGAGCTGAAGGACTAAGACAGGAACCCACTCCTCTACACCTGCACTGCTGTACTCCCTGTTGGACTCTCTGATAATTAAATGCTATGAATTTTCTTGCCTTAAGAGAACAGAAAGTAAATATACTTCATATACCAGTTTCTGGATTCTTTATAAGCTACAATATCTGTACAAAGATTGCCTGGCAGCGGGAGCAGCCACGGCAGAGAATGGCCAACACGGACGGTCTGAAAGCCAAAGGCAGCCCCACAGCCGAAGTCACTGCTCAGGAGCAGCTCCTTGCCAGATGCACCTGCCTGGCCCAGAGCTGGCTTTGGGCACTGGCTAGAAGGAGCTGAACCACAGTGACATAACTCTTCTGTGTTGTTGAAATCTGTTCATCTCACACCCACCTGTGCATGCAGGCACCTCGGATCCTGGATTATCTTGGCTGCAAATCAGGAAGTGATGGGATGCACTTTCCTTTGGAAGCACAGCTTGTCTGTCTGTTGCTTGTCTGTCAGTGTGGATTCGCTGTCTCTTTGTGTTCCCTTTGTACTTTTGGTCTTCATTTGTCCCTCTAAGGATTTTCATGTGACAGTGTATGAAATAAATAGGAGGAAAATCTATTGGCTAAATCCTAAGGCTCAGAATCAGGTACCCAACACATGGTTTTTCTTCTGCTCCTTTGCCATAAACCTTCTGTGTGTTATCTGCCCCCACACCAAGAAAGGAGGAGATGGACAATTTGGCAGGAATGTGTGGATCTGGGGGTTTGATCTAGGTCCACCTGTTTCCTGCAATGTGAGTAACTGAGTGTCTTTCAAGCCCAGAGCCTCAGGACCTTGATCCATCTGTGACTGGTCTCTGCAGAGGTGGCTGTCAGACAGCATGGCTGATTATTCATGCAGGAGCCTGGCATGTGAGCTTTGCTGGCATGGCATCCTTACATCCCAGAAAATCATGAGATCAATTGCATGACTCTCTGCCAGCTTCAGAGGCTTTAGAAAGGCTTCAGCAGGTAAGGTTGAAGGTGTACCAGCCACAGGGCAGATTCTTCAGTGCCAGTGCTGGATAGCAGAAGTGGGGCTGCTCACAACACTTGCATGTCCTGCACTGCAAGGCTTCTTCTCTTATTTCTCCCTACAACTTGCTGTTCCAACCAATGATGTGTTTCCATAATAGAAGGCACTAGCTTGCTGCTAAATTGTATTTTCCTTTGATGAGAGCTACCTCCCTTCACCTGTTATTCTTTGGTTTTGTTTTGTTGTTCTCCATTAAAACTCAGCGAGCCAAACTCAACCCAGGGGCTCTGTTTGGTTCAGCTGGTTTACTTACCCTGACCTCATGCCACTTTTCTAATTGATTAGCTCTTGCTCAGGCTTGAACTGAATCAAAACTTATTTATTTCTTTTTGGTTGTCATCCAGTGCTAACCTTTCCTTTCCCATAAGCTGAACAGCTGACCCTTCCTTCCTTATTTCTCTTCCCTCTCCCTCTCTCTCCTAGTTGATGCTTCCAGCAGCCTTAACCTTGAGCGCACAGCGCTTGCTAGAAAGCGATTCACATTGCAAGGTCTTTCCAACCGCAGAGCTCCACCCAAAGGTAAAATCACCCATGCAGCATCTGGTCTCAGGCCATCTGTCTCCTGCACTCCCACAATGTTCTCTCCATCCCATAGTGCCATCCCTCACTGTTTCCTAAAGTGCTGCCACATCTCACCCAAACGCTCCTTTCTGGTGCACACAAGTGGCTCCTCTGCTCAGAGACACTGTCACCAAAAATTGCTCCCGCAGAATGTTGGCAAGGCAACCTCTGGGTTGGCTGGTTGGGTCTTTTACTGGTACACAGTGCAAATAACATTTGTTTCCAGTTTATCTCAAGGGTCAAAGTGTGAACTGGTTTTAAATGATCAACTGAATTTCTTTCAGCAGCTTACAGGCTTGAAGAAAAAGAGTATCATCTCTGTTGTGCTATGTGAGATTTTAATGTGTGAAATCATTCATTGGTTGGACGTCTTTGTTTTTACAAATATTGCTTGGCTGTGGCCTAGTGGTTACACCAGGGGACCAGAATTCAGGAGATTTGGAGTTTATTTCCACTTAATTGTGTAAAATGCTGTGTTTTGAGTACTTGTGCATAAATGTTTAGTAGACATCCATGAACAGAGAGCATTGCAAGTTCCTGTGATGGCTTTACAAGGAAGAGAATTTAGAGGAAAGAAAGAAATGTGAATAGAAATAAAATGGAATGGCTACTTACAATCACTTTCTGAAAAGATACTGTAATTAATCCTTTTATTGCTTTCATGTGGCTTTTCTCCTGTTCTGATAAATGATATTTCTTCTGTGAGACAAAGGGTTAGTGTGCAGTGATGGAGAGAGTGAGCATCAAAAGAGGAAGAACCAAGATGAAAGCATAAAAGCAGAAATACAGAAGCATTAAATTATAGTGTGATAAAGTAGATAAGAAGGCACTAAGAGTCAGTACTGCCGTAAGATTCTGGCTGCAAGATTAAGGCTGCATGTAGTAGTGAGATTCAAGATGGACAAACAAGTTCAATGTCTGAATATAAAAATCAGTGGGTTTTAGATCTTGTGACTCAAGGAAATCAATCACAAAACAGAGATTTCAGAAATAATGCTGTAATTTCTGCGAGTTTGGATCTACAATTTTGGTTTGGGCCTGTTTTATTTTTTTATCTGAGTTTTTCTTGTCATGTGAAATGTCTTGCCTTGTATTCAGTGTTCCAGGCAATGAAGCACAGCTCAGAAGAGTTCATACCCTGTCACCAGTAGGCACTCTGAGCTCAAAGCCTTGCTGGGTCTGGTTACTTGAGATTCCTGTGGAAGACCCCTTACACAATGTCCCATTTCACTTTGTGGGGCTGATCTGCTGCTGACCTGCTCCTGGCCTGGAGGGAACCCTTGGCAGACAGGCTGGGTGGCCAGCAGAGCATGCTCATTCCTGGAGGCAAAGCCCCTCAGCACTGCTGAGGCAGATTGGAAGCCGGAAGAAGGGAGCAGGGAAGTGTCTGCAATCAGCTTATCATGCTCCTTAACACTTTGTCTAAAAGGTTTTCATTACTGGCCATGGCAAAGGATGGCGTGTTGAGCTGAGAGTACTTTGGTTCAGGCCCGCTATGTCTGTTCCTGTCCAGAGCACATAAAAGGGAAGGTCTAAACAATATAATACCCAGACTAACTAGGGTGAAAACAAGATTGATGGATATCAACTGGCAGTGGTGCATGGATGCTCAGAGAAATGCTGAACTGTCTGCCTAGGCTGGATATGATGGGCTGGAAAATGTTGTATATAATCACTTTGGTGTTTTAGCCTAAATAATGCTGATGTCTGGATAAGAAACTCCATCAGTGCAGAGATTCCCAGGGCAGCCATCCCAGAGCTGGCACCAAAATGTATCAAAGTCCACACTCAAAGCACTTTGCATCTCCCCACCCTTGGGTCAGCATTAGCCATCCTGGTTTGCAGAGCCAAGTTCATATTCCTTGGGGTTGGCACAACTTCAACACATCTCATAGTGAAATGTGGGGAAGCTGTGTCTTGACTCCTGAGCACACTTAGAGAAAAGGCAGGATGCTAAATAAGTAAACAAAAAGCCACTGTGTAGCCTTCACTTTCTCCAAGCTGGTTTGCACTGGTAAGGATGGAAGCTCAGAGAGTGTTTTCTGGCATTCACACAGTTAAATTTTAGAAATGACAAATGTGAACTCAATTAATGCTTGTTTTTCAGTGTATTTCAGGTCAGTCATCACTGAGCAAGCAGTTCAGTGTCTAAAATGATCCAAACCTCATCTGTAGACACACCCCATTCCAGCCATCATGCTCATTTCTCTGTGTTTTGTAGCTGTACTTGGACACTAGTTGGTTGCTAAAATAATAATTGGCATAAGTCTCTTTTCTGAAGTATTAAAATTGGTGCAATTGGAATTGCTTTGAAAATACGTTCATAATAACACTTTCTGTGCTTTTCACTTTGTTGAGGGTATTTTTCCTGTCTGTTTTAGAGGAGCGACCTCTCTTTTCTTTACCCTTTTCCAGCTGCTGCTTTGCTTTGAACACCTTTTACCCTCAGTGCTTATTAACCTCTAACCCTGCCCGCATTGCATCTGTCTGTTCTCCCAGATCCAGAGTCTAAGGACAGAGAAGTTACCCGTCGCTTTTCCCTAGCCTCCTCCATCAGCACCACAGTCAATGCTTCTGCTGTGACCAAAGGTACTGTCATGCTGCTTGCTTAGCTCCCCCTCTCCCTGCCTGCTGACTGACACATCCTCTGCTAAATGCTGCTCACAGAGTATCTCAGGCTCAATTTGACAAAGGCAGGAGGTTCCAGTAGAAGAAGAATCAGCACCAGTGTAACACCTGCAGGGAGGTAGGCCAGGACATTTGGAATGTGTACTGAGGCGTGCTGCCAGCACACAGAGTGACTCTTCCCAGTTTCTCCATTATAAGCTTCAAAAAGTGTTGCTGGTGTCCATGGAAATTGGATTGATGTTTGGCTGGCGTGGGGTTAGGTTTCCAACTTCTCCCTGGTTTGGATTAACTGCTGTTCAATTTGTCGGCGTTTTCGTCGACAAATGGGGTGGGGAGCCTGGACAGATGCTCCAGGAGCCTTTTATTGTTTTATTCTGTTATCAGTCTCACATACAGAGTTGAGACAGAGGCGGTACAAGGCTCACGCTGTTGCAGACATCCAGAGACCTCCCAGTTACAGAGCATCCTTAAAAGCTTCTCAGCCAATAGTGTGCTTCTAAAAGTTACAGACAACTGTTTTAACCAGCCCACAACAGCCCACGTACATCTGTTGTACACAATACTTGCTTGTTATGCCTCATATAATAATACACAATATTCCACTATTAAGCTTAAACTTATCTATCTTTCTAAGCATATTTTTTGCAGCTTCAAAACTTATCTCAGCCAAACCTAGAAACTCTAACCACTGTTTTAATGTCCTTGCTTGCTATATAATTGTATCCTCTTCTACCTTCAAGTTTTTGCAGCTGGAGGTAATTCCTTAATTCTTTTTGCTTTCTTTCTGAAACCTGCTTTTTTCTCACACCTAAGAGCCTTTCCACCTTTTGTGTTTCCCACACAATTGAAGTTATTTCTCTGTTTTCTTAAAGCTCTTTAAGATTTTTGCTTTCAAGGAGGAGAGAATCTCCTTGTTGCATAGCAGACAGCAGATAACAAGAAAGCCTGAAATCAAGCAAAAAATGGAGGAGCTATAGATGCCAGTTTTAATCATATTTAGCAATATCAATGTCACGATTAGAAACTACGTTTGCAAGGAAATTTTCATATGTGTAAGGGAGCTGGGTGCTGAATGCACTGAACTCCATGCAGTTTGTGTGGGAGCTTATGAAAGTTTTGTTTTTGAGCTTTATTTAGTTTTAGAAAAGGCACTTTTACAAAATATAAGTTACTGTACTAGTGTCTAGACCTAAAAGCAACCCCTGTATTTAGGCAAGTTGATTGTGTTGAAAATCAGTAGCATTGTGGGCACATAAGCCTACATGTCAGGGATAATTTTGACAACAGAACATACGGTCTTACATGGAATTCTGAATATACTGCCTTTTGGCAGTTCCTGGAATGGAGTGGAGGAACTGATTTGCAAGGTTAAGATTTTCAGGGCAATTCACAAGCCAAAATAGAAGGAAAAATGGCAGAATTAATTTGTATAAAAATCTTTGCTCTGTACTTGTCAGTAAGAAAGTTGCTCAGTATCTTTTGCCTTCTCAACAGCTGTGAAGGATATGAACCACATCCTTGGCTGCCATGAGGCTGTCAGGAAATGAGGGCACAGTGGGGGTGATGGGCACAGGAAGGATGTGGTAGTCCCACTACCTACGAATGTTTCTTTGACACCGCCTTTAGACCACAGCACTAGAACATGACCACATGGAACTGATGGGAACAGCACAGGAGAAGAAGTTATTACAGCTTTTTGCCCTCAGCAACAACTCAGAAATACATGATCAGTTGCTAAATTATGGGAAGACTGAGTTATTTCCTAATAAT
Organism: Corvus moneduloides; assembly: GCF_009650955.1. Classification (NCBI taxonomy): domain Eukaryota; kingdom Metazoa; phylum Chordata; class Aves; order Passeriformes; family Corvidae; genus Corvus; species Corvus moneduloides. The sequence goes on from NC_045485.1 coordinate 19,797,194, forward strand.
TATTTTCAAAGCTGGGGAACACAATGAAGCATACATATACAAAGAAAATGGGCAACCAAGGGTTGGTCTTTAGTGTAGTTTATCAAAGAGAGCATGCGTGAGCTGCAATGATAGTCCAACTTTGTTACAGTTTCATATCAAAAAGTCCTATCCTAGAATACTGTCTGCCAAAAGACTGTTGGCAATCTCTTGGGATACTGAGAAAGCTACTTCTGCAATGATTTTCAAAACTAGAAAATAGATTTGGTGCTTTTTAATTGTTTTATTTACAGCATCTGCTTTAAGAAAATATTTCAGATGATAAAAGAACTGAAGCCTGAGTCCTGTCTCAGCATCAGCCCAGATGCAGGTCTAGCCAGGGTGTTGGGGTCATCACTTATGAGGCTGCAGCTGCTGCTGTGTCTGATCCTCACTGCTGACAGTTCAGCTCCCTGCCATGTGGAGTCGGGACACAGGAGAGGCGCTGTACATGGACCTGTGGCTGGTGTCCCCTGCTTCTGTGGGTCATAAGTGTTGGCTTTGTGGGCTCTGCCCTGCCAGCCTCACGGGTGAAGGCTGGGACTGCGCGTCTGGCTGCCTTAGTGCCATCTCCTGGGCAAGAGTGAGAGGGAACATCTGTGAGACCTGAAGGGAAGCACATTCTTTTGCTGTGATGTCTCAATGCCTTTTTCTAAAAGGGGTCTGTTTCCTATCTACTTCACAGAAGTGTGTATCTTCACCACCTAGAACCTAGGGGTTGGTCATTCTTCTGGGGGAAATTAAAAGTGTTAGGTAGTTAGTGTTTTCAGGTGATAGGAAAGCAAGTTTCTCCTTTAACAATATTTACAGCCTTGTGACTCTGTAAACTTCACACAGGTCCCCTTGTTCCTGCAGTAAAAGTCAAGAGACATGAAATAAAGAGTGACCCAACTCCCCTGGGGTTTGAAGGTAGGAGTATTTCCATCCTGCATGAAAACCTCGTTTGACATTATTCACTGAATTCACATCTCATCGCAGCTGGTGGATGACACTGGAGTCCATTAGGGGGTTGGGGTCAGTTTTTCTGCATAACTGGGATAAAGACAGCTTGTTACTCCCTTGCCTGTCCCCCGCACTCATATTCACCTAGGCATGGGCCTAAATTAAACCCCCAGTTCTCTGCCTGTTTTGGGAAGTAAAGCTCTAGACTGTCACCTGGATCTGGATTTTCTGCCTGGCTTCTGCCTCCTTCCATAGGGAGCAGCAGCAGGGAGCCAAAGGGCTACTTTTCACCTTCACCTGCAGTCAGGCCACTTGCATCCCTCTTCCCTTGTTAGTATCTACTCCTAATGAGAGAAGCAGGAGCCATGCACATGAAGACTACAGGGGAGGCTAGACTGTGCATTAATGGCCATTTAAGGTGCAGTGTTTCATTTCAGACAAGCAGAATTTCCGCCAATTTGTTGCAGCAGATTTATCAATTACTGTTTAACAAACAATACCAAAGAGTTAAATTTGGATGCTGTTCCTCAGCCACTGGAAGATCACCAGCTTCCATTGCCAGCTTTCCCTGACCATTTGCCTTAGGGGGACACACGGAGCCAGGTACTTCTGCTGCAGGACAGGCAGGAGAGAGATGTAGTCTGACAAATCCTTTCATAGCATTGTGATGTTCTGCACAAAACTTGGTAGGAAGAGCCAGTGAACAGGTCAGTGATGGAATATCCAAGATACCTCCCATGCACTCCCAGCAGAAGAAGAGACTGGAACAGGGAGATTGGAAGAAACAATTCAGAGACAGCACTTCCTTTTGCCAGTTATCCCTGGGACTATGTTTAGAACTATCCTGGCACCCAGCACCGGAGTTTCCCAAAGTGTGGGGTTTATGCCTTGATTTCCTCACTGACAGATGCCCTCATCTCAGCATCCTCTGTGGCTGCAGAGGCAGGGGGGATTTCTAGGTGCAAGAACTATCTGCAGCATAGAGCTTGCTCCTCACTGGTTAAAAACAAGGTCCTGCTGCACAACATCCCTCACCAGACTGAGTTTCTTTAAGCAGGAAACAATGAACATTATCATCCTGATATTGCTGCTATTGCCCAGGCTCTGACTGAGATAGTAACACAAGGGATCCCCCCCCCAAATTGTGTTGCATTCATCAAGAATGAAATCATTAATTTCTGGCATCCCTGGTCCCCTTTTGCTGCTGTATGTATTGGGATCAAAACCATAGATTATCACCTACAAAGTAATTTGAAATGCTGCAAGAAAAATACGTTAAAAATGGGTAAGGAAGCTGTAATGAAATAGAACACTGCATTGTTCACTCAGCAATTGTCTTCCTTAATTAACATCGATACTTCTGTTTGATTCATTTCGCTGTTCTCTGTCCTTCTCAGACTTACAGTTTTTCTGTGGAATGCTGCTGTCCTTTCACTCATTTGTGCTGGTCATGTGTCTCCTCTTTTATAACTGTTGGACCCCAGTCCACCTCTTTGTTTAAGAGACTGTCAGTTGCAGAGGTGATGCAGGAATTCACTTTGTACTGGTTGTCTGGTCACTATTTCACCTTGAAGACACAAATTGTACTTCCTGTCACAGATGCTTTTGAGAACACCATATTGGCCCAGACTAAATGCAATGCTGGTTCCACCACAAGATCCGTACCTAGATCTGCTTCACAGACAGGTAAACAAAATTAAAGCATTTGTAAACTCAGTTTGAGAGTGCAAACTAAATTTATGATAATATCTACTCTCTTTATTATAAAGAGATTTTTCTCTTTTGGTGAATTTTATTCCCCATCAAAACAATGAAAGAACAAGCTTGGATCACTAGCATAGAAACAATGCCCCAGATTCTGATTTTCTGAGGTCAGGCTGAAAATAATTCTTTTAACTGATATCAGAGAGCTCAGAATTTGATCTGTCTTATTTTTTAGCTTGAATTAAGCATGAGAAACAAGCTGTTTCTTAGTCTCTGAAATTAGAATAGAGATTTGTATGGAAGAGGGAGGCTGATGCATGTATTTGTAAGGAATTCTTGCTGGTGAGGTTTCTGCCTTGGATGCTTTCTACAAATGACAGTGGCAAAAGACTGTGGAAGCTTTGTCTAATGGGGTAGAGGGTTATCTTTTTCTCTTGGTGTTTGTAGCCCAGCCTGTGGATTTGAACTAAAATTGCAGTAGCAGTTTGAAGTTAATTACAATCAGCATATTCTTGTATGTTTAGACCTTTGCTAGTATTGCTGGTGTGAATAAACTGATCCAGGATAGTGTCACTTCAGAGGCTGGTTTACACCTTTAAAAGCACAGACAAACCCTACCTGTGGGGCGGTAGCTGGGGGCAGCTCTCCTGGAAGCAGGTCCCTGTGTCCTTTGGAACTGGGTTGCAGTTGTTGGAGCAGACACAGTCCCTGGGTAGCAGGAGGGGGGAGAAAGGGCTGCAGAGCTGCATGATGATGTGTTGCACCAACCAGTGCCTATAGCAGGGAGGATGTGCATGGGGAGGGATTAAATAAACCAATTAATAAACCTATTTCTCCCAGATCAGGTCGCTTTTCTGTTTACTGCCTGAACTGCCTGGCTTGGGTTTTGTATTGTCTTAGGCCAGGTTTTGGTGTGGGTTGAGAGTGCTGGGATGTGCATAATCCCACTGTGTGAGCATGTCTCCATGCCTTGTGGTCAGAGCTTTGCCTTGTCGAGAGCTATGGCCCACAGAATGTAAAGAACTTGGTTCAGCATCTGCTCAGCCCAAGTCCCTGGGAATCAGCTAATGCCCACAGGTACATTAATTAGGAATGCACATGGTAAATTGACTGACTCCATTCAGTTTGTACCTGTCAGATGTCAAATGACCTTCAGAGTCATTTGGCAGATGCAAGGTCTGTTTTCTCTGAGCTGGACTGTAGTCACCCCATCCCCACCAGAGAAGGGACAGGCATCAAGCACAGGAAAGTGCAGATGATTATTGCCATCTGCATGAAAGAGCCTGAGCTACTTTTGCACCATGGGAGCCTCAGGCAGACAGGTCTTATGAGGCTCAGCCTCATTTTCCCTCAGGACACAACCTATGGATGTGCCTTTTTAGGTGAAGAGAGACTGGCTGTTGAGCTTGGGCTGGAAATCCCTCACTGAGTCCGTTCCACTGGGTTGGGGTGGTTCTGGTAAAAATCATGCAGTAAGACAGGTAACAGCACAAATATGACTGAGATATCTCCTCACCCTCCCAGTTGTCTTTGTGCCTTGCTGTTTACTTTGTCCCTTCCCTGCACTTCCAGCCTGCTCCAGGGTATAGTCTTGTAAGTTGCTCAGGTGGTAATATCACCTTGGGGTGAGATGGAGATAAGAAGTCAACCAAAATTCCATGGCTTTGGACTTGCAATAAACATGTGGAGGTAAGCTGGAAACTGAATGATCATGGCCTTCTGAAAGTCATGTCAGCACAAGTTATCATTTGCTCTGCAGGAATATTGCTGATCCTTGTTTTTTGTACCTCCTGAGCTGCAGGGATTGAGCAATGCTGAGCACTGGAGGTATCCATGGATATGAACACTGCAGCCACACAGGCTGCTCTCACACAAGTGACAGTGACTGGTACAGGTTTTTAGAGACAGAATAAAGGCTGTGACATAATTTTTATGGCAAAACAATGGAATAATCTAAAAAAACATACAAGCAATTTGGTACGTGGAAGAGTAGGAAGTGAACCTGTGATGTTTATTTTACAAAGACTGATTCTCAGAGGCTAATGACTGATAGCTTAACTCTTTCTGCTTTATCTCTTTTGAAAAGGTTGGCCCAGCAGACAAATGCCTTCTCTGGACACATTTGAAGATTTTGAAGCCATCCCTTCCAGCATGGATGAACTCTCCAACTCTTCTGACTTAGAGGAAGAGACCAACCCTAACAATGTAATTGCTTTTTTAAAATTACACTGCCCTTTCCCAGCACAACCTCCTCCTCTATAGGGATCATAATGTAACCTGCAAGGTTTGGGCTCATACCAGCCTTAAATTCATGGATGTGTGGGAATACAGGAGATGGAAATTTGATCTGGGGTGTTGGAAGATTATTCCAAGACTATTTTGCTGTCAGGATAAGGATCATAAAAAGTCACCCATACTTGTAAGCTGTCACTTTGCCTGCTACAAAAGTGAGGGAAGACTCTGAGTCTTTAAAAAAGTAATTTCGGAATTTCCAGATAACTTCACCTGGTGTTACAAACCCAATTTTTATGTCAGAATAATGGCTGGTGTGTTAAGCCTAAAGTCTAAATGTACAGCACAGGTCTATCCTAATTTTGAATAGTATTTAACCTGGGCATAATAAAACACAATGCCTACAGATGAAATCTCTGCCAGCTTGAAATGCCTAATTCAGTATTTAACTAAACTCTCTTGCACAGTGTTCTTTCATCCATAGTGATTGTATTTCTGGTGCCTTGTTTTGTTCATTTTAGGGGAGCAATCTCTTTCGGGTAGAAGGCAGTTTTGACAGCTGTTTCCCAGATTCTCTTACTCTCGAGGATGGAGATTTAGTGCAGTTTGTGCAGGAAGGAGAGAATGGTCAATGGTGAGTATGGCAGAGAGAATTGGACAGGCAGAACATCCTGGAAAAGATGGAAAATATTCAGACTAATGTCAAAGTCTCTTCAAAATCAATACAAATCCACTCACCCCATTGATCACAACATGAAAGAGGCAGTGGGAGGCATGAACACACAAAGCAGCTTTGGTTAATTCACCCAAATGCTTGTGACATGAGGTTTATGGGGACAGAAGTTTGTGTAAAGGAAATGGATGGGAATATTTGGGCTTTTGACACCAGAAGGAAATCTGTCAGAGGCAGCATCATCCTGTAGGATACATCAATAAAATCCCCATGCCTTCCACTGAGAGCCCCAAAAGTTTAAATATAAGATGTGATTTACAAAGAGCAGTGAGTCTGGCTCCCTGAGCTCATGCATGTTTGGGTGTATTCATTTTCTCTTCCTGCCAAGTGAGTGTTAGGAACAGACCTGCCTGGATACCTGAATTCTCCCTGCACAGGCAGTTTGGAGGGAGAAGATCTGATCTCCTTGAAGTGCAGTCAGACCCTTCATTCAGAGCTGACACACAGCTAAGAAGGGAGTGAGTTCCACAGGGTGAAGTAGTTGGGAAGGGAACTAAACTCATCCACCCTGGGGTGGTATTTACAGCAAGAGGGATGGATAATACAAAATATTCCTTTTCTTCAGCTCTGAATTTAGAATTGTAGTCTCTTTTATGTTGGAAAAGATCTCCAACATCGAGTCCAACCATGAACCCAGAACTACCAAGCCCAAAGGCAGTGTCCCAACCACAGGACAAGGCTCTACTTCCTTGTCACATAGCCTGCTTGCAAGTGAGCTTGCTCTGGGATGCTGGATCACCATCTGACACTGAAGGAAGTTACACCAGATACCTGTAGGACTGCCCTGGGTCCTCTGCCTTCTTCCTTAGTTTAGGAAATAATAGCCCAGCATGCACCTCTAAGAAACAACCAAGAGAAAGGCAATGTAGGAAAATTCACTGACTGTTCTCTGAGTTTCAGGTTAGTGAAGAAACTGGTCTCTGAGAAAAGTGACTGGGTTCCCTCCAGTATATTGCAGCCAGCAGAGGGGGACAGTAACAACATAATTAAGAGCGGCAATGCAGGTAATAGAGAAAATGTGTTACTGGTTTTTTTTCTCCATACTGAAAAAGGATGTGACAGTAAAAACAGTGATAAAAAGTACACTTTCTGTATTAAAGTGCTCACCTGAGTGTATGTCTGTGCTGCAGTGTCTGGTGACATGGCTGAGCTAACCCGAAATTTGGTGCCTGGGTGTCAGAGCTAGTCAGGCACAGCGGCTTTCCTTGGCCTGGTTTATCGTTTTCCCCTTTCAGAGCAGAACTTGAATCTCCCATCCAATTTCTATGGCTACCAGTACTCAGGCTGGCTGCTGTACAGCTAGCCCAAGTGTCTCGTACACAGGGTGTGTCTGCAGGACAGCTTTGATCCTGGCATGGATGGAGTTTGGATGTAGACCAGCATCAGGGCTGTGGTTCTGGCCTAGGTTTGAAAACATTAAAATTTCATGAACCATTACTGCCTTCATCGTATTTCACAGCTGGCTCCAAAAGCTGGAGGAAGGGCTTGCTCTGGCAAGATTTCAGCCAAATCAGCACTAAAAGTCATCTGTTCTCAGCCTTGACCTAACACCCAAACAGGTTGCACTGGAAAAGCTGAACCTGAGCAACTCTGCAGATTAAAGGTTTAAAATTTTAGACTAATATCTGTCCAGCCTTAAATATAATTTGCCAAAGTGTGTCCTGCTTTTCTTCTGGTAGCAGAAGAAAGCAAAATCTTGCACAGCCATTCCCTGGGGATCTGTGATGGAGAGCTACCAGCACTTTATTCTGAGTTACTGATCTCTTTTGAATTTTTATTTTTGGTCAGCTGGTTAAAGTGGAGGAAATCCTTTTTGAGCCTCAGGATTCTTTGCTGTGGTGTAAAGGGAGTTCAGTTGCTGCTCCTTCACCTCCACAGCCTGTCAGTCCTCTCCTTACCAGGCCAACTATGACTTTCATTCCATTGGCATGTCCAGTGCTTCAAAAGAAAACCAAAGCCAGGCACACATTATAGTTACACACCAGAAGTTACACTCCCTTGCCTTTCATGAAGGAATTAGCAGAGCAGTAGAATTGTGATTTTATGTTTTATTTTATTTCAGGCTTTTAACAAAGAACCTCAAGACTGTAGATGGAAAATTCTGTAGAAATATTGTAGTGACCATGCCCATGTCCTCCTTTTCAGACACGTACAACGATTCCTGCAGCACAGCCTCAGTAGATTCAGACACGAAGGAAAGTGAGGTGGCCAAAAGCTTCCCAGCAGAACAGAGGGCTGGCAGCTGAACAGCAGGACCAGCCTTCCTCAGGACCCTGTCCACCTGTCTTTATCTTGGGTGGACACTGGATCAAAGTTGCCTTTCTCACAAGCTCTGAGGTTCATAATTCACTAAAATTTTATCAACATGAACAGATGAGAACTGTTCTATCCACCTGGCAAGCTGGGAAAAACAAACTTGAAAGGAGCATTACACATCCAGAAAACATCAAACCTACCTTCAGTATTAGAGGAGAAAAATGCTTCTTGCATTGATTATCAAACTGTATCAGAAGATGTGACCTAAATTAGGTCGACAGCAGAGCTGAAGAGTTTCTATGCACGCACCTTCTGGCAACTTTGCTTGAGCACCACATCACTGCAGAGGGGCACGCGGTGGTTACAAGTCCTTGCTCCACCCTAGGGTCACCTGGAGGTTTTTCCATTTGCTTGCCTCTGGCTGTGCCTTCCCTGTGCTCCTTAATTCCAGCTGATACATCATCACAAATGTGCCCTTTTTGCTGTCGGTCAACACCAAAAACACCCCACTTGAGGGTGGCTGTGGAAAGGAAACTTCTGACTGGGACCATCAGAGAGGCTCCGTGCAGCAGTGACGTGACTCCTCTGCGGTGGCACGGGCAGGGCCTGCTGCACACAGCATTCCAACCTCGGATCGGTGCGGGTGGCAGCTCCTGCCTGCGAGGTGCAGGGCTTAGCAGGGAAGTAAAGACGTGTAACAGCTACTGTGACAAAGAACACTTTGAACTCTTTTTACAATCTAAGTCGTTCCTCTGCCCCCTCTACAGTCTCTGGTTGCTGGATCACAACCCTTTGCATTTGGTGCCGAGAATTCAATTGAATGCCATTTACTGTCACATGTTTGAGTAGACTGCATGCTTTCCTTGTGTGCTGGGCTATGAGTAGATACATTTCACCCCCCATTTGGAATATACTTAAGCATTGCAAATAGGCAGTGAGCATTAGATGCTCCAATGAGTGGATAAAGTGTTGTTGTTAAATACTTCTTTTCAGGACATTTGATGAAAGGACTGTACCAAGTCTCTGCCACATAAGGATGTAATGTATAATATAAAGTGATTACAGATGTTAGGATTTCTATAGAAGCCATTAGCTCATTTAGAGCAGCTGTTAAGGCATGAAGGCATTTTGATGGTAATTGGGTCTTAGGTCCCACAAAAGCTGCTAGTACTTTAGTAAAGATAAATATTGACTAAGGGTTGCAAACAGGCAAAAGTCAGCCTGGTAAAAACGATCCCAAAAGAAGCTCAAGAGTGAGTGAATGGCTTTCACTCTTAGTGGTGTTTTGTTTAACCCTCAGACTAGTGGTGCTTTATGTAAATAACAAAGGGCACTAAAAGCACTAAAAATGGACATGAAGCATAACCAAAACCCACTCTTTACTAGTTGAGCCTCTGAGCAAAGCAGTAGGTGTGTGTATCATTCTGCTCTCACCTTTGCAGGAACTCGAATGTTTTCCTTTGTGTCTCAGTGGAGGCTGGCATTGCAAGTACCTTAGTGTGTGTCAGAATAGCTGTGAAGCAGGTAGATAGTCCTGTTGGAGAAAAAGCCTTGGAGTAGGTAAAGGCTTAGTCAGATTTTTTTGCCTGTGAGGATTTATTGCTTGATTATAAGTTGCACTGTGGTGATTGATTCCCATGGCTCTTCTAACCCTCCATATCTAAACTCTGTGATTTTTGACATTTTCTGTTCATGACTAGAGGACCTGAGAGTTCTGTACCTTTCTGGAAGCTACTTGTGTCCTACAGAGGTAGAAGCTTGCCTGTTTGTGTTGGTCATTTACCTCAAAAATGACATGTAGGCTCTCAGGAACATGAATCCTCTTGGTCTACTGTGGTTATCAGCATCTTGCAGGAAGAACTGATTCCTTTCAGTCCCCTAAGGAAATATCCTTTGTGACATTTTCTTATAGTGCAATTACTCTATCCTCTCCCTAAAATGAGTTCATTCTGGTTTCTCTATTACTTCTAGTGATTTTTGCACAGTAACAGTGCTGCTGTCTACCCTTGCCCTAAGCATAGGAGAGGGAAGGGCTAGGGAGCTTTGATTGCACATTAATTAGTAAGCTTTTGTGTGTGGGAGAGAGAGATGGGGAAGGGTTACCTTGGGTATATGAAACTGCCAAAATGAAGATTTGTGACATTGCCAATGGATGGAAAGACAAAAACCTGCACTTTGGAGTTTTATTTTTGAGGAATCTCATTCTGATTGTGAAATGGCAGTGGGAAGTCTCTGAATGGAAGATGAGGAATCAGGTACTGTCAGTCCATTTCCTACCTCTGCATGAGCAGGGTGACAGTGTGCTGGTCCCACATCCCCTGGTGCCTCGACACCTTCCTGTAAAATGGGAGCTATTGAATTTGCCACTAAATGCTAAATTTTACCACGTATGTAAAAATTGGGAACCCTCCGGGAAAAGCAAAGCATTCAACCCCATATGCCCCACTGTGCCCTCAAGAGTGCCAGTGGTGGCATCCTGAGGAGCAGTCTAGAGCTGGAGCAGGGAATGGGGCTACTGAGGAAAAGGGTCCTCTCCCAGCTCCAGACCATCTTGTCATGGCAGCTGCAAAGGTAGGGGCTGGAGTATAGCATTCTCCTCCCTGCTTTGCTTTTGAAAACTTTTTCTTCTCCCCCACCCCCAAAATCTCATGTTTTATCCTGCTGGACCAAAGTTTGAGTGTGTCCCGCTCCATGAATGTCCTGAGGATGACAGGTCCCTCTGTCCCGTGGCTGTGCAGCAGGGGCACAGCACTCAGGTCTTTGGGAGCTGATTGTGCCACAGCTCCTGGGGCACACTGAGCCTGAGCAGGGAGCTCCCAGCCATCATCTGTGTCTTTAACCTTCCTGCAGTGCCAGGTGCCTGTTTCTGCCTCCATGTTCCCAACCCAGGGCACAGGGCAGCCCTGGCAGGGTCTCCTGGGCAGTGACAGGGCCCTCTGGCACAAGAGTCAGTGAGACAGGGCCACTGCAGGGCTGGCTTTGGGAAAGAATGAGTTCAGGGACTGACCAGGCTGCTGACAGGTCCTAGAGCAGCCACAAAGGAGTAACCTTCTGGCTTTGCTGACAAGACAAAATGGAGTTTGATGACTTTTTGAGTTTTTTAAATAGTATGCAGGATAGTGTTTTAATTAGTGATTTCTGTCGAGCAAGGTGATAATTAAGGGAATGAGTCTCCATGTACAGTCTAGAAGATGATTTGGTAATGTCCAGCAAGACTAATGTGTATGTTGGGGTATGCTTATTCTGTCTGTAGGTCTTTGACACCATCCTTTTCAGGTAGATGGACCTAAAATTCACAGTTTTCAAATAAGGATTTAATTTCAGTGTTGTTTGGAGATGATATAGTAACCATTTAAAAGTAATTTAAAAGTAATGGTTGTGACTATATTTTGGCTGTAGAAGACACCAGGTCCCAGGTAAATCCATGCCGTAGCAGCCCTTGCTGCTGGCCCAGTGCCTGGCTGTGCTCCCTGGGCCTGGGCTGGTCACACCTGCCCTCCAGGCTGAGGGTTTGCCTGGGCTCTCCTCCCTCTGCTCTGCTGCTCTTCTGTGAAACTTCAGAAACTTCACATCCTCAAAACTGCTCACTCAGGTGTGGGTGGGCTGCAGAGTCCTTCCTTCCTGGCACCAATGGCAAACAGGGACAGGCAGTTGCACAGGACACAAGTCTTGCTTTTAGTAAACCAGGCTAAAATAGAATCAGGCCTGATCCTCTCTTCTCACCTCTCACCCCACCAGGTGGAGAATCAGACCAATGGTCGTTATCTTGAACACAAACAGCTGCAGCCAAACCACATCTGGCTTTTCTCGCCAGCGACAGCAAAGCTCTGTGTGTGTCTTATGTTCTGGTCGTGTGTGATAAGAAGCCATTTTATTATCTATGATTTTCTTAGAGTCTTGATATTTCAAACAGGATTGGGTATGAGAAAGGCCATGTAATTCCTTTCCAAAAATACTCAAAGATTCAGATATATGTATAATTAGAAATATATAAGAAAAAAGATCCAAAATGTGTATTTCTTCTTGCAGCTGGACTGAAAGAGCTGCTAAGATTTCCTCCCCCCACTTGAGAATTGGTACAGTTTGTTTTTCTTACATGATTTCCATGGTGTTGATAATGATGTATTTGTATATTGTGACTGATGAGAGATAATCAGACAGGGAAAGAGCACAGAATTACCTGTCCTTTTTTCCAGTCAAGACAGAATGTACGAATTTATTACAAGAAAAAAAGTGTGCAAAAGAACTTCCTGTAATTAGGCCATTCTGACCTGTGTAGAACCACACTTTGTTTGAAATTTATAAAAATTATAACTAGTACAAAACCCTGTGGTTGATGTCTCTATATGAAGCAACAAGTAAAATGAGATTTTTTTCTATTCGAGATAAATGAATATCAGTAAAGGCACATCATCAGAGCTGAAAAAATCTACACATTTGTCCAATATAACTTTAATTTGTCCAACACGTGTCACAAAAGGCACAGTAGGTTTTTTTTCTTTTACCCATCTCCCTTAGTCATGTTCTGAGTCACTGGGACTCTTAGGAGAGTGCAAAGATTCACGCAGACAGCTCAGAGGAAGTTGTAGGTGACTTTATAATAGTTACCCCTGAGATGCCTGCATGCCTTTGGCTACCAGTGCTTATTAGGGAGTGCTAATTGATCCAAATACAAGTTGTGGATCATGTAGCAAGGCAAGCTGGTAAAAGTGAGAATGTAGAAACACAATGCAAATAGAGCAAGATGAACTGATTTCATGCAGTATCCAGATTTCTGGGGCAAACTTCACCTCACTTGACTTTTGAAGTCACTGGTGTCACATGTTCCTGCAGTGAGTATTGGTATGAGAAAAAGAAGAAATAGGAGCACACCAGCCGCCGGGGGGGGGGGGGGGGGGGGGGGGGGGGGGGGGGGTGCTTCATTCTCTGCCCCAAGCAGGCTCCTGCCAAATGCCCAGGGCAGGGAATGCACACGTGGGCAGGAGTGGGTGACGCTCTCCTGCCGCTCATCCCGGCCCCGCACGCCGGGACCGCTCCGGCCGGAGGAGCTGTGCAGGAGCCCTTCGTGGGGCAGAGGTGTTTGGATGCAGCACTAACAGTGACCCCCCGGCCAATCCACCTTGGACGAGAGCCCGTCTGGGGCTCTGCTCGGCCCTGTCTCACTTTCAGCAGGTGCACTGTGGAGACGGCCACACCTCTCCCTTCTGTGCCTTAACATAAAAGACGGAGTTGGGCCTTCAAGAAAGTACTTTCTAAAGAACACAGGACAGGCACTGATTTACAGGGTGTAACCCTCTGCTGGGGCACTTTGCACCAGGTTATCAGAGCGGGAGGGAGATGCAAGAAGCTTTCCCTAGCCTTTAAGAGCCCCAGGTCCCAGGTGCAGAGTGAGCCTGTCCTCCCAGTCAGCCCAGCAGTCTTTTCTCTTTCCACTTTCTCTTCTAACCATCATTTATTTCCTTCTGCGTGAGTTTACAGACGAGAGGCATCGGTCTCCCCCTCTCTCTCCACCTCCTTCTCAGCCATGTGACTGAGCACTCCCTGCATCAAGTGAAACTTTTCAGTCCGCAGGAAAGCTCGGTTTCCTGCGCAGCCGCTCCCCAGGGAGAAGCAGCACCTCTCACGCCCGCAGCCGTGCTGGCCATGGGGAGGAGCGCACGGCAGCTCATCTCGCTGACCCTCGCCTGTGGTGAGTAACAGCATCATTTCTACCTGAAAATGGGACATTATGCCAGTTTTGTCTCCTTGCAGTCAGGACAGCACCTAACAGACTCAAGACTTTGAACCGTTTTGTTGCTAACACTAAGGGTGCTTTCAGTAAAGTCCCACTGCTAAGAAATAACCATGACTGCAGTTAATTGCAGCTGGTGTACACTTAATTTGATTTTTCCTCTGTACCTTCCTTGAACTCTCTGGTGGCATAAACTGTGTGAAGGAGTCAGTTCAAAGCCATGTTAGAAGCAGACTTTTTTGACTTTGCTTTTCTTAATTAAAAATAATTTCCAGACCTGCAGAATTAACCAAAAATCCTGAGTGAGACAAGCAGGAAAGAAAAAACTGAGGAAGCATTGCTCAAGTCATTAATTTATCTGCATTGCAAGGTGCAGAGCAGGATCGGGAAAGCAGGAGTGAGGCAGGGGCTTGGAAAACACAGGATGGGGTTTCTCTCAATGGCAAGCCTCATCAGAGTCACCATTTGATCCTTAATGCTGCTCTGTGAAAATCTGGGGAGCCACACACACGAAGGACATCTCCCAGTGCTTTAAGGCACTGCTCAACACCTGCAGCAGCACCAAACTTGCCTGGTGAAGAGGGACAGAGTGTGATTTAATCTGTGGAATGACCAAGGGTTTGAGCCGGGTATTGGGTGTGTTTTGCCATTAGCACATGGGGATCGCACAAGGACCAACCCCCATCCCCCTCTCAGTCCATGAGCAGGGAAAGTGCCCAGGGGCTCAACCACGAGTAGCTCCTGCTGTGTCTTTCTGCTTTCCCATGCCTGCTTCATAGCCAAAGGCTGCTGATGTAGCCCCAAAACATATAAATGAAAGGGGAGCAAGATCAGACTGAGAAGCAACACTAATAATTCAGTGGTCAGCAATTGCTTTTGACCAGAACTTGTTTTCTCTGATCCTTACCCATTTTTGATCTTTCCTTTAATAATTTTTGATGTTTTATTAATGTCACAAAGTCAAGTCTTTCTGTGCAGACAGGGAATTAAACGTAATTAGTGCTTAAGGGATAAAGGTCAAATGGGTTGGAGGGAAGCTATGACAGTACTGAAACCTCTCAGAAAATCTTGGTGCTTTTCCAATTCTTCAAGCAAACCAAAGCAGCCAAGGCTGGTGAGAGTGTTTTCAGTGATTACAGGAGCTGGGTCAGGTTTTGTGTCCACTCAGAATTAATCACCTAAGCTATGAGCATTTTGCCTGGCAGCAGAAAGCAGAACGCAGAACAAACCTGCTGGGCAACTGAACAGATGAGCGTGGTTAGATGAAAAGGGGAAGAAATCCTCAGTAAAAGTTTCTATCACACACCCCAGTACAGGCTGAGAAATGGCACAGCCAGGCCATGGCACTGAGCACTCAGCTTCCCACCATAATGCCTGAAAGCAGAGGAGTGATGTTCCTTGTGACCAAAACTTGTCACCAAAGCATGAAAAAGGGAACTCCAGGCCCAGACTGGGAACAGGGAATTTCTGAGAGCTGTGCCGGTCCATTTCTAAGAGTTTTGTTCTGGAGCATTGCATGGAAGCTGCCTGGGCTCACACACAGCCCTCAGCATATGTTACACACAATTTTGATGCTAAAGTGAGACAAGGGGACTGCAGCTGCTTCCTCTGGGAAGATACCCCCCAGGGCATCTTCCCTCAAGCAAAATATTGCTTGTATGAAGTTTTGAGTTGGCTTTATAGGAGGAAAACAGAAGGAAACTACTGGGGGGTGCAGAGCTGCCATTCCTCGTGTTTCTGTGGCCTGTTTTGCTGGCAGAGCCATGAAAGTCTGTGCTGGGGAAGTCGTGCTCATGGCTGCTTTCCAAGCGGTGCCAGGCTGCCAGAGAGGAATGTGGCTGTGCTGAGAAGGCACAGGGAAGCCTTTCAGGCCTTAGCTGGAGGGTAGGTCAGGGACCCCATGGGCCCATCCACCCCTTCACACAGCAGAGCCACCAAAACACTTTCAGCAGCCACCCAAACACAGCCAAGGCCAATGGGTGCAGCTGGAGAGTGATCCCTGCCCATCCCTGGGAGCTGATGTGGCCAAATGCCTTTTGGAAAGACCGTCCAAGCCAATGGGTTCAGCAGTGTGGCCATGCACTGGCATAAGCTCCAGAATGCTTGGGAGAGCCTGGAGGAACAGTCTGGTAGTCACCCAGTGAGCAAAAGCCATGGGCCACCCCAAAGATATTTCTGGCTTTACCCCTCAGGTGACCCTGTCAGGCTGAATAGTGAAAAATAATTGGGTTGAAATGACCTTTTGAGGAGTTTTGTTTTAAAGCTGTGGGTGGTATTCCAATGGCACTTAAATAATATTTCTCTCCACATCTGTGTTATCTGGTCAGTAATCAAAACCAATTTGTGAACTGAAAACTAAGAGCTACAGACAATTTAGGACTCGTGTAAACTTAAATACGTGTTGTTTCACAGTCTTACAGGGGAAGAAAGAGTGAAAATTGCAACTTCTTCTTTCTTGTTTTTATCATGCTGATACACTAGGATCAGCTACCCATAACTGGTGTATGGCAACTGCTCTGGCTTTCCCCTGGCCCCAGAGAAGGAGATCAGTTATCTGATAAACAGCTCTGCAGCAGCAGCTGTGCTAAAGTGTAGGGGAAAGGGAGAAAATGAACTAAAGTGTCATATTAAGTGTGCATTTTTAGGTTCATTTTGAGAAAAATCACAAATTTTTTGAGGCTTTTCTACTGTCTCGAGTTGCACTTCTTTGATGATAACAGCTAAAATGGCAGTCAGGTGTGTTCTGTACAGCACAGAGTGCACCCAGGCAATCTTAGGAGTATGGACTATTGACATCTACACTTCTGCTCTTCTCCAACATAGCCATTTTTAAGGGAAAATTGTGGTAAGGGTTAAGATCTGTATATCTGCTCATATGTCTTTTGATTTTTCTTTTGAATTCGATTCAAAACCCAGTAGGTTTTACTATTCTTATTTAGTTTTTATATATCTTAGAATGGTGAGATTTTGTGAATTCAGCTATTATTGAAGATCTCTGTTCACGATAAGGGACAATAAAGAAATAAATTAATAAAGGGAAGAACTTGTGAGATTTCAGCCGTTTTCACTCTAAATGTGCCTTTGGCATTAATCTCTCCTAAAATCCCAATCTCAGCAGCCTGCCTGCCACAAACTTTGACACTGATTCCTGAGAAATTTCTTTGAAAGAACCAGTGTACAGTGAACTCAGACATGTTGAGGCATTCTCTGTGGAGCTGTACTGCTGGGAATATGAGCTGTCTTGGACTTCTGTGTCCCTTCTGTCTCCAAACCGGAGAATTTATCTCTGTCCTCCTGCTAATTTAGGCAGTAATGCATTTCACTACACCTAAATCTTCATGTACATCAAGGAATTCACATATGTCAGTGATTTATGATTTCTTTTATCTTGACCTTGTCTTTCTAGAGTCTTGCTGCATACTCACAAAGACTCGAGCAGAAGAGTTGTGACATTCACCTATTCGATGATGTACTTTCCCACTTTTTGTTCACTTCTGTATTTACATTTAGGAGCCAGATTTTTTTTTCACTTCTGCAAGGGATGTATTTCTGTAAATGTTATTAGGTGGAAGCATAATTTTGGTGCCGTGACTGTTTTCTGATGTGGCCCCTGGATGCTGCCTCCTGATTTTTTTTTTTCTTATTTCTGAAAGCCCATCACTAAGAGGGATGGTCATTGTTGGGGTTCTTTCAGGAGGAAGAACTTCAGGGTTCAAGCTGACATGGCTACCACAAAACAATAAATAAATATCAGGAATTTTCCTGTTCCCAGACTGGTTTCCCAGACTACTGTGAATCACTGTAAAACCATTGCACTGCCTCACTTCCTTCACACACAAACACATCCCCTGTCCCTACACTTCGTTGGTAAGAACACCCATGTCATCTTCCTTAGACCTCGACAATTTGCTTCCAGCAAATTCTGCTGAACTACTGCCTGCAGGGAATTCTTGTGCTGCCTGGGACTTGTGCAAGGTCTGGTTCCTCAGTGTGTGGAGAGCTGGGAGCCAATGTGCTCCCACTGGAACGGGAATACTCAGAGGTGTGAAACCTGGGGGAGTGGTGCCAAGCTGTGGATAGTCCTACAGGGTGTCTGCTTTCACTCTCCTATCATGAGTGGAGCCAAATGAAGGATGAAATTGTGTCACCCATTTGATAACAAAACCAGTGCAGTTACGCTGTGATTATCAATGTAAAAGTGAAATATAAAGGTTTCTAGACCGCTGACTTTAGTTTCTTTGCAGCATTTTCCTCCTGCTTTGCTGAAGCGGCCCTGGGGGTTGAACTGTCTCCAGAAACCACATCCTTCCACCAAATGGCTACTTCTGCTCAGCCACTTTCCCTTTTTCATTCTTCACCCCATCAAAGCACCACAGCTCATTTTAACAGCACAGGCCATCTTCAAACAACACCCATGAGCCACAGAACAACTGTGCAGACAACAGAGCAGCTCCAGACTACAGCAGCTCCAGGCCAGCACACAGCAGCCCAAGGAGGAGCAGGCACCATATCCACGACACCCGCAGACACCACCAGCACAGCCAGCCAGGCCACAGCCCCGGCAATGCTCTTGGTTACAGCTGCAGTGAAGAACACAACCAGCCCTTCTGTGTTCTCCACCAGGCATGGGAGGAGACCACATGTGACCACAGGAATGACAGCAGTGGCCACCAACACCTCCCTGAAACACGAGACAGCAAGTACCCAGGGGACAGCTGCCACCACCGCCTCTGCAGCCACCACCACGCAGAAGGGCAGGTGCAGCACGCGCTCTCGGAGACAAACAACAGCCATGGCTGCCACCAGCACGACAACCACCCATGGAGGGACACAAACAGCCCCCACATCCCCTGCCAGGACAGCGAGACCCCGGCCCGGCCCGCAGCCCTCTCCCATCCCCACAGGCACCTACACCCTTTCCGATGGGAACGCGACCTGCGTCAAAGCTGTCATGGGTCTGCAGCTGATGGCTCGAAATACACAACAGGTGAGGTGGAAGCTGAGCTTTGTAGTGACTTTCTTCATTAGCTGGAGTTCATTCTTCCTCTTTCCAAGCCATTTTCAGAATTAGCTTCTATGATCAAAACAAGTGGTTTGCTGCCAGTCTAAGGCCCCTCGTGTGCCACAGCATCCCAGCTGCTGTACTTTGGCCTGTGTGATGATGATGCCAGGGGGATGTAAAGGTGCTTTCTTATTTCAGTGATATTTGTGTGGGAGCAATAGTGGGGCAGGAGATCAGCCTGCAGGGTTATTTGTGCTTCCTAGAATGGGAGATCAGTTAAAATCTGTACTGACTTCAGTGAAGAGCTTGACATTGTGAGCTGCAATGAAAGCAAGAAATTGTCAGTTCACAGACTTGGATTCAGAGGTGGGTTGTCCTGATGCTGACGAATGGACAATTTAGGATCACGGGAGCTGCCAGGTTCTGAAGAGTTAGTCCCCTCTCCTAGAAGTGATCCACTGAGAATGATTCAGCAAAAGATGGCATACAACCCAAAATGGCAATTGTGTCCCTCAGGCTTAAAGTTTTGTAGCCTCCATTAATACAACACATGCAGCTACATCCTAAGGCTCTGGAGTTCTTATGCTTGAGCCATCCCTGTTACAAATACAAATATTCATGTTTGGTATCTGCATATTTCCAACACGGGATGATTGTCTAATGTTGGTAGAAGTAATTTTCATTCCTCATCCTGGCAGAAGCCAGGCAGGGACCAGGATTCTCAACCTTACCAGACCATAGTGAGATGTTTATAATTATAGAAGGTGCTCCTTCTTTATAAATTACTTTATTCGTACTCATCTGACCCTGCTCTGAATCATATCAGTTCACTGAATGAACAGAAAACCAATATTTTCTGCCATCTTAATGCACTGGAACAGCTCGGTGATGTGACAGACAACCACCAGTGCTGGTTCACAAGTGGGGAACGACCCTGGCAGGCAGCAGTTTGGCTGCCACCACCACTGGCCTGTTCATTCAGCCACGTAGAGCCTGTCTGGGGGAAAAAAACCAGGCAAATCTCTGCATGTTTTAAAGTTATTAAATCTCTGCATGTTTGTTACTAAATTCCACCCTCTTCTTCATCAGCAGCCCTGCAATGTCTCTTCTCTCTACAGGAGCAGATGGAGTATGTGACTGTCAACCCCAATGTGACACAAGTATCTGGAAGCTGTGGGATGGTGCAGTCTGAGCTGAACTTAACTTTTAGTGGAGGATTTGTAAACTTCACTTTTGTAAAGGTAATTGTTGCATTTAAAGGGAACAAGTGTTTAGGACTGGGGAGCAAGAACTTAGGCTGCCTTTGATCCAGCCTGAGCTGTGGGGAAAGGTTTTTTATCTATCTCTGTGCTTGTTTACCATCTCTATATAAGAGATGGTTACTTCTGTTCTTCCCAAAGGGTAGAACCACAGATTAATTCAGGTTGGAAAATACCTCTGGAGGCTGCCTGGTGCAGCATCGTGCTCACAGTACAACTGACTTCAGTGTTAAATCAGGTCTTGTCTGTTTGAACTTTGAGTTTGGAAGTGAAGGATAAGCACAGTGCTCTGCCATCTTCTGAGAGAATGCTACAGAGAGCAGTGTTAAAGTTGCCCATCAAGCAACTCAAAATCTAGGAATAGCCAAGCAAGATCTGAATCTCTTTTTTACATAGGTAAGTCTCATGGGAGGGAAGGTCAGAGCTGCTGTTTGCATTGGAGTGGCACAGAGGGAAAGGGTTTGGGACTGGAGTCCCTGTGCCAGAACAAGGTGTGCTGGGAGCTCACACTGTCAAGTTGCTCTCAGCCATTTGCTTTCCATAAAAGCCAGCTGGGGTTGTCAAATTCAAAGGACAGCCTGTGCAGTTTTGAGTGCCCAGGAGCTATGACACATCCACAGCTGAAGGAGCCTAATTTCATCTAATTTCTGAGTGGAAAATTCCAAACAAGTGAACTGCAACAATAAAATTGTAGATAAGTGGCCTTAAAGGGAGACCTACAAACACACACAGAAACTTGGTCAAGATGACAGGTTTTGCTTACACAGTGGGAAAATGAGGGTTTTTTCCACATTGTATCTATTAATTCCATGTTCCCCACTGGGACCACATCATCTCTGGGTGTGGCTTAACACAAGCTACCAAGAGTGCTGCAGCTTGTGTAAGCACCAGAGAAAACCCCTGAGTGCAGCCATTCTCTTGCTACCTCAGGCGTTTGAAAATTTTGGGAGGCAGCACTATTTATCTGAAAGCTGTAAAGGCTGGGTGATGATGCCTGCAGAGCTAAGACAGAATTAACACTGTGTATAAAGTCGTTAATGGGCAGGGAGGAATGGACAGCAACACAGCACGGGTTGGATCCCATCACACTCTGGGAAGTGTAATGTGCATCAAGGCCATGTCCTGGAGGTTCACAGCAGCTGAGAGCTGCATCTGGCCATCACTGCTGTTCTGTGTCCTTCAATTAATCAAGCTAAATTGTCAGTCTTGCAGCCTGGTTCCAAGCTCAAATTACAGACGATTAAGAAAAGTACAAATGGTTAATCAGTCATTTTCATAGAAAGTCCGAGAGAGAACAGCAAATTATACCCCGCATGTGTCATTAATTCTTGAACAGAGAAAATACTTCAATTAGTAATCATCTTTATTTTAGCTTATGGCAAGAAGTTTTCTAAGAGCTACAGAGGAAAAGTGACATAAAAAATGAAGGAGCTGTTTTAAAACGAAGGATCGGTTCAGACTGAGTGTTTGCTTGAAATGTGTGTTTCCTGCAACAAGAGGAACATTTATGGTGTTACAAGAATCCTTAGAGAAAGGCTGGGGATTCAAGTACCCATAAAAGCCCCAGGTTGCAGCAGTGCTAAGGAGAGTGATGTGAACCTTTAGGAGGTGCTTGACCTGTCTTGCCCTGAAAAAGGTGGGTTTTGGCACAGCATTAGACAATTCACCCTCCACTTAAAGATAAGCCTCAAGAGCATAGCAGGGCTCAGCTTGGACTGCTTTGAAATTCAAGTTAATAAGAAATGAGTTTGCTGCTGGCTTTTTGTGTTTGGTCCCTGCAGCCTGTCTCGGTGCTTTGAAGCTGGAGTGCTCCAGCAGTGGCACTTGTGGCTGTTTCTGGTGGGAGAGGAGCTGGCTCAGGCCCAGGGGCTGGGGTGGCAGAGGAGAGGGGCTGAGTCAGTGCTCACCACTCCAGTGGCCTCCCTGAAGGGCTTGAAAAAAGGAAGTTGTGTAACCAACCCACAAGATGTGAAGTAGGAGCAGGTGTTTTCCCCTAGCAAAGTTTTTAACTGTGGCCAAACAGAAAAAAGCACTGCCACCCAAAAATGGTCATATTTCACCTATTTATGTCTTTCAGTTGGAAAAATGCTGAGAACCTCTTCTCTGGTATATTTCTTTCTTCAATTTTCCCTCTCCATCCTACCAGTTTTTAACTGGGTGCACAGGAGACATTCATGTCTGCTGCCATTTATCCACCAGCTGCACTCACCAGTCCCTGTGTACACACAGCAGGAATTAAACTGGATAGCAGGGCTGCTGCTGCATGAGGCATCACATTATACTCCAACACTGCTACCAGGGGGAAGCTCCCTAGAGTGGCTCTCACCCTGTGACACGCCAGGGGAGGGCAGTGTCCAGGCTGCACCAGGGTTTCAAGGCATGCAGGCAGGACACCTGGCTGGAAATTTTGTTCTGTGCTGTTGTCCCAGGTGCTTTCTGTGCCAGCAGTCTTCCTACCTTGGTTATCACAAGTATCTCATGAGTGTCCAGCTTGAGCAGTTTGTGTAAAATGACACCTGCACGGTCCCATTTCACTGAACTGAGCAGAATTGGTGATGCAGGTGAGAATTGGAAAAGAAAAATACATCCAAGAGAGTTGGTACTTGGGTCTCAAAGGTGATGCTTTATAAAGTATTTATTTGGGAATATCTTTATGACCATTTTGCTGTGGTGAGCTGTGTTTCTTTCCCCTGCAGATACATGTATGTATTATGAATAAAGATGTATCTTCTTTTGCAGCAAGCTCCAAGTTACTCTGTCACTAAAATTGAGAGCAGAATACAGTTTTCTTCTGAAGGTCAGTGATTTTACCCTGTCCTAATTTCAGCTCAAGCTGTTCTGGGTGTGGGATAAGCTTTCATATCTTTAAAACACTGGATTTTACAAGTATGTGTTTTATCAAGCTTTCAATGTGTCATTCATCTAAATCTTATAGTATAAAAGTGGAAGGGAAGGGACCCAGCTGCAGTTATGTCACTATTATTACATCGTCTTTTTGATCTCAAAAGCTTTCCCTGCCCCACTCTTTTGGAATAGAGATTACTTCAAACCTTGTCTGTTCCTGTGAGAATTCTAACCCCCTCTTGCAGACTCAATTTTGTTAAAATGTGATTTGAGGAAGCATCTGAAATTTTAGCTGCTTTTTCAGACCTAAGCTCAGCTGAGTCACCCATTGATAGTTAATGCACTCATTTAAACATGTAAGAAGAGTAAGTGATAGTTTATGGAGAAAATGTCCACGCTTTAGTAACCACTGGGACCATTTTACCTCAGAAAGATGGTGGTTCCAGTGGAGTTAGTGTGGATTCTCATCTGTCTCTCTCTGGCTTCCAGCTATGCTTTACTATGCAGCCCTAAATGAGAAGCTGTTCACAACAAAGCTGGGGAATTCCTTTAAGTGTGCCAGCAGGCAAACCTTCACCTTGGAGAGGAACTTCCAGATCCTCTTTGTTCATATGCAGCTGCAGGCGTTTGACATTGTCGGTAACCAGTTTGGAAAAGGTGAGTAGGATACTTTTCCACCCTTCCCAGACCTGCATGTCAGCACTCTGGTAGCCCAATGGATGTAATCTGCTAAATTATATCCATACACATGGACTGAACCTACAGCACAACCACAGCTTTGTATCTGTTCCCAAATAATGTAACCTGCCCACTGCTGTTTTCTCAATCTTTCCTGAGTCATTTCCAACACAGTGGTAATACCTATGGAGGATGGAAAAATATCTTTCCCCCCTGAATTCAGCACCTTCTGTTTCACCTTCTTGTTAAAAATGCCTAACTCTACAGCCACAATTTTCTTCTTCATCCATTTTCTCCTGGAACAAGCAGAGGTGTGTTCACCACCAATGCACTGCCCAAACTCTCAGCGTGTAAAGTTCATTTCCAGGTCACTGTTCTCAATATAGTCAGATTTTAGCTATTTTTAAAGGCTCCTGATACTCATGTTGTCCCACAATTGCAGCAGCAAAACTGCCAGCTAATAAGGGATATTTATGAATGCAGGATGATATTTTCAGAGCAGCTCTGTCTAGACATGATGATCGGTGCTTCTGAGGAGGAGCACAACTGGCCCACTCCCAGCTTCAGAATTAAACGTGATGCTCATCTCTTCAGTTTGTCTTTTCTTGGAGAAGTGCCACAAAGAGGCAACCAGGTATCTCAATAAAAGACAAAGACAGACCAGAGAGGGGGATTAAGTGGAACCCTGTGGTCTCTTTCAAGTTCTCCATCTTCTCATTTCTGTGGCTTCCTCTCAGGGCTTTTCCATACAAGAACTCAGGTGCACAGAAGGGCTGACCAGCTCTCCAGCCCTTCAGATGCAGTAATAAAACTGTAAGAAATAAAAAAAGAGAGAATTCTCTTCTGCCACTTGCCTTTCTGTGTGCTCACAAAATACTGCCCCTGTATTCTTCTTTTTACTTTAGATCTGTCCTTTGACTCAGTTTGGTTCTGTTTGACAAATTCTTCTTCGGTTAGGTCACCATTTTGGTTACCTTTTTCATTCTAAAAGGAATATAATGGGAAACATTTGGGGCTTTTTAAAGACATGGTTCTTCTCCACACTGAGAACTTCATCTATGCTGTCAGTCTCATGAAGAATTTTTGCATGGGATAACACTGAGCTGGAAGAACTCATGGGATCCCATCTGGTCCCCTCATTCCCATTCAAATGTGTACAATGAATGATCTTAGTTACGGGACTAGGTATGGCCTCACCTCACCTGAGAAGGATGCTCTCTGTCTCTCCCTCTCTCTCTCCCTCCAAGTCAGACTAATCTGCTAGTCAATGCCATATACAAATTTAAATTAGTTTTGCTCTTAGTCAGAGAGCTGAGAAAGCAGCTCCCACCTCTGAAATAATTCCCCTGTGGCTACAAAACAGTCATGAAACTGTTGTGTGTTGGCTGCATATGCAGATTCTGAAGGAGAAAATCCCCAGTGAAGGAATGACTAAACACATCACCAGCCTTCTACCTTCGGGTGTCTTGAGACTGATAGTTTCACTTCTGTTGCTCCTGATTTGCTTATCTTTAAATGGGGAAGAAAAAACAGTAATGGTCACTGGTTTCAAGTTCTTTACAATTTTGTACTGTGTGCAGCAGTGTTTATCAATAGCTTGATCTCTTTGAGTCTGGAAATCTGTAAAAGGGCCTTCTGTTCTTCAGTGCATCAGAAACAATTCCTAGAGTTCATTCCTTCATTCCCAATGTTTCATCAAAACAAAATGGCCAATTCAAACATCTCTGGCTTTCACAACACTTAGATGCAAATACTTTTCCGCTCATTTAACAGCAGGTTACATTAACCAGACAGAGCTTTCAAAAGGCAACCTCTAGTTGAATGCTCATGCCTTTGGCTTTGTGGCATTGCATCACCGTCTGGATTAGAGCAGAAGAGGATCAGACTTTGGGAAGAGCCATGTGGAGGCTCTGGAGCTGTGCCACGATGTCATGCACTCCACATGTTCCTTGGGCTCACTGCCCACTGTCAGTGAAAAGATTTCCGTGGGGGAAAAGCCCAAGTGAAGCTACAACTTGTGCCAGCATAGTCATGGAATAACATTCGAGGCTTTAATCTCAGAGTGCTGTTGAAACCTGCCTCGGAACAGTCACAGGGAGTGAGAGGGGCACAGGGTGTGGGATCTCCCTCATATCCTGGCTATAAACTGGATTTACTGCTGAGCTGGGATGTACTGTGGGGTTTAGCTGACCAAGCTGCCCTTAGAGAACAGTTTGCTCTGCAGGTGCTACTCACAGCAGCATGACAAAGGTCTGTCTTTCCCCAGAGTCCGAGGAAGGACCATTCCTGTAGATCTGATGGAAGATACAGGTCTGATCCGATTCTGGGATAACACATTAGTGGTCTGTTGCAGTGGGGATCCTGCAACACGCATATATCAAACCAGGAGTCCCGTGGAAAGGAAATATATATGGACAGACAGATTCTTGCTAGCTGTTTCAGAGATGTTTATTTCTCCAGCCGCATGGCCGGGGCTCAGCAGAGGAACTGTCCCAGTCACGGGACCAAGGGTCCTTCTGCCCGCGCAGGGAACACAAACCAACCAATGGGAACGAGGCTGAGCAGGGACAGGAAAACCCCGTGTCTGTCCCTCAGGGCCCCTCTCCCAGTGGTCATTCCCAGACACTGCCTTCACTCCCAGGGCTACACTTGTATTTTGAATTTGAGACTGATCCTGCCATTGTTACTGGCAAAATTTTCCATTTCTGTCAGTGGCCCACGTGGTGTGGTCTCTCCATAGGAAAGCCGCCAATTTACCTCAGTCTAGACGTTCGCTTTTAACTAATGAGTTTCTGTTTAATCAGAGGATGACTTGAATATTCATTTGGGTAGGAACTGGCTGAGGAAGTCAGGATTTGCCCTCTCTGTAGCTAAGAGGTATGTTTGGAGTGATATCTTTGGATGGTCCTCCAAAGATTTGATTTGTGTCAGAACCTTTTCTGATATCATCATATGTACAACAAAATTACAATAGTACTACTAAAGCAACTCCCTGGACTATGGCCAAGGCTTCTGCCTCCCTAATCTCTGGATGTTCTGAGTTAATCACCATTATCCACAAATACTTTGAATTAAACAGAGAGAACAATTGGAATTTGATTTTTCTTAGGAAACACTGACTTAACAAGGATCCTTGCTGCACTGATGATGTGCTGGACTATGGGCTTCTGTCTCTGGCCTGATTCTTTTCACTGGGAAGAAGCAATCAGATGTCACACAGAGCAGTTTTCAACCATGTGTCTTGTGCTTTATTTTCAGACTGGCACTTTGTATTGTGATGTTCCCCATCTGCTTTTGGCAAGAAACCTCCTGCTGTGTGTGTGGTGAAACAATTCTGTAGACATGAGGGAGCAGAGCAACTTTAGGGAAGTATGGAGCTACTGCAGAAGGGGCAAGGACGGTTTTCTTGAGATAAGGCTCACCACAGATTAAAAATGTAGTAGGTATAGCTCAGGAAAAAGAAAGGGAAAAAAAAAGAAAGCAAGGGTTTGAGAACTTCTGGCTTGTATTTGCCAACTTTTCTGGAATACAGATGTACAGTCTAGGAGTATGGTGTTCTGCTATAACATTCTCTGATCTCCTTTTCTTTTCAGAAGAAGAATGTTTTTTTGATAGAAACAGCAAAGCAGCTCCCATTGCAGTGTGCCTGAGTATCCTGGGATTGTTTGTCATTGTGCTTGCCACCTTCCTGATCTCCAGAAGAAAGCCACGTAGAGGATACGAACGCATCTGAGGTGCACTTGTACTTCCAAATGTGTGCAGCAAGCAGAGAAGTCACAGAAGTTTTTGTTTCTGCCTGGCAATCTCCCTGCCCTGAAGCCACATTTTTAAGTGAGATGACACCATGTGTTTACAGCTAATGAATGTTTCTGGAAGGAGTTTCTTTAAGGTGGGAAGGACTTTCTACTTTAGGCTATTCTTAGCATCTAATTTAGATGTATTCCAGATGACAAAAATGAGGAGCCAATTTCTCTGTGTTCTCAACAAAGGAGGTCATTCAGATCACCTAAGCCAGATTCCTAAAAATAGCTTAAAGCAAGCAGGATCACTATCCCCCAGAAAATCCATCAGGTTTGTTAATGACAGTGTTTAGATTTATTAAAATATAGAAGTCTGATCTTCAGGTGAATAAACCAGAGGCCCACAGCTACAGACAGCCCTGCTAAGTAAGAGCTCACTGAAAGCTTTTTTAGGAACACGGTGCACGTCAAAATCTCAGGTGAAGTGTCAGTGTGACTCCACTCACAAGCAAGTTCTCACCAGTCCTACAACACAGTCACACTTCCTAAGTGCTTGGGGTTTTCTTACTAAGCCCTTTGCAAAGACACAGTGGTAATTGTGACTCTTATGCTGGAGCTTAATATATCATGGTCTTGTGAGAGCTCAGGAATCCCTCATATCCTGTTCAGACATGGACCCGTCACAGTGACCACAATGAGCCCAGGAAATGCCTCTCTACTGGGGCAGCATGGTGGTCTCTTAATCCAGGAAGATGCCGCACTCACTGGAAATGCCTGGGATTAAGTAACCACCATTGGGGCAGACCTGCACAAGGTCCATGAGGAATGGAAATCCACTGATTCTGTATGGTCAAGGCTTCTGTGGGAAATAAAAGCTTGCACAGGCCTTGGACAAACTCAGCTCAAAAGTGAGTGTTCTCCAGTGTGCTCACAGCTGAGCAGCTGGGTTTTCATATGGAATTAATGTGGAGTTGCTTTAAAGCACACTGATACACTCTGTAGTCTATTTCCTGCTAAACCAATGATGAAGGCATGAGAACAGTAATTGCTTTCGAGATTTAAGTCCAGCTCACGTTCTTTGTTGTAACAAGGAAAAGCTGCTTGTCACAGAAGATTTACAAAACTGAACATAGGCACAAATGTGCACATAAACACACACATACACGTGCACATGCCACACAATCTGCTCACTGAAGAAAATTACATCAAGATGATAAGAAATTATGTATAAAAACATTTGCAAAAGAGAAGATCATATTAAATAAGAGCACATTTCCCCCAAGAAGTTAGGGTAATGGCTTAAATTTTACTAATAAAAGTTTGGTCTGGAAAAGGACTGTGGAAGGGCACTCATTAAACAAAAGAAAGACTGAATTCATATGCAAAAATGCCTTGACAATTTAATCTTTATCTAAGCAAAAGTGGAAATGCTGGGAGCTAATTTAATTTCCATGAATAGTGGCCCAAATCCTGCGCAGTTATCAATGGTGATGGAACCTCACTGGATTTTCACTCTGTAAAACTGATGGTTATGTCTTGTCAGATATTCCCTTAAGTATTTTAAAAATACTTTTGATATTTTACTAGTATTTAACCATTGCAAGTTTACTTATTTAAATGTAGAAAGAAAAGAAATCCTTCCATTCCATGAATTAATTAGAGATGTTGGTCTGTGTGAAGTAGGAAACATGGCCATACTGTTCTATAATCAATATAATATGTAGCAGTGGAAGTAATCAACATTCTCTAGAAATGTTCCCTTTGAGTCTGAATGAACCAATAAATAAGAAAGATAAAGACAATTTTGAAGCACTTTTACACTTGGAGAAACATGAGAACAAAGAACCAGCTGTGAGCACAGGAACAGCTGAATACATTTATAAGGTGAAACGGCACAAGAAATGGGACACCAAACTTTCAAACCTTGAATACAGACACAGTGATTTGAACTATATTCAGTTGAATACTCAAATTGAAATGTAAGTTTTTCAATTACTGTTTTGTAAAGGGCTCCAGCACTGTTCATAATGGTTAGTGAGCTTTATCGAGCTCATTTTCCCTTCCTCCTTCCCCCCTTAGCAGACAAGCAGCCACTGGACTCAGATCTTGGGCCCAATAAGATCCCTCTAATTCTCAGGGTTACTTAATACTATGAATCTGTTGTATAGAAAGCAGATTTTTATACTCAATTAAAGCATTCACTTTTTTTTAAAAAATGGGATGTCTGGGAGGAAAGGTAAATGTATGAAGAGCTTCCATTTGAAAATGAGCCTGTGCCTGCAGTAGGGATGTCACTGTCCCAGACTGCTACATGTGGACATTTTAACAACAAAAGCTGCCTAAAAAGCTCAGCACATGGTCTGACCCTAAGCTGTTCTGCCCAGGGATCAATAGACATCTTCCCCTTGTCAAAGGCAGGTCCCATTTCACACGTTCTTTGGACTGTTCAGTTGCGTGATCTGTGTTACTTCTACTGGCACGGATACAGCATTTGCTTGTTCTGTTCTGAAAATTTGCTTTATGTTAATATTCAGTCTTTTAAAAAAGTTTGATATCAGCATGAGGATAGAAAGGAGTTACTAATGACTGCTAATTCTGTGTTTAATATTGTGATGCCTGGCATTTTCACCAGTGATGCACAATTAATGTTTTTCCCCATAGTTTTTTTTCTTTCTACAGGGAATCAACCTGTTGGTATTGAACAATGTTTGGATTCAGATTTACCTGATTTGTTCTTATGCTTTTTCTTGCTATTTTTTGTTTGCTATTTTTATGAAGCTGCATTCTGCCATCTGTACACGAACGATACTCTGGGCTTGCTCTAACTGGCACAGGTGAAGTGCACGTGGTGCAAACCAATGAAACAACTGGATGCTCCCAGGAAATGCTGCCAACATGCAGCAAAATTCATCCAATGGAGTTAGTGCTTGATAGTAGTAAAGTATCCATTGGAGAACTCGTTACTGCATCAGGAGATCCCAGCCTGGAAGTGCACCATTTTCCCAGCTGTGGCCCAGCCTGCCTCCCGTCACCTCCATCCCTGATCCCAAAACCCAACCAGCCTGCAGCAGGGATGTGTGTCAGCACAGCAGCATAGCAAGGAGTATTGCGTCTTCAAATTCAACGCTGAATTAGAATCAGGCAGCCCAGCTGCTCCCTGAGCTGCCATGTGCAGCTTTAAAAGCCAATGCCTGTATTTATTTTCTGCCAGAATTTAGGAATATATTTAGCTGGTACTTTTTTATCTAATGGAGTGGTTTTGAGGTCTTCCTCTCATTGGGAAGACTCTAGAGGGGTAATTGGTCTTGGGTGTTGCTAGACTTGCTCTTTTAAACTTCTTGTCTGAAGAAACATCTTGAGCAAAAAGTCCCTAAAAGAACACCATACAAAAAGAGGATATTTGGTAAACTACTTGCACGCTAGGTGGGCCATAGCGGTTATACTGTGGGTAGCAGGGCAGTTTTGTCTGCTGTGGGAGGAGACAAGGCTGCAGCTGGGTCCCAGAGTGACTCAGCAGCCCCAGCTCACTTCTTTCCCCAGTTGCAGACTCAGATCAATCCAACCTTGAACCAGAAGGTGCTGATCAGGATGATGTGGTGCATTGATGGTGTGATGCATCCACCAGGGAAGCAAAGCTTAACTTCTGTGCAAGCATGTGCTGGTCAGGAGGCAGTGGGGCCATCCCAGGGACTAGGACGTGGGCACATCCTCACATCTCCATATCCTGAGGGCTCCCTGGTCCTCTGTTGCAGCTCTCATGCCAGACCATCCCTTGTGATCTCTCATACACCCAAGACAGAATGGGTGCATCCCCAGAGCACGATGATGTCACACTTAGACAAGTCACTGAGGAGTTTATAAAGCAAGGTTTAATTTCTTTCAGTCCATTTTGTTCTCTGATGGACAAGCCCAAGTTAAGAAACACCTGTTAATTCAGTTGAAAGTGGAAGGGAGATTAGATTGGCATCTTGAGTGTCTGAACGTGGCTTGGCTGATCACTTCCAGCTTGCTATAATGTATAGCTGCTAAAAATAACTTGCTATGAGAAGAAAGATAAGCTCTTTATTTTTCTATTATTGGTGTTTCTATAATAAAGGCTGTATTTAGTCATTACAGTGTGCATTGCTGTGCAATGATTTAACTCTGAAATGGCTGAGTGAGTCTCACATGTTGTGCTCTTCATGAAGCAAAGGTTGTTAGATGGACTGCAGGAAAGCAGAAGACATGGTAAAGATGGGGAAGAAAAACCAATCTCTCTGCTGCCAGCAGCTGCTTGAGGAACTTGGCTGTTGGAGAAGGGCCAGGGAGGGCAGCAGAGGGGTCATAACTTCCCTCAGGAATAAAATACCAGAATTATGCTTCACTTCATTTCTGGTGTCAGTGCACATCCCTACATGATAGATAATT
This sequence comes from Corvus moneduloides, assembly GCF_009650955.1. NCBI lineage: Eukaryota > Metazoa > Chordata > Aves > Passeriformes > Corvidae > Corvus > Corvus moneduloides. Next base: position 19,828,740 of record NC_045485.1, read on the forward strand.
TAATGTCACAAGCTGAAAACTTTGCAAGCCCCTTGATTTGTCCTTCAGAAGAAAATCAGGGCTGCCTGGAGAGCAGGGGCAGTTTGCTCTGCCCTTTGGCACTTGCTTGGCCTGGTACAATGTTAAATTTGGTGCCAGGTTTGCACCTATTTAAGTAGGCAAGATTCCTCACTTGTTCCTATTTTAGAAGCTGGGCTGGTAAATACACACTTGTGTATGTGATGTAGGCCCTCAAAGGCTGCTGGTGTCTCAAAATTCTCTCTTTCTTGACAAGGTTTAGTGGCAGATGGAGGGAGAGTCAACCATTTTTACTTAAAGGCAAAAAGTCCCCATCTATGAGTCATACCCTGGACTGTCCCAGAGGCACAAACATTTGGAATTCGTTGAAGAAACCTAACACACCAGAGTGTTTAGAAGAAAACAGAATGAGTATTTTTTAAAGTATCAATTTGAGCAAAATAACAAGCGTGAGAAGAGGAAGATTTCTATGGAGTTAACCCTCTGTGACTAAGGTGATAAGACACTTGGACACTACACTTCCCTCATGTCCAGGGCTGTGGCCATTGCATGCCAACAAGACGGGTATGTGGGTCTAAAGTTTATCTGCCACAGCAACGTAACACTGCTGGGCTTTCATCAGCATCTGGGCTTTCCAAGCTTTTTTATGTCACTAAACATAAGTTTCTCTTTTTCTGCGAGTCTTACTGCCTATGGAATTGGTAGATCTCAAGTACTTTATTAAATTATAAACTAATTGACTCAGTTTCTAACTTAGCTCTTTCTTCACAATTTTGGAGAGGAGCAGGTTGCATTTCCAACATGCAGAAAAACAAAGTAAATGGCTGTTGGGAAAAAGAAAAGTGTTCAATCTGAGTCAGAACATCTGTGTTTATTAGAGACACAGATCTTGGTTTTGAACCTTGGTTTTACTGAGGCTTTCCTATATCACAAAAACGTTTGAAGACTATGAATCATGAGTCCAGCCAATGTTTAACCTCATTTTACCATGGAATCACTTTTTTATCATTGGGTCAAGGAAAATGACTTCATATTTCATATTATATTTTTCACAATCTGCTCCTGGAAAAAATTGTTACAAGAAAACTACTCGAATTATTAATCAAAGCAGCTTTCAAAATATGTCCAGCTTCCACAATAAAATTTAAAAATAAATGTCGCCAACCCAACCTATCCTACCTACATCAGTAGGTTCACCTGAGTGCTTCTGTCTGTGGATGTGCACATCAAACATACTGCTGGTATCAGTGAGGAAATTATTATTTCTGCATTTAAGCTTTATTACATTGCACTTTCAAACATCTGTGTGTACAGTCTGGTGATTCCACTTGACTTTGCAAGCCCTAAAAGCCCTGCTGGCAGGATGCCTCCACCAAGAGTAGATTTGCAATATAAATGAGTTTGCCACTTCCATTAGTTTTACTGCTGAAATCATCAGCTCCTCTGCCACCTTTGATTTATTTACTGTAAAATACCTGCAGCTCTCCCCAATGTCCAACAGCTAAACTACATAAAATGCTGCCATCTTGTGTTTAGAGACAAATTAAACCTGACATTTAAAAAATCTGGGTTCCGAGAGGCGAAGTAGGATCTACACTGTCAGCATCTTACGTGGAAGAAGACTGGAGTGAATGGATTATGGAAAAGTGGAAGCTTCACTTAATAATTTAGTTTTTAAAATCTCATCCTTAGAGCAAGTGCTGATCCCTCTTGCAGTCAGGTGCAAGGGACAATTGCCCCAAGCTGATCTGGTGTCTGTTTAACCTGCTTGAACCACCCAGTCCCTAGTGTGAGGGGTCACCATGGAGAAGTAGAAATAGCAAGCAGAGATTGCCTGCATACTGGAGATGCTCTTCATATAAGAAACAGTTCACGCTTCAGAGTATGGAGAACACGTAAGACATTAAACACTGCCCCTATTGTAATTGATAGATTGTGTATTCCTGTTGTGAAAAAGCACGGCTGCTTTGCTATTTGTAAACAAGTGGAAATACTTATTTTGACTGTGCTGGGGCTGAGCAGGTTTAGCAAGGCCCCGCACCCGGGTGGGCTATAAACTGATGGATATCGGGAAGAAATTCTTCCCTGTGAGGGTGGTGGTGAGGCCCTGGCGCAGGCTACCCAGAGCAGCTGTGGATGCCCCGTCCCTGGAAGTGTTCCAGGCCAGGTTGGATGGGATTGTCTGCAACCTGGGCTAGTGGAACATGTCCCTGCTCAAGGCAGAGGGATTGCAACGAGATGAGCTTTAAGTTCCTTTCCAACCCAAATCTTCTGTGGCTCTGTGACCTGTGTGCTAAATGTGTGAATGATAAATGTTGTCTTCCGCATATATGATTTTAACATTTATAAGTGACAATGTACTATGTAGAAATAGTGTTAAGGTAAAATGTAGTTAAGTAGTTAAGAGATTAAGGTAAATTGTAACTTCGAAATAGTTGTAATATGTTAAGAAATGTATTAATAAACACATGGTAATAAGTATCTTTTGAGCTGAGAAACTACAGAGCCAAGGAACCAAGATATCTTAGAGAAACAAAGAAGATAAACCATATCCATCCCAGGAAAATTGTTATCTCATCAAAACTCACACCTCCCAAGGAAACTGTCAGCTACAAATTAGGCTGGAGACTGGGGAGGCACCGGAGAGAGGGTGCTTCTCTTCAATTCTGAAGCGATCCAGAGGACTGAAGCGGCGTCGTGTTGGTGGAAGGGTCAGAAACCGGAGGGGGGAAAGTTGAATGAAGTGTAAATTACTTTCTGGACTTAATGAATATGTAACAGTTTAAGAGAGTACTGAAGTCCACAGTAAAATGAATGGAGGGCGCCTCTGGCAATATTGCTAAGCGCCCCTGCGCTGTGATATGCCTTTGTTCTACTAATAAATGTTTAATATTATATTGCTAAAAATTTAGCTTTTGAACTCATTTTTTTTTCACCTGCAAAGCTCCAAAGCCTGAGGGAGCGGAACGGATCCTGACGGCTCTCTGATCCCACCGCTGTGTGACCTCCTCCAGCCGCGCGAGGCGGTTCCGATGCAGGATCTGGGCCTGGGCACAGGGATATTGTGTTACCCGAGCGTGCCCGCGTCCTTCCCAACAACCCTCACGTTTGTGTGTCGCTGTCCTATTACAACACCAGATGTCATTCCTGAAGGACCACGCTCAGCTGAGTCCGTGCACCCACAGGGCCGACAGTCCTTCCGCAGCGTCCATCGTTTCACATTTAAATGAAATGTAATCAATCTGCCCTCTCAGCGCCCTTTCTCGGTGTCACCCAGCCCCGCCCCACGACAGCCACGTCCCCCACTCTCCCAGCCGGGCTCACGGCCGCGCCCGGGTCTCCTCCCCGTGACGCGCTGCCTCCGCCCTCTCCCTGCCCCTGAGGGCTTTCCCCGCTCCCGCCCGCGCTCCCCAACATGGCGCTGGCGGCGGCCGAGCGGGGCCGCGGTTGCCTCGGGGCGCTGCGCCGGCTGTGAGTGCGGGCGGGGGGCGGCCCGAGCGGCCCCGAGCGCGGGCAGGGGCGGCCGGGCCGGGGGCAGCCGTGGGTGCGGGCCGGGGGCGGCCTCAGCGCCCGGGAGGAGCCGGGGGGAGCTGCCCACAGCGAGCCCGGGGGAGCTGCCCACAGCGAGCCCGGAGCCCGCTGCCCGGGCAGAAGGGGAAGGGGCTCTGCGGGGCGTGGTGGGGCACACAGGGAAAGCCGGGCTGCTCTCTGGGAAGGGAGAACAAATAAACCCCCCCGGGCTTTAGGGAATGGTCGCAGGTGCCGCGGGTCCCACGAAGGTGCCCCGGCCCCGGAGTCGGTCCGCAGCCTGTGCGCAGGGAGGGTGACCATGATAGCTGTGTGTTCAGTGTTTAGGACATGCACCAATTCCTCCTCCCGTTGTTATGACCGAGCTGTAGTTGTGTGGTGCCGAGGACGTCCCGTGTCTTTTTGCCCGATAACGCTTAAAGAATGCTGGACTTGATCCAAAATTCCGACGTTGATTTACATACTAATTAAAACAGTTCCAGGAGTTCGCTTTCACGGTTGCATCCATCCACTTCACCACCGCTATCTCATTTAGTTAGCATTAATCATTTGAAGTTTAGCTTTCCATTTCTGAAAGTCTCCATAGTTGTTTCTTGCTCTTTCACATTCTTTTCTCTAGCACCTTTGCTCTACAAAAGCAGCTCCTGTTGCCTTTTTAAGCTTTTCTATTTTGTGGTGTTCATGTCTTCCTTCCCAAACACTTCTCGAGTTGGCCTCTCTGTAATAAATGCCAGTTGTTGTCCTGTTCTGTCCACCAAACAGAGTTTTTTGCTTGTTTGTTTTTAAAAAACCCCTTGATTATTTCTGTTTGAATGCTGTTAAAAAACCAAGGGGAGAATTTTTGTTATGTCCAAGTGAAAGTACTTAGGGAGAGATCTGCTGAAGTTTGAGCAACTTCCCTTGTTAAACCTGAATATGTTCTGTGTAATTAGATGTATCGGAAGTTTTGGTGCTGTCCTTCTCTCACTTGAAAATAAAAGTAGCTCAGTTGCCACTTCTTCATATGCACTTGTAACACTTCTGTCTGTTTATAATTGCACAGGCAATGGAACCAAGTACGAATATTTGTGAAATGGGCCTCAACGATAGGTATTAAATTTAACTTCTTTAGCTACTAGCTTAAATTGTTCTGCAGTGTGGATGGTTTTAGAGTATTAGTTGCTGAAAGACCGCAGGGTTTTTTAATAAATACTCGGTATCTTCACAGTTTTTTAAAACAGTAACCTGTAGCTAACCTAACAGAATATTTAATGTTTAAACAATATTTTATATAATTTTATCTGTCATATTTAGGTACGTGGAACTTAATGGAAATGATTTATTTTTGTGATATTTTTCTCCGTCCTTTTCTGATACAACTGTTGCAAAGTCTGTGAGAATTGTTTTATAGGCATAATGGTATTTAAACAATATATGAAGGAGAGTAAACAGGTTTAGCAAGATGATTTAAACTCACTCTGTTGTCATGTTATCTAAAAAGTTATGTTTGAGAATTCAGAGATCTATTATCATTTTATTGTTTAGTTTTAAGGTACTTAGTTCTCACTGAGAAGTCTCTGTCAGTGCTGGCCTTATACTTCTGTTAGGTTGTGGCTGATGTTGTGAGACTTTGTAGAAGCTTGTAAGTCACTGCTTAAAAAAACCCAAAACAACAGGAGTTGATACCTCGTTATTTGTGACTGTATATCAAGGGGGAACATTGCTCTTCAAAAAATGTGAAACACTTCTGTTGTGACGGACACAACACAGGTTTGGTTGTTTACACAACACAGCTATAAGCATAGCTGATGTAAGCATCAACTTTTAAGTAGAAGGGTTTTCTTTAGGGTTAGGATATATTTCTTGAATTCTAAAAAAGAAAAAAAAAATAGCTTAAACATACTTCTGCATAAGGACTCCAAGTAAAAAATCGCATGCGTAGCATGGGAATGCTTTTGGGTGAAGCATGTGGTTTTTAATTATTGAAGAAATGCATGAACTTTATAAATAATGTAAAAGAAATCAGGGTTTTAAAATTGCTTTGTTTCCAGGAACGTGTTTGTGGATTGGTTTCTTACTGTGCTGTATCCTTTTAAACAGGAGGTCACAGCATAGGGAAGATCCTTATTGCAAACCGAGGAGAAATCGCCTGCAGGGTGATGAGAACAGCCAAGAAAATGGGGGTGAAGTCTGTGGCAGTTTATAGTGAAGCAGACAGGAATTCCATGCACGTAGCAATGGTGAAGTATATTCATTAAATTTGTGACTGATGTTCATTCATAATGGTATGTTTCATTGATAAGTTCCCTGTGAAAGCAGATTTGGGTGCTGATGCAAAGTTGATTTTCACTTCTGTAGAGCTACTGCCAAGTTTTCCTTGAATAGATGAAAAGTTTGCCTGGTCTCTGTCTCAACACATGACAGCTTTATAGGAAGTGCATTCAAGTTTGGCTCTCTGACTGGACAGCCAGAGGTTAGAGAATGGTCTGTGATTTTGGGGAAAAAGTCAGAATTTGTTTCACCCAGTTGAGCCTCTGCATGAGGAAAGGCATTTTAAACTGCAGTCTGATAAGTGATATAATTAGCTCAGAAACTCAGTTAAACTTGCTAGTAAACAGTCTCTGTTGTATGTATTTTTTGTAAAACAGGCAGATGAAGCATATTGCATTGGTCCACCACCTTCACAGCAGAGTTACTTGGCCATGGAGAAAATACTGCAGGTGACCAGGGTCTCAGCAGCACAGGTAAGGAGATCAGGGCCTTACACTTTCTGTTACTTCCATGTCTTCAGTTCTTTCTTTTTGCTCATCTCGCTTTTCCTTAATGCTCTATGAAGTTTCTGGGTTTTCTAAGCTAAACTGATACAAAAAATAGGTAACATTATTCTGTTTTAGGCTATTCATCCAGGTTATGGTTTCCTCTCGGAAAACACAGAATTTGCAGAGCTGTGCAAGCAACAGGGAATCATCTTCATAGGTCCACCTTCATCTGCTATCAGAGATATGGGTATCAAAAGGTATCTGTTTCTGATTTGTTACTTGGTTGTGCAATTTACAGCTTGGCAAAGCTGATTTTGTTAACAAATGACCGGTTGCTCTGTGTTTGTTTTATTCTGTCAATTTGCATTGTATTTCTACGGTTTTCTTCAAAGGAATAAACTCCAGCTTTATAGATTCATGTAGAGATATAAACAGTCTAGATTGTTCAGTTATTGGGATTTTAGTATTTAAATAAGTAATGATTCTACTTTTCCAGAATTGAGGCATTGCAGTGTAATATAGGTGAGGGTTCAGCAGTCAGTTTGGATGGGTCAAAAGAGCAGTGGTAAAGAAACACCATATCATCAGGGTTATTGTGGCTCATATAAAATGATAAGTTTATTTCATCACAGAGGATCTTATTCTTAGTTAATTAGATCAAAGAAATACTTCTAAGGTATGAAGTATAAATCAAGAATATGGAAATGAAGTTATTACTGACACAGGAACTGTATAAAAGTAATTAGAGATTTAATTTTTTTATCATCTCATAATATGAGAGTAAATTGCCTTAGTAATTTAACAAGCGCTGCATGCATTTTGAAAATTAGAGTTGTTATGCTGGAGTGTTTTATGTGTGGTATGAAGGTAGCCTGTGTAATGAAAAGAGTTTTGCCTTTGTGCAACTTCAAATATTATAGGATACAGTGTTGCAATTTGAAAATGTTAGGTTTTGGCCTCTGTAGTGTGGAAGGAACAGTCAAACTAAAGTGTAATCCTGCTTGGAGAAAAAAATCCCTGTTGGAAGGATGTGCTGAATTACAGTCCAATCCTATGTAACCCACCCATGCAAGTAGTCCTGTTGAGGTCTACTGTGGAACTATTTCCATGGAGAGGATTAACATTGGGAACATTGGCCAGGTTTGGAGCTTAAAGTAAGAAAGAAATATTATTATCATTCTAAACATAAAACTGTTCTGTCAAAGCACTTCCAAAGCTATAATGTCTGCTGCTGGCGTTCCTGTTGTTGAAGGTTATCATGGAGAAGATCAGTCTGATGAATGTCTAAAGGAACATGCCAGGAGAATTGGATACCCAGTAATGATTAAAGCTGTCCGTGGGGGTGGAGGAAAGGTAAGGAACTCCTCTGTTCCTCACATGCTGTAAAGTTACCATGTCTCAGGATCTGTAACTCAATATTCTAAAAGAAAACAAGAACTGGAAAAGTACTTTTTGTTAAAATTTATTATTAATGGCCAACCTAGCATTATGAGATCTCATTTCCCTTTGATATGAAGAAGATAAGTAGCTGGAAAAAATCGGAAGCATTTTGTTTATTTTGGTGGATCCCCAGTAATTCACAAACTGGAATAAATTGGAAGCATTTTATTTCAATGGATTTCCAGTAATTCACATGAGCAGAAAAGTTGTCCTGTGGGTTTGTGCAAAATTAGATGACTTTAAATTGTTACTCTGTGATAGCTTCTGTGACTTCTTTTGCTAACAGTTTTAAATATTGCATAAGAAATGATTAGAAGTACCATTTTGTGTCTAGATACTTTTTAATGTGTGGTGAACTCCCAGTCTAAATCTGATTTTGCTCTGAAATAAATGTTTATACAAATTACATATAGAGAATTTTCGTTATTTCCAAAATAGCTATATTTTTTCTGTAATAAATAAGTTTTTCTCTGCCAACCTTGGAAAATTTCTATTATATTTGAGAATGAAATTGAATTTTGTGCTCACGCCTATCAACGGAATAAAAATATCTGTTTTTTACACTTCTTCTGGCACTTTTAGTGGGACTTAGTAGGATTATCTTACTGGAAGCTGATACACAATTTTGCTAAGGTGTATGAAAGGAACAAAGTGTTATTTTTAAGCTCATTTCTCACTCTGTTTATGCAACAAGGTTTTTCATTGTGTGCTGTATTTTTAGACATTTAGATAATCTTTTTTCCTGTATTCTAGGGCATGAGGATTGCTCATTCAGAAAAGGAGTTTCTGGACCAACTAGAATCAGCAAGGAGAGAAGCAAAGAAGTCTTTCAATGATGATGCAATGCTGATTGAGAAATTTGTAGATAATCCAAGGTAAGAAATAGATGTTTCAATATAAACACTGTAATGTTTATTCTACTGCTAAATAGACATAACTAGCTTAGTCATAGGATAAAAATTGGTTTTGTATGTTTGATATGCACTATGAAAGTTGTTAATTTGGTCAAAATTGTTTATAAGTTACTGAATTTCTTGTAGTGGCTTTGATTTGAATGACAGGAATTAAAATGCTGCTGCTTGGGAGACATGGTAGTGAGGGAGCTTTCTAAAATTGATTTACATCTGGGAAAAAAAAAATCACTGTATAATATTTAAACTATAGACCTGAGTCAAGCTGTGATGGTGTTTCTGCTGCCCTCAGGTGTCCTAAGCTAGTTATTTAATCTTTCTCTATTTTGATATTTCAAACAGAAGTGAGAGTCTTTAGCTCATGCCTGGCCCATGAAACTACACCAATTTATATTTTATAAAGAACTTCTCACAGTGGTCTGTTTGATACTCTTGTACTTTACATCTGTTTTTCCTTGAAGCATCACTATAAGGAAAGCATTTATTCTAAAGAAATTGAGGGTCTGATTGTGCTGTCAGGTGGGCATGAGAAAAGACTCCTTCCTGGGGAATTTCTTTTGTCAGCATCTGAGGATTGTCAGAATGGTGATGCATTTTTATTAGTTTTATGCATAGAGTAAAATTCTGCCACCTAATAGTTGTCCTTTGAAATGGTGTTTTGAAGTAAACAATGTTATTCCTGAGCCAGGGCTGCTTCTATCTCTTGCGGATTGCTACATAGTAAATTATGAAAGAAATGCTCATTCTCAAATTAATAGTGAAATGGTTTTACTTTTATTATAGTAACTAAGAAAGAGGTAGCAGCCTTCAGATATGTGTCTTTTTTATCCTACAGTTTATGAGATTTCACTGCAATAGTTGGTAGTAGGAATCCTCTTTCATGTAGGAGATCGAGTAAGTCTAAACCAGCTGAAATCCTGCATAGTGGCAGCCTCACTTCTACATTTTTGGCATTTATTTGAAGGCAGACACTTAAACCTGTAAGAAATCCTACTGAAATGTGCAAGTTCGAAGTCTGTCTGGGGCTTTATTGAAATACATTAGAACATTTATTTTTATGGAACAGGCATGTTGAAGTCCAGGTATTTGGTGACCAGCATGGAAATGCAGTGTATTTGTTTGAAAGAGACTGCAGTGTGCAAAGGAGGCATCAGAAAATCATTGAAGAGGCACCAGGGGTGAGCAGAAAGTTGTTAATATTTTTTATGAACTGACATGTTTTTAAAGTAATTGCTGTCCCCCATTGAATGTTTGTTGTGGGTAATAATCTATTTGTAATTCTCAGATCTGTTTTAGTTTTGCTGCGGAACATGTTCTCACTGAAAAAACCCGATGTTCTTTAGGAAAATGATTCTCAAGGAAATATTATGTAGATTTCAAGTGTAACATAGATCAGGGTTTCACTACAGTTGTTAAGTACTGTAAGATATTCATGCATGCCAGGTTTAATATCACCAAACTTAACAATAGTTTATAATCTTTTTGTTACTCTTTTTTACAGCCAGGAATTAGTGCAGAGGTTCGAAGGAGACTTGGAGAAGCTGCTGTCAAAGCAGCTAAAGCAGTGAATTATGTGGGAGCAGGTAACTCTGGGGAGGTGCAGCTTTTAACTTAATAAGACTTTAAGTCTCCAGCAAATGGCATCTGATTGTTTCAGAGTATGACACACATCCCTCAATTTTTTGAGGTTTAAACAAGTAATCATGTAGTTAATTCTGATGTAATTACAGATTTAAATTAGTATACCTGAGCTCCAGACCAGTGGCAGCTGAAAGGTAGAAAGAAAAAATTTCAGAGCAGATAATTTGATCAACTCAGCTGTTGGTGGAAAGTGAGCATTATGAATTAGTAAGTTTGAGCTGAGCAAGTGGAAGATAATTTCTCTTTTAGCATACAAAGGATAACACTTTATATGCAAACAGTGAAGTCTTTAAAAGAAAAACACAGCTCACTGTAAAGTCCACACCATTTCACAGATGAAAAATAACCTCCTAAAATTATTTGTAACTTTATTTTCTCACTGCTTTCTTTGGATATTTATTAAAAAAAAATTTACACACCCTATGAATATTCAGAATACTTTCAAACAGTCTTGATGCGCTTTTTAAAGTGCTAATGAAATGCAGCTCTTGCTGTAGTGAGTGGCTACTAAACAACACAGGTTATGTAAATGTACAAGGAAACAACCCTTCTGTTTTCAGACCTCAGTTTTGTGACCATTTAGATAATTTGCATAGAATTTAATGAAATTCAGTGTGTCTGATTTAGAAATAATAGTCTTGGCATAATTGAATTAAGTGCCTTAGGTGTCTTTTCCATAAATGGACAGCTAAGATGCTCTTTGGTGAAGTGTCCTTTTGTTAAATGCTTCAGGAACAGTTGAATTTATTATGGACTCCCAACATAATTTTTACTTCATGGAGATGAATACCAGGCTGCAAGTAGAACACCCAGTCACAGAGATGATCACTGGAACAGACTTGGTGGAATGGCAGCTTAGGGTAAGTGTTAATTGATTTTACATGTAGAGTTCCCCCTGAGTGCTCTGTGACACTGCCTGTGAGAGGCCAGATGGGTTTCCAGATCCTCATCTCCTGCTCAGCTGTCAGGTTAGAGTTTCCTTTGCTCCCCAGGAACATCTCACATTGCTGTGTTGGATGTAGAGCATTGTGTAGGTGCTCTGAATTTCAACCAGTGTTCTCCCAGCTGTGTAGAGAGAAAACATTTTTTTAAAGTGTATGTAGAGACATTACAGAGAATGTGGGAAGTGGGAGTAAGGTTCTGATCCTTTCCATGCTATGCTGAGAGTTTTTTAAAACTCTAATTCAAATTTATCTGTGGCCCAAAAATCATTCTTGCATCAAGCTGTAGGAGGAAAAAATCTTCACAAAAACGTATGTTTGGTGTTATACCAGTATAGCCACATCCTGAAATAAATGTCCAGTGGGGTGGACTGGAGCAGGGGGTTTCTCCACACACCCAATTTGCAGAGATTACTCACACATTCGAATGATCACAGGAAGTTTTGGGTATTAGGGAACTTGAAATAAAAATGAATTCTGTTTAGATAAATCCAAAAGTGAGGACAGCAGCTTAAGTAGTGTGAGATTAAGGTTGGGGAAGTATTTAGTGTAATCGGAAAGAAAATTAAAATGGCAAATGCTGATGCAAAAAGAAGGACCATTTGTCTTCCTTATCTGGACATGGAAATTGAGCATTGAATCCTGAGTTAGAACAGGAATCAAACAACACTGGAAGGAAGAGAGAGAAAAGGTGGAAAGGTTCAGTGGTCTTGGCACATTTTTTCTCCTTGTGCTTTTTAAAATGTGCTTTCTGGTTGTTCATGTTTAGAAGAAAGATAGTTAATATTTGATATATCAGCACTCCAGACTATTGATCCTGCGTTAAGGAAAAACCTATTGTTTTCAGGTTGCAGCAGGAGAGAAGATTCCTCTAATGCAGGAAGAGATCCTGCTCCAGGGCCATGCATTTGAAGCTAGAATATATGCTGAAGACCCTAATAATAACTTTATGCCAGGAGCTGGGCCGTTGTTGCACTTATCCACCCCCCCAGCAGATCGATTCACCAGGATAGAGACTGGAGTCAGGCAAGGTAAAACTGAAGGCAGTGATGGAAGAAGAAATAATTAACATCAAGAACTTTTCTTTGTAAGCATTTCCCTCTTTGGCCTAAATAAGTTTGTCTAAAAGAGTGTTGTTATAAAGACAAATCTCTACAGAATTATTCTTCTTTGTGATTTTCCGTGTATTTTTGGTTAATCACTGAGTATTTTATTTACTTCTTCTTTACCTGTACCCAAATTAATGTCCACTGGCTCATGGTGATGATACTCTCCTCTCTGTTTAGCAGTCCTGCATTCTGATTGCAATAAAGAAAATTGAATTTGAATAATGTCACCTCTACAAAAATTTATTAAAAGTCTGTGCTGAAGTTGTCCTTGAAATTGGAATGCCAGGTCACATCATCATGTCCTTAAATAGCTTTAATCTTGAGAGAAATGTGGCCATGAATTGTGCCCGAGTTGGATGCCGTGTGGTGGCCAGTACTTTGCATTACCAACTTTCACAAATACTTGGTTTCATGTGAACAGCATTTTTGTTTTATTGACACATTTTAGGTGATGAAGTTTCTGTGCATTATGACCCCATGATTGCAAAGCTGGTTGTTTGGGCTGAGGACCGACAGGCAGCTCTGAGAAAGCTGCGCTACAGTTTGCACCAGTATAATGTAAGTGAGAGGAGCCCTGTGTGATGTCACAGCTTGAGCTATCACAGCATGCATAAAATACTCCAGTAAAACAAAAGTGGTTTCTAATAGGGAGCCTACATTGCCACTACCATTTCAAATTCATTCGTTCTTTGCAGAAGTTGTATTTTTTCCTAATTTGCAAACTTCTCATTGGTGGAGTGAGTAGAAATAAATGTGAAGCCCAGTTTTACACGTAGATTTGTAAGTGTGTGATGTCTTCAGTTGGATGACGCACCTGGGACTTTGTAGAAGAGTAAAGCTAAACAACATTTGCAATGGCAATTCGAAAGCTTTCTCAAATTTAAAGGGTTTCTTAGGTGGAATTTATGTCAGACAATGTTTGCTTGTAATAATTTATTAAAAGAACTAAATTTTTAGAGTATACATGTGGTAAAGAAATATGCTATCAGTTCTTTTTAAGAAACGTTCCATTTTTCCCCTGTGAAAACTACAGGTATTATAACTGTTTTCAAAAGTGGAGTTCAGAAGGTTTGGCTTGAGGTGAGACTGAATATTACTGGTGCAGAATTGATTTACACTTTTAAATCAACAGCATGAACGTGACTGAGGTAGTGAAAATGTTGAGCCCATTATTGTTTTAGCTAAAAATGAAATTTACTGCAAGGGAAAGAGATAAAATAATTCTTTTGGTTTTTCCAGAATTTTCTTAGCAGTTCTGTCAGTAAATGTTGACAGCATAACATAGTTACCAGTTTCACTGATTTCTCTAAAATAATTGTTGTTTCATTAGGTATTTTGCCATACAGGAAGTGGATAGTATCTAGTAAATTTCGGAGTCCCTCTTCCCACTTATTACTATTAAAAGATAAATATGGCATACTGAAACTATTGTGACTCATTTTTAATGAGAAGCATGTGTCAGGTTGGGAATGTTCTTTTCAATACTCAGAGCATATTTTTCCAAAAGAGTAAGGTTTTTTCTGAAATTACCTCGTGTTACTATTGCTGGGAAACTTTCCTCAACTTCACAGTGGACAAAGGCAGCATTTAGAAAACAGAGTGCTTTTGAGAAAGCAGCTCTTGGGTTTTTGGTTTTTGTTCTGGTTTGGTTTTTTGTCTTTTTACAGTCAATGGTTTAATTGATAATAAAACAGACCAGTTGAATGAATTACCTTTTATTGATAAACTTTGTGAGCAGAAAGCTGCATATTCATAACTCAATTTGACAGTATGCATCTGTTTCTTTACAGATTGTGGGATTAAGCACTAATATTGATTTCTTACTGAGCCTGTCAGGACACCCACAGTTTGAGGCTGGAAATGTGCACACTAATTTCATTCCTCAACATCATGATGAACTATTTCCAACCAAAAAGGCAACTCCTCATGAAGTTATGTGTCAGGCAGCTCTAGGGCTCATACTGAAAGAGAAAATGCTAACAGATGCTTTTAGAGATCAATCAGATGGTAAGGACCATTGTTTTGTTTTGTTTTATTTTGTGAGCTCATGTGCAGTTATTTAATTTGCATGTTCATTTGCCTGCTCAGGGTTCTGTGTTCTGGCATCTCCCAGATACTTACACACAGAGCAGACTATAACTTTTGTTAAGGGACAGATGTGGAATTTATCACCACTGTAATGTCCAGAGTACTTCCCAAAGCACTTCAGACAGGCACTATTGGGAAGGCTTTGGAATTCATGGTCAGTGACACTGTGAGCTCTTTGCTCTTCATAAAGTGTGACCTTCATAAACAGTGACCTTCTGCCTCAGTTATGCCTACAGTTGGCCCAAGGTCTTCAGACATAAAATTGACTCTCCTCAGAGTGGGAGAGGCAGCGGGGTTTAATGGAACCTTCACCTAAGGGTTAATCAGGACCTGCTGTGGTGTACTTGAATTCCCATGCTCTCTGGTCCTGTTGAAGGATGTGTTTGTGGAAAACAGCCAGTGCCCTTCTTAGTGCTTGTAGTTTCATATTTTCTGTAGATTACACAGCATCAGTTTATTCAGTGTTGAAGATGAAGGGATTTTCACTCTCTGTGACTACAGTGGTGCCCCAGTCTTTTCTGTGCAATATAAATACATAAATATGATGGTAGTAACAATAGGACAGTGATTTAAAGGTCTAAGTGTTACGTTTTGCCAAAGTAGAGAATAAAAATAACGTATCTGTGTCTTTTGTGTTGTAGATAAATTCTCGCCATTTGCATCCAGCACTGGTAGAAGAATAAATATATGTTACACTAGAAAAATGTCTCTGCTGGATGGGGAAAACAGTAAGTTAATAAAAAAGTGTGTGGAGGGAAAGGAAGTACTTGATGGATAAGTTTATTTTAACTGATGCTTGAAAATTCAGGCTAAGAAACATCAATTAGAAGCAGTATGAGTTTTATGCAGTGTAAGCTGGGAATTCACAGAACTGCATGTTTAATCCACACTGTTACATCTTGAGGACATGTAAACCAAATTTAAATGGCTACTAATTAATGTTCATAATTTAAATGAATGAGGTTGAGATTTAATAAAGAGTGGAGACTTTTTTTAAACTTCATTTTGGTGCAAAAGTGCTCAGCACTTTTTCCCCTCACAAACTTGTTTTTTGTCCAGATAACTTAATACAGATTTCAGAGCATAATTTCAAATGTTCATCTTTGAAAGAAAAACTGTCTGGAATTCAGTATGAAATCTGCAGTGTGTAGTAAACTAATATGAAAATACTTGTTCTTTTCTTAGTGTTGGTAGGCTTCATTTTTATAAAGAAAAACTTGATATTGTTTATATGTCATCATTCTCTAGATAGTATAATTAAATCTACTCACACATGCATATTTTGTTTTACTGGCAGTTGTGGATGTAGCTGTAAGTTACAATCAAGATGGATCATACAAAATGCAGGTACAAGTACAATTCTTTCAGATATTTCATTAGATAAGAGTCCGCTTCTTGTAGATGTCTTAGTGTTAATTGTTACTAAAGTTGCTTGGTGATTAAAGATGCAGGATTCTATTTTTAGTTTGCTTGTATCCATTGCTATATACTGTTACTTTGACCTGAAATTGTCTCTGCTAGTTGCTAGATTGGCATGGAAGAGCTGTTCAGATGCTTCTGAAAGTAAGACTAAGAAAAGTGTTTGTACTGTCAGTATTTAAAGGTCTTATTCTGTATTTTCCTTGTTAAATTTGTCTTTCTAAAGCATGGAAAGTTAGATTTAATTCTGCATTTTAAAAGACGTTTTTTCCACAGGACTCCTGCTCTATTCTGTGCATGAGAATCGATCTCCTGTGGGATAAATAAAAGCTTTCTAGAGCATTATCTGCAAGATAACATTTTATTTTGAAGATGGAAACTGGAGAGTGATTACCAAATGAGATGAGGACTCTTCTGGTTAGATAATTGAATGACACCCCATAGAATTGGCTTCTTTGTCCATGCTATAGAGCTCCTATAGTATGCAGCTCAAGATGGCTTAGATGTAGATAATTTTGTGTGCACATGTGAGAGTCTCCAGTTGTGGCTTAAGGGGGTTGTGTTTGGCTGGGTGTTGAATATTCCTTCTTGCATCACCTGGAGCTAAATGTCTTTTTCTCTCAGATTTGGCACCCAGAATGGATGCATACTCAAGAATGCAGCGTCTCTGTAGTTCTGCTACTACTTTAATATTCAGAAAAGGGGAATAAAAAGAATAAGTGCTTATGAACTGCTTAGACTGTATAGAGTGAGAATACTAGAAAAATAGGGATAAAATCACTGTGCTTTCAAGGTTATAACCACAACTTGGGTAACTCAAACCTTTACTTCTACTGATACGAAGACTGAGATAACACGCATCGCTACAGTAATACTCAGGGGATTTTGAGTGTATTGATTATTTATGTAAAGCCTGAGAGCTCTTACAATTGAGGCTTATCTCATGTAAGTCAAGTCACCAGCAATGAAAAGAGGCTAGAAGGGATGTAGGAGCATTTGTGGAGGGAAGTGCAATGTAGACTTCTAGGGAAGAAGGAAGAATGGGGGTTGACATGGAAATGGAGAGAAGCTGGAGATAAGAGATGTAAAGACATAAGTGGGGGATTAGTTATGAGGAGGACAGTGCCTCTGGAGTGTTACAGGACCTGTCCTGAGGCAGATCAACCAGAGCAGGTGGCCGGTCCATAGAACTGGCAGGCACTCAGTGCTCAAGCAAACGATTTTATGCTCAGGGATCAGTGTCATCCTTTCAATGCATGTTTTCAGTGGAAGAAGTTTCCAACTATATAAATGAATACTTGAGTTTTATTTCTACTTGTACCATCCTGAAAGACCAGCAAGCCTCTGATTCTGTTCTCAGTGATGTCAGACTTAGAAGTAAGCATATCAGCGAAATGTAATGCACTTATGTTTCTATTCTTACAGTCTTTGTGTGCTGCAGTTGTGGTACAGGTGCAGTTTCCACTGAAAGAAAGGGTGGGAAGGGATGAAAGGTTACTCACAAATCAGTGACCTTTCTGTTTGGTCTTTCTTTTGCAGTTTTGGTGTCTCATTGACACTGTTTCCATTACTGCTCTGTTCCTTTGTAGGTTTACTGAATATGTTGTAGTTCTTGTCTTGCAAGCTTCCAAAACAGAGGAAGTCACCTGTCTTTTGGAAAACATTGTGGAATATGATGTCAGCTGAATACTATGGATTCTTCAGTTTGAAGAAAGTCAAGATGCTAGGACAAATTAAAAATATTGGATTTTAGTAGCATCACTAAACCAAATAATCTGGGGTGGTGGGTTTTTTTGCTTTTCTTGAGAATAGTATCTCTTTGTTTAAAATAAAAATTGGCCTGGATGAACACACTAGATAATTTGCTGAGCTGTTTGTATTGGATATGAAACAGTCTCTTAACTGAAAAATAAAGGATAAGTAAGATTTAAAAATATTTTTTTTTTAAATTCCAGAATTGTCTATGAAGAATCACAGGTTATGAGGGTACAAATACAATTTTTTGGTTTATTTATATCATGTCCTTATAAAAGCATTTAACTTTCAGATTCAAGATAAAACATTCCTGATTTCTGGAGAGATCTTGAAAGAAGGTGATTCACTTTACTTGAGGTCTTCAGTAGATGGAACAGTGTCTAAGTCCAAGTTGGTCATTTTGGACAACACCATTTATCTCTTCTTCCCGGTAAAGTTCCTTTCTTTATTTTCACAAATTTAAAATGTCAGAATTTTATCCATGTAAATGAACAATATAAATGGTAATAGAATGTGAAAGAGAATCACAATTTCAGTTTCTTACTTTGACCTATCATATTTTGATACTTGTTGGATTTATAGTTCTAATTAGAAGTTCATTGCTTATGGTCAGTGAGTGAGAAAATGAATTACTTTTGGAAAGGTAAAATATAGTTGGTGAATCAGACTTGGAAATGATGATTTAGAAGGGGGGAACACAAAACATTAAAATTGTCACGTATTTAAGTTTGTCACAGAACAGTAGCAAGTACTTCAAACTGACAATTATTTGAAAGTTCTTCTAACTGGTGTTTTAATTTCAGTTACATACATATGACAAATAAATCAATAATGGTCTGAAGAAGGATAACTTCAGCTAATACTAAAACTGGAATTATGAGGTACCATGGCATAGAAGAGGTACCCTAATTTGCGTTATTAGGCTGGTAATGTTTTATTTGCAGTTAAAAAGACTGCAAGGTCTTAAAGTAACTCAGTAATAATGTAATCTGAAGAAATAAATTATTATTTATTAGTTTTAGTAATTAACCTCCAACTCTGAGCCCCTTAAGATTTTCAGCAGAATGCAGCAAAAACTTTGCTGCTCCAGTGGTGAGGACAAAATAACTCATGCTGCAATGGCAAAGATCAGCTTTCCTGTGGTATCAGAGTGGTGTCTGGGGTGAGTGATTGAGAAGGAATTTTAGGGCATGGGAAGGATGTGGGGAGAATGAGTCTTTGGGAAACTCTGGAAAGCAACTCTGAGAGGACTTAAGGGATTTTGAATAACAGTGAGAATTTTTGACTAAATTTAGCACTGAATTAATTTTACTGTAAGCTGTGAAGCACTCACTGGCAATGCATGACAATGAAGATGCCAGTGTGTCTCCTGCTTGTTGCAGCAGCCTGCCTGCCCCCTGTGCAAACAGCCTTTATGCATTTTCCAAAACTTTCTGTGCTGCTGATGCATGAACAGGGTAAGTACAAATACAGGGTTTGTACAAAGATCCACGTGGAGCTGCTTTGTCACAGGGGTTTGTTCCTTCCTTGCTGGTCCTTCCAGCAGCAGGTGTGACTTTCAAGGCCTCAGACACTGGCAAAGCAGTGACCATGACAGTCCTACTGTTGCCCTGACCCAGGGTCTGCCACCCTCAGAGCTGGCTGGTTTTCCTAAGGCTGGATCTGTTCTTTCCCTGTGTGTCAGCCCATCTACTGGTGCTATTATCTTATGTTTTTAACTCAGCTGTCCTGGATGTTCTTCCTGTAGGAAGGCAGTGCTCAGATTGGCCTCCCTGTGCCCAAGTACTTGTCTGCAGTGAGTTCAGGGGCAGAGCAAAGTGGAGCTGTAGCACCCATGACAGGCACAGTGGAAAAGGTAATTACAGCAACATACATGAATGAATGAATTCTCCAATATATATCTCCAAGTTCACTCTTCCAGAAATGGTACTTCTATACTGCCAGGAAAGAATTTGGACCAGAAATGTCAGTGCTTCTGATTGGAAAAAGCCGTGTTTACTCAGAGTTTTCAGGAGCCGCGCAGGACTTCTTAAGGCTTCCAGACTTTGTTCTCTAGAGCTCTGGAAGATCTGAACTAATGCTACTGCTTAACTAATTTTTTCTTCATCTTAATTACTTCCCAAGTCAAAGCTCCCTGAAGTGTTACATGCTGTTTGATTCATTTCAGCTAACAAAAGAGTGAGATGCTAGATGCACTTGCAAAAAAAGAAATACTCAGAAATGCCTTTTTTGTAAGCTGTGTGTTTATTTCTTTTGTTTAGCTCAGCAAGTCTCGTGTATTTCTCTGTACAGTGACAAAGTTTAACAGAAAGAGATTTTCAGGAGAGGTTAGTGGTTGAAGGATTCAACCACTAACAAAAAGGCAGTAAAAAGGCATGAAGGGTGGAGTACATGGAATGTGGATCTCTGACATAATGAACACTCCAAATCAGAATAATTGTTGAAAAACGAGGTGGCTTCTGCCATCTTCTTTGTGGGTGTTGTTTTAAAGACTTCAGGGACTGGCTCCAGAAAGAGGTTCTGCACTTTTCTCAAAAGAGAATTGCTGAAGCCCAGAAAGGGTAGAATATACATCATCTCTTCTAGTGTTTCTTCTTTGATAGGTAAATGGCTTCCTGGTCATCCTGGCAGCTGGTACTGACCCTCTTTCTGTTGGCTCTGCCTTCCCTGGAAGAGATCTATCTAGAACTATTTCTTATCTAGAGAACTCAGATACTCAGATCAACAAAACTAAAGATAACATGAGGCTGTTTTGCAGAACCATACTCACTCTGTGGATTGTGTTAGTCAAGATCCAGCTGATGATTTTGAATGGTACAGACATAAATGATTTTTTTCCCCCGAATTTTCTCCTGAATTGCAGGTGTTTGTGAAGGCAGGGGATAAGGTTCAGGTTGGAGACCCTCTAATGGTTATGATAGCTATGAAAATGGAGGTAAGTGACATATAACGGTTTTAATTACTGAGAAAATAAAAATCTGGTCAAAATGTAATAATTTTTGGTTGCATTATTGAAGTATGGTGTAGAGTGCAGCTTGCAGATGTCAGTATCACTTCATCTGCTGTAACATCAGTGTTGTGTCTGACTGGATTTCAGAGGATTATATTTGTTGTCAGTTTACTAACAAATGATTATTATATAATCCATGGTATTCTGCAGCTGTTTTAACATGCATTTGGGTGGTGGTGTCAGGCCTTCTGTCCCCTCCTCTCCTTTGGCTTTTCTAGCAGAAAACTGTCTTGGTGTATCTCTTGCTCCCTGGTTGTGATACAGGCACATGGATGTCTGCAGTTACTTCAGGCAGAGATTTAGCTAATGGGGACTTTGTAAATATGCACAGGATTCTTCTTGTGTATAATCTTTTTATTATTATTTACATAAAGTTTTATGAGGAGCACACTAAAGATTCCATGTAATTATTCACAGTATTCAGAGGACTGGCATTTTGGCCATTTTACCTTGTCACACAGCTTGACTGTGGCTCAAGATTGCTTGAATTACAGTTTTTGTAGCCTGAACTGGTTTGGTTGACTATTAGTCTAAAATAAGCCTCAGTTTGTGGCAGCAGAACTAAATCTGTTGAGAAAATCTGCCTTTCCCTTATCATGATCATGTTCTTTTTTTAATTACACTCAAATTCCATGAAATAAAACAACTGTGTGCACTAAAAAAAACCTACACCCAAAATTCTTTGCAGTTGGATGCTAAATGTGTTTGTGCCTCTTCAGCTGATATCTCAGACTGACATTTGCTGAGGTTTTTAAAGTGCTATTGAAATAGAAAATGTAAAATTTAAAAAGCAAATTATTATTTGAGTCCTTAGATGTGAGTATTTAATATCTGATATTAAATGTTTTGATATTAGACTAACCCTGTGTAGGAAACTACCCAGAGGCAAAGCTACAATATGAAACTAACCTGGTACAATAGCAAGCAGACCAGTTTGGGGTTGGTGTGTAAGCATGCTGTTCCTTTACTGTCATTAGTAGCTGTATTTGTATTTCATCTGTGTTTTGCCAAATATCTGCCCACTAAAGATCCTCCTGGCTATAAAACAGAAATATGTTTAGTAAATCTGCAGATTTCTCTTACGGGAACAAATCTGCTCTCAGATTAACATTTTGGATTAAAAGTGTATTATTTCTGTTTGGTATTTATTACAACAACAAAAAGTATTAGTGAGGTAAAATAACAGTCAGCTGTTCATACTGATGATAATTCAGATGATGATGATAATTCATATAAATGCATTATATAGCATTTTTCTCCCCAGTATATGTATCAAAAATTCATAAGAAAATAAAACTTGAAAATGGATCAGGATAATGGTTAAATGAAGGTTTAAAGTAAAAACACGTGTTAGAGGAAGGAATTAAATCTGTTCAGTTCTAAATGGACCAAGGAATAATACTAGCATTTGCTGGAGAGAGAAAGAGAGAGAGGGGAGGAAAACCCCTGAGTTGTCTGCTGTTCACTCTGGCTGTGTTTCTGTGCAGCACACCATAAGGGCTCCCAAGGCAGGAGTGATAAAAAAGGTCCATTTCCAAGAAGGTGCCCAGGCCAACAGACATGCTCCACTCGTTGAATTCGTGGATGAAGAGGCAGAGTCAAAATAAAATTCAAGGAAGGTGCATTTTACTGTTTCTAGTCTGCTGATTTTCTCCTAAAAGAAGATTTCTTCCTATTTTCAGCAAACTGTTTTGTATGACTGGGGGATTGGTTTCCTCTGCACTTCCTGCATAGTTTGACTGTAAATTCTGCTGACTTCACTGAAATTTAGGTTTCACTATACTGTAATTGTATTTATAACTTGTGGACCTATGTGATTGTTGTCCAGTGGTTGGTTGCCTGTGGAAAGGCATTAGACTGGAAGATGTGGAACTCTGAGAGGATCAGAGAGGTTAATAAGGACTCTTAAGGTACAGACAGGTTGAGTTCTTCTGCCTACTTCTCTTCACAGCTGCCTTTTTTCCCTTAAATATGAGGAGATTGATTTGAAGGAAATCTGAAAGACAATTGTTTTATTTTCTGGCAAAATTCCTGTTTGTGGCTTATGTTTTTTGCCTTAATAGGGAATTCAGGATTATTCCTTAGCCCAGAATCCCTCTCGATCATGTCTGGTGCATCTCTTTTTCCTGTTTACCTCAATGAGTCGTGAAAATTTGCATTTCAAAAATTATTTTAATATACCTCAAAATATCTGGTACAAAGCATTTTTCAAATACATTTGATACACTAATCAAAGTTGGAATGTAACTGCTTTCCAAGATTACCATTTGAACTTTAAACATGAAGTAGTAACATATAAAGATAAGCTTATTTATTACTTAGAAATGTGTCAAAATGCAATACCGACTTCAAAATCTTCATTACTGTTACCATATTGTTCATGTTCTAGTGTATTTCTTATTGGCTGGAATGAAGTACACCAGAGTCTTTATAACAACATGAAATGTTACTAAGAATAATAGATTTTTTTTTGTATCTGCAGGGTTTCAGAAGGAAAAATTGGTAGGTTTTTTGGATATGCAAAGAAAAATGATACTGAAACTGAGCATACTGATCATTGGCTATAAATTTATTTTAACTTATTTAAGAAGCACCATAGAGAAACAAGAAAAGGGAAAGAAAAAAATGTTTTAACGGTTAAAAACT
Source organism: Corvus moneduloides (assembly GCF_009650955.1). Classification (NCBI taxonomy): domain Eukaryota; kingdom Metazoa; phylum Chordata; class Aves; order Passeriformes; family Corvidae; genus Corvus; species Corvus moneduloides. The sequence goes on from NC_045485.1 coordinate 19,851,984, forward strand.
TTCAGTCTATTCATCTTTTAGTTAATGTGAAGTTCTGTTATCATGTGAAGTTTTAATATGCTAATTTAATTCAATAATCTGGTTTATACTGCAGAAAGGGACAAACCAGATGCTGCAGTGATCCCAAACCTGTAGTTAAATCTGAGCAAATGGACCCTTACCTGAAATCTCATTCTGAATCAATATACAGTATCATGGGGAGTTCTCTGATCTGCTTTTATAATTGTGCAGCCATGCCTGCAGTGCAGAAAAAAAATGGTAAAAAAGCACTGGCTCTGGATGATTAGTGTATTAAAAGCATATTTTAATACTTTTCAATTTTCCTTCCAATCCTATGGCCACCTAGCAAATAATTAAACTCCAGTGATCATCTTGTAGAATATTGCCACAGTGATTTTTATTTACTGCCAAATAAAAATTAAGCATAACTTTGAATGTTTGTTTTGGTTTTTCTCCATTTTGTTCTTCCCTTGGTTGCTTCTGTTCATGCATTAGATTAGAAGGTTTAAGCAGCTGTTTCTGTATCATCTGATGATGATGAGCACAATCTGCAGATCACATTTAGGAGGCAGTAATCCAGACACTCATGGGTTTCACTGCAGGTAAGGCTAGGCATTTGTTTTATCTAGAATTGAATCTCCATATAGAAACATGAGCTCAGCCTCACAGAGATCAGCAGCTTGGCATTTATTTTTTCTCTCTGTGTGACATGGCTGTTTCTAGACCGACTTTGCTGCACTGAATCTGTACCAGAACATTAAAACTCCCAGCAGGAGGTTCTCTGCCCGCTCAGTCTGCACAGCTTGGCTGCACACAGCCAGTGCAGCTAAACACATTCCCTGGGAGCTGACAAAATGTCTTCCCTTAGGAGCCAAGGGGGATGAATAATCTCACCAGTGTTCATTTTCCCTCACTTCTCAAAAATTAGCTGTTAGGTTTTTATCTCTATAGGTTTCTACTGAGATTGATTTTTCAAATAGTGATGATTTTGTTTATTTAAGAAAAATCTCTTGCAGAAGTCACTGTCACAGTTTGCACACTTGAAATGTTTTACTGCAATGTGATTTAATTGAACTTGGAGATGCTCAAATAATTATTAAAGGTAGGTTGTTCCTGTACCAGTATCTTAATTAACAAAATATTCATGGATCTTCAGTTTATTACAAATAAATTCTTGTGTTGTGAATGTAAATTGGTAAGAACCCTAGCATAGGTAGCTGTTAACTGTTGTTGTCTCTAAAACATTTAGTGGTAGACTAAGAAAGAAATTGTAATTTTTTAAAATGCAGTGTATTAGCATTGGGGCTAACAGGATAATCTCTGTTACTAATTTATTATCAATGGACCTTTTCAAATAGTGCCATAGTTCTGAAACAACAGTCACAGATGTTACACGAACAATGAATCTGAACTTGTTCTAGTTGTAATGATTTTCTCTTGCTGCCAGAGGAGACAGGGGGCTGTGTCATGGGATATTTAATTCAGCCACAGTTGATGGTCTGCAGGAAAGAATGAGGCTGTTGGTGTTCCAGACTCGGGCTTCTGTGAGGATCAGGGAGTGACACTCTCTGTGGGTGCTGGTCAGCTTGGATCAGGTATGGAGCATCCTGCCTAGCAGTGTGAATGCTGCCAGACCGCAAGGAGAGCCCTGTGTAAACTTCAGTTATCCCCCTGTGGGGATCTCCATCTCTCCTGCACTCTCCAGCTGCTGCCAATTCCTGTGGCTTATACCCAAGGAGACTCTGTGGTGAGGAGCCTCAGTCCATGCTGGACCAGGGAGTGGACATAGGGACTGGAAAGCAGGAGGAGAGCAGGACTGTGTTCTTATTTCAGCCACTGACTCACTGGCTTCAGGCAAGTCACTTGGTAGATATTTGCCTGTTTCCTCCTATTTAATGAGGTTGGTGGCAATCAAAATACTGCAAAATTTGTGGACACAGTGATTTATAAATAATTTTCTATGCTTGTTGGAAAAGTTGTAATTTCAGATGTAGACTAATTCTACTTGTAAGGGGTTTTTTTAACCTCTTATACAGCAAATATCAATACCATAGAGTTATAAAAATAAAGTTTCCAGTGTGTGTTGTATCCTTTGTTGTAATGATTGTACCAGCTAGTTACCAGAAAATCCCAACTTCAAGTCCTCATGATGATTGAAAAATGAATACTCAAGTGTTTTTTGGCAGGACCGTTAAAATTTAGTCAATGGTAGGGGTAAAAAAAGTTGATCTGGACAGACAACACTTTTATTAGAGCAACTTGTACCTATTTGAAAGGACATATCAACCAGTGCACTATCACAGGTATATTCGTTTCTGCTGATAATCCTTTTCAAGCAGATCAGAAGTTGTCTGTGTTCTGTTTGTAAAAAGCTCAGCAGTGCTGAGTAGAATCTGTTTACTGAACAATCAATGGCAATTGATTAAGTTCTGAACTACCAGCTTTTACACAAAGTATATTCTCAACAGAGACTTCAACTTCTTATACAGTTATGTTCCAAATACAGACTTTTACACCCAAATGCCTTGCAGGTAAATATCACTTGGTACCTCTATAATACTGGGGCATAGCCTTCTGCATAGGAGTTCCATTTGGAAAATAATACACACTACTGAATGCTGTATTAAAAAAATCAATATTGCAGAAATTGATAATTTAAATCTTGGTATTTATTTTTATGTGAACCAACTGAATTTCTTGGAAGAGAGCCTGGATTCGAAAAGCAATTTCGAGATGTGATGTTATCTTAAAACCTGTTGATTATACAATGAATTCATGTTAAAACAAACATGGATGTTCTGGTTGAATACACTATATTTTTTATTACAGCAATCATTAGTAAAACACAGCTGGAGTCCTGCTGGGTTTTAAAATCATAAATGGTAGCTGGATTTTAGCTTTAATCTGTGTCCTGGTTTCAGCTGGGAGTGAACATTCTTCCCAGTAGCTGGTACAGGGCTGTGTTTTGGAGTCAGTGAGAGAATAATGTTGGTAACAAACTGATGTTTTAGTTGCTGCTGAGTGCTGCTTACTCTAAGTCAAGGATTTTCCAGTTTCCCATGCTCTGCCAGTGGGCAGGTATACAAGGAACTGGGAGGGAGCAGGGCTGGGACAGCTGACCCAAACTGGCCAAAGGGACATTCCATACCATAGAACACTGTGCCAAGCATAGACATGGGGACAGTTGGCCAGGAGCCACTGATTGCTGCTTGGGGGCATTCTGGGCATCAGTCAGGGTGGGTTGAGCAACTGTAGCATGCATTGCTTGTGTCTACTGGGGTTTATTTCTCACTTTTTGTCATCTTGTTTTTCATTACAGTTGTAGTATTATTTATTCTATTTTATTTAAATTGTTAAATTGTTCTTACTACAACCCATGGGTTTTGCTCTTTTTTTCCCATCTTCCTCCCCATCCCAGCAGGAAGTGGGTGTGGTGAATGAGCAGTTTGCATGGTACCTAATTGCTGGATGGAGTTAAACTGTGACAGACCTTTTTGGTGCCCAATGTGGGGCACAAAGGGTGGAGATGATAACAGATCTGACCAGAGTGTGTAAAACAGATTTGTTACAAGCATTCATTATATTAATTTAATAGTCACTGGTCACAGTGTTGTTTGTTCTCAGAGTTGTTGTGCTTGTTCTCAGGTTTGTCTCATGTGATGACTTCCTTGGTGTCCAAGTTTCCCTTTGTGCTGTTTATCACCTCTGGGGGCTGGGCTAAGGTTGATTCTGTTGTACTTTATTAACTGGCTTATGAGAAGATAGAATTGCTGGTTGTGAAACAAAGAAAAAACAATCACAAATGGGGGTTCTTCCAGTCTCCAGTGGGCAGTTCCCCACACAGAGAGGAAGACCTATGGAAAAAAATTCAAATCAAAATAAAAAAAATCAAAATTCAAATCAAAATTTACAAGAAGCAGTCCTAAGACCAGTACTAGAGGGGTCTGGCCTCCAGCCAGGTGAAGGAGAGGGACAGTCAGGTTTGTGGGACTGTGTGGATTGGACAGCGTGGCACAACAGACCCACCGGCGTGTTAAGGCTCTAGCAGATACCTGTGCACAATGTATCCTAATGCCATCAAGCTAGAAAGGGGCAGATCCCATTTTCCTTTGTTCCCCATCCCACTGGATGGGAGCAGCCGTGTGGTAGTTAGCTGCCAGCCGGGGTTAAACCATGACAGGCTGTTTTCCTTCAGACAGTTCTGGTGCCACAGCAAAGCTCCAAAGAATGGCTGGTGAAAAAGACTGCTGCTGAGAGCTGCATCCCTCTTTGGCCTCTCTGAGAAGGAAGGTGACATCTTCGCCTGGGCTGTCCTGTTCTGCTCACCCATCAGTGTGTGCTGGCACACACAGGAACACTCAGTGACCAATACTGGGGTGGGATCTGCCACCAAAGACCCCATGTCTGTTCAGTGTCCTGGACTAAGCATCCCAGACACAGCTGCTGCTCTACAGAGTTGTAAAATGAGATAAAATATGAGAATAAACCCATTTAAACCCAGCACTGTTACACACAGATGTGGTTAATGCACTTTTCCTTGAAGTCTGCCCCACTGTATTGATGCAGGCAGCCAGTTGTGTGCATGGAGGCTACAATCAGAACAGGATTATTGGCCCGGGTGTGTAGACATGAGCCCAAGAATCAGTTTGCTGTTACAAGGAGGAGTGGAAAAGGCTGAATGTGTTGTAACATGTGACAGGAGGCAGGAGCCATCTTACTGCCCTTGCTTTGTATGGCTGCAGTCTGCCTGCCTTCAAGGCAAAAGGCTCTACCTCCAATATAAGTAATTTAAATTACTGTTTTGTAGAATAATACCAAAATACGTGCTTTGAATTGAGATGGCTGATTTTTATTAAGTTGAATAATTACCGATGGCAAATACAGAAAATCACTGGGATAGTGAAATAATCATGTCTCAGTCTTCTAGACTCTTGAAATCATTGTAGTGAGAATGGAAGGCTGCTTACAGTTCAAAGGTGTAGGTTTTAATCATGAAGCTGTGATGGCAGCTTGGGGAAGTTGTGGATTACAGTTTGGGGAAGTTTCAAATAATTCTGGTTACAAACATCATACCTTGTATTACAGAAGTTCTGAACTAAAAAATGTCCATATAAAAATCAACTAGCTATGTCAATACTGACTGCCCTCACATTTCTTAACTCATATTGCTTACATATACTAAAATCAAGGTATTTTATCTCAGTACCTCTAATTAGTTAAAAAAAAATCTACAGAAGCCTAGCAGTCTGTTGTCTTTTAGGTGTTCTGGAAAGTCTTAGTTTATTCAGGTCTGCCAGGGTATAGTGGAGTACACGAGAAATTTTCAGATTTTCTTAGGCTCTCTGACCTGGGTTTGCTTCCTTTGTCACATAAAGCTGTCCTGCTCCCTCCCAGAGATACTGTCACTTGGAAAACTGCTCCAACAGTGCCTTGGATGGGGTGTATTAACTTATTAACCTCTTGTGTAATGCAGGAAGGATGAAAAACGTAACAGAAGGTGAACACCCTTCCCTGCAACCTATTAACAACCATCTTCTGATATTGGTGCTGTGTCACTGCAGGTTAAATTGCTCAGACACCTACAGGAGGACTCACACTGTTTACTTCCTCTGTGCTTCTTTCAGTGCAGAAAAAAACCAATATGGGCTGATAGAGACATTGGACGTGTATCAGCTGAACAGCACAACAGGAGCAGCCCATTGGCTCTGTACCTCTGGATGCCTACAGACTGGCATTAAATCTCCTTGTGCAGGATAGTTCATAGGACTTTGTTTTCTCTTTAACATGGCCTCAGTTTGCAAGCAAAGGGCCATAGCTGTAATCACCCTATGGCTGTTCCATCCGTATATGCTGATTTGGTGGTTTCACTTTCTAGAGCACAAAGTAGCCGACAAAGATGTGGAGGTCAGAAAGACATGCCCAGGCCAAGCCGCCCCAGGTTATTGTTACCCTTCATAAAGCTTTGGGCCTCTTCCTCAGAAAGTGCTCTAAGTGGAAGTTCTCAGCAAGGCGATTACCCTAAATGGAGTCTGCTTTGACTGAACATGAGTCTTGTTTGTCTGCCCAAGGAGAGAGCTCAGGTCAGTGCAAACCAGCTCAGTGTTATATTCAGTTATGCACTTGACACAGCTGGATTTAAAAAAAAAAAAAATCACTGCCTCGTTTTCCTGGGGTTCACATCAGAAGCTAAAACATGATTCGCTCGCACAACAAAACAAGGCAAGTGTGTCAGCCTTAAAATAAATTAAACAAGTCATCATGTTACCGTGGTCACAGTGATTATGCTGTGTGCACATTGCATAATGAAATTTCCTTCTTGTCTGTATCGCTGAGTGCATGTGTCACATTCACAACCAGCAGAGCTGGGTATCCCTGCTCTGACCTGGGGCTCCATCCTGCAGGGAGCTCTGCAAAAGAGACCATGCAACAAGCCCAGTGCGGGTAACTTACCCTGAATATGTACAAATACACTTTTTGGTGGCCTCATGCTGCCTCTTGCTTTATGAAGCATCTGGTTTTGCTCAGAAAGGGTGAGGGTGAGATTCAAAGAGCACACACAGGTCATGCAAGTGCCTGTCTCCATCTGCAGGCAGGCTCAGGTGTGTGGATATGAGTGGAATTTGGGGCAATCTGGCTGCGTCCTGAGGTGTGTGCCTGCCTACTGCAGCGAGCTGTGTTTGGAGGAGTAACTCAGTCTAGTCAGACCATGGTGGCCAAGAGCTCTGAATCTGGTTCAGATTCAGCAGTTCAGCCATATCATCCATGGAAGTGCTCTGGAAACCAATACAGAAGACCACACTGCAGCTCCCACTAAAATCAGTAACACTAGACTTTACAACTTAAATGGCAGCAGGAAGCCACTCCTTTTCTCAGGTACAGTTTCACCTTAGGAGTGATCTTAAATTGGAAAAAAATCCATGAGAAGTAGCATGCATGCGGTGAATAGCAGCAATATGCGTTTCACGTTTTTTAATATATTTCACTATCATATAATTGGATTATCTACCCTGCTCAGAAGCAGTTAAATACGATTTTCCATACAACAGGAATTCATACTGTAGAGCAATTTAGTAAGTTAGGGAGTCAAATCACAAGCCTGTCAAAAAACTAAACACATATGGAGTGTGCACCCATACACTCAAAAAACCCACTAAGAGACCCTGCATTGCAGAAAGCCTGCAAGGTCTGCAGGTATTAGGGGAAAACAAGCCACTTAAAAAATCCTCTTTCTGTCCTGAGGAATCCCCAGCATGCACAGCTCATCTCTCAGATTATTGTTACATGTCGCAGTAATTCTTCAGGTCTAAACTGTCTTCAGCTGGCAGGAGGGCTGTCACAGCACATTACAGTGATGGCAATTAGCTAACTCAATCAAAGAGATTTCCAGGTTTGGCTTTGCCTCCCCTGCTGTGGTTACATGGACTGGGCTGGTGTGCAGTGTTGATGGCTGTTCCCTGGCCACTTTGCATCCATCCCCAATTTGAAAATTATGCTTTTTGGTAGGGTTCAAGGTATCCAGGCAACTACTGTCTCCAAAGATAGCTGAATTCAGCTATATTCCCATATACTTGATTATCAAGCTCTTAATTTTACTGTTTCGTAACACCAGCAAAATTGGACACTACACAAGACAGGCCTGATTTTCCTCACCAAATACAACTTAACTCCTCATACTCCCATCTAAGCTTTGCTCTGATTTTCAGCAAAATAAGCAAGAAACGATTCAGACCCTTTTCTATAAAAACACATACATAAACTGTGAACATCCATAATGAGGAATGGCTTTTTGACGTCTTAATTTCTCTGTGGTGTGTGCAATCATATCAGTCATGTAATATAAATGCAGAAGCTTACTTTAATAGCTCCGAGCTCAGCAGGAGATGAGAGAACAAGATCAGATCTCAAACCTTTGTCCTTCACAACAGCAGTTTGCCACCACTGTTTTATCAGCAAATATTCTGCTTCCCCAAACTTCCTCGGCTGCCAAAAGCCTGCAGTAGGTAGAGTAAGCTTTCCTGGGAAAAAACAACTGTCTGGAACAGTGGTACAAACTATGATTTAACCACTGCAGCCCCTTTTGGTAGTACAGCTATGCCACTGCAGGAAGAGCTACATCTGTCCACAGCTCCCGAAAGGGGATCACAGCCTGGAGCAGGGAAATCGGGGAAATCTTACAGGTGTGGAGGTGCTCCTGTACGAAGATGTCTGTAAAGCTGCTGCACCGAGACTTCACCTTCCCCGAGACTTCACCTTCCCCGTGGCTGCTCAGCAAACGATTTTGCCTCTTCTGCGAATCCATCCTGGAAAGCCCGAGGGATTTTCCCATCTCGCCCTTTCCATGTTCAGGCCCCCGGGAAAGGCGGCCACACGACCCCGAGAGCTCGGCGGGGCCGGGCTGGCGCTCACACCGGGCGCTCGAAAAGTGTTTGACCTTTTCATATTGACGAAATAGGAACACATACGGATTTTTCCCGACAGAACAGCGGGTCCCGCGGTGAGGAGCCGCTGGGACCCCGCACCCCTGCCTGCCCCCGCCGCATCCCCTCCGAGCCCCAAGCCCACCCCGTAACAGCCTCCAGGGGGCTGGGGGGCACTTTCCCCTCCCTTCCCTTCTTTGCTTGGGCCGAGCCCCCCCCCCCCCCGGTGCTCGCCGCAGCCTCAGCGCCGAGCGAGGGCCGCCCGCCGTTCGCTGCCGCCGCTCCCGGGGAACGAGGGCCGGGGCCGCCCCCCGTGAGGGCTCCGGCTCCCCGCACTGCGCATGAGCGGGTGAAGGCGGCGGAAGGGCCCGTGAGGAGCCGGGAGCCGCCGCCGCCGGAGGAAGCGCCGCCGCCGCCGCCTTCAGTGTCCGCCCGAGCCGGGAGGGGAGAGGCCCGCACAGCCCCCACCATGGTGAGCGGCCGCCCGGGGCCCCTCTGGGCCTGGCGCGGCACCTCGGGCCCGGGCAGGGGCAGCGCGGCCTGGTCGTGGCGCGCTGGGTGTCCGGGAGTGGCCGAAGGGCCGGTGTTGGAGCTCCGCAGCCGGGCACGATGTGCTGGCCTGGGGGCTACTTGTCCTCCTGCCGGGCACGGCAGGGCCGGCGTGTGGGGCCCGGGCCCGGGCCGGGGCCGCGGGGCGGGCGGCAGGGGCTGCTCCGGGCAGGGGCCTAAGCGGGGGGCGCCGGGATCCCGCCCAGGCCTCCGACCCGCGGGGCCCCGCCAGGCCCCGCACTGCGGGGAGGAGCTCGCTGGCACCTGGTGTGAGGGTTCAGGCACCTCTGCGAGACAGCGGCCGTGTTGTGGGCAGCTCTGTGCGGTCTGTGCCCTGCGCCTGCCCTGTGCCTGCAGCCGCACTGAGAGGGAGTGCAGGGGGCTGCTAGGAACAGGGGGTGCTCGGAGTTTTTCCTCAGGATTTCAGGCGTCTCAGGGCCCATTAAGTGCTGTCAGTTCATAGGGAAACTTAGGGGTGTTGATGCTCCTTGAGCTGGGATTATGTTGGAGAATTTCTGGATAATTGTTTTAGGGTTTTGGTTGGTTTTATTCATAGAAGTGTTCTAAAGGAGGGCCTTGTAGAGGTTCTCCTAGTAAAGGTCTTGTAAAGGTTTATCTTGTACTTCTCTGTAATACTATTCTTATAGCTGAGGACTTGCAGCGGACTCCCAAATCGACTGACTTTCTCCCGTGCTTCTTGTAGGGGGGAAACTGCAGTGTTTGGAACAACATTTGCTGGTTTTGTTGGCCTAAACAAAAGAAAAATATATTTCTTCAGTTTAATTAAGGGGGTCCTCATTGGCTCCTTGCACAGTGAATTATGCACCAGAGGGAACAGTTTATAGTAGCACTTCCAGGCTTTCTCCGTATTCAAATGTTGTAACAGCTTTAGCTACTACACCTTTACAGTTTAAAGCAGTACTTTTCGGTAGCAGTGTGTAGTTTAGGAAGGGTGTAGGAGGGAGTCTTAAGATCTACTGGTGTATGCTTATTGGCATAAAGATATTTTATACCTGCTGTTAATATCATTCTGACAAGTAGTGTTAAAAACATATTAAAAAAATTAGAATGTCACCTTTAATTGATGGAGTCACGTTGGCATAAAAATTTGGTTAGCCAGCATTTAAATTAGTGGTGCGCAGACCTCTAATGAACTTGTCACTATGTAACTAGTATAATTTTTAATTGAATAGTTTGATGTAGATCTTCGTTTGTGTTTTTTGATGAGAGCTTAAGACTGAAGTCTGACTAAAGTTCAGACTATGAAGGTGTCTTATTGTAATTCTGCAGGTCTGGGACTGTCTCAAATAGTGCTTACACAGTAATGTTACACAACTTTTTATGAAGACTTTTTTCCATAAAAATCACCTAGAGCTGTCTCACAGTATGTCCAGTGTAGGTAGGCAAAATAAATACACAGTTGATGAAGGAGACAGTTGATGTCTTGTACGAACTTATATTATTGGCTGTCTACGAGACTAGGAATTTAAATTGAACAATACTGTAGGAAGTAGCATCATAACAGAAAGAGTGAGGCTTATTATTCTGAGAATAACTTTTTGTGAGAAACAGCACAGTTCTGCCTGCTTGGTCTTCTTGGAAACACTTAACTAAAGAACCAGCAGACGTATTCTGTGTAGCAATTCTGTACTGGTAGATTGGTGTTTATCAGATTGGAGGGGGTACGTGAATACTCCAGTCATGGCCCCGAGCAGAGCTGTTAGGCCCTGTGCAAACAACTGTGTTCCAGGTTGTGCTTGTTGACTCCAGCACCCAGGTGAAAGGATGACATAGACACTGAAGTGGGACTAAATGACAGGCTGCAGCTTTTAGAGGCAGTAAATACACGTATGGACAGCTTCCAGTGCCCAGGTGTAGGATTCTGTACCTATACTTGTGGTATGTCAAAATCCTCTGTTTGGTTAGGGGAAAGGTAGGGAGACTTCACAGAGATTTGAGGATGCCCATCCAGAAACATGAGATTCAATGTCCTGTTTTTCTGCCCATGTACACAACTGCTCTTGCTCAACCTTCCAGTGGCTGTGGTCAGGTGGCTTGTCCAGCACAGTAAATGCCATGGCACAGCCTCCCACAGCTGGGGCCTGGCTCCCACCTGTCCATGCAGCACTGCTGGCTCTGGCTTAGTCTCACCAGTGTCCGTATGGCCAGAGCCTTGTGCCTTTAGGACAGAGATTGTCTGTCTTTGTCCCATATCTGGACAAAGCAGCCTGTTGGGCTCTGTCCTTTTAGGTAACTTGAGAAGTGTTTCTGTTCAGCACTCAGGGACACCACCCTGGCAGTATACATTGGAGGGCTGAGAGCAGTCAGCCTTTCTTACCCACTCTTCATCTGAGCTGACAGAGCAGCACCTGTAGAAGTGGTGTCCTTCACCTTCCCTGTTAGTGTGCTACTGCTTCATCTCATCCTGAGGACAATGGTGTGCCCATGAACCAAGGCAGAGCAGTAAGCTGGTCCATTTTGCTGTGAGCCATCTTCAGGAGAAGAGCTACTGCCTGTACAATTCTGAATGACCTAATGAATTTAGAACTGTGTGTGGTACTCGAGGCAAGTGTGTGATTCTCTTTGTCCAGAGCCAAGTGCTAGCCTTGTCTCTATTTACCTTATCTATTACATTGTCCAGTTTGTGTTCTCTGAAGAATATTTCTGTGCTGATAAATACTTAATTTCTTACTGCAAACCTCAGCTGACAGGAAGTTGTAAAATTTAATATTACAAGAATTTCGTGTCTGACGCTGTCTCCTGTAATGTTAGTATACTTCATGACATTGTTATGTAGTGTTTAACTCAACAAGCTATTTTGCAAGGCCAGCTATTTATACATGTATTCTGTGGTGAATATGCATGTCTGTAGCAGTTTGTTGATATTAAATATTTGAGGTTTGGTTGTCCCATAGTACAGCTTTAGATTCTTGGCATTACACTAAGGATGGAGTAGTCAGAGTGCTAGACAAGACGGTGCATGATTTTGTTTCCTCTCCTAGCTTACCAGAGATCCCTTTGAACTAAAGCTTTAAATCACTTTTAACTAGAGCCATGAAAAAAATATTCAAGAATATGAACTACTCTGAGAACAAGGTGTGAAATTTATTATGTAGCTCTTGATATTTTACTCGTGTTTTATGGTGCCAATGCAAATATACAGTATGAATAGAGCTTCTGCCCCAGACCAGAGTTAAGAATGCTAAACAACTGGCTGCTTTATGTTGTCCTTTTTTATTTGGAAAAGCCCTGATTTTTGATGTTTCTTTCACCTGTCAGGTTAGCATGAATTACCGTTTTATCTCCTGCAATCTTCTGTATATTGACCTTCTGCCTGCATGCAAATACTGGAATTATTTTATCCACTAAAAGAACATTATAGAGCGTGGAAAACAGCTTCAATTTTGTGTTGCTTGTGATTTTTCTCTTGGATTTTATATCCCAACAGACTTTGTAAATGTTTTTGTTCTGTTCCACTGCAGCCAAGTGGATTTCACATCAGTTTGAAACAGAAGCTTGCAAGTGTCCTGACTTTCTTACTTTGTGTGCCCTCTCTTAGAGAAACTGCTGTGGAAAATAAAATGTAGTTGAAGGACATGTTTGTTTACATTATGCAGAAACTGTGGCTATTTACTTTAATTGCTTTTCTCTTTAATTTAGATTTTTTTGGTAGTATACCTGTGTGCCATTGCTGTTGGTGGGTTAAAATGCGGTTCTGTGTATTTGTAGATTTTTGTTGTAATTAACTTTTGTTTTCTTGCCAAACAAAGAGAAATACTTATGATTTTGCCTTTTAAGTTTTAGCCATGTATTTGTTGAATACTAGCAGTAAACCAAACATTTGTAGGTGTCTCGTGGTTCCTTTCATGGATACAACCCAAGGTGGGATGATTCAGAAAGCAGAACTCCCCTGGCCATTCGTGTCCCATCAAGGCGTGACAGAAGTGGCATCGGGTGAGGGTGCCCGAGCCTCTGGGATTGAACTGACGTCAGCGGGGTCCTTGGGAAGTGCAGGGCTGCTTCCCGCAGCCACAGCTCTTGCTGGAGTCTGAATGCAGTCAGTGTAAAGGCCTAGACTTTGTGGAGGTTCATACTATTTTAGAAAAGGCTTTTACCTGTCACATGCATGAGAACTTAACAGGCTTTTCTTTGAGTCCTGTCTGAAACAAAAGCACAGATGTCACATCATTCAAATTGCTTTACTTAGCAGTGAAACTAGCAGGAATCGGATCATCTGTATCAGTGGCTGGGAAGGGAAAGGTGAAAAGCAGTTGCTCATTGAGGAGTGACTGGGTGAATGCCTTCCTTGGGGGCCACAAGGAATTTTGGGCAGCAAAACTCATCGTGCCCTGCTTGTCTCGCTGGTGGCCGCTTGTGACCTTCGAGCCAAGTCCAGGAACAGGGCTCTGGTAGGAATCTTCTGCTCTCCCATCCAGGCAGTGTGGGACAAAGGTTGGTGCTGTTTCCCATGAACATTATCCAGGAGAGTGGAGCCCTCATTTGGCTGTTAGCTGTCCACAAAATGTTGTTGACCAGTGTGCAGAGCTTATCTTTGAATCTGGGGTGACTAAAAATGAAGTGCAGAAGATAAGGAAAAACAATGCTGTAATCAGAGTTGCTAGAGAAGTTCTAGCATTTTTTGTTCCTAAGACTAGGAAAAAAAAAGTACTTGGGGAAATAAAAGTCCAAGTATTTTTCTTTTTTTATTTGTAGTCTTTCACTGAAGTATCTGATCAAGAAAAGGTTATTGAATTAGAATATTCAAATTTGGTACTTTATGGTAAGAGGCAAATCTTCATTTTAAAATCAGTGTTATACAACCAGATGTTAATTAGAATGAGTGTAGTTTTATGAACCTACACAAAGTAACTTTTCATTTGGAGAAGTTATTCTGTATTTTAAAAGTAAGGTTATCTGTCTTGTGACATCCTTATTATGAAAGGTAGCTTGGATACCACACAAACTTGATCAAAGGCTTGCAGAACTGCATTTTTCCTTTTCCTCTTAACCCAAGAAATAACAGTACAAATTTGTTTCATTTGCTTTCCACTGGTTTTCATTTGTATATATAGGCAAGACATGTATCTGTTAAATAAAATTCTATCTTCCAGTGTTAAAGTTGAGATGTTTTAAGTGGATTGTGTTGCATTACAGTGAGCACAGTTTCATTGTCAGGTATTTGTTGCCTGATGACTGTAGGATTAAAGGTTGTGTGCTGCTCTGTATTGCACTTAAAACAATAATAGACTGTTAGTGCTCAGTGTCTAGAAATAGCCCTTAAAAGTGCAGGTTTGGAACCTGTTCGTGTTTGAAGTGTGGGTTTTTAATGTGCTGAAAGAAGAGCTATAATAGAATAATAATAACTCAGCAGTAATTCTAAGCAGTAATTCTATCTCTTGCTGTCCTGTAGTAGGCTTGCAAAGAGTGTCCAGTCACTTAGGTTGTGGAGTGTCTTGTCCACATTGGCAAGATTCTGTAGAAACATTCATCAAGTATAAAGAAAGGGCTTTGGCACTTCTTCACTAAAAATAAACTCATATTTGTCCAGGAAAAATATGATTATTCAAGAAAAAGATTATGTCTGAGCAGTGTGATTTGTTGCATCTTATACCTTACTGAATGTTGTACTGATGAGTGTAATTAGCTGCTTGATTCTTTGCAATTTTGATCTTTTAAAAAGGTTTTATGTTGTTACTATCACTTAGGGAGCCCCAAGCATGGGAAGATCTCATGTACATATGTAGAGTTTAAATTTTATCATGAAAGGCATTTAAGCTGCAAGTTTTTGATCTAACAAATTGCACAAATTGCATGAGATGCAAAACACACCACCTTCTGTGGTCCTGGGCCTTGATGGTAAAGCCTATTTAAACCTGTTCCTTCACTTTTTGTGGGATGTCACTGCTTTTGGAGTTCACCCTTGCAGGAGCAGGGCAGAACAAAGGCTCTTGTGGTTTTACAGAGTACTTGCTATTAAATGGGCTATGCATACTTATGTGTACATGTTGAAAAAAACCCTAAAAACTAAAGGCACCAGCTTTGTGAAGAAAAGAAAGAAAAAAAGAAAAGAAAAGCTAAAATAATTAAGTATGGCTGCCCTATAGTGAAACTGAGTCTGTGGTGATGCAGTAGTCTGGCTGTGTGGAACTGATTAGAGGAAGCTGATAATTGATAAAGAAAATTAAATTTGGGATTGTTTCGTCTTCATTTGGGATTTCATTCAATGGTTTGTTTTAATATATCTGAGTTTGCAGTACATTTAAAAAAGCTGCAACTAAAAATCCATTAGTCATTTCTGGAAGTCATTCCACACGGCTTTGTCAGTGTAAGTGATTTTTGTGAAAGTCTGAGCTCAGTAGTGCAAGGTGCTGAATGTCTGGTGTGGAGCCAAGCGTGCACAAATGGGGTGCACAGGACCTGCTCCGATGGCCTGGCCTTTACCTGGAACCACAACTGAAAATCTCAGTTTCAGAAATGTGTTTGTAGCCAAAGGTCCAGTGTGACAAACTTGGTCAAGAAACTGAAATAATGCAGCAACACATAATAGCTTTAAAAATGGTACAGCCTAATTAATATCACTCTGTTTGAAGTCTGCAGTCTGAGCTAAAAGTTTGACTTCAGTTAAGTGTTGTAGATACAGGGTGGGTTTGGTTTGGGTCCTTTTTTTTTTTTTTTTTAAATTAAAGGATGCTTAAACTAAGGGTATTGTTCTATTTAGTATATTATGTGGGTGTCAGCTTAAACCAAATGTGATGCTCTTGTATTTTTTTTAATGGTGTAACTCTGAAGCTGGTAACTTAACTATTCTTACAAATAATAGTGTTCACACTCATTGTCATCAAGCCACAGAAAACTGATCCTGACTTTTAGGACAGATGAATTTGTGTTTGAAACATTAGTTCTTTTGTCTAATGATAATGTAATTGAACACTAATTATCCTTTGGAATTAAGAGCGTGACCACATACTGCTCTTAAATCATTCACTCTTTGGCTGAATTTTATCATGTCTTGGGATTTTTTTTGCCCTTTTTCTCCATATTCCCTGAGAAGGAGCTGTTGAAAGTACGAATACAATAATGACCAGAGTATACAAGCTTTGGTTAGAATACAAGGTAAGCTAAAAATGAAATATTTGTGCCATGTAAGAAATCCAATACTGACTTAGAATTTTGTCAGAACTTTAATTTACCAAGTTGTAACATTGGGAGTCTTTGCTTTGACCATATTGTGAGTGAACTGCAGAACTGAATTTGGGTGTAGTGCAGTTGTGTTATTGCTTTCTCCTGATCAGCAGTTAGTTTTGTGTAACTCGTACCCTTGAAATACCAAGTGTGCTTCTCCTAGTCAGAAATATCCTTGGGAATCCCTCTCTGCTGATAAGCTACTAGCAGCAAGTTTGCATTCAGTTCTGGGCTAGACCAGGGCGAGACGTCTCTGGGTCTGGGCAGGAGGCCTGGAATTCCAGAGCTCTCACCTTGGCTACTCACTCCCCCACCTGCCTCAGGCACAATTGCCTTTTTTTTTTCTTTGCTTCAGTTGCTGCACCTGTGAAATGGAGACAATGCCTTCTCGAAGGAATGTTTTGCAAATTATGTAGGTGGAGTTGAGGACCTTCAAAGTGAAAAACCTCTTAAAAAAAAAGAAAGAGGTCTTTAAGGTATTATTTCAGTGTGTAGCTCATGGATGACCCAGCCTAGTCCCTTGCTGCCTCAAGAGGCACCACTTCAGGAGATCCCGTTCCAGGTGTGGCCCTGGTCCTGCAGTAGCTGGGACCAGAAGGACACCAGTCTGCTGCTCAGTGGTGCTGAGCTGTTCAGTGGCCTGCTCTGCCCCGCTTCTGGAAGCACTTGATCAAGTATGTTGATATCCTAATTGCTTGGGAAAATGATACAGATACTGGCTCAAAAAACATGAAGAGACTGGTTTTTGTTTACTTGTGGGTTTCTTGTCCAGTAGACATTTCTAGTTACAGTATTGTCTGTTTTCACTAGAACAAGTTGAAATCATCACAGAAGGATAAAGTGCGTCAGTTTATGGTCTTCACACAATCTAGTGAAAAGACAGCAGTGAGTTGTCTGTCTCAAAATGACTGGAAGTTAGATGTTGCAACAGACAACTTTTTCCAAAATCCTGAACTTTATATACGAGAGAGTGTTAAAGGATCACTGGACAGAAAGAAGTTAGAACAACTATATAACAGATACAAAGGTGAGTACCCTGAATTTTAAGGCTTATTTCCTAGCTGTATATATAATTCTTATTTACAGTGTATTGGTGCTGCTGTGCTCTTGTGCTGGGAAATCTTAACTGACTCTTTCAGCTTTGTTTTTCTATACTAGTAATACAAATTAGAAGGGAAATATAGGTAGGTTTCTGCTTCACAAGGATTACATGCAGTTGCTTTATGTGCTCCAAATGTACCGACATTTATAGGACATTAGGGTCTGAGCTGGAATAGTGTGTACAGTGAGTAATTGTAATGGTTAACGAGGATTTTAGGTTGTTCTCCTGGGGAAAGCACATCACACAAGCTTGATCTGACAAAGTGAAAGGTTGCATACCAGGAATGGGTTCTGCCTTAATTTTTATTCAGCTTGTTCTTACAAACAGAGTGTAAAAGAAAACAAAGTCTCTTTATCTGTTATATAGCCAGAGTTCAACTGATATCCTACCACACGAAGTAAAGTGGATTCAGTACAGCAGAACAAATCCTGTGTTTTAGCACTTAAAAAAAAATCTAAAAATGAGTGTTGTGTGTTCTGACAGTTTTCCTATGTTTTATATGTATAATCCAAATACCATTTTTCTGAAGTCTGTGTTGGCTTGCATCAGTAGATCTTTGTTAGTGCAGTTGAAATGTGAGCATCTCACTTCCAGACCAGATATTGATTCCTTCATGGAAAGAGGAGTGGGCCTGGCTGACTTGGAATTGGTAACGGGGCAGTGTAACCTCCCCCTGGAGGTTACCATGTCCAAACTCATGCATGCTGGTGGTACCAGGAAATGCCTAAATCTGCTGTTGGGGTGGCAGTGGATGGGCAGATTTGGGTGTTGGTACAGCTTGGAAATGAACACTGCAGAATGGCTTATAATGGAACTCAGATCATCAGTCTTACCAAAGAGGCCAATAATGGAGTGTGCTGGGGGGAGAGAACCACTGCTCTGTAGGGAATGAGTCAGAAGATCCTGCATATTATTAGGCAGAAAACAAATGTTTGTGGTGCTTTTGTCTCTCAATGAAAATAGCACGAGCTTCATTGTATGGGAGGCTTTATTGCAGTAACTGCCTCAATTGTTTAAAAGCTCAACCATTGGGAATACTCATTTAATTTTGTTTTTAAAATACTCTCTTACAAGGGCTGATCCCAAAAATGGCTTCTTGAAAATGTTTCCATGTCTTAAATATACTTGTTGAACAAATCAGCTTTTTCAAATACCTGTTTTTCTTGATACTTACTTTTATGCCCCAAAGATCCACAAGATGAAAATAAGATTGGTATAGATGGTATACAGCAGTTCTGTGATGACCTAGCTCTTGACCCAGCCAGCATCACCGTACTCATCATTGCATGGAAATTCCGGGCTGCAACACAGTGTGAATTTTCAAAGCTGGAATTCATGGATGGAATGACTGAGCTGGGGTAAGTGTTCACTGAGTGTTGGATGGTGACAGTGGTCACCATCAGTTCCTGTTTTGGGGAATTCTCAGTCATGGTGTCCTTTCAGAGGTGTTTCGGAGCCCAGCATCGCTTGTCTGCCTCTGGCAAAATGCAGCCCTACCTTGGTTGTGTGAGCATTGTGTGGTGGTTGGCACAGAGCTGCTCTGGCAGGTAGAGCAGGGATGTTGGGCTGCACTCAGGTAGGCCTGGGGTTTCTCTGCCTTATGAGAGCGCAGGAGTCTTTATCACATTTTCCTAAAAATCTTGTGGATTGTAGAACCTGATATATCAGATATATGTGCAAATGCAATGTGAAGAGATAACAACAAAAAAATTAAATTCTTGTAGAGGTGCAGACTCATTAAAGGCTTCCTGAATTCTGTTTTGATAATTGTATTGTATTCCACAAATAGTTTATAGATTTTTGTTTAGCTCATGTTTTTATGGCAAAACGAATAACGAATAAATAAACGTGCTTTTTAAAATGCAGATGTGACAGCATAGAAAAACTGAAGGCCCAGATTCCTAAAATGGAACAAGAATTAAAAGAGCCAGGAAGATTTAAGGATTTTTATCAATTTACTTTCAACTTTGCGAAGAACCCGGGACAGAAAGGTTTAGGTATGTATTCTTATTTATAAGCATTTGTTCATGAATATTGGAAATGACTAAAGCAGCAGATGAATGTATTATTGTGATCCAATGAATCTGAAAGATAATCACCCTTGGGATGAAACACATCTCTGTGTTTTGAAAGATAGATGTCAATTTAAGGTGTTAAAATTGATTATTAATAAAGGCTACAGAATTTTATGAGAGAGGGTTTATTCTTTCACTCAAAGTGCAGTTTTCAGTAAGCACAATGGATTATGGTCTTACATTGAAGACATAATTACACCACTTAGAATGTGCAGCACTGAACAGATTAATTGAATTTTTACTTTTAGGATAAATTGAAGCTGTAAAGCCATTTTCTGTGTAAGCACATTTGTACAGTCCCTTGTAACACCAAAAATGCTTGCAAATGTCTTAGCAGAATAGAATTGGAATGGTACGAATGGATTCCTGTGTTCTGGGCCTGATGCCTGGCGCTGTCTCCCTACAGAGTTTTTTCCCCCCTTACCTCACTGAAGGCTTTTTTGCCATTATTTCAGAGTTCACATGCTAAGTGTGCCTTTGGTTGGTGTAACAGGTGGAGTGGAAGAATGACTTAATAAAACTAATTTCAAAACACCACAGTTTGGATGGAATTAAAGGAACAAACCCTGTCTATTCAAAACAACAAAAATGAGGGAATAAAAATTTCTTTTGAGCAGTGATGTTAAACAGCCAGAATACACATTCATTTCTCTACAGTGTGATTTGGATATTAGCCATTACTAGCATTTCATGATACTGTAACTTCTTAAGTTAATTGTTCTGCTTTTGAGAAGTAATACAATACTGCAGGGCTGGTAGGTTCTTCCTTGGCAGCTTGTGAATTTGTTTATCTCAGTAATGAAAGTGCTCTAAACTGGCTGCTGCTGGACAGCTTTGCATTCCCAGGCTGTGTGAAGATTACCTTTCTGCTTTAGTTTAATTGGTTTTTATGTATAGACCAACTTTTGGCTTAAAATGAGTATTGGAAAATAAGTAAAGAAGCAAAAGCTCTCTGTCTTGGTTTCGACTGCGTCCTTCTTTGACATCTTGCTGTATCTTGTTTGTTGTTTTCAGTGGATTGGGAATTTCATTGTATCCCAAGAAGCTGGAAGTGCTGCTAATCCATTTGAAAATACTTGTGCATGCTTGTAGTAATTTCTGAATCATGCAGATAAATGAATAGGCTGATTCGTATTTCTTGTAGGAAGTCATAATAATTTTTTTAGGCTGGTACAACAAGGAAAGTAGGGACAACAACTGAATTGTGGGATTTATTTACCAGGAAAATTGATTCACTTGCTTTATTTCTTGTTCATCATAAAGCTTCTTCGTGCAGGTTAAGCTCTAGCAGTGCCAGACAAGTATAGTTTTCTGAGATCCATATAGCATATACATAGTGTAAGGTAGGTTTTTTAAATTGTTTTTAAGTCTTGGTCTGGAAGTGATGTAGACCTGAGCTTAAAGTCTGGATGCTCATCAGCCCTTTCGGTGCTTATAAATACACAGTTCTAGGCATGAATTTACAACAGGGCAGAATAATTCTGGAAACCCTGGAGCAAAAGAATACTGGGAGAAGTACAGAGCTGCAAAGTAAGTACTCCTAGTTAGGCAATTAATTTTGGTGTGTCTAAATAACTGCTTGTAGGAACTTGCAAATTGATTTTAATGTATATTGACCTCTAATCTTGCAAACATTGTGCAGTAGTTCAGGCACAGTTCTGGAAATACATTTCCTCTGCATAATTCCTTACTACTGTGTAAGTACTGTGGGTGTCTGGAAAGTTCTTGTGATATTTGCATCTCATTGGAGACTTCCCTGTAGCTGGTGTTCATCTCAAACATTGTTTGCTTCTCTTGCATCTCTCTGGATAAAACTCAAAATGGAGGATGTATTTCGAGACTCTTATGTTTGATCCAGGAGGATTTCCGTGAGCATTCTCACACTTACAGAAACCTACAATTATATATTTACCTTCCAATTTTGTTATTTCATATAATTTCTTTTTTAAAATGTAGTTTGTCCCAAGGCATTATGTCATCATGCTTTACATGTTTGGACTCATATAATGAGTTTGAGGTTGCAGCATCCTGAGATTTGGCTTTTAACAGCCTTTGCTTACCCACAAGAATTATCTCAAAATTGTATAAATATGTCAGAATGCACAGTTTGTTTATAGTGATTGTTTACAAACCCCACTGTAAAATGCAGTGATTTGATGACCTTGCATTTTTGTATGCACACCATTAATGAAGCACAAGTAAATAAAACTTCCTTTTTTAATCTGTTTCCTTGAGCAGCTGATCAGCTTCTTCTGAAGTTTGTGTCTATTAATTTTTAGAAAGGCAGTAGTTTTAGTTGAAAGCTAAAATGCATGTTTTTGTACCTGAATCTCCTGTTAAAGAGAGATTTTGAGCCTTTACAGTCTTGAATGAGTTGCCATTCCCATATGCAGCTTTATTTACTGAGGTGTAGTGACATCTGTCTAATTTGTCTCTGCTTCTTGAGATTCAAACTTACACTTCTGTCTGAAATCAAATGCCTTTGCAGCTGCTGGAAAATCCTTCACCAATTTTATTCTTTGGTCAGGAAGTATCATAATGTGACTCTGCTGTTTGAGAACTTTTAATATGAGATACTAAACAATTCAGAAACTCCCCATCAGCATCTATTTTCCCTCCAGCAATGCAGATTTCATACTTAGTTTGCTGTTGATTTCAGCTCCAAGATCTACCTCCCTGGGTTCTTTTAAATATGTGGGCATCCTGGGGGAAGGAAGGGAGTGGTGTTCTTGGGTTACTGGTGTGGGTTTTTTTATTTTTTTTCCTGAGGTGTGCAGTTGATCCTGTGCTTTCTCCCCTGCTTTCACAAGGGGGTTGTTTATGGAAGAAATTTACTAGACTGCAAAATATATAAAAACATCTGTTAAAAAAGAGGCTACTTACCTAGGCAGCCTTTTGGGGTCACTGTGTGTACTTGGCTGAGAATACTGAATTTGGTAATTCACAGTGAGTGGAATTTGGTAATTCACAGTGAGTGGTGTTTTGTGCTGCAGCACAGAGCAATTACCTGGTAATTCCTGGTAGTGCAGCTGACCCTGGGCAGAGTTGTGTACCTGAGTCTGAAATGTCTTTTATCTGCTCACAAGCTCCTGTCTGCCCCTCCTGAGCAGGGAATGCCTGGCAGTTCAGCCTTTGGCACACCCCAGGGAGAGGAGCTGGCTCTGTCCTTCCCCTCCCTCCAAACTAACCAGACTCTGTTAGGAGCTGCTCTCTAATGTGTCAGGTCAGGCTTCACTCATTCCAAACAAACAGGAATTTTAACAGGAGGCTTTGAAAGAAAAAAAAACCAAACCAACCAACCCACCACAAAAAACGCCCAACAAACAGAAGAAGAAAAATCCCAAACCAAAACAACAAAAAACTACCCAAACCAACAACTAAAGCAAACAAGCAAAAACTCAACCCAACCAAAATACCACCACCACCAAATAAACCAACTATCTCCTGTCTGCTTAAGGACACTACTTAAAGATTCTTTTTCAAAAGGAAATCTTGACTGCATAAATGAGCAACTTGACAGAAGCCTCATTAGAAAGGCAGCACCTGTAATAAGGTTGCTCTAAAAATGAAATCATTAAAAGATGGTTTTATGTAACTTGTATTTTATATATTAAAAAAAATGAAAGTCTCAATACAAAATACTACAAATTTTCTTTCCAAGCCAATAGCATTTTTAACCAAAAATATTTTGCTGACTTTTAACTGAAGTATTGTTAGATAGCAAAAGACATATCAAATGTCCTGGGGGTTTTGGATATGTTAGATATTAATATGGGCAATTTTCAGTTCTGTATTCAAATAATAGTATCAAAATATATATGTGTAACACTTTATTTATGGTTGCCTATTTGTAAAGGATCCATGAGTATATACAAGTTTAATATTTTCACATTTATGGATACATGGTTCATCCTGGTGTTAGATACTTGTGGAGATAATATATTTGATATGTATATCTCTAAAAGTAATATATTTTAATATTACAGATTTAGAAATGGCCATTGCCTACTGGAATTTAGTACTTAATGGAAGATTTAAATTCCTAGACTTGTGGAACAAATTTTTGTTGGTAAGTTTAAACCTTTACATAATCTGGACTGCAGTATTTTCAGAACTTGGAAGATAAACATGTTTAACTTTTTGAGTAGATGAAATAGACTGTCTTGACCTAAATCTCAGGTATTCATGGTGTGTACAAGAGAAATACGTTTTGGGGATATGGATGTGTCTGAGACAGTAAAAATGAACGTGTAATAGGGTTTTAATGTATGTCTTTTTAAAATATAAATTTTCCACCTCTCCAAACAGGAACATCATAAAAGATCAATTCCTAAGGATACCTGGAACCTTCTTCTAGACTTTAGTACAATGATAGCAGATGATATGTCTAACTATGATGAGGAAGGTAAACATTTCCATTTTCTCTTATTAACTTCTAACTGTGTTTTATGCTGCATTTATTACTGGGTATCTGCTGTGGCACAGTCTTTTAACAGCACAATTGGAGTATCACTGGTGATCTGAAGTCCAGTTAGGGATGCTTTAATGCATGTTGTAATCATCTCTCTGTTACTGCTGTTTTAAAAAAGAAATGCTGAAACTTTCATGGAATACATTTTCTTTTTTTGTTCTGTCTAAGCTCAGACACCAATTCTTCCTTATTGAGACAAACCCAAATTCTTTCTTACTGAGACAAACCCTGATATTTGTCCATTTAAAACCCACAGATTCTCTGTTGGTGCAGTTCTTGGCATCTTCATCCAAGTTACTGATCCATGGTCTGTCCATCTCCCTGTAGGGTCCTCTGCTTATTGCATTTCGTAGCTGAGAATGTTTTTAAGTCTGGTTGCTTCAGTTTATGTGAGGCTTGGACATGTTTTGACATAGAAGTGAAGCTGGCAGCACACAGGGCTTGCTGAACAGAACTTGCTTCCTACCAAATGTGTTTCTTGTAAACTTTTGTATCGATCTTTCCTCTTCCAGTCCATCTGTAGCCAGGAACAGCTGATTACCCTCAGCACTTGGCAGCACATCAGTTCAGTGAAACCAAACTTGTGATACCTCCAGAGCAGAGGGGAGCAAACTTCTACAACTTTATTTAGTAATTATGAACTGTCCTCATTCCCTTGTCAGTTTTGAGTTAGGATTTTGGTCAGTTTTTTGTTTTTGTGTGGAAGATGACCCTTGAAAGAGATGTGTATTATCTGGCTTTAAAGGAAGCAGAAATCTTTAATCAGCTCTTAAATTTCAAGGAGAAAAATAAAATCGTACTTTTTTGCTTCAAACTCTTCCTAGTTTAATACTGGAAAGTAAATAGCTTGTCTGGATCTGAAGCTTGTGAAAGAATGCCTTATTGAACCAAGTTCTTATATTGTGGTGTTTCTCTCTTATAGGGGCATGGCCAGTTCTTATTGATGACTTTGTGGAATTTGCACGCCCTCAAATTGCTGGGACAAAAAGTACGACAGTGTAGCACTAAAGGACTCTTCTAGAGTGTACATAGTCTGTACAAATACCTGAAATGGAAAATTGCACAGTCAATTTCTGCTGGCTGGACTGAACTGAAGATCAATCCTCACAATATGGCTGAGGGTTGAGACAAACCTTTAAGGATACATTTTGGACCATATCATATTTCATTCTTCTACTGGTGGTTTGGGCTTTTCTTCTAGTCTGGACCACTCTTGCCCGTTAAAATTCCAACATTGTGGATTTCATCATGGATTTATTTTTTGTTGGTGGATCGCCCTAGTTTCATCTCCCATAAGTCTTAGAAGCTTTATAATTATTTTGAGGTTTCTGATTTCACATAAAACACAATGCTGGTCATCATCAGACAACTGTTGTATGGCATCTGAATTATACAGATCAACATCAAAACAATTTTTAAAAGAATCCTTAAATATACACTTGGGGCTAGTTGCAAAGACTGTACTGATAGCACTTCCTGCAAGAGTGATATATTTAAGTGTACTGGGTCCGAGTTTTTTCTTTCCTGGAAAAGTGCAGGTGTTGTCTGAGTTCGAGTCTCTGGTCACAGCAATGACAGCAATGACCAAGGAGCCCCAGGGCTGGTGATTGGGGGTCTCTGGTGCCTGGCTGAGGTTTGCTCGTGGCTCAGCTGCTCTGGGGACAGCTGGGGGACGACACAGCTCGTGCACTTCCATCCCGTGGGCCGTGGCAGAGCCCTCAGTGGGACGAGCTGTGTGTCCTCACAGAACCCAGTGTTCTGTAGGTTGCTCTCTTAAGAAATCAGATTTCATTACAGTTTTGAAATGCTTATCTGTCAGAGAAAGGTTTTTCATTTATGTGGAAATCAAACACTTG
The DNA here is from genome assembly GCF_009650955.1 of Corvus moneduloides. Lineage (NCBI taxonomy): Eukaryota > Metazoa > Chordata > Aves > Passeriformes > Corvidae > Corvus > Corvus moneduloides. The sequence continues at coordinate 19,877,636 of NC_045485.1, forward strand.
AATATACTGAATTTGTGTCTTAACTGTTTGCTACACAATACAGTATTTTAAACTGAGACGTGACTTTTATGGCTGAGGTGTGATGAAGCAAATGGCCCTGTTGTACAAGAAGCTGGTGAGGTTGATGTGAATCTGGGTTTTGAAACCATGATCCTGGTAAGTTAAATCTTTGTAACATAGAGGTACTGCCATTATGGATGACACCCTTTTTTAAATTATTTTGTTGAGTTTTCCTTAAATTGACATATCACTGTGGTTGCCAAATACAGAAATTAAGAGTAAAGCTTTCCCAGACAAGCACAGATCAGATGCAAACTACTACACTGGCTTTGTTTGTTTAAATTATTTTGTGGATCATCACTACTTCTGTCTTGCTGCGTTTGACTGAATCACGTCACTTGGATCAAAGCAGGTTTTAGCAGATGCAATTCTTTAATAATACAAGAGCTCTTTAGCTGCTTTTATGGTCTTTTACTCCTTACTGAGTTACTTGTGAAGAGATTTGATAAATTCTGCTCTGGAAAACAGAGAGGAGACAGACCATAGTTACAAGTGAGGAGAGGGGGTTTAAGCCCATGCTCTAAATAGTGCCCTGATAAGGCCAGAATTATTTTTGAGATGAGTCATTGGTACTTGCACTAAACTGCAGCACGATTTTTTGCAAATGCTAGAAGGATTTTAGGGAAAAATTGACTATTAAACAGCTAAAATTTTTATTTGTACTCTGTGCAGTTGACCTTAAGGCTGGCTCCCCTTACAGCAGTGCCCTTTTGGCAAATCCAGTTGTGCATTTATTCCAAAAATACAGCTCCTCAAAAACATTGCAGACTTTCTCCAGCTACTGGCGTTGGCTATGCCAAAAACTGTGTGTTTTGCTGCTTTCAGTATTTCCTTTCTCAATTTTGTGTAAATAAAAATGGGGATTTGAAATTATGGGGGTGGGTGGGGTGGAAAAAAAAGCTCGACAAGGTTATCTCTGCGTGCTGTTTTCTGTCTTGAGGGTTTTGGTACTGTTTCAGATTGATTAGTTCAAGTATGCTGTGTTTGGAGAGGAGAACTGACTTGCTTTTCATCCCAATGCAGACTTGTCCCTCAAAAAAGTGTGGGACTGGGCAGTGGCAAAAGGCCACGGTGTTTTAGAGACTCTTCCTTTCAAATGCAAGATCTTTCCAACAAAATAGTGTTGTCATCAGTTTGGTACTACATGCTTATAATTACTGTGTAATTATAAAGAAATACATAAAACTTTGACTAATTATGTTGCAGAAAAGGGTTATTTGTGCTATCATGGCATCTTAAAAGTTTTTCAAAACGACTGAAGTTGAAAGAACATTGATTTAACAGGGTGTTGTTCTAAAGACAAAATGCCTGGTTACAGGGAATATTTTGTACTGAAACGTGCTCGGATGTGGCCATGTGGTTTTTTCCTTTATATATGTGTGGGGTTGTTTGGTTTTTTTTGGTTTTTTTAAGAATGCAGCCAGTTGCTTACTTGGATTGGTTTAATTCCTAAGTGCTTATGTCTTCAATTTGATGATCTCCCTGCAAATGGATCGATTTAATTTTGCCAAATGTCAAGGAAAAAAAAAATGAAGGCAAACATCAAGTTTGTAAGCTGTTTTTATACATTAAAATATGTACAAAATTAGAAGTGCCCTGATATAAAACAATCTTGAGATTATATTTAGTAAAAACCCATCATTTACATATCTCTGTAAGTTCAAAATGTAACTTCTTACAATCCCTCTCATTACCAACAGAGGCAATAAAGCTCCAGTGAAATTGCCATGACTGAGGTTTGTACTGCATTGTTTCAGTGTATTATTTGTAAAACTTGTTTCTAGAATGTGCTCTTAGGGAGTGTGGGGGAAAAAAAAAGCATGGACTACGTGTGTTCTGCATAAAATACAGTTTAGGGTAAGTCTTTCATTTGGGGAAAAAATTCTGCTCTGCCACCTCGCCTCTTCCTTGTTCCCAGCTCTTGGCACTGCCATTCCCCAGCCTGTGAAGGAAGATCCCACACACTGCAGTGGTTCAAATATGCTGCAAGTTCAGTAGTGAAGCAACTTTTTTATTGATCAGCCTGTTAATAAGTAACATGACTTGCTTCAAAACTGTTCTACGATGAAATCCGTACTGAGACATCCTTATTTAAGAAAGATACAATTTTTTAAAGAATGCATTTAATAAACTTTTGTCATTCACACTTTTATTTAAATAATGTTGCCAGAAGTCTCTGTAGATTTTATTTGAGGATGGTAAATTGACTGGGTTTGGCTTTTAAACAAAAACCCGTGGTGCCCTTCAGGCCTCTCAGCTCTCCAGGAGATGACCATACCATTAAATATCTGATGTAATTATAATTTTATCTATCAAAAATAGGCCTTAGCTTTGTAAGTACAGAGCTGGTTTAGTACCAACATGTAGAAGTATCTGCAGAAATAAACACCAAGGGTTTTGCTCCTAAATAGGCACCCGTAACTCAGGCCCAAGTCTGACCATTGAAACTGGTACAAAACTCAACACCCAGCTGGTGGAAGTTCTCAGTCAGTGAAAGCTGCCTAAATGCCATTTGAATGCTTTGCATGAAACTACAACTGTTTCTTTTATTTCCCACATCTTTGCCTAAAGGCCCTTGATTTCAAAATTATAATAACTCAGAGGGAAAGGGGTTATATCTGCCAAGGGAGGCTTCTGCCTTCCTTAGCAGACACCTGTCTTTCAAAACCAAGACAACTCAATTCTGTGTTTTCAGAATATAACATTTCAAGTCTTTCTCTGTTCAAAGGACAACTGGCAGGAGTCAGAGGGATAAATCATTAGGTGAGGAACCTGTGAGGGTGAGAGAGGAGGGGGCTGTAAAACTTGTGTGGGGAAGAGACCCAGGTTGGTTTTCTTTTTCTTGCTGGTGACTTCTCTCCAGCCCTGTTCCTGACTGACCCTGGGCCTGGGGTGCAGCAAGCCTGGCTTTGCTCTGCCACGTCTTCCTCTACCCCTTATGTAATTAAAACAATGATTCAGCTAGAAGTGAAAGTTTTATTTAATAAATATAATTTTCATAAACCATTTTCAAAACAACAACTGACCAAGCTGTACAAGGAGCAAGCACACGGCCTCGCTGGCAGAGGAGCAAAAATAACATCAGGCAGCCACAGTGTCAGAGGTCCAAAATTCTTTGTATTATTGCTCATTTCCCATGGGCAATGCCCCTAGTCTGCCTAAAGTTAGGGTCAACATCTTTTAAAAGGTACTTCTTGCAGAGATGAGACCATTCCAGTTTTTTTCTTCAAATCAGCAAACTCAATCACACTTCATTAAAAACATGAGTCTAGATGATGATTTGTTATTTTTGTATGCATTAAATCTGAAATCTGTCATGGGACTGCAACTAGGACTTGTAAAAATATATTCTTTGAGATACAAATAAGAACCTCCTGCAGCAAGGTGCACCTCATTTTTAACCATTTTCAACTGCATGCTCCACAGATCATCTTTTATCCTGTTGTCAAAATGTAAAAAGGGTGAGAACCTGCTGCTGTTTTAAGTAATATCCTTGAAAACTGCTGAGGAGAGATGAATACACCCCCAGGCCACAGAGGTGCCCGCCAGGGTCTCTTTCAGCCAAGCCACGCTCTGCGGCTCCCAGAGCAGCGCGTTTGTTTCCCCGTGTCCCGCAGAGCTCCTCGGCCCTCCCTGCGCTGTGCGGTGACACGGGCGGCAGCGGGAGCAGCAGCAGCAGCAGCAGCAGCGCCTCTCTGGGGTGGGACGGGCTGGGGGACACCGGAGCGGGCACAGTCGGAGCCGGGCGGTGACAACAACAACATCCCCTAAGGAGCACCAGGCGGCCGGGGCAGCACACACGGCTCTGAGCGAGTCCTGACGCCTTTGGAGCAGCACTGAGTTGAAGGGAGAAAGAAATCTATAGAAAGAAATCTATAGAAAGCAGAAGCCTGGCAAATCGCACTGCTAAGGAGCCACAAGAGCTGGCAGAGCCACGAGCATCCCCAGCATCCCGGCCCTCCTTTTACACGACCTAGTCATTCCCAGAGCAGAAACCAAACCGTGCCACTGGAAACAAACAATAGAAGCAAGGAACGTACGAAACAACCAACAATAAAGACATTTGCAGAAAAAATCCCCCACCCTAGAGCTGCAAACGAGACAGTCTGGCTGGGAAATAATTTAGGAACAGGATAAAGGCTAAAATGAGTCCCTGGTGAAGGGTTTGCCCAGTTCTAGGAATGCTCCTTTAAGCAGTGACATCTGTGTAACAGGGCAGTGGTGAGGGCAATGACAATGGTGAGTTTATTAGGGATTCTACACAAAAAAATTTGAAAACCTCGAACTAAATGGTTCAAAAGCACGTTTTGCTTGAGCACTTTAAAACACTGACTTTCACCAAAATGACAAATATTCAGAAGTACAGAAGTAGCAGATGAAACTATGAAAAATAATTTAGGCTGCAGCTTTAAGACACTTTAGCACTAGAAAATGGTATTATATTCCAATATAGAAGTTACACGTTCATAAAAATACACATTTGAAAGTATTACTGAAGATTTTCAATAAGAAATTATAGGTGCTTAATATGCATTCTAAGTTGCACAAGCTTTTCTCAAATAATTCTGAAAATGAAAAGCTGAAGTTTTCAGCATTCCTTCCTTTGAAGCTTTTGTTCCCCCTCCCCTGCTGTAATCTTAAAAAATACACAGAATATTTTTAAGCGGAATATTTACATTTTAGTTATTGAAACAATTCAGAACATCTTCTCACTTAGTTGTTTTCCACTGCATCCTCATGAAAGCATGAGTTTGGCAACTGAAACTGTTTTCCTAAGTAACAGAACCAAGCCCAGTTTTTCCCAGAAGCAGAACTGACCTGCAGGGAACATGATCCTATTCGGGAGCAGCTGTGGAGAAGGTGCTTCCTTAGGGACACTGCACAGTAAAGTGAGTGTACACCACTCTTGCTTTGAACTATAAACATCTACTACAGGCTTTTATGCATTTCAAGGCTAAATGGTAAATAATAAAACACTTTCTCCTCATGGCAAAGCCTCCTCCATCCCTTCACACTGTCACTGGGAGGTGAATGCCAGCATTACACTGAATTAGCTGTTTTTTTTCACTTTTCCTCGTGAAGGACTCTGCACCATGCCCAGGGCACAATGAACTGGTTCCTACAGCTACCAAAGAAATACACAAAGTCCTTCTTCCTTGAATAAGAGCATTTTTAAAAGATTTGTGCCGTCAACACAAAACCCCAGTGACTTCCACACAAAGTATTTGTCACACCAAAAAATCTGCCCTTACTCAAACCATGGCTTATGCTCTTACTCAATGAGACATTACTGACTTAGATTTACTGCAAATAGAAAAATATACCTTGGCCGAGGGATGGGTTCTTAAGTCCTTCCTGAATTGTTTAAATGCAAGTTTCTTCGGTAACCTTATAAACACTGGGAAAAGGGAAAGTAGGGGGAAAGGGAGGAGAGGAGAGGAGATGGAAGGTTTTAAAGAAACACATAATGAGTGCAAATTATTCTTCAAGTACACAACTGTGCTGCTTCTGTGCAAATCTACTGAATGCACTGGTGTGGTAAAAGCCAAAATACATCACCTACAGAGCTGGGCCAATGGAAATGCTTGGAGTGGGGTTTATGGCAAAGCCTCTGCTTCCCCTGCACACAATGAGCCCGTCTGGGATTCAGGGCAGGACACACGAACCACATGGATGGATGAGGGCACACGGTCACACACACTGACAGGACAATGCTGTGCCTGACATGGACAAACAAGCACTGCTGAGAAGTGAAACACTGTGATTGAGGTGTAAAATACAGCTAAACAGCAGATATCTGATTAGTAAAATAATTCTGTATTTCCTAGGTATCCATGGCAGCATAAAGACTTCTAGAAGGAGAAACTAGTAGGAAGAAAATTCCTATTTTAAACTCAGGTTTTATACAGATATGAAAAACAAAGGAAGTTACAGGAGTGAAATTCAAGTGTATTTTGCTACTAGTGCAGATCTGGGGGGGGCTGGATGGATGACCATCAGGTTATTGCCTCTCCAGCCAGATCCAGGTTTTAAGCCATACCCAGTGGGCTAAGTCACATGTTCATACCTGCTGCTTGAGAAGGCAAGGCTCAATGGTAGCGATTCTTCATCCCCTGGGCACTCACTGGGGGGATCGATCTAGTGCACACTGACATGTTCAACCTCAAGCTTCACTGCACTCAGGCATCTGAAGACGTGATACAGAAATGCGCTGTGAACGCTGAATTAAACACTTATTTAAAAGGAAAGGTTGCTGTATTTTGTTTCTTCTTCTTGTCTCGTAATTTATTTTTAAAGCTTCTTAATTTCTGAACTGGTCTTCATCTATAGCAGTGAGAAAAATCCCTCGTGTGTTGCAGGTTCAAGTCACTACAAATTTAACAACAAAGTTGCAATGACAATTTCTTTGCTACCCAGACCCTGCCTTGAGCACTGAGGTCTTGTGAAGTCCACAGTACCTGCAGCTTTCAGGTCAGAGTGAAGTTGCCACGCAGTAACACTAAAACAAAGCTCCAAGAGGAGAGCTGAAATAATCCCAGTTGAAGTCATGGGCAGGAAAATGAACAGCAGAGCTGTTTATAGGTAAGGAACATCTAAAGGATCTGATCCAAGGAAAGTGGGACCTGTTCCTTTGCTCATTGAACTTGGGAGAATTTGGGATGACAACAGGGTAACTCCTCTGGCAGCAGCCCAGTTTACAGTCAGTCAGGTTTACAGCAGCCCAGATTTAGAGTTTTTACCCAGACCTAATTTTAAGATGGATCTTTACACCTTTAACTGTCTGACAGGAAGAGTACTGCTGTTATTGATGGGACTTCACTGTCAGAGACCGACCAAAGGGGGTGTCCTGGAGCAGCAGCACTTTTCCCACTCCCCAGCACCTTTCCTAAGGCACCCTTGCAGCACCTCCACTTCATCTCCCACATCCAAGGACAAGCAGGGGGTTCAGCCACCCTGGCTGAGGGAACAGTGAAATGCTGCTGCTCCCCAGCCCCCACCACGCAGACACATCTGTACTGGGACAGGGGGGGCACCTGCAAGATGCACCACCCAGAGCTCCAACTGTGCAATTTGTTTTTATTGGCATACTTAGGTATCAAAACATTGCCATCAAGGTCTCGGATTCCTCCGACAGACGAAGATATTTAAGCATTAATTGTATCTTCAAAGTACAACATGACCAAATATAAATACATGAAAAACAACAAAACATGCAAAAATTCCCCAACTTTAAAAGGATTAATAATTCAAAAAATTTATGCTAGTGAGACTTCTGCTCAATCCACAGATTCTTTAAAAATTTTTCCATGGATCCAGAACTGTTAACAAAATACACAGGGCATAATAAAAGATGACTGGCTTCTGTATTGTACTTCAGGAGAACAGTGAACTGTTATATCCCTTATTATTCCAAATTACTGATTTGTCTCAGTTAACAGTGTTTTTCAAAGCAATGGCTAATAAATTGCCACTCATACACCAGCATAAATATTTGAATTGCATTTAACTCCCCAAAATTACTAAACTGATTGTTTATAGAATACAGTAACCGTCCACAAAACAAAACTGATTTGCAAACTGCTAAGACAGCATCTGCAAGACAGCTCAAAATGAATGTGTGTGTTTAACGGGAAGGGTCATCATGAAAAACACAACTTTTAAAAGTTTCATTGTGGAGATTCAAATTGATTCAAATTGGATCACTCAAATTTGGGAGGAGAAAGATTTCTGTCATCGCGCTACAGGGACGTCTCAAGCATTAAATGTAGGATTCCAATGTGCTCATACAGCAACAAAAAGGATCAAATGGTCAGAGGTGAAAGCATTCCTTAAAAAAAAAACCCCAACTTATTTAGCAATTTGTAGATATAATTAGAAAAAATCCTGGAAGCGATTGCTGTGCAGATTATGCCAGGCCAGACAAGCCCTGCCTGGACTCAGGAGTCCCTCTGGGCTTTCCCAGGGCAGCGCCGGACACTGAACTCGCCTCAGCACCTGCTACAGGTGTGTGAGCACCACAAGGCTTCCACAAGGCATTCAAAAATGTCCCTGTCAGCAAGTGGCTGAGTCCATTGTGGAGAGAGTCAGGATGCTCCTGTCGTTGGCATAGAAGGGATCCGATGAACTCCATGATCTAAAGTAACAATAAAAGAAAAGTTTGGCTGACTGGGAACTTGTACTCTAGAGGTGAGGAGAAAGTCTATGAGAGCAAGAGATAGAAGTGTTACGAGAGTGGGCAAATGTACTTCTTTAAGGGACTAATGTACTAATTTCATGTAGGTACCTGCAGTTCATTCAGACCTTTGGAAACAGAGGCCAATTCATGCCTGCTGTGTAATTAACACAGCTACAGATATTTCCATCACTATGAATTAAAAACAAGCAGAGGTTTTTATGCCTGTTTTGCAGCTGAAGCTTTAGTGCTGTGCCTTGGGAGGCTGTGAATGCTACCTGTCTACAGAGGCACCGTGAGGCCATTCCAGAAGAGCCCTGTGGAGCACACAGCCAACCCTGGAAACCCGGCACAGCCGCGTCTCAGCGGGAAACATCCACACTGGCTGAACCTGGGAGAGGCAACACTTATCTACAGCCATGAACCTGTTTCATCCCTTCCTGTCACACTTCAGAACATCAGGGAACCACCCAGACATCACAGCTGATGACTCAGAGGGGTCTCGCAATGCCTTTCACTTTGGACACATTGCTGCTTGGGATGCAATACTGCTCTCAGTTGGACAGTATTACAGGACTGTGTGGGAAAAGCTGAACAAGTTTGGAAGGCAGGAAATCAAAACACAATGAGCTTATCCTCCAAATTAGGATTAGTCAGAAATCTGCTGTTTCTCTAGAGCTGTTCCATGCAGTGCCTTGACACAAGAACCACTGATGGGAGACCCAACAACTCAGCAATGATTCCCGTACAAGTAATGTATGTGATCCAGCATTCTTAATATTTTAGTGACTGACAAGTTGACAGACAATTTAATGGAACAGACAGACAAAAATGAATTTTAACATACCACACCACACATTTTATATTCTAACTGGTGAATGAAGCTATAGAAAATACTTCTCAAATACATTTTACAAGCAGTAAATTAAGCACAAGAGACTATATTCCTGTGGCCCACTACTCCAAGCATTTGTACAACTTTGATTCATCAAAGTTTTTATCAAAATTTGACACAATGTTTGATTTCATGTTACCATATTTGACAGAATATCGTATTTGACAGAATATAAGGAGCAGAGAATACAACACAAACTGGCTACAGCAACATTATTTAAAACAGTGCCCTTAATTCTACAGCACTTGCACAAACAACATATTCATCAGCGTCACTTCAATCAAAAAAAATAATTTGCAGCTACTTCCTGGTTGAATACTTAGCTGTTTTATAGAGTAAAAGTACTCAAAAGACCATCCTGTTGGGGACTGCACAATATTCTGGAGATTTAGATAAAAACAAAGCAGCTCAAGCTTGTGAACAAAGCCTAAACAATTTTGTGAGCATTTTAAAATCACCCAATAATTTTCTTAACTGTACCTTCAGCATTTCACAGCTTGTAACTCCTTCATGTAACTTGAACAATTAGTGATTTAAAAAATGAATAAAGAATTTCTCATTTTACCAAGAAAGTGTAAGAGATAAAATGGTCCCTTGACTTTTAGGCCAGGTTTTAAATGTCAATACCGAGTGGAAGGAGCTGAAATCATTGGAGAAAGCAAATATGACTGACTTAAAAAAACCTCTCTCTTTTCTATTTGTACTGTTCATAAATTTAAGTGAAACTAGATGATTGTTCAGAGCAATTTCAACCAGAGGCAGAAGCAAAACCCACAGAATTTCAAGCCCTTAGTGTAGCACCAAGATAGTTTTGCATATTCATTAAAATTAATCCTAATGTCTGTGTTCTAAGAACTCTAAAACTATTTGGCTAGATGGAACTTCATCTGAAAACTACATGAGGTAAACAGAAAAGAAACCTGAGAAAAAGCAGTCTTGAAAAAAGTGTTTAATATTCTGTCAAATACGAGTTAGCTTCAATAAATATTTCTGAGTTCTTAAGGAAAGAAAATTTGAGTGGAACAAAGAGCAAATTGTAAAACTGCAAATCCATTGCAGAAAACAAAACACAGAATACCTACCTTATAAGACTACAGGTTACTTAGGCAATTGTTAACTAACAATCTGCCCTAATTAGATAACGTAAGTGAAAAGAAGTAGCATGAGAAATTCCTCATTTGGAAAGCACAGTTTTACAGAGAAGTGAAAAAAAAACCCAGAAAAGTTAGAGCAACTGCTACCAAAATGTTGATTTTTAGACCAATTAAATGCTCACCTTGTAGATTAAAAATTCTATTAAACTGTTTATTTTACACATCATGCCTGCTTTCTACACAGCAAGTTTGAATTAAAACTGTATTTAATTGTAACAGTTCATTTTTCATATGAAATGAAACTTCTTGCATACTCATACCCTAGGTTTGTAGAAACATTCAGTAAGTTTTATAAGCAAGCCAGAAGAGAGAGACTGACTGAAAGCACAGACACCGTGTTCAACACAAGAGTTCCAACAGAGATGAGCTACAGACCAGGCAATACCTAAAGGCAGAATCAGAGCTGACAAAGCTGTCAGTGAAAATTACCCACACGAGATTTGATACCCAATGAACGATCTCACAACCTTGAACTGAAAGAGACAAAGCTGTTCAATTACAAAATGAGTTTCCTTGAAAATGTGTGAAGTTCGGTGTTTTAAGGTTTGCCTTTTGACCAATGGAGGACCATGGTATCATTCAGGGACAGACATTACGATGTACAAAAGACTATTTTTATTTCTACCCCCAAATATTTCCATATTTGTTTGCTAACCCTCTTGGTTTGGAAATGGGGAGACGGCACATGGGAGGATTCAGTGAGAGCTCCTCTCCCAGTTGGGCTGACTGCAAGAGCAGTGCTCCTCCTCAGATATATTCAATTACTCAACGTGCTTTTACCCCACTGACGTTTGTTTCACACGTGGTTTGTGAAGGAAAGATTTATTTAGCACATGCTTTGGAATGGCACACATGTTTTTGACAATATACCTTCTGGAACCCAAAAAACATTTAAAATTCTTAGAACCTGAAGACTCTGTTCTATCAATCACTCTGATTTTAGAAATAGCTTATAAAAGTTATACTACAAAAATATTTCATCTTCATATCAATCGATGGCTGAAAGATTTAAAGGCTCTCCTCCTAACAATGAAGTTATATTTAAGGGGGGGAATGTGAGCCTTTTGTATACCTTCAGGAGTAATGCAAGCTCCAAGGTAAATATTTGGAGGTTGTACATCAAGAACCAAAGGGAAAAGTCTTTTGACTTTACAAACAACTCCTGATCCGTGAAGGCAAAAAAAGTAATCATAAAAAGGAGAACAAAAACAGCAGCAAGACTTGATTTTCTAAAGAGAAGAATGTACAAATCAAGAGAAAATTATGATAGATACAACACAAGAACTTGTAACGCCAAACTAAACACTTTAACAGAAATCTTTTGAAAACCGTTTTTCCCCTCCCCATCCCAAAAGAAACCACTCAAAAAGAAACAAGAAGCTAATCTTTTCAGATGAAAGAAAGTACAATAAAGAGCTGCATTTTCTACTTAGATAAGCAGAACCTGCAGCTGGTTTCTAGACATCTATTGCTGCAGGCTCATCAGGTTCCAGTTTATAGGAGAATCGTCTGCAGCAAAGGCTATTGAGAGAAATGCCACACCTGTTGACCCGGGTTGGGCTACACCTTCCCATTAGTCGTTCCAGCATTCTTCTAACAGATGTGCATGCTGTTTCCCCATCTGAGAAGCAGCACATGGAGTCCAAGCAGTTGATACCTGAACCTGCCTCAGTAAGCTGGAAAGAGGAAATAAAAGGGGAAAAAAAAAAAAAAGGAAAATCAGTACTCACAAATTCTAGCAATGAAGATGTTACCAAAAAATATTCAGGAAAAGCAGGTTTTCTTAAAGCTAGAGTGTTGAATATTTTTCAATTTTATAGGAGAACTACAATAATAATATTACCACTTCCTAAGGTCTACATACACTTGCTCTTCCCAAGGTTTGAGTGCAGCCTTGGTGAGCACATGGAAATGGTCTGGCACCGCATCTGCCTAACTGGAAATGAGCTGGTTAGGAATTCCCTCCAACAAACCCCACAGCAGAGCACATGCACGTTCAGCTGGGATGCCTTGATTCACTTCTGTGGCCCTACAGCAATTTATACCAGCTCAGCCCTGTTTCAAGGGAAATCTATCAAGAGAAAGCTTCAGGCTGCAGGATACAACACAGCAATCTTATCCCAAGTAATCTTTCCTCAAGTGCACAATGCAGCTTCCTACAACAATTGACATTATATCACTACCATAGATACCCTTGGCTTGGTATGGAACAAAAGCACATTCCTGATTGTGTGAACATGGTTTCTCCAAAAGCAAACAAGGCCGATGTCAAAAAGGTTTAGTCACGTTCATGCCAGCATGAAGAATAATTCAACATTAGCATAATAAACTCTTTCAAAAGCTCATGTCTTGTAGGTGAGAAAAAAAGGAATAAAAGAAATAAAATGAAAAGAAAGCAGTAACAGATGTATGGGTGTAAGTGCCACCTACCAGTGTGCTCCTCTACAGCACTGCAGCACTAACGGCAGCATAACTGGAATCTCCTACTCCTGCACAGAGAATATCCTAAACTGACTTCAGTAGTAACCATTCCAAAGAGAAATAAAAATGTGAACTGTGGGGATGCTTTTTAATTTAATTTTAAGCTCTCCATGAGAGCATTCTGTCAAACAAATACTGAACACACAGGCTGAATTTAAGCATCCATTACTCTCTCCTCACACCAGTGAAAGAAGAATTCTGGAAGGAGGCATCTTAGTCCATGATAGGACACAGCTCACTTAAGGCCTTCCCACAATTTCTCACTGTGACACCAAAAGTCACTGACTGTTGTCTGAAGATTCTGTTTTTGAGCCCCAATTTCTTCCATGCCACCCACAGCTGCCAAACACTGCAAGGAAAGCAAGGAACCTCAGAGTTCCCTATGGGAATGGTTTACTATGAGTGGACACACTCTCCTTCCTAATTCCCCCAAACAGGCAGCTGGACACATTTACAGCTTCACGACAGAACAGCCTACACAACAAAGAAGAGGCAGCTAACAGAAACAAGAGGCATTTGGAAATACAAGAGAAAAATCCCAACTGGTAGGACAAGGAGGAACACACAGGCAGAACTGGTGTTTGTTTCCATGCACCTTTTCCTGTGCCTGCCCCTTCCTCAGCTCCATGCCACATTCCCCACAGCCCCTCCAGACCTTCCCATCACACCACTCATCGTGATGTTTACAGGATTGGCACTCAGCAGCTGTTGGAACATACAGCATTCTCTACAAACTGAGCCCCCTGATCCTGTGGATGCCACAGCTCACAGGCTGCAGCTGAGTACAGGCAGAACACACTTTAACTCACACACTCATCTGGGGGGTCTTTGGGACACAAAAGGAACATTAACTGTGACAAAGAACTTCTGTACCTGAGAGGCAGGAGCAGAAGAACTGCAAGTGACAGGTCTGAAAGGGGTTCTGGTTAAAAGACAAACAAAACACACCTCAACAGAGCCTGAGTCCCTGAACACCCTCCTACGATGGGCCACCACGAGTGGTCCCAACTGCAGTGCCACAGAAGATACCAAAATCAGGAATAGCACACTTTGCAGCACTGCAAATATGACCTTCAGAGCCACCTCAGACTGTGCTCTCAGAGTTGTGACACAAGAGATTACAGAGAGCAGAAGAAATTCCCATTTGGAGGTCAGCAGGCAAACCCCCTGCTGCAGATGGAGTGACCTTCATAGCTGTGGTCAGAGCATTACAAAACTGAACATTCCTACACTCAGAATTTCAGAGTATTTAGTTCATCCATTATCCTCAAGCAGACCTTTAAAGTTACTGCAGAAAGTCACTTTACAGTGGCTGTATGCTGGATCAGATCAACCAAACCATTTTTTTCCTTAGAATCTGCTACCCTGAGAGCCAGCAGTCCTGGATATTATCCAAAGACTATCAGAAAGAGGAACCAAGAGTAACCCAAACGAGCTTCCAAGGAGTGAACTCTCAACTCTGGATTTTGGAGGTCTGATGTCTCTTTTTCTGGAGAATCTCCTTTATTCTTCAGAAGTTAGATATAAAAACCTAGAAGCATGCTTGAACCACAACTTATGGAAAAGTTAGTATTACTTTCTTAAAAAATTTCATATGAGACCTTACATAAGCCTGGAAACAACTGTGAGTTTGACAGAACAGTTGTTAAGTGTAAAGTAATATTGTGAGAACATTAAGGACAAAAAAACCCAACTCAATTTTATATGTAGCTATATTGTTTATCATTGCCTGGTCAATGTGGATTTACATCCACTACCTGGAAGGAAGACACATACGCTACAGAGTCCCTTTTTTCCCTTTCTCTCTGTGGAGGACAAATATGGTCATAGTTTTATACCAAAGTAAAACCTGGCATGGCAAGGCAGGAAGGCATAACGTTCCCTGAAGACCTGAAACAAATCCTCAGGAAACACAAGGCAGGAGAGACAATGCTTTAAAAAAACTAATGAGTATAGAGAAATACCAGATATTATTAATACTTGAGTGGCAAATAAAGTATGTTCATAAGGTAAAATCCAGGATCTCAATAAATATAATACTTTATATGAGAATGGCCCATTGGATGCAATAAATCAAAAAGCAACTGAGGTGCAGATTTAAAGAATGATTCAGCTTGATAAAGAAAAAAAAAAAAAAAGTCAAACCAACATTCTATGATCCAATTTTTCTTGTAGATACCAAAAACATGGGCATTTTGGAGATGGCTCAATGACTGTCTCTATGATATATGTAAATAAATAGACACACATTAGGGTACAGTGGGAGTACTACCTAGTGGAGGTAAGAACTGTCGGGCAGGCAAGATGGGTCTAGCAGCTGCCTATTGTCTTCCCCTCTGTGCCTGCTTTCAGCAAAGTCACATGCTGAGCTGACTGAACCCTTATCTTCTTCCATCTGGAAGGACAGAAAAGCAACAGATCTTATAAAGCACCGCGCTTGAATTGCTTTAAAACAGTTACCATTGTTACAAGAACTTTCACAGGTCTGGTCGTGAGAGAACAAGGCATATTTACAAGGTCAAGAGGCACTTTTTATTTTTGGTGGATCAAAAATTTCTCAGCACCCAAGTGTTAAAAGTGTTTGGTCTTTTTGTGCTCCACAGATTACAAGGAAACCCAATTTGGAATCTGTCTACAATTCTTAGATTTTAGAGTTTTGTTTTCCCCCTTCTAACACAAAGGACCATTTCAGTTTGTCTTATTGCAGGTTATTCCACATGCCACAGGACAGACATTTCAACCCAACATTTAATCACACTGAAAAGCTGGGACTTTGAGGAACAGGGCATGTGTTTAATCCTGTACACTAAGTTAAGGGCACTGCAGGGTGTTTTCCTGAGCCCAGGTCCCAGCTGCCAATATTCTGATGCCACATGGACGCTTCAAAAAAGATATATATGGTTACTACTATTCCACAAATAAGTTAAAACTTGCTCCCTACTGTAAAACTCACTTTCTTTAACCCTTAATACACTGTATACCAAAATCCCAAGCAATTAGATTTAGATTTTTAAAGAAAGTATATAGGAATGTTGACATCTAATAACTTCACTGCCATGATGTTTTCATCACTTCTTTTTCTACTCTTTGCATCAAATGAACCTACAAATGCCAAATTATTTCATTATTTCCAAGTCATTAGACAAAAGTATCTTCAGGTAAGTATTATGTGCACTTTTGTGACTGAAGACAAATCCAAAATGGTGCATTCTTTACTCATTTCCTCATCTTCCTGCAACAGATTCTGTGGATTAGCCAACAGATCAGCACCAAGCTATGCTAACACAATGAATGGGCCTGTAAAGGAAGAGACTACCCTGGATCAAAGTGCAGCACATCAGGGTGTTCTAGTACACCTCACTAGTGGGAATTCATGCTTCCATTGGACAGTTTTCTTGGAAATTACACGTTCCTTACAGAAAGCACAGGCTGTAAAAGGAACAGAGACCTCTCTGCTCTTGGCACAGCTGGGCTGGGTCAGACCAGAAGGCTATAGGGGGGGAATCCTACAGAACAGGAGCTAGAGTTAAAAATACAGACAAGTAATGAAGGCCATACAACCAGGGCCTGGAGTTCTGGAGACAGCTGAAGAGCAGATCTGGACTGAGATGAAGGGAAAACCAGGCAGCAACAAACTCATGGGGCTGGAGATGGGGAAAGAACAGGGTTTGGCTGTGACAAGCTAAATGCTCCAGAGCCCTGGATATAACACTGTGCACTGACAGCCCTCTCTGTAAATAAAACCCTTTCTGGTGTCTTACATTTCCCCAGTTCTGTGTACAGTTCATAACACACTGTCCAAAGGTAGAAACTCTATAAACCCAGTTAATCCCATCAAGTAAGCAGTATTAAAACATCTGTCCTGCTCAAAGGTGGCTTAAGATTTCTGACAGTTCTTACAAAGCACAGGACATGTTGACATACATGCAGACAGAACGCCTTCTTTACAGATAAAAACATGGAATGAGATACAATGGGACCCAGCTAGTACCCTAAAACACATATTTCACACATTCCAAGAACAGGAGAGACAGCTATGGAGGAAAGCAGTGCTCAGCCAGATTCCAGCTAAGCACAACACCTGCACCTGGCCTGTGCTGCCTCATTTCCTCTTCATCCCAAGTTCCAAAAGGGACAGTGAAGTTTAGAAGCAAGACTTTAACAGGCACACACAAGACTGCAATTCTGACTTACAGGTATCACCTGGACACTTAGAGGATCCCCCTCAAAGATCTTAACTGTACATCACCAACATACTCAATATAAACTTGAACATTTTTTTGCACGCTGTGAAGCCTACAGAAATAAAACATTATTGCAACATCATACTTCTCTTTTAATTTGCATTCATAAAGGGAATCTCCTTTTGATTCCAAGAGAACAGGAAGCATGTTGGCAGAACAAAGCATAACTCAGTTTAACCTGGAGTTATGCTCCTTTTGAGACTTTTAATACATATTTACAAACAACAAAAACCTGCCAGAGTCTGTTCATCAACCTCCATGCATTCTGGAGTCACAAAGGATTCAGTCCGTGGGTGGGCATGTACAAATGAGGTGTGACAGATTAGCTGCTTTACAGCTACACATTCACCTGGCAGCTGTTTTGTTTCATCCTCCTACAGTTTTCCTTGCCTTCTTTGCCACATTGCTTTGGGAAAACCACAGAAACCAACCCATGCTCTTCCCTCCAAATTAGATTTTATTTAGTATAGTGAAGGGAGTACTTTCTGTCTATCAACTGATTTTCCTTTTCACTGTTTTAGGCAAGGATCCACAGGATAACTTCTGAACTTTGTCCAAAGACAGAATAAACTAGAGAAACCCAAATCCTTGTTTGCTTCTTGCTGCACTTTACAAGCTCAAGTACATATTAGAAAGCACCCAGTGCTCGTACTTCAGGTACTATTAGATACTCAAGTGCGAAAATTCTGACTTACAAGAGAATTGGATTTTCGTGATCATTTGTTACTCAGGGACAAAACAGATTTCACCTTTTTTCCAACCCTTCCCTGATTTTAATATGAAGAAAATTGCCTCACAAAAAACTTGCCTTACAAAAAAATGCAAGGGTTCTCCTGGTTTTAGCATTTTAATGGCTACAGTGCTGCATTCCTAGACAGCTTTATTTTCCTTTGACTATCCAGCTGCATAACCATTCAAATGTGCCTAGTTTCTGAAATTTTAACAGAATCTTCTGTTCTAAAACCTTTGGCGTAGATATGATGTGTGATGTAATTCACTTTAATAATTCATTGAGAAAACAGAGACTTCCATACACTTATCCAAAGTTTTTAAAAAGTAACTTGATAAACCAAGATATCTGATAAACCAAGAATTTTAAAAGCTAACTTGTAAAGGCTTTTGCAGAGGAACCTCTCCAATATGTTGCTAAGTTTAACAGCTTTCAAAAGGTATATTGTACTTCGCCTGTTTTAAAGCTATTAAGGGCTGAATTCAAAATAAAACAAAATAAAACCAGCCCACCACTATCCCCCTGGGGATTTGGAAATCCAAAGTGGTGTGTTCCACAGTGGGGTCACTAACACCACAACACAATGGCCATTTCAAGTTTTGCCTTGTAAAGGTATAGTGCACTCCCAGAGAAAATACAAAACTTTTCTCTTTTGGTTAAACAAACTGCAATTAAGTTCCTAAAATGTAGGTTAGTTGGTTCTCCTAGGCAACTATTTGTACATTTTTAACAACAAAGTCACCTTGAAAAATATTTAAAAGGAATCAGATCATTGCATTAATTCTTGCTGTAGGATGTACAAGTAGATACTGGTGGGATTGAGATTGAGACATTACTGATGCATATGAATGCTTAAGTCTTACAAAAGAGAATCAGCATTTGACAGCATTTCATGTGCTGAACTCGGTACATTTGAAGAGTTGCAGAATCATGTTTTACCTACACAGACACATGTACGCTTTGATCTTGTTTTGAGTAATTTTCTGGGACTTTGTAGCCAAATGCCTTTAGGAATATGTATCTATACACATTGAAAACAAACAACACTCACTTTATAGCTGCACAAAACAGACACAAAAAGCCTCAGCTGCACAAGGGTATGGACACACCCAAGCTTCAAACATTTTCTGCTCTTTCCACACAATTGAAAGCAAATTAAAATGGCCAAATAACTTGCAAGAAATTGCTGCCTGAAGTACATGGATCTTCCTGTCACAGCCTTATGAAGCTGAAATTATCCAGCATGCAAAAAGCACTGTTAATTTTTATCATAAAGAAACTAAAAGCATTATAACCATGCTAGAAATTACGGTTATTTAAAAATGGATGCAAGAACAGCTGATCTTTATTCTGAAAGTTGAGCATCATGCTAGGGATGTTTTTTCCTAAAAAAAGAAAAGAAAAAAAAAAAGTATGTCCAACACATGCTACTTAGGAGAAGCATTTGGCTCAGAAACACAGAGCAAAGCCAAGAAACCACCAAACTGAATGTTTCTGCACTAGAGGTATTGCCCTCTCACCCCACTAATATATATTCATGCCTCTTCCCATCTCTCTCAGCACTGGTTAGTTCACCTTGAGCATGCATAAGAGTTGATGAGGAACTGTCCCTCCTACTCTACCTAATTTTGCTCAGCTGATTCCTTGCCCTGGACAATGGCTGCAGTGCGATGAACTCGTCACTTAAAGCAACTCTGTTGGAGTACATCTACAATTGGACAGAGAAGGGATGGAACATACATGTCAGTAAGTAGCAGCAGTAATTTTCTGAGAGAAAGACACAGGACAACACATTGTTATTTAAGTGGAATACACATCATATACAGAACACAAGTCTGGTACCCTCAAGACAGCTCCTGGGATCATCACAGCCAGTCACTGTTTGGTAGGACCATTCTTAAAGTACCTTTGCTTTCATACTGAGAGAAAAGGCCTACACACTTTTACATCTGTGCTTTACCAGACACTTTTATTCTGTATTGCTTTCTCCCCTCAGTAGTGCTGTGATTTATCTTTACCCAGAGATTTATATTTTGATTCACATTTACCTTACTGTCCAATTCCTCCTGTAGGATTCTGTAACAGACCTATATTGAGAAATTGCCCACAAGCTACTTCAGGGCAACTGACCTAAGTGAAACATAAGACAGCTTTTCTTTAGGCCAGCAAAAAACCCTTGGAACCCAGCAAAACTAACATAAAATGAAGTAACACACATTCACCTTAAGTGCATTAAGGAACGTAAAATTAACCAAGCTCATTCTCTATAAAAAGTCAACTCATGCTTGCCTGCCAAATTTTTAATTTTTAGTTTCCCAAAATGGACGACTGAGATTTAAGTTGCTGTGCCAGAACAATATTTACATGTAAAAGCCTATCAAATTTCTCTCTCATATCAGTTGAATTTCTCTGCTCTCTTATGAGTAACTTAGCTACATGTAACATCTAACAGATCAGAGGCAAACTCACTCTCAATGCTATCACTTCCTACTAACAAAAAGATATAAAATCAAGGTAAGGCAGATTCCTACAGATAGAGTGAATTCAAAGCACTAAGTCGGGTAGGTCACACACAAACAATTTCTGAAAAATTAAAACAATAGGAGCAAGCATTTTCAGCTGAAAAACCTGTGTTTTGCTCACTACTGCTGGGAAGATTTTAGAATTTAAATGATGGCAAACAGAAACAAATAACCTAAATAGCTGCAATTTAAAAACAAGGAACTAGGTCATGTAACAATTTATCTTGCCATGACAAAACCACAGTAACTGTAAATCAAGCTTTTTCTTTCCCCCAATATGAAAATATACTAATGTAGTCCTACAATTAAAAATGAATGATTAAAAATATTCAGTTATACAGAGGGTGCACTTACACTATGAAAAATAATTTAAAAGGACAGTATACAAAGTTCCATATTTACTCCTTCAATGACTTCCACAGAAGTCTCTAGCATCAGTCATCACCCTCAGCATTTAGGACAAAGACATTCTCCAAACCCTTTCTATCTGAAAGTCGGTCTCTTCCTCTGCTTGGAAACAGAAAGACAAATATTTACCAGGATTTTTAAACACAAATGATGAGGTATGATCGTAAAAGAAGCATTCTGTCACTTCTTGACAACAAATGTGCTAAGCTGATCATCTGCTCCTCTTCAGTTACATCTACTTCCTCACTGCAAGAACAGTGAATGAAATCCAGTGGAGCTGACTGTCTCATTAAAAGCAGATTTAACCTCAAGAAAGGAACAAGGAGGTGCCACCTTTTTGCAAATACATTTTTAACTATAATTTCACTATCAGACACACAAAGAGAAACCATTGGCTGCTGAAGAATTTCCGGTCAAATCCCATTTCAGACACCTTGACTTTGCAGCATCAGGAATTAAGAATTTTCAGAAAAAAGACAGTATTTTGGTAAATAGAGACTCAATGGTGACTCTGTCAAATGCAAAGTAGAAAGCAAATAAGAAAAAAATTGACTAAAAGAGATGTACAAAGCAAAATCCCCATGGCCAGGAATCAAGCCATAGCCACAGGAAAGGTATTAGACATTCATCAAGATTCCTTCTTAAAAATAAGAGGCCCTACTGTGTCCTTGACAGCACAGCTGTAATGGAAGCAAATTGAACCCAAAAATTCTTTAGAAAGGACTCCTAAAGCAAGAGAATGCAGCAGGAAGTATATGGATAAAGGCAGGAAAAAAACATATGGATTTTTGGGTTTTAACTCAAGCACTTCAAGAACATGAAAACCTCAAGAACCACCCCAATACACTGCCAGACAGCAACAGCTGATGTACAACAAGGAAGGAAAGGGAATGTTTGATAAATATTGCCACTAGCTTTTGAAGGGGGAAAAAAGATAGGTAGGTATCATTGCCTATAGACACTCTAATCCAAGAAGTGCAGTAATGTGCAATCCAGAGTCTTATCAGGTCTAGCTGAACAGTCTTCTGAAAGTCATTGGTTATTTACCACAGCTTTTAGCTAAAAATTCCAAGACAGGAAAAAGCAGCCAATATTCCAGTTCTGAAAAGGGACTAATGGGGTATTTTGGCTAGCAGTAGGCTTGTCAGCATGATGCTGATCCTAGACAAATGAAGAGAACGTCTCACATGGATTTTTTTCTACCACACAAAATAGAAGGGTGATATAATTTAAGCAAATCAACGTGCACTTACATTAAAGTAATGACAAGGTTCAATGCTGAAGATAACAGCACTGATGCAGTGCAGTCAGGAGTTCTGTATGGCACAGAGCTCAGTGCCATTTCCATTAAGCAATTAGGACATTACAAAATTAATATGGCACACAGATGGACAGAAACTGCTAACAGGTTTCAGGCTGCAACTGTGCATGGGATATCTCTGACAGCTGGGTCCTTCATTCACTTTCACTGTTTCTAGCCCTATGCTAATTGACTTCTCATCAATGACCTGAAGGAAATTAATCACCACCTGCAGATGTAGAAGAAGCAGAAGACAACAGGTGATTGATGTATGTTATTCTGTAATCTGAACGGGGACTCATTATTTCCATACTTGGCACTGATGTCTGCTGTGCTGGAAATACTGTGTCCACTGGTGAAATCCAAAATTCAAGATGAGGTTGAAGAATGGTGAAAATTACAGGAGGAACACAAGAATGATGAAAAGATTCTAAAAGAACCTTTCTGACAGAAGATGCAAGTCCAATCTACCTACCAGTGCTAAAATTAACTTGGTCACAAACCTAACTGTGAATAAAACAAAAACTGTAATAGAAACCTTCTCAGGTTAGCAGAAAAAGTACAAAAAGATAAAATGTTGAAAACTGAAACCAGAGAGGCAGTCACTACTAGAACAATAGGTCAGGGTGACTTCTCCATAACTGTCTCTAAAAAGAAAACCCTCAAACAGAGATGAGATATTTACCTAAAAGACAGCCTAATCTCAACAGAATGATTTAAAGGATTGTTTTGTAGCCTGTGTCAGGCAGAAGAGAGATTCCATTACCACAGCATAACTTTAGACCTTGTCTATGAATCTGGGAAACCGCCACATGGGTAATTAGCTTTAATTACAGAATCAACAATCAAATGCATAGCATATGAAATGACTGAGATTTAAGAAATACTAATTAAAACAAGTTTTACTAAAGTAATTTTTAAAATTATTGTTTCCATCACATTTTAAGAACTATTCAGTGCCAATTACAGTGGCAGCTTCTAATACTTCTAATGCCTAGGAAAAAAGTAAGTTACCCTCTACAAAGCAGTATAAAAATGCACAGTATGATCCTTTCATACAGCAGCAAGCTGAGATGCAAAAGACTGAGTGACCCCTTCATAAATAATTCTATTCTTTTTGTTATCAATTACTTAAACATAAACATTACTGCCTTGTAAAATGGTGTCCTCACTTTTGTGATTTTAAATTAACAAGTGTATTTCAAAATGAGAACACTTCTCTGCATTAAACATGACAGCAATGTAAGAGGGTAACTATTGGTCAAGTTGGATACAAAAGCGTAACATTACCTGAGCTTTTTCAGTACTTGTTGGTTGCAGATGTCTGTACAGCACTTTCTTCACAACATCAATAAACAAACAAGCAACTACTATGAGGATTATGGCAAACCAAGCAGAACCACTTGACAACAGTTGAACAAATACAAAGTACATATCCTGGGTATGTAAAAATGGCCTGAAAAGTTAAAAGAAGTGGCAATTACTAAAAAACTTCTAGAAACAAGTACAGCACAGGCTGTCTCAAGAGTATCTTACTTTACATCAAGCAGTGAGACTCAGGATACAGAGTCACAACTGCACCATGTCCATGTAGAATTCAGCAACCTGTTGGACCTGACCTGCAAATAAACTCCAGGGAAAGAGAGTACTGAACTTCGGAGGAAAAGGTTCTGATATAGTTTTAAATTGAGTTGCAGAGAATCAATCACCATCCTATCCCTCCAGACTCCAAACTACAAGCAAAAATGCTTCACTTTACTGATTCAAACCCCAGCATCTTTATTTCTGTTGCAATTATTTAACTACTACATAGCACCTTTGGGCACCTATTTACTTCTTAAAAATGCCTTTACAGTCACAGGCTGTCAGAGTCAGGTACTGTGGGTCCTTGAGCACAGGACAGCAAAGCAGCACTGCTTGAATTTTTCAATCAGCAAAAGCAAGTGGCCAGTCTAGGTTTAAAACATCTTTTTCCACAAACCTGTCATAAAATTCAGAGCAAGATGGTAGAAAATAGTATTTCAGTGGTTTTTTTAGCTTAATCAAAATTACATGTAATAAAAAGGGGGAAACAAAAGAATCACTTACCAGATAATTCCCCCATAAAACAAGGAGAATATGAAATAAAATACAATGGATCCCCAAGTAACAAAATGGTTTATCCATGTCCAGAAGTGAGTTTCTAGTGCCATCTAAAACAAAGATAACTTCCATGAGCTTCTGTTTTCCACTCACTTCACAGAAAATGATAAATACCAGTCAGAACACACTTATGAACTTTCAGCCCAAACAATAAATATTGTTGCAACACACAAAAAACTAAAGAAAAATTTCAACCACTGTTGCAACTAAACGTAAAAGTCACTTATCTGGAATCCTCAAGAATCAATAACTTTTGAATAAATTTTAAATTATTCCTTTATTGCATATTTGCCTATTCATCCAAACACAGAGAGCAGTCGGAGTAATATCATACCTTCATCGTAACAGTTATAACCATAACGGTGAAGACCAAAGTACCAAATGTCCAGTTCCCAAACATCTAAGAAAATGGCAAGGCAAAAATCATGGAAGAAAAAAATATTATTAAGAGCATTCACAGTAGGAATCTTTTCAAGTCAGCTACACTAAAGAAATAAGACATAAGCTTGTGACAAGTAATCATCATGAAAAAAGCAAGGAGGATACAACACAAACTACTAGAAAAACTACAGCTTGTGATAAGAGCAAAATTAACAACCCACAAGTCATCTTTCTTCTTGGTTCAAAACAAATCACCACAAAAGCTACATGAAATATGGAAAAAAAAGGCCAAAACAGTAATATGAAATGATAGGAAATGAAGATACCAATTTGATCAATTAATTATAAGCGTCCATAGAAAGGAAACATTGTGTGGAAGGTATTCACTTTAAGTGCAAAACACTTTTGAGTTTAAACACTTCCAGATAATTTTAAACATGCAGCATCAAATGAAGGTTCACTTTTAACCCCAAGCACAATTCTACAATTCAAAAATAATGGTGCCATTGTATTTTAGAAAATTCTAAGGAAAAGACACTTTGTTTCAAGGCTAATAAACACAAAATTAAGCTTCAATTCTGAAACACTAAAATCTGTCACTTTCGTATTCTCTTGTGCACATAAATTAAACTATCAAAACTCTGAACAAGGTCTACAACAATAAAATCTCAGCTCTGACAACCAAGCAGGGATGCTGAGGTTGTATCTATCTATGCACATGCTACTCAGAACTGCCATTCTACACCAGGTCCAGCCTAGAACCAGCTGGGGGACCACAGGGAAGATGTTGCTATTTCACAGCTGGTTTTGCCACTGACAAACTGAACAATGACTGAATCCTCAACTCTGTGTTTACTGGTAGCAGACTAAGCAAGCAAGGAGGAAGGGACCACATGCAGAGAGGCAGTCAGGGTCATCCTAGAGCTGATGTGTCAGTAGAGCACAGGGGCTCGGAACTGGGATTCACACAGTTGTAGTTCTTGTTACAGAGCTCTGACAAAAACATCCCAACAGCCTGAGGACAGATCTCACAACTGCTTCTCTCATCTATATACAAGGTACAAAACTGAGGCAGCCATGAGTCTGGATTTACTGATAATTTTAAAGATCTTTGTTATAACATGCCTTCTTGAAGCCTTGGATTTACTTGTCCCACCAACAGTAATGGTTGACAAGTAATGTGCTTGTTGTGAACTGCTGCAATATTCATCTTAAAAGTAAAATTAAACTTCTTCTCCTGAGTGACCTGTGAAAGAAAGTGTCTTTGCTAACGCTGCTCTCAATGGTCACAGAGTTAGAACACAAAACATGAACAGGTTCTTGCCACCATTTTATTTTTGAACATTTACACTGTGGATGCTGCATCCTTTAATCCTAAGAAGTAACAGATACAATATTTTGTATCTCCTCCTCTTCTAAACTCTTACCATTTGCCTGTTAGGTTTCAATATCTGACGACATGCACAGCATGAAAAAGGGGGGAGAAAAAAGAACTAAAAGATCAAGTAGTTGCACAATGTGTTGAGGTAAGCCTAACAAAGCACCAGCATTAACAAATTATTTACAATCCCTCCTGTTCTGCTGTGCTCTGAACTGAGAACTTGGAATGGAAACGTGAGGCCTTGCACTAACACTACCCTGTATCACAGATCTTTACAGGTGATCACTTCTTGAGGACTTATTAAGAAAGCACTTCAGCAGTGCACAAAATCCTCTTGCCCTTAATTTTGGCTTTTCCAGGCACACATTAAGTTTGCAAGAAACTTTATGCAATGCAGATACTTCACTGCAACACAGTTCTACCAGTTCTAATCACCACCATTTAGCAAATACAGAGAGGCAGAGTAACTAAAAAAATCAGGAAAGTCTTAGAATTTATTTGAAGTCATATCACATGAGAAGCTAAAGGGAGCTGCCAATTCCCCAAACCAAACAGTTGTTACTAAATACAATGAAAGAAGTCTCTTCCTGCCCTGTGGACATTTACTAAGCAATTTTGAAGTGAGGTGCTTTGACAACTGAAGATGAATGTACCACAGGCACTGATTCATAGTCTAAAATTACCTCATTACAAGAGTCCTGAAGGACCTTTACAACTGACAAGAATTTCAAATCCCACAGCTTGTAACAAATGACAAGAGAGGACACACTCATACCTCAGCTGGAAAGAGATGTTTTAGTCTAAAGCACAAGTATTTTAACATTCTCATCAAATATCTGATGATGGAAGGAGTGCTCCAGGTGGCTGCACCATTCCCCCTTCACTGTTCCTCCCTCCACAGGAAGGCTGCCAACCACCAGCTCAGCCTGCAGCCCCTCAGGACCATTCTGTTCACTTTCCATACATCACTGTATTTCTGACTAAACTTCCTGAGCTCACGCCCACTCCCTGGCACCAGGTGACCCCTGGGAATTCAGCAGGATGCTGGTTTTGTCCCTTGTGCCATAACTTGCAACTCTGCCAAGTGCTATGAGAATTGGCAAGTTCTTCATGCCAGTATTAAGAATGGCATAATGAGAAGCAAATGTATTTTCCCATTACTACCCATGTTTAACAAAGGAAAATCAGTATCTAATTGTTCTAAATTGAGTTAACTAACTCAGAACCAGGGGAAATAACGAAACAGACTTGTAATGGTTTCATTCAAGCTTTAGAGTTTTTTTGTAAACGATTCTTCCTGTGAATTTTAACATCTTTAAAACAGAAAGTGTCAAATTAGTATTTAATGATTTCATTAAGTTATAGTCTTAAAAATATTTATTGAATAAAAAGCATAATTTAAAAGCAGCTTGCACCACTAAATTAAAAAAACATTCTGAGTAATCCAAATAATATATTTTCAGGAGAAGCTTTAACACTTTTGTCAAGTTTCAGCCTAACTTTATAACAGTTACTGAAGAGAAACCATTGCTTGACACTGCAATTAAGTCCAATTCAAAATGAGATTTGAATGAATGAATATAAATTCTCATTTGCTGAAATTATGAAATACGATTTTGACAAAAACAGTTTACAAAATACAACGAAGTTTAAGACAGCCATGATACACCTATTACCTTGAAAGATATGTTTTTCAGGGACATATGCTTTCTGACAACACCTTACAATTTCTATACTAAGAAATGTTACTCTTGAGAGCATACACAAATACTGAAAAAGAATCTTTGATAATTATGTAGTTCATAAAACCAAAATTTTTCCGACACAGGAGGATTTTTCTAAAGAAAATGAAGAAATATCACCAAAAATACAATGGTAGAATAACACTTATGATATTGTACCTGGCCGTTTCCCAGCAGAGAAGTGTCTTCTCCCATTAGAAGATATGAGCCATAAAAGAAAACAAATGCATGGAAGAAGCCCAAGATGGTCCAGTAAAGAAATGGTTTAAACCCCAAATGGGCATTTTTACTGATGTCTCTGCAGAAACAAAACAGATTTTGGATTTCACACTGCCTATAACCATCAGCGATCCACACTGCATGACTGCTACTTCTCTGAATAAATGTAACTTTCAACTGCACTGAGACACATTTAACAAATGCTGACATATGAAAAAAATACATAAATCACGGGCAAGAAAAGAACTCTGAGCTCTCATGATTTGGCTCTGCTTGAAGCAGAGGTCACTAATGGCAAGGGTCTCTAATGGGTCAAATTCAGAATAGCACAAACTAGAATTCTTGTTCCTGAAGGTGGAACTGTAAGAGGAAGAAAAATCCACATCTCCTGATACTTACCCCTTGCTCTGCTTTAAAAGACCTTTACAAAAAGAGAAACATCAGAGAGACATCTCTTTTTTACAAAAATATCTACTTTTTTCTCCAAAAAGCAGTATGCAGTGCAACATGCTACCACTGGGAGGACATCTAATTCTACAGGAAATCACTTCTACTCTTAGTAAAGGACTTTTTTGTGGTGATTCCCCAAAACCATGGTGTCCTAGTTTTTCATTTTCCTGTCTGAGTGATTTTCACCTCCTACATGTAATGGAGGGGAAGGCTGCCAATCATGTAAGCTGACCAAGTGCTCAATGCTCTTCCACTCTTAACATGGCTAACATAAAAAAGACACTTCTCTAAAAATACTCCTTTAAATTAACTTTCAGGATGAGAACTATGTAGCTTCAATTCTTCCTCATCAAGATAGCTACTAAAACCACCTAAATTACAGATAAATATTGTATAAATGGCTAATAGCAAATCCAGAGTTGTGCAGATGCCACTGTTGCTTTTCAGGATGTGCCCCTGTGGGAATGGATGCAGGACATACGTACCTGTAGAGCACAGGTTTACTCTGCAATACATGCGGGTGCACATGCTGCTCAAAAAGACTGTAGATGAGGACAGGCAGGGAAGTGAAACAAATATTGTACAAAGTCAGGTATACACTGTCATAGAGCGTCTGCAAAGGAAAGCAAAACATATTCTATTTCTCAGAAAGACAGAAAGTGTTTGTATTTATTAAGATTTATCAGCACACTAATAGCAGCAAGATTGATTACTTACATGAATTTGCTAGTTAGGAAAACAGCTGTACTCATATAACAATCTAATAACATCAGCTATCAAATACAGAAAATGAAGCTGGGCATTTGCTAAGTGTAACATCTCTACTGATCCTCGTGTCACTCTTTCCTATTTTCTTAATTAGGGACCCCAAGTGTTTCACAGACATTTACCAAGATGTAAGGCATGCAGTACTTACTTGTTGTGAAAACAAACAGAAGAACTGATATAAAAATTGTGGTGTAATAAAGCACACATTCTGAAATAAAGACAAGTGAAGGAAATAGTTAATCCTCAGTACATGCCTCACAGCCCTAAAAGAAATTGCTAACTCTTACAAGCTGATAACAATACACAGGAGGAGCGTAAAGCATTTCAGCATTTTGCTTGGCAAAGTAAAGCAATATGCTTTGCTTGAGAGCATATTTTGTTTGTTTGTCCTTTGGACAACGAACCTGAAAAGTATGAACTTAATTATATGTGCTTGATGAGCACATCTCACTATGGAGTCTAAATAGTACTAAAGTAGAAGAAATCCATTCATTTTCCCCTCAGTTCCTTTTTAAGAATTAAAATAGAGTCCACATTTCTTTCAAGAAAACTGTGCCCTGCTCATTGTGAGTTTGTTGCATGGGAGCAAACAAAGCAGAATCCAAAATATAACACCATGCTATTGCCTTTAAATGAAAGGAAATAAAAAGGGACTTGGGAGCTAAAGCTGAAATCCCAGATAAAATTCCATGAAGATGGTGAGTTTTGACTTGTTATGAAAACTGATGACCAAATAAAAAAAACCAAAACCATCCCAACCAACCAACCAACCAAAAGCCCTGCCTTGAGAAAACAAACACATCTGCCTCTCGGCCTAGACAAACTCACTGTGGTACCTAAAGCCTATTTCTAGGTGGAAAGACTGAAAAATTTCATAGTTAAACTACTGCATTTGGTTGTAAAATGTAAAATAAAAAAGCCCAGAAAACATGTTTGAACAAAGATATTTAACCTGATCCTGACAAAAATCTCAGATCTGAAAAAAATTTCTTACTGGGGAAAAAAACTCACCTTATAAAAAAAGTACTGTACAAGGGTTGCTATTCTAATATAGTAAAAGTGCCCATGAACAAAAAGCAACTTGGAGAGGAATTTAAACCGTGCTATTGCATAGTCACTATTTCTTACAGCTTGCCTTCCTTCCTTGCCCATGATTCCTGTTTGGGGGAAAAAAACACAAAACAGGTTAAGTATAACAAAAACTCAAATTTAAAAAACCCAACAACATACATCTAAAGCTACAGTTCTGTTTTCTCGCACTTCAACATTGTAAGGACTTCAGCTGCTTTCTGTTGCAAAAGAAGACATTAATTCTCACACTTACATCTAAACGAAAAAGCTCATTTGATGCTGCTTCAAATATTAAAAAGCCTCTATTGCTTCTGACAAAATCAAGTTACCTATGCCAACATGTGCCTCCTGGATCATGCTCACATCATTAGCACCATCTCCAATTGCTAACGTTATGGGCTTCTCTGGAGAGGTTTTTAACAGTCGAACTACCTGGAAAAAGAAAATGAAACACTCTCAGATTAGACAGTTTACCTACAAACCAATTCCCAAGTATCTCAGTTAGCTGCATATCTGTAGATATAATTAATATGTTTTATGAACATGCATGTTTGGGTAAAAAAAAATCTTTGGCATATCACATGCATATGTTAATTCCTTCTTTAGAAAAGCTGCCTTTTTTGGAGCACAAGCCTGATTTAAATATTTTATCTGCCTTGAGCCTATTTTCCTGTTCTTATTTCATCGCTCTTTTACAACTCTTAGTTTGGAGCTTTATCATACAAAACAAAGTCAAGTCAAGTCACATTTGGAACTGAAAATTTACTTACTGAGTAATACAATTTTAGTGCCCTTTAATAACCCAGATTCTTCATATTTATAATTAATGGAACTAATCCAGGTGAAAGAAGAATTTGAAAAAGCAAATGCATTAGCTAAAAGATCAATACACTGTTATTAAGGAAAATAGCTTCTTTCTAATGCAACTTCATTATCACCAAGGGGTATTCTCAACTGACAAAGAAACAAGAAAATATGACAGAATGAGGGAAAAAATTGTTGACATGCAAGGCCCTAAAATACTCAGAAGAGGAGCAGTGGTATCAGATCTTCAATGTAAGTGTCAATAATATTCTAAACACAGAGGAGTTAGATGAGGTTTTTGGTTAAGGTGAATTAGTGATTCATTAACCTCCCACAGAGCTCTAGCTTAAGACAGAAGCTTCACTAATTCACTTGTAAAAGGGCTGCAGGCAAAGGTATGAATGCAGATCAAGAGGTTTTCCCAAACCAAGAAAATAAATATGTATGAAAAACATTTCCCCCCTCAAGTTCCAGAAACCCCAAAGTGGAAATACCAATGAAGCAACTGCATGAGGTTAAGCAGACACAAAAAACTGTATTGGAGTAATTGAGTCGTAGCTGACAGTGTCAGGGCCATTGATTCACAGGAGTGGGAATTCACTTCACACGAGGAACACAACAGTGATGAAACACAGCCCCCAGCCCAGAGAAATCCACCTGATTGTGGGAATACATTCCCTAATTGCAGGTATTAATATTCATGTTTAAAGGTTCCCCATTCCTAAGGGGTAATTATTTCAAGTACATTTAGCATTAGATCCTAGGAATCAGCCCCAGAGAGGTAACAAGGCTGCAGGACATCGCCCAGATAAGTCCTCTGAAGATCCCCAAGGCCTGGGTAATTTAGACAGACAACCATCTCTGTGAAAAGGTCAAGGCAAATCCTCTGGCAAATTTTAACAGCAGCAATTGGCAGCAGCTCCAAAGGACTGACATGATGATGTTTAAAAAAGGTTTTGAGTCATAAAACATACCAAAATTAGTAGTGAGACTGCTAACCATACATTAACACTCATTATAATTAAAGATGCAGGAAATATTAAGCTGAGTTCCAGCTTAATCTTGGAATAAACCTTACAAAAAGGCTGCCTACAGCAAAAAATCATGTGCTAGACTAGACTAAACTTCCCTGCACTTCAAGTTGTATGGCATTTGTCTTGGTCATTTATATACTTCAATGTTTGAAACTAAAAAGTCACTGCTATCAAAATTACATTTTACTGTACTTCATGACTCAAGACAGGAAATAATATCCATTATCTGCTGGAGAGGAGAGGAATTAAGGAAAGCAGTACAAAACATAAATCAAGTTAAATGACAAAATAAGAACAAGGACCTGACACTGACAAGTAACTGCACCTTAAAGAAAGAGGATGGCAAAAGTTTCAGCTAAAAGAATGTACAGACTGGACATATCCAACAGATTGGTTTACTCTGTGTAGCTACAACTTCCTTTTAACATTTTACTGAAACTAGCACTATACCAGGTGAACAGTTCTATACTGATTTGATTCTAAAGACTACATTAGAACTCTGGCTAAATGCTGGAAGCAGGAAGAGTGACCTCAAAACAGGTAAAAAAGCTACAGTAAAATAGCCTGCCCTCTTGCACATCTAGTACCTCACAGAACAGTTTCCTAGTGCTTTAAGGTAAAGAGATGCCTTTTCATGAAGAGAAAACTTCAAAAGGAAAGAATATTACAGTCCTTCATAGCTTAGCTTTCTGGAGTAAAAAAAAAAAAAAAAAAAAAAATCACAAAATCTGAATTTGAATCTCATCCAACAGGTATTTGAGTAAAATTCAGTACATGTGAAGGAAAAATGGTATTAGATGAGAGCATTAAGGCAAACCTCTACTGAAGACTAGGTCTTGGCTTCCCTTTTACTTCCTCCTCAAACTTGGGTATTTTAAAAGAATTTAGAGAAGCACAGTTGCTCCTTACAGGTTCACAAATTTTCAATGCAGCTTTTTTGGTTTGGAGAAGTGATGGAGCAGCTAAGGCAAAAGCATGCAGGTGATCAGGTGAGATGCTGCCTTACTGAACACTCGAGGCAGAATAAAGATGAGCTTGGGGCAGTATTTTGACTTCTCCATTCACTTGCAAATTTTCAAACACACATGTAGAAACTTCCGAGCAAATTACTCCACACCAACTGAATTTAACAAGGATTCGGAAGTCAAAAAAGGTCAGACAAACAAACAAAACCGTTTCAGAAATCCTTGCCTCTTCAAAGCATAATAAAAATACTTCAAAGGCAATCCTGATTACACTCTCACTTACCTTTGCTTTCTGAAGGGGTGCCATGCGACAGCACAACACTGCAGAACAGTTTTTGCAAACTTCCATGAACAGTTTTTCATGTTCCCTGAGTGCAAGAGAGAGGCTGGTCCCATCCACAACCAGTCCATGCTGGATAACATGGTCTTCCTTTATTCTATTTGGGGACAAAAATGTTGACTTTGTACTGGTGTTAACAGTAAAATTCCAATTTTGCTATAAATTATGTTGTTGGCCAGACAATAAGCAAAGGAGTTAATCTGTCAGAGAGACTGCTTCTTCCAGCCTGTTTTTATATTAATAAATAGTTTTTTTAAAAGGCAACTTCTTTGTTTGGCACATGCATCAAAGAGACTGCCATAAAATTTAAAAATGAAAGCAACCCAAGCTAAGATCATCACTGAGATAGTGACATGTCAGGTATTTTACCTCTTGGCTAGCTGCCTCAGTTGTTCTGCACAGGTACTGTCTGACTTGTGCTGCACAAGCTCAAGGATGTTCATGGTTCTGTGAAAGTGTCCACAGGATAAACTGACACTAACAGCTGTTTCGTGCTTGTCTCCAGTGAGCACCCACACTTTGATACCAGCCAGCCTGAGGGCTTCTATAGTTTCTTGGACTTTCTCTTGCAGTCTAGAAACAAGAAAAATCTTAAATAACCAACTGAACACTTTACAAACAAAAGAGCTCACACTGTAACTCCATGTTACCACTGTAACCCCACTGTCATGGTGAGTTAAGTCTCCCTTTCCAATGTTACATGTATCGTCAGAGAATCATAGTCTGGCAGATGATATTCTGCTATCAGCAACAAAACAAAGGCCTTGATGAAACAAAAACTAAACTTCAATCCCGCTAAGGGATCAAAACCTTGTAATAAGCATATCTTGATTTAAACTAGGCACCATCATTGCACTTGAGAAGCTTCAGAACAGTCCACAGTAATTCCTGGCTACTGTGGTGCACGAAAAGCTTCTCATGCCCCATGTGCTCACTTCAGTGTGCAACACACCCTGTGACCTACAGAGCACAAGCAGAAGCAGAATGCTTTGCAAAGGAGCTGTGTGTAGAAGCTTTCCCAAGGAATTTGCTGCCACACTAAATATTTACTGCAATTGTTCCATTTCACATACATGAAAACTCTCCTGATGCAACACACACTGCATCATTGCTATTATAAAAGAATCAGTTGGTACTAGTTTTGTTTTGAATGTGCCTCAATCCAAAGGTAAATATACTAAACAAGAACAGCACAGAACTTTTGGTCATAGTGGGAGAGTTTTTCACACTTCGTATTTCAGGTATAAATCCTAAACTCGCTGGGTTTGAGCGTAGAGAGCAGTAACTCCACTGCATACTTGTCTTCTACTCCTGTAGCCCCAAGTAATTCCAGATCCCTTTCTATGAAGTTGAACACATCTGCTAATCTCTCTTCCCGCTGCTGTAAGGCAGTCCTGGCCTCATGAAGGCGTTTGCCAATTTCCTGGTACTCCTCCGGTGTGAATCTTCTGTAGGCCACGCACAAAGTTCTTAGGCCCTTCTGTGAGAAAATAAAAGACTACATTCAGAGTAGACAAGATTTCCATCTAAGAAGATGTCACCAGCAATTTTTTCACTACAAGTCACAATTCATACTGCATGAATTTCCTTCTGATCAGCTGAGGCTGGGAGCTGGGCAAGCACATACACTTACCAAAGCAAATTCATCCACATGTATCCTTGTTTTGTCTATTTCTCCACTCTTGCTACGAGGAAGAATGGAAGACTCTGCTCCCTTTGTGAACAAAAGCTTCTCCCCTAGAAAGTCAAATAGAACTAAAATTAAAAATAATGCCATTTAGGAAGCTCTCAAGTGCTGCTTGTGCAATTTGTGATCACCTACCTGAGGGACTCTCTACAATGACACTCATTCGTCTGCGATTTGGATCGAACTCCAAAACATGAAGCAATTTATACCTGTATTTTGTGTTTTAAAAGAAGGAACGGGAAGAAAATACTTTTAGAAATAAATTTCCAAAGACAATTACTTATAAATAGACTCTTACACCACAGACCTTTCCTCAAAGTGTCATTTTTATACAGAAACTCTGAAAGCAATGCTACCACTACTGAATAACACTGTTCATTGTTTTTTATCAGTTTATATATGCTTAACTCCATTCTGTAAGAATAAAAGGTTCTTCTACCAACAGGAATAGTTTCCTGAATACTAACTTGACATTCGGAGATTACAAACAGCTCTTATCTATTTCTTCATCCTTCTGTTGTTACTTCAAGTATAACTTTGGAAACTGTATTTTGTTTCTGACATTTGTAAAAAATCTTCACTGTCAAAAAAAGTGTGTGTGCCCTGGTAAGGGGACTAGTTTTTGTTATGTTACCACTAGCTTAGAAAATTAATTTTAGACATTTAACTTCAAAGTACTGCCAACTAGCTGACACAGATCAGATGGGTAAAAGGAGTTACACAGTTACCGATAATTTGTACTCATTTTGGGAAAGTTTAAAATATCTAATTAGATTATGCACTGATGAGACTGATTCTGGGAATTTCTAGAGCTGAAACAAGGCTTGAATAAGCAATTCAGTTTCCCAACTCTGCTACAGTCTCAACCTTTGAGGAATGGGTAAAGATACAAACTGTTACAACACACACCTACACAGAGTAACTCACACAAAATTCTTGCATCTCAGCTACAATTGGTAAGGAATAAGATGCAAGGTGTCTTGAAGACATCAAGGGAAAAGCATTAAACAGAGCACGCTGTGGAAAGGCAAGGTTTGCTTATGAACAGAGAGGATTAAGAGGAGAACATTACATTAATCTTCACTACTGTTCTGTCCTTCAAAATAATCAAGGAATAAAAACAAATACCTCTCTGGTTTTCCAAGACTTTTTACTTCCATATTGTCTCCACTAATTCCAGTAAATACTACTCCAACCCTAAAAGTAAAGGAAATATACATTTAATTATCACTTTAGACAAAATGCCTATTAATGGAGGGATGGGAAGATGGCAGGGAAAAAAAGGAGAGACTCTTACACCCCATTACTCTTCTCTGCTTCTAGGGCAAAATAAGAATGCCCATTTCTGCAGTATTTTATTCACATCATACTCTGACCACTGTATTTTCTCAAGTATTTTCATAAATATTTCAAATCATCACTTTATAATACACCTAGGGGGTTGTGTATTTCACATTTGAATGGTTTCCCAGTAAAGTGTCAGTGCCAGGCCCTGGGCTTCACCAATGTCCTGAGCCATCTCTCCCCATGGACAGCCTGCCCTCGCAGGCAGATCCTGTCTCAGACAGTCCTGGCAGGGCTGCTCACCGGCTTGCAGCTTCCACTAAAGCCTTCTCATCTGGTGAAGAAGCGTAATATTCCAACGGGGATGTTATTCCGTTGGCATGCCAGGGACCATCAGCACCATCTGTCTGATCTGCATTGATCTGCACTGTATGACACAGACAAACTGCTTTCAAGAAGAGCTCTTCCTCTTTCACCTGTAAGAAAGAAAAAACTTGATTTGTAACATTTACATAACAACACAGTTTTGAACACACTTAATAAAATGTTTTTACTTAAAAATCTGTCAAGCATTTAATATTTAATAATCACATCTCAACATGTTTAATAAATATTATTTGTTCATTAACACTTAAAAGCTTCTAACTATTCAGAAATTCTGATTTATGTTTGGTGCTTGTCTTTTTTATGTTAATGGTACAAGAATATTTCTCTGAAATAAAACACTTTCCATCTAGGATGACTAATGATGGGAAAACCAAAGAGCCTTACCAAACCATGCCTATTTCCATCTGGAGAATCTTCAGAAAATCCCTCTGGAGTTAGTTTACCATTGACCTCTTGGTACTTTATGCCATTAATGGAGCACTCCCGAAACTGCATCTCATTTTCAGTTAATGTACCAGTTTTGTCTGTAAACACATACTCTACCTTTTATAAAATAAAACAAAAAAACCCAGACTTGGAATCGCATGTACTTGTTAGAAGAAAAAAGATACAATAATATCCACTCACACTCTATTATACACATTTTTTAAATCATATAAGAATTTTAACTTCTGCCATCACATCTTTGTACCTTATTTTAAAATTAATCAGAAATCAAATCACAGGTAACAAAAAGTCTGCAATAACAGACTTTAGTACTGAAAACTAAGTAGAAAATAGGTTAAAAAAACCCAACAGACAACATATTTTTTACTCTACCTGTCCCAATTCCTCATTGAGGTCTGAAGTATTTACTTGTGCTCTCTGGTTTGTTTCTTCATGATAGAGGTCAAGATCCCAGCCAATAAAAAAAGATCCAAGAAATTTCTGCATCTCAACAGTCACATAGAGTGAAATAGGTATGATAAAATTGTAAAGTACCAGAAAAGCAAGAAAATCTGAAATAAACCTCAGAATCTACAATAGAAAAAAACAAAACATGAAGATTACCACAGTGATCAGGTGAAACATGGTGACTTAATTAGGCTTCAATATGCATGAAAAATGACAAACTGGGAGAGCCAGAGAAGCCCAAGTCCCACGTACACATGAGAGAGACAACACAGGCATTTGCAGGTTGCCCCAGTAACACGCCTTCACACTGATGCAAAAAGTCTGCCTTAAGCTGTGACTGGAGGTTTCAATTCACAAGTTCATTAATTTTTATCTCTCTACTGAATGTCAGGAGGGCTGCCAATTAATACTAATTGTCATGGTGATTCTGATTTTGAACTCTGAAAGAGTTTGGTCTGAAAAACGAATGTGTTCCCCATTCCATCAAACAGCATGATTCATAAAAGCTTTTCTACAGAACCCTGAATTGTGAGGCAAACAAGTGATTTTCCATGCTGCCAGAGGAATCTGCAAGTACTCTGTTGTTTCAGGACAGCAAAGTCAAGAGGGCTCCTGTCTGCTGGCATTCCCCAGTGACTTGAGTGATCCAGACAACACGAAAAGAAAGGGATTTCTTTTATGCCTCTTCAAATCATTGTGTTCCACACACACATTCCAGGCAAACACCTATGTAACAGGATAGAAACTTCTCTTTACTAGGTATGATAATTTTAACAAACTCTAAAATGCAACACTACAGTCTCTTTTTCATCTGCACAACAAACTCAGTATCTAAATTGTACTTTGGGAAGACTCTTACCAACACTTGAATACTGAGCAAGAGATTAGAGATGACAAAAACCAGGCCACCTCTTTTAACTCCACCAGATATTGGTGCAGGAGAACATTTTAAATAAAGGAAGCGTAAAAGTAGTCAACAATTTGCAAAGTTAAATAATGTCTGTTCTCCCTCATTAGGGAGCACTGCTGTCAGTATTTAATAAATAATTAAAGTAGCTGACAAAAACTCAGCAAGTTCTGTGCCTAAAGAGATCTTCCAAACTAAACCAGAGAAGACAGATAGAAAGTGTGAGCAGTAATTCACCTAAGAGAAGTAGCGACAATCACTTAAGTTAGAGAGTTTCTTCAGCAATGGCAAAGGAATAATCTGCACACACAGGAGGAGATGGAAAGCACTTTGAGTAAGGATGCCAGCATGCTGAGAAATGCAAAGCAGATTGTGGAAGTCAACATGGCAGACAGAAAAACAAAGACATGACAGAAGGAGAATGACACTGCAGAAACAGATATGGCTCTCTACATTCCTGATGGCAAAGGTAAAGGAATGGAAAGATTGAGGAAATACTTATCCCTGTTCTATTCAGAACTGAAAAACTCCACAGGCTAGACCAACTTGCATAGCAATTATTTCAAATTAAGCCCCTGAAATACTTCGGACAAAGGTAGACTCATACAGAAATAAAAAATTAAACAGAACACAGAAAAATACAGACTAATTGAAAAGAGACACTTTTCAGAACCACAGATTTCAGAAACACTTTAAAGTATCCCTTCACCCTCTTAAAAAGAACTGAGAAGGCAAGCAGGAGCTTGAGCAAAATTACAGCCTTACGAAATTGCCCAAACCATCCCAACATCACAGAACGTACAAAATTCCTGAAGTGTGAAATCACTGCAATAGAACATACATAAGAACAGCCATTCTCCTCCTCTTTTCCTTTATGGAATGACAAAAGACATCCTAAAGAACAATAACTAGAACATAGACCATCAGAAATATGTCCTAACAAAGCCTTTTCAAAAATTTTCAAAAAGCTTGGTCTTTTAATAAAAGGAAGAAAAAGTTCAACCAGTAACAGAGATAGAAATATTTCTACACAATGGTGAGGCTACATGGGACTAACTCTCTCAAAAATCACTGAGACAACAGCACACAGACTGGCAAATGGATCATGTGGTGGTTACACACCGAATAGACACATAATATACATTACATCGAGTGTATACTGGTTGAGTGTTCCTCAGATACACAACTGGGCAGAACTAAGTTACCTTACTGCTGTTTCTTTCATGCTCTGTTTTTTCATTATACCAAGGTTCATCCCATTTCTCTTCAGCTTGCCATGCATACTTTAAAATAGTGCTCAAAATGGCTTCAAAGAGGAGGATTATTAGATAAATAATCAGAAAGGAATTCATGGACCTATAAAGAGGCAAAAAAAAAAAAAAAAAAAAGCAAGCAACTTCAGTTTTACTTAATCTGTTGACACATTGTGGTTACATGACTTGATCAAAACCTTGTCGGACCTTTTTTAAAAAGTGTATCCTGTGCTTGATATGGATATAAACTTTCTATGTGACAAGCAAGCAACAGAATGGGAAAGAAATTCTACATCTAAGATATATGAAGACTAGATTAATGTGCAGGAACACCCCAACACCTGACTTGTGTCACACCTGCAGTCCCAGACTAGTGGGGCTGACTTATCTTCTCTTTTTCCCTGAGGACCTTGCAAGGCTGTGAAGGCATTACAAACAAGCACAGCAGAAACCCATGGCTGCACCTTTTCCCCAGCTGGAAGAGCACTGCCATGGGCAGCTGAGTATTTAACTCAGGCCAGCCTACAGCAGGATACAGTCACACCTGCCTCTGTGTTCAGTAACCAGCCATAGCCAGACCATCCTTCCAGCCCTCCTTTGGTAACTGAACTTCTCTTGTGCACACTACAGTTAAGTTTGCACGTATGTTTGTTGTTTGTATGTAGCTATAGAGGAATAATCAATCCCACATTTGCACAAGAATGCCAGGGGGCTCTCTCAGATTTTTAGTAACTGGAATAAAGGAAACATATCAGGACTCTTTTTCCTTTTAAAATAAATCATGAGATTCAATATAAATATCTACCATACTAACACCTATCCTGCAACAAGGAGCAAGCTTGGGTATTTCCAATTTGTACACTACTAAAGGATGAAATATCAAGAAATGGATTTTATCTTTATAGCTTCCTACTGCAAGGCAAGGCAATTAACACTCTCTTCTCTTTGCCTACAACTTAATGATGAGACCACCAGGGTTTTAAGATTACAGAGGAAAAACTAAGTTAAAGTTCTACAAAAAAGAGAGATATTAGAAAATAAACATACTTTTCTACTGCTGACCGTTTCTGAGATTTACTCTTGTAATTTAATGCCATCTTTGTCTCCATACCTGTATACACAGCAACACCTGGGAAGGAAGGGGGGAAGAGTTAGATTTCATTTTCTGCATAAATACAATTTGCAGAATTTTTCATTTTGAGAGATATAGGATAAAAGCAAAAGGTGGTACTACTTCAGTGTTTACTATGAGACAGTATTTTGTACTATTTGCAATACTCTTCTATAGTAAAACAGTACTACTGAAGTAATTTTGACACCTACTTTAACAGTGTTCATTACTATGACTGTACTGCTCTTCAATACGTATTTTATGGAAATCAGCATGGTAAATCTCAGGAGAAAACCTTGAACAATAGGTAACAGTAAGAACAGTCATTTATCCATTGAAGTTAAGTTATTCCTTTATCAAACCACTTCAAATATTTTCACAGAGCAGAGCTGGAACTTTATACCCTTAGAGATTCTTCAGTGTAATATCATTACTTTCATCTATAATCATATCCCCTCAGGTAACAGTCAGCAAGATTATTACAATTTCTTCAGTGCAAGTAGAATTAAAACACAGTTCATCAACACGCTTTAAGAGAATACTCTTTAAATATTTAGATGTCTACAAACCAAATATTTCTTTAGTGTTTTTTAATCTTGCTCCACGAAGTAAGAGACTTTCAGGCCCAAGAGGTCTAAAAAGAAATAGACATATCAGCATGTAAACATCAGCTGTTCTGTATTCGAGAACTACTGAAATCCAGTTTCCTATGCAAAGCTGTCCTACATCCCCTACAAATTCCCAATGCAGCAACTCCATCAGTCATCTTACCCCTTTCACCACACCTCCCACACATCTCCACAGAGCTCTCTGTTTCTTTTCATGTTTCCTTTGGTCACTGCCATACTCCCCCACCACTGTTCCATATCCCATAATTATTGAGGGGGCTAAATATTCCAAATGGCTGGTTCAGAGAGACCCACAAGTTACTTGGGAAGCAAGCAGTGAACCCATTTGAGTTCACAGTGCTCCCAAAGTGCTGCTTTAGGTTTGGCTAATCTACCAATCCCCTACCCCTCTGTCAGACTGAAATGATCTAGAAAGTTCAAAAGCTATTCATACCAAAGAAACAAACAATTAGATGGACAGCACCACAGGAGTGCAAATTTTGTTTCCTAACACAGGAGGTAAAATTTCGTAATGTTTTTTCCTCACATGTATCACAATACAATAACACATTCATTTCTTTGGCTAAGTTCACTGCAAACAGTGCTGTGAAAATAAGGGTCTAGTTAGAAACAAGGTTAATATAAGGTTAGAACCGTATGTTCTACTGCAGAAGCTGCATCATCTTTAGAAACTGCCAGCAGGGTTGGTTTGAAATTAAAAAAAAGAAGTATTTTTGCCACTATTTGAAATGAAAGCAGAAATTTAACAACTGCACTGGCCAGATTGACATTTTGGGTAGAAGCAAAAGAATTAGAAGTTCATATGCAAAGTGCTTTGGCACACAAGCCCTTGGGTTTACCCTACTTTTCCTTTAGCTGTGCCACATGCAGGCCATGATCACTATTATATAAACAAAGCTCTTAAACTTCAAGCTCCTTTGAAAGTATAATCTGAAGTTATTCAAAAACCTCAAAGCCAAACCCACAACCCACCTCCCACAGTCAAACGTTTAACTTAAGTGTTACTGCAAATGTAACAGTTACCATCACAAATACCATGTGTACCAATTACACACACAGATTATGATGGATTCTTTAAATTAAACATGCATCTGTTAGTATTTTAGGCTAGACTCAAACTTCAACTGAAAATATGAACTAAAAGCAACTAAATGCTTGAGCATTTAAAATTTTCATATAAGAAACATGACTTATATTTCTGAGTTCAATTTTGTAAAACCAGTCCGACAAACCCAAAATACCAAACCTGAATCAGTGCAGCACAGACCAGGCAAGTTTACCTTTGACAGACAGAAGATACAGCTCCACTAGTAGTCAGAACTTGCAATTACTTTTTTCACACTCCTTTTAAACCAGCTCTGTTTTACGTTGTCAACTGAATCATTTTTTAATAGATCATCCCAAAGCTGAGCCTGTGAAGCTCAGCAGTACTGAATTCTAAAAAGCTCTAAGTGAAGTAGCACATACAGTGACCTTAGCAAACAGC
Source organism: Corvus moneduloides (assembly GCF_009650955.1). Taxonomy (NCBI): domain Eukaryota; kingdom Metazoa; phylum Chordata; class Aves; order Passeriformes; family Corvidae; genus Corvus; species Corvus moneduloides. The sequence goes on from NC_045485.1 coordinate 19,920,538, forward strand.
TGTGTGGGTTTTTTGGGGTGCCATGGGTGGGGTTTTTTGGTGAGGGTGACTAAGCCACTGAACTTGGGGCCAAGTGACCTGGCTTCTACACTCCCCATATTTCTTGCAAAACCACTGAAAACTCCTCAATTTACTCTGAACTCCATGTCACTCCCATCTAAAGTTGACAGATGTTTGCCAGCCTCAGACTGACACACATTCAGGTCCTCAGACTGAAGGCACATATCACATGGAAAGCAGTACTCTTTTAATACTCAAGTAGAAATATCACCAAAAAAAAAAAAAAATAGTGTAAAAGATAACATTTTGGACATGACAGGAGTGAAAGAACTGGAACAGATTTACCCGTTTCTGTGAACAAGCACTTCACCTTTTCAGAAGAGGTGACAAAGTTTTTTGGAAGCTGGACAATCAACAACTCTCAAGATAAAATAACTGATTTTGAACGCTAAATATTTCTGAAAATTTGGTAACTTCTTGTGAGTGATTTCTATGTCTTTATTTCAAACCATGATCATTCTCAATCCTGTTCTTCCTGTTTTCTCTCCTATCCTGTTGTGGTGGGGGGAATTGAATGAGCAGCTGTGTGGATGCCTGGCTGGTAGCTGGGACCAACCCACAGCAATTAGAAATCTTTCCAGGAAGTCCACATGGAAGTCTGCAAATGGCTTCACATCTTTGTTTTTATATTTGCACATGTGTTTGTTACTTGCTGTGACTTCACAAGGAAAGGTGGTGAGCACATGATTATGTGCACACAGTTGTGTTGTCTGTGACAGATGTAAGCACTTACCTGCACAGTCCAGCTGTAGTTTGAAATAGATACTAAAAACTACAAATTTGCAGCAGAGGCTTTGTTAAACCAGGAATTTCCTAGGGATTTCAACTGCAAAAACTTCTCAGTGCCTGTGACAACAGGGGATCTGTTGTAGTCTACGTAATATGTCAGTGGAAATTGTTCCAGATCAATAAATGCTTTAATTAACAAATAACAACAAAGCTACCACATGATAAGCAGTGACTAAAAATTACCCGCTTCACGACAGTCAAGCTTTCCAGAACTCTTGTATTAAATCTGAAAAACTGGGTAGTAATGACTTATTTCGCTCATTTTTTCTCATCTCCATCTGAAGTATGCAGCTGCAACTGATACTTTTAGTAAAAATACCTCTCCTTTCATATATTCAACAGTAACTCTTGTGATGGTCAAGATTTTAACCACCTCCACGTGTTCTAAACAATCATCTTATACAATTTTACTCACCGTACTATTTCTTCAGCTTGTTGACTTACAGTTATTCTTCCAACAAATCTATGAAAGATGGACATGTCTTAGAAATACATGAAGACTCAAAAATGCAAAAACCTTCTCTATATTTACAAAAAAGTCCTTAATGGTTCACAAGTAAAAAATAAATCAACTTTTATTAACAAACTAAACCAATATGGCAAAACTGGCAATAATTTTACAAGAGGCATTTAGCAACAGAAACATTTATCCCTCAAAGAAATAGTCATTTGAGAAAGCTTATTAACTCTGATTAATTACCACAAAAGATTATATTCATTTAAAACAGATTGTGACTTCTTGATGATTCAGTAAGAAATAATTCCTCAAATAATATAAGTTTGAATATTACCCACGAGAAATAGTAACTTTCATTTAATAAAGCAAATCTACTATGCATTTAAAAATCTGACATGTGCATATTTAGCATGACCCAGCTACAAACAGGGACATAATTGTGATTGTACATATAGTACAATCACCATAGTGATTGTACCTTAATTTGCTAAATATCAAATATTTGAACATCTGTTCAAACTAAGTATCTTAGTTTTAAAAGACTTAGTATTTCTCAAAGATCTCCAAGCTTCTTAAGAACAGCTGCTATGATATACTCGGATTTTAAAAACTACTTCATAGCTACCATTTTCCATTATACAATTCAGAAGAGACTTGGATGGGAATTCAACTTCTGCTACCCACAACGCTGTTTTAGAGAGTCTATGACATTGGTTGCTGATGTTAAAGCACACAAACACATATGCCTGTTTTTAATCTAAGGTTTTGCTGGTCGAAGAATAGAGTTCAAATCTTCTCTGGAGCATATGTAAAATAAATATGACCAACACATATCCTTAGAATTAGACTTGAGTGAATTCCACTTTAAAAATATCCTATATAATATTGAAATCTCCTGGCAGGACCTTATACAACTTTCTTCACCCTCCTCGAACTGTAGGCCATTTAATTCTTTAAAATCTAGAAATAAGTGTACTGATTAGAACTGAAAGGTACATAATTAAACTAAAAAAAGATAAATATTATAATGTCTGGTTTACTACTCAAGTACTCAAATTTAACTTGTCACTTACAACTTTCAGTAAGCACGTATGTATAAACACAAGCTGATTATTAAAACCTGAAATTCAAGCAGATGTCTGAAGCTATTTTAATCCTAGCAAGACCTGTAACATTCTCAGTATTAAACACCTCCTTCTGATTTAATTTCAAAATATTTACCAATAAAGTGATACCTGTATAGATCTGCTTCTGGCTGCTGACATTCTATAACAGCTACCAGTTTGTCCAGGTTGGCAACAGATTGCAGCACTGCTGTTTCTGGGACTGCAACGTGTGTCTGTAAAACAGTGCCCATTGGGTTAATACAGGACTACCAGGCAGCAGGGTGGGTATTTCAACAGGCTGAACGAAAAATGGCACCACAAATTTACTACATTTTATTTCATAGAAGAACCCAGACCTTAAGATTGGTCTCTCCATCCAAACTTGCAGTGGTAACATGGCATGAACCATCAACTCGGTCAGATGACAGGAGCACCAGATCAACAGGGAAAGTCTCATCTTTGGCTACTCTGACAATGTCCCCCACCTAACAAAGTGAACATAGATCGGAAAGATACAAAGAGAGGTTTAAAGAGCAGAATTCATTTCAGAATTGTTACCAAACCACAGTGGTTAGCAATAAAACAAGAGCTTTAGCTGTGTGATAAAAACACTTTAATTTGTCCTTCAGCCACATACCCGAATGTTTTTAGATCTGGTTTTCACAAGGCCACCACTTCGAACAACATAAACTGGAGCACCATTGACTTCATTGTCTGCTTTATGTCGTAGCCAGTCTTCATAGCCCTGTGGAAAACACACAAAAATCTACTTTTTAAGCAAGAAAACTAAAAAATAGACTAAATTTAATATTCTAAGAAAATGTGTTCAAACTACTTCCCACATTGTCTCAATATAGTTCTTAACTTCTCTTGAGTTTCTGTTCCAGCTGTTACTCAAGAACCTGGTAAACCCCTTAATCTTGTCACTTCACACAAACAAGTAAAGGCAAATAAAGCAGCAGAAGTGGTGAAGAAACTTAATAGTCCCATGCTCTCTTAAACAAACAGGCAGTCCATGCTCTCTTAAACAAACAGGCAGTGACATTTTCTGACCAAGCCCTCAATAAATCTTTGATCTATATGGATTCATACCATATAGCATCTCTTATAAGTTACTGCCACAGCCTATGCACAAAATCTCAAGATTCAATTTTGTGTGACGTGCTGTTGACACATCAGCTCTGTCCACTAAGAGAAGATGACTGAGAAGATTTTTGTTCTTTTTGACTCCTAATGGAACAGTCTGCAGCAACCGAGCTTTTAACTGATAAACTAAGCAGCTTTCTTTTACTGGGACATCAGAATCCTACAGTCCCTAAGTATGACTCTTTTAAGAATCCTTCCTAAGCAGAATGAAAAAGCAGGAGTCAGTACCTACAGCTCCTTGTTAAGGTGACTGACAGAAGAAAACAAGGATTTAACTAACATCCAGTAACCTTGGGGCATTTGTCTCACAAACCTGAACAGCTGAACAATGTGGGCATTTGGCAAAGAACTGAAAATCACCTTTCTTTAGAAAGTACAGATTTCAGCGCTTTCTCCACCTGACACCTCCTGCCTCCAACACAAGGGTGACACCTCACACCAGGGAATTCTTAAGAGCCAACTTAGTGTGGTCAGTTCAAATTCCCCCCAAATTTACCTACTGCAGCGTTTTTGAGAGTTCCTTAGCCTCACCTGAAAACACTGGAAAAATACTGTGGAAAAGAAAGATGCAAGAGGAATACAGGGAATGTTGCTTACTTGCATGGAAAGAGACTAAAGATTAAAATCCCTTGATTAAATTATATTCTTAAGTCCTGCTTAAGTAACTGCATCAATGTAATTGAGAAAAGTTCTGCATTTTATACTACCAGTCATTCTCAGTTTAGGTCTATAGTTAATCAAAACCTGCAAAGTAGTTGTTTATAATTTACCTGGCAGCCAAGTAAGCATCTATGATCCATCAGCTAAATACCTAAAAAACTTACTAAAATGGACTAAGTTTCCTAAAGTTTCTTGGGAAATACCTTTATTTTGTTGTATTTTGGCTTGGGATTTTTTTTTTTAACTTTTTGTTTTGTTTTTATTTATTTGGTAACTTTGAACTCCTTGGAGGACTGCATACAGATCTTCATAGGCATAAGGAGGAAAGTGCTCTGGCTAACAAGACAGACAAAATGACACAGCACGAGCTGCATCACTTTGCAGTCCTGTATGTCCTTCTTCTGACCTAGGTGCAGTTACACTTCCAAGTAGAAAAAGTTCTGTCTCCTTGTCTGAGATTAAAATAAGGCTGAGTCCTGAGGTTTGCCAGAGGTGCCACATTCACTGGTCTTCTGGAAGGCAAGGGAGTTTTTCCATCCACTGCGAAGCTTCTCAACCCTTCGTATGATTAATGCTTCTATTTTTCCCCTTCATCTTTTGAGAGAATACTACATTATAGTTTAACATTTATCCTGATGTAACTTTGTATAGAACCAGTGCCCCATAGCTTTCAAAATGGGGTTCTTTCCTTAAAATCTGCTTCCTATTACACTTCTGGTTTAGAGAAAATGGGAACTGATTTTGATGCAATACTGGGGATTTTTCCCTCTGCACTCCAACAAATTTATCTTTCTCCCTTGTCTGAGGGCTGCTTGTTGGAAATAGCACAATTCATTGTCCCTTCAAGATAACAGCCTGCAAATATTGCTTGCCTCCTTTGCAGCAGGTAGGGGAAACATGAGAGTCCATTCGATCAGTTTAGGTGATTCCAATAGTCCTTGCAGAGATACTGAGACAGCCAGAAAATCTCTTGATGTCTGGCAAGTAATGAATGATTCGAAGCTTCCAGAAGGAATGACAGAATCTCTGTTCTTTGCAATTGATGATAAGATACTTAAATTTCCCAATATAAGATTGGGCATCTGGAAGCAAGGTGGTGTTAAGATTATTTTGGACTATTTTAGACTTACACAAGTCTAACTTCTTTCTGGAAAAAGTGATCTAATATTTATAACTCTGTTTCATAATCTCTTTTCGTTCACACAGCTTTATTATCCATTTCCTACTTATGACTGTAGCTCTTGAACATGTGATTTTTTGGGGGGTGATAGTAACAACTGCAATTGAATAGGATTAGGGCACTCTACATACACAAATTGCACAGCAACAAGATGAAATGTTAGTCCAAATATTACTCCAGCATTAAGAACCACTCTGTCCTGGACACCTTTCTATCTGCTTGAAAGCTAGAAATATTTTTACTTTTTGCCCTATTTCTGGGTGGCTTTGGGTCTTTCTGGCACAGAAGGCAAATTGAAATTCCAGTTACAGCTCTGAAACAGTCTCCTGCTTATTTTTCCGTTGCAGGGCTGCATTTATTCCCGACAGCACTGTCAAACCCCTTGAAGAGGACAGCTCCTGAAAATTACCTCCCTGCAGAAGAGATTATAATTTTTACCCACATCACTTCTTTATTTATGAGCTTGCTTCTTTCTCTTCTTGCTTTAAGGGCATAAAGAAAACAGAAGACTTTGTTTTTCTTTTTCTTTTCTTTTATTTTTATATTCTGATTCCAGAGGCTCTAGGTCCCAGTAGGATGTAATACAGTGCTTGAACAAGATTTCTGTTAAACTCAGAAGATTTTTATCTCAAGTGCTATGAGACACTCTCAAATGTTTTATGCAACCAAAGAAGACCAGGAGCTTTCTAAACAGAGCTTCTACCTGGTACAGGATCACAGTTAAAACACATTTTACACCATGAAACATTCCCCTTGGGGCAAAACTTGCCTTTTAACTACCGACAAACACACCCTGCACTACTGCTTCATCTGCCCAAGCTCCGCTCTCGGGGTGTGATGTGGGAGGACTGGTTCTAACAGGCAGCGAGGTGTGACAAAGGAATAAGTGAGGAGCTTTCAGAAAAGGTCTGATAACAAGTGACATGCAATGTTTAGACAAAAATGCTGCCTGACAGTCATCCACTGTCCATTTTAGGGTACTGCAGTGAGTCATTGAGTGCTTGACAACCAACCAAATGCTGAAGCTCAAGCATCTAACTGGGAATATTAAATACAAAAGTTTCTAAAAATGACACAATTTTTATATATTTTTAGTAGCTAAATACTATCCTGGTCAGACTCTTTTACTGAAGTAACTTTACTTTAGTAGGACTTCATGCCACGAGATTTTTCCCCTTTACCTGTTTTATGGCTGTCACAGTTATGACAAAGAATAATGGCAATCCACTGGTAATAGGACTGGTAGGGGTATCTATCATGAGCTAAAAGAAAAGAAAATGTGAAAATTAGCCCAAATTTTATTTTTACAATTGTACTTTCAAAAAAACCCCCAAAAAGCCAAATGAAGCAAGATGACAACTATTTTCCAAACTCTTCATTATAACCTGTATTTTTACATTTCCTGCTGATTTTCTCGAGCAAAATTCAGTTTCTGACAGCTAAATAATACGTCAATAATGATGCAAATAAATGTTTTAGAGCACAGAGCAGCCTTAGGCACATTTGTAAAGCATGTGACAATTTTAAGGGTCCTTACTAGAAGAAGGTATAATTTCATCCTACAAAAATGAATTCAAAAGTATATTACAAAGGAAAGAAATCTACATTTCATGAAGCTGTTTCAACATTCTATATGATCTACTGCCTACCAGCCATGTAGCGTATAACATCATCATTACATTTAGAAGTAAAAATAAAGCTAAGAACAGTAATTTCTAATGGTTTAGATATTAGAAAACACTTTTTTTTAGACTGCATCTTTCTGGTTGCCCCAAGTTAACATGCAGTTTTTACAGTTTGTGCTATTATTGCTGGCATGCCAAAAGTGCAGTGTACACACTAAGGTTCTGTATGTGGGGGGATGTTAGTGGTTCTCCTCTGCTGCAGGAAAAAATCAACATGGTCAAGTGCTGAAAAGGAAATATACACAAGAACTATTCAAAACCACAGACATTGATTTGATTCACTTTACCTGAGACTTATGGCATTGCTTTGGGAATCATTAAAGAAGAAAAGAAAAGTCATACATGAAGTTTACTCTGTTAACAGAGGAAGAACCTCACAAACAAAACAGATTATGCCACTTTATAATGCACACATGAGGTTTTTGGTTGGTTTCTTTCACAGATGATTTATAGAACACAACAAAAATGAGATCTAGCCTGCAATACTGTCTGTTCTTTAACTGTAGCACTTCAATTTCAGCTTGGCAGCATATTGACCAAGAAAACTCATACCAAAAGCATCTGATTTTTGGCTGGATAGGATTAATCATGAAATTTCTGCCATCTATACTCTCTCATTCTTTCTCAAGAGAAGGTTATATATGAAAATGAAGCAGGTTCTGTGCTACTGGAATTGTCATGCCAGCCTGCTGACTTTGCCTTGTCCACCAGGACACCATGATCCTCTGCCTGCCACACAGCTGGACACACATCCATCACACACACCTCGTGTCACCAAAATGCAGTCTGTCACCTTGCTTTGGGCATGCACATGTGTGGTGAACAATGTGGACTGGACTGTGCAGCAAGTTGAAATCACACAACGAGACCCTGCCCCAGCTCTGCCATCCCCAGTGGAAAAGGTGGAAATGAAAGACACTGCATGTTGGCCACACGAGATTCATAGGATAGGGAAGGTACCATGGTGGTCAGCTTTAAAGGGCACCTTTGTCTTATAAAAAGAAAAAAAAATTGATATTAATGAACTTCCAAAAGGGATTTGAATAAAAACAGAATTCCATTCTAACAAAGGAACAAAACTGACTGCAGCTTTTGTGCTGTTCTCTTTCCAAGAAAGCAGACAGACAAGACATTTCCCATACATGTGAGGGCATCCACATGTATGGGAAATTGACACAAACTGAGAGGAGAGGATTACACTCAGAACAGAATTTATGCCCTTAGATCCTTATTTGTTCACAGATGTCACATTTAGATACTACCAAAAGGCAACAGTTTGAAAAAACTGTGACACCACATCGAACTAAAGAGGTAAATCTGCATTAAAAAGAAATAAAAGCCACGCTGCCTGTGGTTACTTTACTAACATTTATGTTCCATCTTCAGCATGTTCCCATCTTCCTCATGCTGCAATATGTTAAACAGCATGAAACATTGCAACAGGAATGACACAGTCCATATTCTTAACTAGGTAGATGTGGTGGACAACACACTTTGTCAGCCTAAGTTAGAACTGTATGACTTTAGTCCAGCACAGGAATTTTTAGCCAACAAATGTCCTTCTTTCTAAATGTGAAAAAACAAGATCAAGTGACACAGGAGGCAATGGATTAAAAGTTGCAGATGTGGCCCTGATACTGACACCTTACACAATCAAAGACAAATTTTATGAACTCTTCACTCTCCCCATTCTTTGTCAGACGAGATGCACACTCTAAATGTTGGTGAATCACTGTGGAGGGCTCTACGTATTCAAAACATTCTATTTTATAACGAAAGAAAAGTTTGTGTAGCCCAAAATCTTGCCTCTGCCTCAGGTATTAATCAGTCTTTCAAAAGTTACTATCTCTCCTCTGAACCCTTCTCCCACTTATCCTTCACCTACTAAGCCTGCAATAGCTCCACAGAATTCAGGTAGATTACAGAACTGGAGGGGCAATGATCACAAAAAATTTTCAGACTCTCCTAATCTACTTGTGGATGTTTTTAATTAAAAGAAGTACGGTCTGCTACAATAGCCACAGCAATATTTCTAACATAAACTGTAACAATAACAGCACTAACTGAGATCTTCAAAACTGGCAAACTATCAATTTTAGCTGTAACATCTGCGTGTTCATTTTATGTGAACAAATTGAATTTGAGGATCTTGGAACTGTATCATGATACTCTGTTGATTTACAAAAGCAAGACACAAAAATAAGAAGGGTATCTGGAATTTCATTACTAACTTACGAGATTAAAGTTGTACTGAGGCAGACAACTGAATCCCTGTGCAATGGACTTTGAAACTGCGCACTTAAATACATTAGCATTCATGAAGATAAAACCTAAGGATAATACTTAAATTTGGACATAATTAGTTTTAAAGTTATATTCTTTGCCTAGAGAAACTGGAAATGTGTTCTTTTTACAGACAGAATATGTAAGTAGAGAAGTTAAATTCACAGAACAAAAATCAGTGGCAGAATTTACAACAAAAATTGCAATTTCCTGAGTATTATTCAACTTACCTGAACCAAAAATATAATGAGAAAATAAAAGTTGGCTACTCTTCTGAACTGCTCAAATAAGTTTTTTGGAACAAAATTCCACACTGTATACTGAAGGGAAAAAAAGGAGAGAGAGAAGAATAATTACGACACAACGTACAATTTTTCAGTGAAGTTCAGTTCCGCTCCCCTTGAACTCTCCTAACCTAAACCTTCTCATTCCCCAAGTCCCCTCCCCCAAACCCTACTCTTCTCCCACACAGAACTTCTGTACCCAATTTTTGTTGATTTCTTTTTATTTCCTCTGTTTTAAGTACAGCTAGCAGGGAAGTAAGGGTAGCAACTGCATTGCCTCTATAGGCCAAATTTAAAATGTTTTCCTCCAACTGGGACAGGGGCAGCTGGAGTCATTTGGCTGCTTGTATCCTGGGTAGGAGGGAAGAAATTAATTCCTGCAGCTGTAACATTCCCTCCAACACTACAGCGACAAGGCACATCCCCAGCATCAGCTCTATTGCTTTCAATCCAAGGACACACCGGGAGGGAATCCGCAACTGCAGTCCACTGCTGATTTATTTTATGCAGAGTACTGGCTTTCAACTTGGCTATTTTAAAAATCCTCATAACCAGCTTCATCCTGCCTTTTAAGTAGTTTGGGCAACAGTGGTTTAAAAACTACTTTTCTTCAGAAAGCCTGACCAACTTGCTTAACTGCTCTGTACTTGAGTTTTGAGGAAAGAAGGGTGAAAGAATGAGACAAACCACATATGAAGCAACCTAGCTTTTCCATCAAAACAGTTCAGAGCTTGTTTCATTTTGAATACTGTATATGCACCACTAGACATAATACAGATGTGCACATCTGCCACACGACTTCCTAAGTAACACATCAAGTGGTTTTGCCATGACAAATTGATTCCTTACCTTAGATGATATGATTCTGTTGTCTGCAAACTTCTGAGGAACATAATGGCCATGCTGGGGAAAACGATTTGCTATATAAATAGTTCTTGTGTCGCTTTGATGCGGTGGGTCAAAACCCTAAAACATAAAATAAAAAAAGACATAATCAAGAAAGTCAATTTTATTAACTGCTGTTTTGTAAAATTCTGTGGAAAAGGGCATTCAGATATCAAGCAGTAGTTTTTGAAATGCAAAGAAAATTATTGTATAAAATGGAAGTCTGCTGTGTCCAGAGAATTTTCAAGAACTGGGGGAAAAAAACCCGAAATCTAAATTTTGAGGTTGTGTACTCATTCTGAAAAAAAATGAAAGAAAAAACTCCCATCTCAAGAAGGATAGAGAACACTTGCTACCATGCAAACTTGATGCCCTGCAAAACTTAAAAGGAAGAAATAGAAATGGAGATGAAAACATAAACAAATTACAAAACCTCACAGTCACGCTCACGATAACCCTAATAAAACACGTTATTAAGAAAAATAAAAGGTCAAAATATACAAGCTATACAAGTATGCTGTGGTAACTGGACTTTGAAAAGATTCTCACCACAGAAAAGCCAAAAGCATATGCATCTGACCAGACAGCAGCAATTTTCCAAACAAGTTCTATCTCCAAGAACTAACACTTTGTCTCACTTCAAATGTAATTTCCTGCCATTACCACCAATTCATACATAAATGCTGGCAATGCTGAAAGCAAACTCATAGGGGAAAAAAAAAGCATACTCAGAAATACTTATCAATAATTTCCTGCCAAAACACATGATCTGAGTGAGGTTCCTGGGAATCAAAGCCCTGTTTCAGGTCTAATGGTCAGTGTTTTCATCATCTCCCTCTTGAAGTGGAACACAAGTGTTAAACCTGCAGATGACACCACCCTGGGACTGCAAGAATACCAAATAAGAGAAAATTCTTGACCAACCAGATGCACAGAACACAAAGATCCAGCACAAAGAAACAGCATCTAGAAAAAGAGAATAAAACCCCATAAAAGAATTTTGTAGAAAAATGTCAAAGGCTATAGCAGATCACAGGCTAGACATGAGTCATCAATGTGATCCCACTGAGAAAAAGGCCTTCAGTGCAGAGGAGTCTGGAGGAGGAGTGGGAGCCACAGCTGAAGCACTGTGAACTGACTGGACAACACCCAGAGGAGTGGAACATGAGCCCCAAGAGATCCTGAAAACATGACATATAATGCAAGGCTGAACAATCTAAAAAGCAAAGAGCACACAAATTAGAGTCATTTAGCCCAGAGAAGAGGAAACTTGGGATGTCCTAGTAAATCTCCTGATACACAGAAGATTGTTCCATTACTTTGAAGGACAAAGAAGAACAAAAGTAAGTAGGCTTAAGTTGCAGGTAGGAAAACTTATGTCTGGGTATTGGAAAGCAAACAAATTCCTTTGTTGTGGAAAGGAATAATTCAGCACCAAAATAAGTCATGAGGGAAGGCTGCAATGTCTGTAACACAAGGGTTTATATCTAGGTCATTCAAGTCTATCTTTAATTGAGCCTTTCCTGGGGCTACATGACTCACCAGAACCCTCCCTTCTGACCCGGAGAAGCAGGTGATGGCAAAAGACAACAAAACAGTAATAATTCAGATAACAGGCCAAGAAAACTACTAAAGTAAAAGGCAAAAAGCTTTAAGACGTGAAGTAAATTAGTGAATTAAATCTGGAACAGTTGTTTGATTGGGAATCAATGACTGTCTGCAAAGTGGTGAATTCCAGCATCAGCATCACACACATTCCTAATCTTAGAACCAACTTGCAGAGTTTACACAATCTCCTTATTCTTCGAAGCCAAGTGCAAGGACAACTGGTGGTGTCCTTTGCTAGAAAGGGCATTACCAATTCCACTACTGCAGGTGAAGAAAATGTACTTGCAGTTGTGTTGCTCCACTTGTAAATGAGGCTCAGAGGTTTGTTCATGAAAAAGTGACACTTCACATAACTCCACCAGTTAACTATGGAAGATGAACAGTGAGTACAATGACTGACATAAGAAATGCTTGGTAAAACCAAACAACTTTTTAAATCCATTAATATCTCTAATGCAGGTCATTAGGTATGTTCACATTCAAGATGCTGTCATTTTAAAGTAAAGGAATAATCAAAAAATCCTCTCAAACATACAAATGTTTGTGTTTGGCATCATTACTACAGAAACATTCTGCTTTAGAAAGAAAGAGGTCCAGAATAATGAAGGGAGAAAGAAAGGAAGGGGGATTTTTCAAAGAGATTTGAAGGAGAATAAACTTCAGATGACAAGCAGTGGAAGGCTGGTCTAGTCACATGCTCCAGAGTGAAAACTTGTTTAAAGACTGGAGCAGGGAGACAAAAAGCAGATAGGGGAAAGGATGGAAAAAAAAATACACAGGATACCAAAAGCAAAATGCAAGGAACTGTTCACAGCTTTAAGAAAAGAAATACAATCATGAAAGGAAAATGAAAAAAAATGTACCTGTTAACTGCTGACACAAAATTCAAAGAGAACAGCATTTGTAGCAGAACATTTTGGATAGCTGACATTAGTGACACAGTATTTCTAAATCAATCCAAAAGATGCCACAAATAAAAGTGTTTTGCAAGCAAGAAAAAGCACACCTAATTAATAAGACTTCGTACACAGCTCTCTTCTACATCTCAGAAAATGTCTGGCACTTACAAAATGCCAGACATCCTCACTTTGGAAAGTCAGATTCTACAGCCTGAAAAAATTCCACTCGAAATCAAACAGATGTAAAGCAAGGAAAAAAACCACAAAGAGCAAGAAAACAAGTGGCAGTCTTCTTTCTGACAGTGATAAATTCTAACCTGCATGCCACTTGCTGAACGCTATTAAAAGATAAATCAAAGATTACTGAGTGACTAGAATATCACTGATTTTTTTATATGCTCTTTTTAGGCCACTTTCTGAGCACCTGAAGGTTGATGAGTTTGATGACATTTCATGATGAAGAGTAAAGACCTCTGTACAACTCCAGCCTCACTGCACAAGCACTTCTATTAGAATGAATACCTCTGCTGAAGCAGACTCAGATGATTAAAAGCAAGAACTCTATTTTCCAAATAAATCAGAATCTCAGGCCATACCAGTTTACAGGTGCAGTTGTGGAGCTAAAAGAGCTTGAATTTGCAGTCTATACAGATTTAATTCTGTTTTGTTGACATTTGCCACAGAGAAGGCACAGAAGCTGTGCAGTCAGCAGATCACAATGCACATGCAAGGCAGGCCAGGGACAAAAATCCTTCAGTTGTCAGAGCTGTGGTTGGAAAAGGACACATCCCTGACAACCTCAGTGACTTGACTGTAGTCACAGCGGGAAGTGAGTGTCAGAGCTTGGAACAAGACTCGTATTTCCTAAGTTTTATGACCATAACTACTAAAAATCACTTGAAATTAGCTAAAAACTCTGCCATCTCATAATTAGCTGATGAGACCATAACCAAGCAGATCTTCCAGAGAAATTTTAATTACACATCTCTCCAAGGAAAATTCTGCACAGGAATTGAACTTCATTATTAAAGAGCTGAAATGCCTTTAACTCTTCTCTAACTATGGGGCTGGTCACAGAGCCTGCTCCTGACACAAAACTGATTTGTAGTCCAAATTTCTGCCCAGCAAAGGGATTTTCCATGGTAATTCTATGCAGCCAGCAAAGCTGTGCAGAAAGCACACTGTTTCCTAATTTCACTTAATAGACAGTTCTCTCTCTTTCTAACGTCATTCTCCAACTTAGCTGCAAAAGTAGGGTAACATGCCCTTGTCAAAGGATTTCTGCAGCTAAACAGCATGAGCAGAGAAACCTTAGAGTCTTGCGAAGTGATTGTCACCAATCTCTTTCCAAAAAAAAGTTAGTTTTCCTGCAGTTATCAAGTGAAGTTATTTCTACCCAAGTTCACAGATGACTGATTTCAAAACAAATAATGCTGAATATATTATAAGAACTGGTATTTAAGGCTTCTTGACCAGGTATATTACAGGCATATATATTACATGAATCACCTTTAAATAAAACTTGACCATAAGATGAAGTGACCTGATTTTCTCCCCTTCATGTTGCAAATTAAATCCAGATTTATTGGCTAAAGTTCAGTCCTTCAGATGATTTATAAACACAAACCAGGCATTATCTACCCTTGGAATACAGCCCTCATTTAATCTTTGATACACACCTCCCCAGCAGAAATTCTGCACCCAAATGAACTTTTGGTTTTGAAAATAGCCTAAAAGCACACCACTTACATACAGTACACAGATGCTCGAGTCAAACTGATTTATAAAGCACAAATGAAAATAACCTTTAAAAAAAGAAAGAAAGAAGTGATTCATAGTTTTCATTTTTTATAAATTTCAATTACTCTAAGCAAAGTCGAAGTAATTTTTACTGAACTTCTTCAGCAATGATTTCATTACTGTTCTAAAAGTTAGACATTCTCTGTGCAGTAATCAGGCCCCTTTAAATCAGCACAGAAAACATATCCTGGGGAACTGAGGAGAAATATTTGACTGCAATTTTATGCAATGTATTTCATGAAAGAAACAGGATTCAACAGCCACCCCCAAACAACCCTTTCCTACATTTTGTCTGCATCTCAACCACTGTACTTGGAGAACTGCCCATCAGCCATCAGGTAAGGAAAACAGATCTTTTTCCCCCAGTTTTTTTAATATGTCATACCAATTGGTCATATAATAAAAAGCTTCCCCGTGAAAGAAGAGTTTTACACTGCTGCTGAGGAAGCCTCAATAACACGGATAACAAATCAGGAAATCAGAGAGGAAGCACATGAGAAGCAGCACTACAAAAAAGATCCTCCTAACACCTGCAAGTGTAAACAAAGAAAAGACAAAAACGCTTTTGCAGTCAACTTGTTGCTATAACATACAAATCTACTGAAGACTCTTAGCACTTCAACACCACTACTAATGCATGTCAGTGTGCACCAATGCCCCCCTCCCCACTCTACAGCACTGTTAAGTTAGCAGAAATCCAAATCCTTCAGCAAGGATTAGTGACGTGAGACCAACAAACAACACATCAATCTCATTATCAAGCTTTGCAATACGTGCATTGATAATCATTAATCATCTGACAGGTGATTTTTGCTGATGACTTGCATAAACTCAGTATACTTTAGTATCATCTCCCAGCGTTTCTTATTCATTACTCACAGCTTTTAAGGGAGGGGAAGAAAAACCAAACTTAAATTTGCCAAAAGAACTTCTGCTATGTGACTACTGAAAAGTGAAAGCGATTTGAAAGAAGGAAGTCTCATTCAGAGCCTCTTCCTTCTTTCAAAAGCCACACTGAACACTACAGACAAAAGCAGCAGTTCCCCCAAAAACCTTCTGAATATCATATACTACTTAATAAAGCTAATAAACAGAAGAAAACTTGGTCTCAGAAACCCTTTCTCCTAGGGAAGTGACTTGACTGATTGTGGCTGCAGAAGCAGAACACCACATTTCCTGGCAGACAGCCCAAAAGTCTGCTATTACACTGCTGTCAAGATATATTTTGATTAAAGGTGTTTTGAGGAAATGGATTTTCTTGCTTTGGATTTTCTTCTGACTATACATAGAATACTCTTCCCTCTGTCAGATAAGATGATCTATTCACACTCCACGCCCATTTTCAGAAGTCTGTGTAAATTTGTACTCCATACAGTGAGCCAATAATTCTTTCAGTCACGTAACTGGGCAGTAGTCAAACTGAATTTGCCTTATCAAAGGTTAGCATGAAGGAAGAAACAGCCTCTCACAGCAATTTAAAACACTGCTCTAACAACTAAAATAGTGAATCAGCTGAAGCACTCTGATGTGTACACAGTGCCATGCAATTCGTTCCCCCCCTTTTAAATATCACTGCAGTAAAGAAATAAAACTGTACTAAAAGTTGTGCACTACTCATGCAACTTCCTCTTCCCACTTACTGTATCTACAGCTGTTCAAAATATCTGATAATAAATCATGTTGTAACCTCCTAAAAGACCTATAACCTGATCATATTATTTTGTGAAAACACACCCTCTAGGCAACAAGGCCTGAGAAATCATGGGGCAATAACCCTTCCTTTCACAAAGTTAAAATATGCCTAGTACTGTATTAAGAAAAGTCATACTGGTGCTCGCCACAAAGTCCTGGTTACATAGAGCTCAAGTTGTTCTTATGTTACATTCTATTTTGTCAAGATGGCCACCAAATATAACCTGGAAAAACCCCTACTTAAAATTTAAAAAATCACCTATCTTCTCTTTATTTATCTGCAAACATAACAAACAAGGTAAACTGGCCTCGTTCACTGCTAACATACTGCCCTGCACCAGTTTCTCTGCTCAGGTCACTGATGCCAAACATACTGGTCTATTAACATCAATAAAATAAGAAAGGAAAAATGAGCTGAACGGGCAAGTTATGCTTTCTAATGCAGCACTCTGAAAGACTGCTATGGCATGTCCAGTTCTTGTTAGCAGCAAAGGATTTGAATAGAGATTCAGGTAAATTGTTTAACTCTAAAATAGTCCAACTTGCATCAATGAAGGAAATGGCTTCTTACTCTCCTCTACAATTCTAATCACAGAATTTATAAAGCATAATCCATTTTGGACTTCATATGATAAAACAAGCCTAAGACCTTGTAACAGCTGCTCTTTCACGACTGTCTTCAACAGAATGCCAAGATTCACAGTTTTCCTTCCAGTACCCAGAGAGGGCCTACAAGAAAACCAGGGAGGGACTGTTTACAAGTTCATGTAGTGATATGACAAGGGAGAATGGCTTTTAACTGAGAGAGGGCTGATTTGGATTAGATATAAGGAAGAAATTCTTTCCTGTGACGGTGCTGAGGCCCTGGCACGGTTGCCCAGAGAAGCTGTGGATGCTCTATTCCTGGAAGTGTTCAAGGCCAGGTTGGATGGGGCTTATCCTCTTGCCTCAATGTGTTTAACCAACCAAATGTCTGTAACACATTCCTCGTCCTTGCTTTATTTTAGGATCCTCCCTGTCAGACACACAGATCATCAATAACTTTTGCTCAGATGCTTTTTGGAAGAAAAGAGACTTTACAATAAATGTGTCTTCAGCTCCAATGAAGGAAGAAACTTAGTTAACATTTAGGTTCTAACACGCAAGCCTCAATCCCAGAGGCAGGGCTAGTGGCTCCCAAGTTACATTTCAAGGCCAGTCAGTGCTCTCTAACTCCTTTTTTCTTTTAAAAAAATGCTTTATGTAAAGTCCAAGAAGTTGAAGAGACATTGAGGCTTGACAGTATCTGCGGTCCAAAATGCTTGGTCTTTTGCCATTTGCTCCCAAAGCAGCCCATTGCTCTAACATGGAAATGAAGATGCTTTTGAAGTTCCAACC
This sequence comes from Corvus moneduloides, assembly GCF_009650955.1. Lineage (NCBI taxonomy): Eukaryota > Metazoa > Chordata > Aves > Passeriformes > Corvidae > Corvus > Corvus moneduloides. The sequence goes on from NC_045485.1 coordinate 19,938,449, forward strand.
ACACAGTTCTAATTTCTGAACTGAAAGTTTTCCTTTGTGGGCTCCAGCAATTAAGTTTTCTTTATCTGCAATATCATCATCCTGTCAGGTGTGTACAAAAGGAGAGTAGGCAAGATTTTTAAAGCTGAAGGGTGACTTCAGACACCCATCAGGAGACAACCATAGGGCATCGCATTTTATAAAATAAGAATTGAGAGCTCAAAAATCACAAGCCACTTTTTCAGAAGACTTCTCAAAATATATAAACTACATTGAACACGGAAAGTACTACAATTCTGCAATAATCTATCACAGAAATAGCAGCTATTAAACAGGCCACATTAAGAAATACAGAACCAATGCAAGAAATGAAACATTTAATATACAAATCCTCCACATATCTTGAATGAACATAGTATCTTGGAAGAAGAACCCCCCAAGTGCATCCTTTCTGTACATTCCCTGCATTTGTTAAGTAGGTTTATAGAATATTTTCAATATTAAATAAAGCATTCAAATCTGTGACAGGCTATGAACTTTCTCTTAAAACTAGAAAGCAGCTCAAATTTTGTAGATAGCAATTTCACCATAAAAAAATTACATCTGTCAAGTCCATGACAGGAAAAATACAGAGCAATCATACATTCCTTCACATACTGGCATTCTATATACGTTATTATCTTAAAATGAAATGCTGTTTACCCTCTGCTTTGAAGAATCATTTATAAAAGTATTTTACACCAGCATGAAGGGCTCCTGTTCTGGAGTACTCATACAGCCATTATTGAAAACCCCTGTTTTCAATATTTGGATTTGTTCTAGTAGGCAATAGCTACTTATGCCAATCAGTTCCTGCGCTGTGAGTCTAATTCACATTTTCTTTCAGCATGGAAAAAACCCAACAAATCCTTTCCAAAAGCATCTTCCCCCAAAATCACCATTAAATAATAAATCTTAAGGCTTTTTCAAAACGTGTGCCAAAATTATACTGACAATTGCTGACAGTGGCTGCTCAATAAATTTCACAGGAAGAGAATTAGCTCATAGCTGGAAGTGTCTAGCTCTTCCTTTTAACATGCCTTGAGAAAGCCTGCTCTGTAAAACATTACAGTTTGAGTCTACTGCATCCATCCAAAAGCATTTTTAGTTCTAATTCCATTTCGAACGTGATTTATAACCTAAGCGCCAGTTGAATGCCTGCTTTCAAGACAAGTGTACAAAGTAGTCTATCCTTAAAGCTTGGTAAACCTTAAGCTTCCTTTCCATTTTGTTGCAATTCCCTTTCCAAACAGACATGTAAATGTCTACAAAAATGTGCACAACCACACAAAGGAGCACAAAAACGTGCAAAGGAGTAACGAAATGCAACAACAGATGACAACATGTATTTTGGGGGATAAACCATACAAAACCTCTTCCCCTAGTAAAACATTTCAGGATAAAAACAAACAGTTTGCCTTTTGTCTACATCATTATCTCTCCTTCCCATTTACAGGAAAGTTCTCCTTTCCCAGACTTATTTTTATTCAAAGTAAACAAGGAAAAAAATCCTCTTAAGTCACTGCATGTGGGAGGCCAAGGAATTGCAGGGGTTTGTTTTTTAACTCACAGTGTAGTTCTCAGTCCTCCTTTCTATCTTTTCTACCGTGGTCTGTAGTAATGTTAAGTGGTTTTCTCAACAGCAGGTGGAAAGACATTTGTATTAAAAAAAATAGTCAAGCTGCAAATATGTCACCTGTGTTTTGCTGGAAGATATGACCTTGCATTTACAGAGACACTTTGCCACATCTATTTTGCTGCAGTTCTTATCTGCTGGCTTAACAAACAGATTTAGTGCTAGAAATTGAAGGATTTTTTTCAGAGGTAAACTTTTTCCTGGTGACATAGTTACAAAACCAGTCATAACTACTAAGCACATCACAATACAGTCAATTAAAAGCAAGAGCAGATCATCAGTGAAAGTCACAAGTCATGATGCTTTTAATGAAATTTAAACACATTGTTAAATTTTTCTTTTATAACTTGTCTCTCCATCCCAGAGGAAAGCAAATGTCAGATTTAATGAAGTCAGCCAACCCATTTAAAACTAGAAAAAAACCAATACCAATGTTATTCAAAGCACATGTTGAATGTTATTAAATTCAGCACATATTTACTTGCCTTAGATTATTAATTTTATCTTCCACTGAGAGTACAGAAACAATCTCTGAGCAGTAAACAGAGCCTTCTACCCATCCCACCAGATACTCCCTACTGACCAGAACATAAATAAGTTTTGCTCATTGTCAACAAAATTCTATTTTTCGCCCTTATTTTTTTCCCTCTTCTCTCTTAGTCACATAAAACCCATAAGCAGACAGAAGTTATTAAGGGAGCAGGATCCTGTTAGTGCAGGAATATCATACAGTCAATTAAATAGTCCTATTATTGAGTGGTAAGTGGAAATATGGCACAACAAAAATTTGCTGCTTAAAAAAGCTCATGGCTAGGAAAACAAAGAAAAGAGGATGGGAAAAAATACAGGTCGAATATCCAAGTCTCACAGCAAGGCAGCACATCAGACAACACCAATCTTCCCATTTTTAAATGTCTTTTAAAGTCTTTGAAAGAATCAGTGTCAAGACTGGTTTGATTAGGTTTTGGTATGGAGATTGAGAGTTTAATTTTCATGAGGTAAGACTTAAGAATTACACACAGGACACAACGGATGTCTCCATTTGGAGCAGACAGCTGGCTGAAGACAGGGCCAGGTTCTGCACGCTTTGGAACACATTGTGCTGCAAATGTATCAGCCCTCAGCAGTCCCAGAATACAAAGAGAAAATAAGGTTAAAAGACCCAAACACATGGGAGCACTAGTCCAGCAGATCAAAGAATATCTCTAGCAAAAAAAACGGGCCACATTTTCTCCTGTACTAAGTTACAGGAGGGGAGTCCTTGACCTCCAGCTCTCAAACTGCTCTAGCAAAGCAACGCAACCTTTGGGCTGTTCCAACATGCACAGTTCAGAAGGTATTAACTGGGCACTCTGAACCACAGGAACTCTTCTGAGCAAATAAGCATTTATTTTTTATTTTCCTAGCATAAAATAACAGGCACCCACTTAGTTTTAACCAGAAAGGGGAAGACACTTCATTGACAAATAAAAGGGGGAAAATTGTATTCCAGGTTAGCAAGGTGATTTCAGAAGCTAAGATTCTGTCATTAGATTAGTTTAAAGTACTTTTGGCATTCAGAAAACAGAGGGAATTCTTTGGGGGGGAAAGAAAAAGGTAACTGTATTCAGTAAAATGATTAAGTAAAAATAATACACATTTGTCAGTGCTAACAATGAGGTAAACGCTGTCCACCTTGTTCAGAATGCCAGTAACTGCAAGGTATTACAAAATACCATCTGTCCTCTCAGAACATCTTAACAGTAACCAGTATCTGAAAGGGAAAAAAAACCATCCCAGACACACAATCCCCTAGTGCTAATCTATTTGAGAACATCCCCTTATTAGTAGAAATTTTTCATTAGAACACATCTAGAAGATGAAGAAGAACACTCCTACAGATACAGGGCTGGCTGTGGAGGATGTGAGGTGTGACAGGGACTACCTACACAGAACAGTCAAAAACATTCCTGGTGATCACCCTTCAATGCAGCCTATGGAGAACTTCTGGATTTGATAAACTCCTGACATCCCTCCCAATCTGAACCTTCTTGTAACCATGAAATAAATAAAATAGTCTGGTAACTACGTTTCACAGTTAATCAATAGATTTTATCTTTGATTTACAGTTAAGTAAGAAAGCTGCCTTTGCCAAAATACCCAGCTCTCCACAGCATTAAAGCTGTTGTGCACTACAGCATTCAGGTTCTTAAACTGCAAAGATACTCTGCCAAATCCAGCACAGCACTTGTCTTGAATTGTCATTTATAAAAGAGGGGCTAGGCAGGCAGCTCTTAGGTTTTCTTTATGCAGTATCCTCTGTACATCATTGAGCTAGACAACAGATCAAAAGGCTCAAACTCCTCATAACAGCAATAGAAATCCTGAGACCCTTCTACACTTGACAAGACTAATAATTCAAAATTATGCAGCTAAAATCATACGTACATTCTACCACAATTTTCAGAGACCACCCTGCCAAAGGTGTCATTACTTTCTGTTAATAGCACTGCAACAGCTCCTGTGCAACTCCCTGTGCATTATCAGGCATCAGCACAGCTCAAACGCTGTCATAAACCCACAAAATGAGAAGTGGAACAGAAAGTCCTGGGTGTTACAAATGTCACCGTACTCTCGTTTTGTGTTGGTACGGCACGAACTCGACCATGGGAGCCACAATAGCACTTGGTACACAGATTAGCCATGAGGTCTAACCCATCATATCTGGAAATGCAAATAAAACATACTGTGCTATTCCTGAATATTAATGATGCTTCCTATCAACTGTTGTTGATCCGGTTGCTTTTTTCAAGCAGAGCTGGCTGTGCCTGTGGCGTTATGCAACCCTCCAAATCCACATGCCTACTGCTCTCTGAGCTCTCAAGGTAACAGAGCTGGAACCCAAACATTTCTCCCGCCCAAAGCTTATTTTTGTCACGGCATTTTACTCAAAGCCATGAATTCTAACTCCATTTGTCTCTATATTTTTTCATTACTAAAACCTAAGTACTTCCAACTATTAACTACATACTATAATATCACATTAACTAGAAAGTTAACGACTTACTATGCAGCTTATTTAGCATGAGGCAGCATCAGATGGAGAAAAAGTGAAAAACTGTCTCTCTAGGATGGTGTGAATTGTTTCTGAGCAAAAAAACCAGACTGAAGGCCAAGATACCAAACAACCTGATGATTTGTGCCACATAGGCACTGAAGGCTGTACTACTGTCACCAGTTTCTTAGATACAACAAATCACTAAAAAACATCTAATACTTCAGTTAAAAAACTGTTACGGACTTGTAAGATGATAATAAGGATGAAGGAAGTCTTACATTCTCAGCATGTCTCCTCAGAGGACTGCTCATGTCTTTCTATCCCTTTCTGTAGCTCTACAGGCATGCACAGGTCTTCACAGAGCAAAGCACAGCAAAGCCACCACTTTAAAAACTTAGCGAAAATAGTTTGAATTCTGTACTAGGTCCTCTCCTTACTTTAAGTTCACCTGCTTCATTTTCCCTGTTGCCTTTACAACCCTTGACAATGCAAGTTCTCAAGGCCATATACATTCATGAGCACTTAGTATATGAAATACTGTTCTCTTAAGCAAACAAGAAGTTGCAAAACAATTCATTGGTTTCATACAGAGAGTACTTAATAACTACTTAAAAGCACCTTCAGCAAAGTACGAGTACCTCCCCCTTTACCCAATCCCTTACTACTTTTCCAGCATTTCTGCACACCAACGATTTTCTTTTGTATTACTACAACATCCCCCTTACATCACTCCCACGTATTTGCCTGATTCCAACCCTCCTGTATGGATGAGGACCCTTTTTTTAAAACCCATTGCCACATCAAGCACAGGTACAAATGCACGTTCCAAAGGCATCCAAACCTACGCATTCTTCTCTTCTCCTCTCAGACACAGATTTTGGCACCTTTTGATTCAAATATTTCTGACACCTCACTCTTCCTACTCATTCTGGTTATTTTGTCAGCATCTTTCCCCATGTTTTTAGCCCTCTGACTCTCTTTCAGAACCTAAACATCACAGCCATGTGAACAAGCAAACATATGGTGGGATCTATGTTAAACCAGTGATTACAGACAGGGATGAGCTGTCTGAGTGTCTTTAGGAAGAAACATGCAGTGTGATACCTATCTTAGGCCATTTTTCATCTTTATGAGCTGTGAAACAACCAAGCCATTAACATCTGTGACGTCAATAGAAAAAAACCACACAAAACACATATCATTGCAATAATTTTTTCTCATCAGTATCATATTTAAATGTCTGCCAAGAATCTTGACTTTTTATTGTCCTGCTTTTCTACTACACTAATTCTTCCCCGTCAAGACTACTGTGAGTTTGAAACAGTCATTTTCCACCAGTTTCCTTTAGAAGCACTAAAACCTCCTACTGCCAAGTTTATTGCTCATTTTGATACACTTATCTTTTACTTTCTATTAAGGGCAAACAGATTTCTGGAAAGCTAGTCAGTGTACTACTCGCAGTGAAAAAAGCAACCATGTTTGATACATGAATTGCTAGCACTGATACAGTCCTAATCTAAACTCTACAGACGACAGCATAATGCTGCTTTAAAAACCACACACACAAACCTCAAGCCACCTTCAAGTGGAAAATGACAGCTATATTACACCAAACAGGCTTTTTTTCTAGAAACCAAGTGTACAACTGTAACAGAACAGAAGAGTGCAGTCAGAGCTCAAACAGAGCAATTAATTTCCAGGTCAGTAACTCTTGGTGTCACACCAAACTAGCAAGCACTGTCAAGCTGCCACTGAGACCATCACCACAAGCACTCTGCCTCAGACACAGAACTGGGAAAATCTATGGGCCATGGGAAACGAGGTCAGGGAAAAACAGGAGGAAAAAGAAAACACTAAAATTTTTATCTTTTTTTTTTTTTTTTTGGTAAAAAGTGATGCAACAAATTAAACAAATCATTCGTGAGACAGAAGCTTTAACAACTAAAATGTGAAAACCTAACTAATGTAAGCCCTTGCACTAACCTGGACAACATCCGTGATGCAAAGTAACTCCAATGAATGGAACAAGTCATTTTACAAATACATCATTTAGAAAGAATTTCTCCCTCAGAGAAAATTCAAGTGGGATAATGCCGGTCCGGGCAGGAAGCCGGCCAATAGTTTAAATCAAAATTGTGAAACTCAATGTACTTTCCTGCTACAGCAGCACAGACGTGACAGCCACAGCCGCCTGGTTTCCCCTGCTCGCTCTAGCCCAGCACAGCAAGCAGCGCCTGTGTAGGGGACAGGCACCCTCACTGCCTCCTTTTTCAAGTGGTTTTCCCCGCCAAAAACATTTCACGGATGTTTTCCTTCAATTTCTTTCACTTTCAAATCCTCAGCACGCAGCGGCTGCAAAGCGCTCAGGTACGGGGAAATAAGAGAGAGACGCACGTCGGGTGAAAAAGCCTTAAAACATTTCGCAACGGGAAGGAGGAAGAAGCTGCGAATCTCTGAAGTGTCGGTCCAGGGAAAAAGGCACCGTCATTTCTCCGGGAAGTTTGGGGAGCCCTTCCCAACGGGGGCCGCACGTAAGGGAACGCGCTGTCCTCTGTGCCAAGGGGGTTTCGAGGAAAAAAAAAACCCACAAAAAACCCAACCAAAAGCCAAAAAAACCGAAACAACCCAAACCCTCGAATACAGGTGAAAAAAAAAAAATTAAAAACCCGACAATAACGATCCAAGTGCAGCCTGCGGGTCTCCCCAGCCCCTGCGGGGGGAAGGACTCTCCTCCCTTCCGCACCCCGGCCCCGCTCCTCCGCTTCCTCCGCGGACCCGCGGCCCGAGCAGCGCCATCGGGACGGGGCCGAACCGAGAGCCCGCCCTGCCCGGGGCGCGGGGGGTGCAGGGGAGGCACCTACCAGCTGCTGCCGGACCCAGCGCAGCATCCCCGGCGGAGCGGGTCGCGGCCCCCGCAGCGGGGCTCCCTCGGCAGTGCCGCGCCCTCCCTCCGCTGTGGCCGCCGCCGCCTCAGGCCAGCCGCCCGCCGCGGCTGCTCCCCATGGCGCGGGGCCCACGCCGAGTCAGGAGCGGCACAGCCCCGCCGGCGCCCCGAGCCGCGGCTGCCGCCGCCATCACAGCACGGCCGCTGACACCCGGCGGCTGCGGCCGCCCCGGGAAGTGACGTGGCAGGGCGGGGAGAGGGGCCCGGGTGAGCGTTGGAGCCGTGAGGGGGGAGCCGCCGTCGCCTACTCTGGGCCTGGGCTGCCGTGGGCCGGCTGCTCCGCTGCCCCGCGGTGCGGCTTCTCGGGCACAAGAGCCGTGCGTGGGCCCGAGTGTTCCTCGGGCAAAATCGCAGCTCCCCACACGGGCTCCGGCCGCAGCCCGTCAGCGCTCAGCGTCCTCAGCCAGGGCTTCAGCGTATGAGGGCCCCCTGTTCTACCCAGATGAAGCTACTTCGCAACTTGATTGTTTTATCTTCGTTTTCTTGTGAAAAATGCAAAGGGTACACATGTTGGAATAAAGACTTTGAAACGAGGCCAGATAATCCCTGATTTAGAGTTAAAGCCCAAGTGCACGGTGTGGGGGTCTCCCAAAGCAGGAACAGGTGCTGCCTCGAGGACCTGGCGCCCTGCTGCTGGCAGCATTGTCATGAACTCCTGTTTGTTAAAATCGGGTGTAGAAACGTGCTGATGTCAGACAGTGATCTCTTTGAAATCTTCCCACCTGGACGCGTTCCTGTGTCACCTGCTCTGGGTGACCCTGCCTTGGCAAGGGGGTTGGGCTGGATATCTCCAGAGGTCCCTCTCAACCTGAAAAATCTGTGATTCTGCTCTAAAAACAGCCGCTGCTTATGAAGACAAAACAGTGTTCAGCGCCAAACACTTGGACACACCTATACAAGTCTGCTGCTTCTGTGCCTGTGTGACTAAGAACTAAAGGAGATTTTTTTAAGCAGTAATTTTTTTAAGCAGACCTGGGCATTTGTGACCAAATACAGTTGTCACCGAAGTCAGTGACACTGAATTAAAGAGAAGTGTTTCTGTGTATGAAGAGCACTGTTCCTGCCACTCCCATTTGTTCCCAGGGAATTATGATTTGTAGCAACAAATCGTAATTGTATCTGCTGTAGTTTTTAGTGTTCATATAGAAATTTAGAACGTAATTCAGGATTTAAGATGGATGATCTAATGTCTGAGCAACTGAATCTCGTGGTGAGTGCTGATGGTTTAAGCATCTGCATTTAATTAGAAAAATAACGTTTAAACAGCAGGGAATAAAACTATTTTTATCAGGCACTTAGGGAAGCTAATGTTAGCAAAACTCTGTATTAAATGCTAGGCATTATTTCAAAACATTTAAATACATCAAAGCTGAGTTTCAAACAGCTTGCTCTACCCTATTAATCTAATGTGAGGTTGAAAATAACAGAGTGATTTCATAGCTATGGCACGTTGCCTGGAGAGTGGCCTTAAGCTAGAAGCTGGACTGATACACTCAATATTCGTGCTCCTCCTTTATCATCGGGTGTAGCACAGTGTCCTGACCACTACACACTAAGATTCACGTGCCATTACTCTGAAGTGCAAGTGTATTTGTCACTCTGTCCCTGCCAAATTCAAGTATGAGTTGCACTTTCTGCAAGCCTCTGTTTCCATGGCTTGCAGTTGTGTTACATAAAGCTGCTTGGCGCTGTCTGTTCCACATTTGCTGTAATGATACTGTTTCACCAGACAAAACTTGGAAGCAATTTGCAAGTGATTTGAACCCTGCAGTTTGTATTTTTCACTCTGTTTGTATTTTAGTGGATGAAAGTATATTGATAGGATGGAATTATTTTGCTCTGTGCAGCAAAGGCTCTGACTGCACCTTTTCAAATATACAGAAAAATTCCACTAGAAAAACATCCTTTCCTAGCATCCTGCCTTGTAAAACTTTGAACCTTTTAAATTGCTCAAAAGCCCACACTAGACATTTATGAAGTTTCATCTCACCCTTGAGAGATAAATAGTTTTCAGAAGAGAAAATTGAAGCAGAGTAGCCAAGCCAGATATTGATTAGCCAGTAACACTCCAACACTTCTCAAATCAGAGGTCAACTATATTAAGAATTAAGATTCCCACATCAGAGATCCAACTTTGAAATAGTGCCCTGAAACCTCACCTGAATTCACACAGCAGGCTTATACAGGAAAAAAGCAACTGCTGCAAAAAAAGTCACCTTCTGAAGATGAGGTTTAACCCATTGCCCAGGCTCTTGAGATCAGACTCCAAGCTTTCCACTTAAGTATCTGAGAGCAATGATTTCAGATGTTTGTTTAGCAAGATCAGGATACAAATGCTGTCTGATAAAGAAATATTTACATAAACATAAAAACACACACTTAAATGTTAGGTCCAGCAAGCTTTTATTTATATGTGCATGAGTAATTCTTATATAATCAATGGTGCTACTTTTAGGTTTATAAAATTAAACTTTGGTAACCACAGAATCATTGCTTGAACACGCAACCATCAAATTGTTTCTGGGGCTGCTGGTGCTGCTCCCTGAGCTTGTTCCTGTGCAAGACATTAACACATTTCCATTAGTTTTGAATGGTGTTTTGGGGTCCTTTTTAAGCAGGACCTGGTGAGGTGCTGTCAGGCTGTATGGCCACATCCAGTACATGATGAGAGAAGATGGAAGTGTGGCACTGACACCAGAGGGTGAGTTGCCTGCAGCATTCCTGCCTTGGAAAGCTCTGAAGTGCTTGGCAGCTGAGCCCTTTCACCTGCCCCATCCCTGGATGCACCATTCCCATCCCAGGCTCCCAGGGTGCTGCTACAGTGCAGACAAGGCACGTGATAGCAAAGGAGGTGGTGTGCTCTGGTGCACTGACTTTGGGGCAGCCCGGCTCTTGTGTTGCATCTAGAAAACACCTCTGTCCTTTGGGCCAGCAAAACAGCAAAGCCAAAGAGGTGCAGCATAGAGATGTAGGTTTGTGTAGCAGAAACCAGTAATACTCCTTACTGTATCATTTTCCTGGTGGAAAATTCCTCTCAGTCATTACTTTGGTTTTAATTAAATATTTTGTAATTTCTCTAAATGAATATTTTAATCTATGCATTATTTACTTAGATAACTATGGTGCTAATTAAAAATGTACACTGTAAAAATGCCTGTTTTGTTTCTAATCCATAGAGAGAATGAGAGATACAGGGTTTCTTCAAGGCATCTTTATTCCACAAGCATTACTGGCTGAAGCATCAATTATATAGAGATAATCAGTGGCTGATTTTCAGTCACAAGGCTTTTCATCTAAAGACACATGTGCATTCTTACCTAGAGCAACCAGTCTTCAGGGAAAAAGTAAAAGAGTTAGAAAACAAACTGAACTTTTTAAAGGAAAATCTTGCGTGCAGTTTGTCACTCCTTTTTTATGCCCTGCAAGAAATAAGATCAGATTAAATTACAGGGTGCACAAGGTGACATTTCCAAGACACCTACTGGATCTCCAAAATTATGCGTTAATTTTAATTTCTTCTTACCCTTTCTCTCAGTTGTTAAAACCTGGATCTTGATGTAAAACTTTACCTTTCCATTGTTGTTTTTTTCTTTTCACTTGAGAGCTTTGCTTAGAGTGTAGAACTTCAACTTCTACCCAACACATTAAGCTCAAGAGAGCTGGATCCCAAGTGCCAGGTGAGGGGTTCCATGTGACACACAGAAGGCCAAACCTGTCAGTCCCCTGCAGGCACAGAGAACTTTCCACTGCACCACATTTCACCAAAAGATGCTCTGCACTTACCTTATCCCTGGCTGTGTGGAATGGCCTGGCATGCTAAATGCAAGTCAAGAGAGTTTACAATCACTGCTACTCAGTTTGCAAGGCCCCAGGATAACAGGAAGCTGTGGAAAGCATTAAAATTCATCTTCCCTTTCAGCCTCACTGTTACCTTTTAATTACGTGTTGCCTGTAGGCCATAATGTTCAGCTTGTGGCTTTCTCTAAAGCTGTTTTGTTTTCTTTTTCCCCAGAGAAGCAGTCCAAGATTAGGGGAAATAGGAAATCCTGAAAAGCCATCCCTTATCTTCATGAAGCTGAGTATGGCCCGGGTAAAGAATAAAACACTGATTGTTCATGCTCTTTTATTTCTTTCTTATGTTTTTTTTTAAGGGAAGAGATACATTTTTTTAACCCATGGCTCATAAAGTTTGGAACATCTCCAATGACCCTGTCTTGATGGACAGGGGAGGACTCATAATCTTGCAAAACAAGGGTTTTGGGAGGAAATATGTTAAGGTAAGTCAGTTAATTTCTAGTATATCCTTGACAGTGACATAATCTTGCGATTCTGTATTATAAACAAGAATAACCTTATAAAATGTAATTTTTCTCCAGACTCTTTATTTAATGATTTATAAAAATACACTTCTCCAACTAATTAATTCTTATCTTCATCTTGCTATAATGATTTACTTTTCTAATTTACAAGCCCTGGTGATTATTGGCATTCATGCATCACCTCATGGTTAACCTTTGTAAAAAATTGCCAGGCAGAAAATGATGCATCTCAATAAAAAACTCATAATATTCTACGAGGAATTTTTTTCTGCTTTGTAGCTCCTCAGTTCAGACCACTGAGTGGATAAAGAAAGATTGAATTCTGGAGAATAAACACAGGGCCTGGTGTCCAGGTCTCTTGACACCGGTCACCTGGGACATTACCGTGACAACTGTAATACAAACAGTTACACACCTAGGGATGTTACGTTGGAAAGGAGTTTGAGAGCTTTGTGGGAAAGGAACATAGGGATTCTGTTCATGGTTGTACACTCTCTTTTAACTTAATAGCTTGCTTCAAAATAGTGTAACATCTGCTATATGGAATGTTCTCCATGTAGTGGGAAGTAGGGTTTCGAGCACTCTCAGATAGAACCTCAGTTTCCCATTTCTTGGAGGAAAAACAGCTGGATTGGATAGAGGTTTTCTGAGAGCACCTTCTGGTTCAGACTTTACAAGTCACATAAATCTCTGTAGGATTTAGATATGAAGTAAGATTGTTATAACTAACATAACGTATTTTTATGTTTCCAGGATTCAGTTTTTTAGTATTTGAGTTAGCTCATAGAAAGCCAGCTAACATGTTCCTATGCTGCACTCAAATTACAAAGTAGATACTCCTGAAGGTGGTCCTTGCTGTGCTGTTGGCTGGATTGTACCCAGCTTGAATGCTGAAAACCTAACTTCGATGCCTGTGGATCTTACCTGTCCCAGCAGCAACAAGCTGTGATTATACAGACTCCTTTTCAAGGGTCCTCCTTTTTCTCAACTCATCCAAGGGAAAAGGGAAAAAAAATAATTTAAGAGAGCCTTAATTCAGTGCTTTCCATCAATTCCTCACTATTTATGTTTGTGCCTCAATGGTAAGTGGCAGGATATTAGCCAGTATTGGTGAGTTCCTCCCTTTCTCAAGGGTAAGAGAATAAATTCATGTCCATTGACTTTACCCCTGTACCTGCTTTGTACAGGTGTCTTAAAGAGTAGTGGTTACTCCCTTGCACAGGCGTGTCCATGACAAAGCCCAGGGCTCCAGCCTGTCTGGGTTACACAAATGCCTCAGGAAACAAGGCAGAGAAGCTTGGAGAGGCAAGACAGACACCTTGGAGAGGTAAAGAAAATTTCAGTGCCTAATCTAAAACTGATACAGCCACCTTGGGTGACAAAGGACAAAATACAAGAGCTCTGCCAACGTTGGCCATGAACACAGGTTTCAAATAAGTCAGTGAGTAGAAGAGGGTCTCACAGACGAAGACAAAATCACTTGTACTTGCTCAACACTGGAGATGCTGTTCATTAGCAGCTGTAAAAGCAATTTTTGCTAACAGAGGTGCATTTTATACAGCAAAAAGGTTTAACAAAAGCATTTACCAACAAAATAAGCTGACAAAACCACTTCTTTCTTCCCACACAGTGGCATTTCAGAAATTGTAAATTAATCACATCTCCAGGTGATATTTCTGATGGGACCTGTCTTTCCAGCAGCTTTCCTTTCAGCACCATCCTTCCTACCTAAACCAAGTGTGTTCACATGTGTGCTAATAGCCCCCTGCATGTCTCTGGGCAGATCTCCCGCGTAGGTGTGTCCAGCAGGAATGCCAAGCTGGCTCCCAACAGTTGCTGACCTCGCTCCCACCGGAGCCCTGCCCCGGACCGGGCTGTGCACGTCACTCACGCTTCCCTCACACAGACACAGCACGTTGTTGTTTAGGTCACATTGATGGGTTTGACTAGTAATCACAAAAAAGGCTTTTGGTTGGGTTCTCCCCTTCCACCCCCCTTATTTTGGCATAAATAGAGCAAAATGGGTTGATTTACACTGCTCTTGGGGACTGAGACTTTACTGGCCTTTAGTTTGGAGTACCATAACCAAAATGTGATTTTTAGGACAAGTTGTGTACCGTATAGGAAGAATATATATAAAGTCTAATGACAGCTCATGGTACCACTGATTCTACAACATCTTCACATTTCACTTCCAGCTAAGCTTTAGCAAAAGTCACATAGGCTCAGAGTTTCGAAAACCTGTCTACAATTTCAGTCAAGTTTCAGAACTAGCTACAGAATAAATAAACCCATGGGAAGTGTTTAGCACTTAAGCTTTATAAATCTGAAGCTGGATACTCAAAATTTGAGAGTATGTGTGCATATATTTATTATTTTTTAAAAATCCCCTCATGGCCTAGTATTCCAGAAGTAGGGTGCAATAATCTACCATGCAGGGATAACTGGGGACTCTGCAGACAAAAAAAAAATGGCTGTGAACATGACAGATGATGTTCCTACAGCCATGAGACAAACAAACATATGGTTGCTCTGTATGAAGTTCCTACAATGCTTTGTCTTCAAAGTGTAGCAAAACATTGACTGATTAACATAATTAAAGCATTTTACATATTATTCCTAATTATTTTTGCAAATGTAAATGAAGATGCTGACGTGAAGTTTTTTGCTGTGCATGATGAATACTGAGTTCTCATTTTACTGAGTACTGTAATCAAATTTAGAGCAAACGTTATATAAATGCATAAGTAATCCTAATCCTAATCCCTTTTCTGCTGTCTCACTTTCTCCATCTAGGCCTGCTGCAGCTGTAAATCTATAAATCTCCCATATTTTGTGATTTCCTCACATATTTTTATTTTTGTTTCCCAATCTCCTGCCTTTCTGAAAGCAGACATTTTTAGTTGCTAATGGTTCTGATGGAATGAGAAGTTTGGTTTTTAGCCTTCTGCCAGTTTTCTTACAGTACTGTATGTTTGATCACAGCAAATGTACAGTACTGATGTTATTGCTATGTTAAGCCTCACCCTGTTGAAACAAATCAGGAGATCTTTAAATATTTTTTGCTCTGTCCTCAGCTGAATATCTGTTTTCAATGTTTTATTAATATCAGTAGAGGTTGGCTGAGGATATGTCAACAATGCATACTTCAAAGTAGCCAGAAGATATCAAAGATAGCTATAAACAAACTAGTTGGTAATAAATCAGTTCTAGCTTTGGAATATGAAATTCCCTGTGACCAACCTGACCCTGTTTCTGATTTTACCCTAGGATTTGTGCTATAATCTGAAATTATTTCACTGGCTCAATAAAAAACAGTCAGGAGAGATAGGATCCAGTGCAGAGTTAAATGCTGGACTCAGAAAAACAAGGGAGAGTGTGCTAGTGATTCTGTTTTGTGATATATTTCCTCAAGATGTTTTGGAATTTACTTAATAATTTCACCAAAAAAATTATAAAATAATCCACATATCAATTAAACAATCTTGTAACAATTATATTTTTTAAATCACCTTTATTAAACTGTATGTCTTATCTGGAATGTTTCTAAGGGTGCACAATAGCAAAAGATAAGTATTACAGATGAGTGGTTCACAGCATATAATTTATCCAGTTAATTTAATTTCTTTGTATTTGTCTACAAATTGCTTATAATTTTATGTAATTAATTCATTATGTGAACCTAATTGCTAAAATAACTGTGAGATCGTCCAGCTAAAAAAAATAGCAGGTTTTCATCGACTTGAGCAGGAACAATGCTGGGCCACTGCAGGTTTATCCCTACTCTGTAGATCTTACTGAAATTATTCTTTGGAAGTACACATTTGACATATTATTCCTTCTATTTCTTGCTTGCTGAAACAAAAATCATTCTTAAGAAGAGAAAATTCACATTTATAAATTGGTGAATGAGACCTGCAAATATTCCCCAATTTTATTGTACTTATTTTTTTAATATCATACTGCCCATGAATCTATTTGTTAAAATACATCTGGAAGAAACCATTAGATGATGAGCCATAGCAAGCAAAATTGTGTTCCATGTTTTTTAGTTACTGTATTTCCTCCTCCTCGGCTTATCCTCAGTTTTGCTTGTTCCACAAAAATATATTCAGATATTTCAGTATCACTGACATCAGCTGGGACTTAAGCAATTGTTTTCTAGAAAATAAAATGGGCAGCAGTTTTCCAGTCCCACACTCCTGCCCAAGGCCTGCTGCACCAACCAATCCTGGTCATCCAGCTGCTCCTAAAAATCAATCACAAAAGCTCAATATCCCCCAAAGCATTAAGTTTTTCTGAACCTCTAACCTAGATCTTCTTCACCAATAAGTAAATTTTTTCTTCTTATCCTGGCCCAAATATGAAGCGTAATACTGAGCAATACCCATGTACTATCTGAAAATTATTCTATTTCTTTAACCTGAAGAACATCCAGTTTCCTTAAGTTTTCTGATAAAATCTGTTGTTCTTTTTATTGCTCTCATCTGGACATTATCCTGGCCACTTCCTTTCCAAATTTACAAGTACCAAGCGGAGCTGGTACTTTAACTGAGGGCTTATCTGTGCTGCACGCAATGGAAAAAATATTTCACTTATCTCACATGTATTTGTATAACCCATAATAAGATATGGTTGTTTTTTCCCCTGTAGCTATTACACTTTTGACTACTGGCAAATGTATGCTCTGCTATGGCATTTTAAACTTTTTTTCTGTCAGGCCAAATCAGTCACTGTCAGTCAATTGTTCATGCAATTTATTATTCTTAAATAATTCCTGCTTTTTAAAAATGACCACTTTTATTTTAGCACCACCCAGACTATTTATCTACTTTACCAAGATTTTTTGGAATTTACCTTTTCTCCTCCAAAGTGCCTCCCATCCTGGTATCATCTGCAAATATAGTAACACAGTATTCCCTAATCCCAGTGCTTAATGAAAATACTGATTAGTATTGGACCCAGAACAGACTCCCTCAAGAACCACTCTTTGATTTATACAATGAAAATGGGTTTGATCAGCACTAGCTCTTATTATTAACATGCAATTGAGTTATCCTTAGACAACAGATAGATTCCAGTGCACCCAACTTGCCTGGCTGCCCTGGAGCCTTTCTTGAGCCAAACAGGATTCTGGGTTAGTCAAAGAATTCATTACAGAGCCCACAGATGGTTAAAACCATTGTTATTGAACTGCATCATCCCATTGGAGGAATGCCACCTGAAAGTGCCTGAAAGTGATACAGACAAAGTGCATTGTCCAACTTGTACATTTTTAATGATATTCTGGAAGGTAAATGTGTGTGGTGCCAGCTGAGTTTGCCCTTCTGCATTTTGCCAAAACAATACTGCAGGTGACCCAGAAAGTACTGCAGTGAAGAGCTGAGGTTGGATCATCTACACCACTGCTACACAGCCTTCTGTTCCTTTCTCACTTCTCATTTTCTTGCAACTCCAGCTCTGGTGCTGGGCTGATGGTACCCTCAGGAGTACAGATCTTGGCTGTAAAAACACTATGATCTGTCATACATGGTCAAAACAGGAAGTATTTCTCGTGTTTTGGGAGAAAGAACAGAGAAACTGAGAGACTCATGGATATGAGTCAATTCAGGTGGGATTTACTTATTTTTAATATATTTTTCTTTTGTGAACTTACCTATCTTCTTATTTGAATGCATGTGTCTTTGAGCTGCATAAGGAACTGGGGATTTGCCTGTGTAAGGGCACACATAAATTAAAGAAACAAGCACCTTCTTTTAATAAAAAAGGCTGTTGCTCAGAGAAATATCTGTAAGGGAAGATTATTAACTCTTTTATTTCAGATTTGAGGATCTGATTTTCATTCTGAGACTGAAGCACACTTCTAACAGTATAATTTAGATATCAGATTTACCTGTTCCCTACTGCTGCCAGCCTGTATTTCGTTTCAGGGTTCTGATGTTGACTATTAACCTATTTAAATATTCATCAACAGCCTTCTGCCAAGGTGGATTAATTCACTATCTCGGGTCGCTGTCAAGTTGTCAATTTGTCAGATATTTTTCATTTGCCAGTGCCCTTTAGAGTGACAATGATGGCACACTTACAGCTGAGCAACAATTTTACTGTTGGTATCTCCTGCTCTAGAAAAGCTCTCCAATACTTGAGCGAGTAAAGCTTACTGTTGTGGCAGGTCTGAAAAATAGTCTTTTAACCAAAAAGTGAGAAGCGTATATGGAAAGGAAGTGATGAACCATCTTGTTTGATTTGTGACAGTGAGGACCTGTAACACCAATATGAAAGTTGCCTCTGAAGTTAAAGAAACACTGTCAATTGTTATACCCACTTCATTTTTCATCCAGAACTGTGAATAAAAGACATTAATATAAATCATGGAAGGATTCTGGCTCTCCCCTCCAGTGATGAGTACAATTAACCCCATGTCAGCCTTTGATAGAATATGGAATCATTAACTAATTTATTGAACCACTAATTAAACATTAACTAATTATCATTAATGTAATATTTATTTAATATCACATTATTTACATTATAATAAATACCAGTGCCTTAAAAAAACCCACAAACTAACTAGATTTCTTTTGTTTACCTCAACTTTTAGGTCATCTTTCTGGGGGCCACTTTCAGAAACATTCAACACATAAATAACCCTGCAGCTGATGATTCAGGTATTTTTCATGATGGAAATCAAATCTGCTGCATCTAGTGCACAAAACTCCTTTTATAACTCAAGAACTTCCAGCTTCCAAGTGAATGTTAAAACCACAAATTAAATAAAACAGTATTCCAAAGCAAGGAAACTCTGTTGAAATTTATAGAGACAAATGTTTATTTTTGTATTTTGGGGGCATTTAGGAGTGCTAGTCCACCAGGAAGAAGTCTTGGTAAGCCAGTGGAGTTACAACGGGGATGTAAACAGGATGGGAATGAGACCCTTGGGCACCCAGACATGCTTCCCCTTCCCAGGGGCTGTTTTAGGTCAACATACCACAGTGGAATGGGATTTTCCCTCTCTCAGGCATATTGATGTGGAGGGCGAGCAGAACATGACCCAGGGTGACAACAGGTCGGAGCCCATGAGAACTTCACTGCAGCCACAAGCATCCCAGAAAGGCATCTCCAGAAAGTGGTAACCCCAATATGGCCTTTTCAGGCTCAAACATCCCTAAATGCATCTTCCAGGACATGCACACAAAGAAGAAACTCTAGCTTTAGAGAGAGCTCTAGGCTGGAAACTGAATTTTCTCCCTAAATACACAGAGGCCCTGACTCCTGACACCCACTGACTTCCTTTAATTGGTTCCAAGTCTAGAGAGGGCACCAGTTTTCATCTAGTTAAACACAGTAGAAATAGAGAACCGTATAATATGTGTCTGAAAAGTCTGACAGTCCAGATTAATAGCTATGTTAAAAAAGATGACCGGATGCACACAGATCTGCACAGTTCAGCTGGGCAGATATCCTACCCCATTTGCTAGAAGCAGTTTGCATGCGGTGATTGATTTCAATGTAGTCTGCAATTCTGTTGAGCAGAGCTGTATTAGCAAATCTATCGTTAAATAAATATGACACATGTAATTCTACACGTGGAGATGCTCTCACAAGGCTTTGGACGTGTTACAAATTGGTACACGAGTAGACTGTGCTATATAAGATCAGATAACTGAGGCTGCAGCCTGTACTGTCTACATTTCCACTCTGAAAGCAATGCAGTGATGCTGCTAGGTTAAGAGTTATACGAAAAAGAAAAAACTCCCCCAGGAGATCTCTATTTCCTGCAGAAAAAAATTACCTTTTTTTTCAGTTTTAACAAAAGCTGAACAATGGTGAATTGGAGCGAAGAAAGAAAGGAAATGATTTATGGATAGGGAGAGTCAGTCATCTGGGAGATTAGTTCCAACAGATCCATGGGAATGAACCTCTTTCATCATCATCAGGTTCCAGTGATGCTCCTGCAGACACTCAGCTACACAAACAAGGATGGGGGAAACCAGGAGCATTCAGGACTGAAGTTAATGGGGTGCACGTTATTTGAGCACCCAAACTGAGTTCCAGAAGAAAGCTAGTATGGTCAAATAATCATTTGTGTTTGTTTGCATTTTTTGTTCCTAATTAGTCCATAGGGCTGTGAGCTGGCTGTGCCAACAGTGCATTTCCTGAGGGACAATTGTCCCCATCCTTCCAATTCTGCCATTAAAGGAAAGGCGGTTCTGACAAAAGTTAACAACATTTGACAATGTGGAATATGTTTTTAAGTCATTGGTGTTTTATTTGCCCCAGTGAGCAGACCTGCTGCACCGAGGTGCTCTTCTGAGGTCCTTCTCACACACCAAGAAGTGATTCTGGTTTCTCTCCAGGGTCCTCAATGGCCTGGTAAATTGGGAGATTAAGACTCTGTCTTGTCATGGTGTTGCTTTCATTACAGTTCCACAGTTCACTTTTTAGTGTTCTCTTCAAGAGCTGCTGGTGAACTGCTAAATTAATTTAAAAACATTTATTCTAGTGGTTAATGATAGTGTAGTTTCACAGGCCAGTCAGGCGTATTAGTCTAAACTTTCTCCTCCCACAGGCCAAGGAGTTTCACTCAGTATGTCCCATATGCAGACTTTACTTTTTAGTGAAACCAGGTATTTTTTTTTTTTAATCAAGGACTAAAAAAAGAACCAATTATTTACTTAATGACTTCAAATGAGAAGCAGCCGAGCCCTCCCTTATGAAGCTGTTGCAGTGTTCAATCCCATCCTTGTTAAAAATGGAGGCAAGACTTTATCCCTAATCTAATTTAAAGTATCCTCTGGATTTCAGAGTTCAATACTATCAGATACCTTAGTTATGTAAATATTTACAAACCACTGTCTAGTCATCACTTCACCTTTGTGTTAATGGATTAAGCTTTCTACAATTTTGACTGGGAGCTTTGTTCATTTTCCAGCTTACTCCTCCAGCTGGTTTGCAGACAAGCAGTGCTTTGTGGGGAATCAGACAGCCAGCAGTGGAATGAATGAAGTACTACAGATCAAAACCAGAAAGAAAGAAGCACCTGTGAAGGCCAAACATCACTTAAATGCTTGGTGTGGGAAAACAGTGTTACCTGTCCTGGCAAGACCGGGTTTAGAAGAGGACTCAAACACCCATCAGGCTCACACCTGACTAATTTGTTTGTTTTTTACTACCCAGGCCAGCTTCCCCCTTGAGTTTGCTGTTAGCTGGGCCATGCAGAGCACAGAGCAGGCCCAGGACTCCACCTATTTCTCATCCTGCTGTGACAGCTGCGGTGCGAACTGGGGAACCCTCCCCCTGCAGCTGCCTCACGACTCTGCTCAGGGACCACAAAAAGGATGTCACACCCTAAGCCAGCCCTTTCCCACAGCCTCCTGACACTGAGAGAAGTGCAGCCTTCGCCAGGGAGGGACGACGGGCTGCTCCCACACCTCGGCAGTCCTGGATGCACCTCGGTGAATCTGGCTTTTCCTCCCACTCCCTGTGAGCTCATTAGAAACATCCTGCTGCTGGGAAGCAGCGATTCCCCGTGGAGAGGTTTGCAGGCAGGACCGTGAGTCTGGACCTGCCCTGTCATGTCCAGCAGTGGGGCTCACCCTCCCAGTGTAATCCTGAGTCTCAAAAGGGAGTGGAGAAGCAACAATTTTTAAGGGGCAGAGAAGTAATCGGGTAATCGCCTTCACAGTGACATGCTCAGCTTTCTACTGTTTGCACAAATGAATCACAAATGGGAAGATTGATACCTCTGGAAACCTTGGGCAGAGATAATCGTTCATCTCATGCTTAGGCAGTCAGTAAACAAACTTTACACTTAATTTGTCAGCCTACAAGGAACAGGTTGTATTCATGTTTTATCTCTACGCTCATCTTACACAATGCTCACATGCAATTTGGAGTGATTTTTTTTGAATTAGCAATAATTAAGGAGAAACACACCACTGAGTAAATTATAGAGACACTTCCCATTTCCCCAAGCAGCACACTGCTGCTCTCTGCTTCAGTTCTCATGCTCATCTGCACCTGCTACAGGGAAAAACTCAACATGACACAAATTCAAAATATAATCAAAAGCAAGCTGAACCAGTCCAGAGAAGAGTGGTCAGTATTTGTAAAGCACAAATATTTCTGTATTATAAGACGGACTAATCAGCTTTATCAGCATTTCTCAAGTTACAATTTCAGATCCTTGCTACAAATATATGAAGGATATTAGAAGACCTTTTTCTCAGTTTAAAGCACAGTGCCAGTCATATATATTTTTGTAAAAGCATTGATGTCTGTCTGCTTGCCCCTGCAAGGTCCCAAGAGCTCTCTGGGAATTTCTGAAAGCTCAGAAATGCCATGGAAGGACAAATCACTCCCTGTGTGCAGCAGAGACCATTCCTTAGTGCCATTCAGCATCTAAATAGAAGAGAGTGACACAACATTCAGGTTTGGGGAAATGCAAAGCCCGAAGAGACATTGGCTGTAAGTTTGCCATTCAGTGGTCCTTCTCTGAGGACCATCCTCACTTGCACTGAATGATTTCTGGCAGCCCGAAAAGCTAATTGAATCTTATTGGCATCAACCAATACCTTAGAACTGAGGTGATGAATCTTGGTTCTTATCATATCATAGATTGTACAAATGGGGCTGAACATTTACTCTGCAGTGCCTGAAATAACTCGGGAGTCTCTCCCAGCCATTTTTGAATGGCTTTAGACTTCTAGCCATTATTCTCACTAGAAGCTGCATTTGCTCAGCCTGTTCTTTTTTTTCTGTTCCCTGAACACCATTTCCACTCAATTATGGTCTCAGTTTCAAAGCCTATGGGAACACAGTTCCTCAAAAATCTCAATAAAGCATCTGCAAGCTGCACCGTATTTATAAATTTCAGTATGTAGCCTGGAAGCCAAACACAGGTGATGGAAAGGACATTTTTATAGGCATGAGCTTATAATAATTTAAAACCTAAATACAGAATGGAACAATGGAACAGCTAAAACTCTCTAATTTACACATCTTCTTTCAACACAGCCGTAAGTAAGCACAATCAAAAATTACAGGAAACTATGGGACAGGAGTGACAAGTACTTATAGTATCCTGTGCCACTTGTTGGCAGCTGATGCACTGGGAAAATGTTTATTACTGGCTACATAAGAGCTCATATGGGGATAGCAGGGATTTCTCTTTACCAGCACATTTTCAGTTCACCCTATACAAATAGAAGTCGTGGGTATATCCATACCTTGGCAGGATTTGTGCAAGGAAGAAGCTGTCTTAAAGATATACATAAACCAGTTCTGAAAGCTGATGTAATAGAAACATTTCTCTGTCCAGCAATATGTCTGCAAAGGACTTGGTGCTGTGGAATGAGATCCACTCATTTTCTTCAAATGATTGAGGATAATCCCTAAAGTGTCCTGCTCATCTGTTATTGCACCTTAGTGTCATTTCCAGGGCCTATGCCTACATATTTCCTACACTGTGATGCTCCAAAATCTGTTGTATGTACACATATCAAATGCATCATATTGGATTATCAATGAGACCAGATACCCCTCCAGTTCTACTGGAACTCAAGAGAACCAGATGCTGCTAACACTGTTACCCTGTTATCAGCAATACAGAGCTATGAGCAGGCTCCAGCCTGGACATTTGCTTATAAGGCTCTTTACTAAATAATCACTCTGCTGAAAGGCTTTAGTAAGCCCAGTCTCCTCTTACAATGGACTCTCTTACAGCCTCCCTCACTTCTGGCCATTCCTTATTTATACCACTCAAATTACTCGGCTCATTAGTTTGCCATTATAATAGAAGCCCAGTTTAGTTTATTTACTGTTTGATAACAGCCTTTGCTTTTACAAAATGACGTATGTTTTTCTGCATCTGCAGAAATCTGGAATGTAACAGGAGCAAGAGAGTAAAAAAATCCATCAGGGCTTTTAAGACTTTAATCATTCACATAAACAGCCAGATGACTGCAGTCATTCAGAATAAAAATAAAATCAAAACACATGGACTTCTCTAAGCAAGTAGATAGCTCTTAAAATGACTAACCAGATAAAGGAACAAGCTAGTTAAAACAATATTACTGAACCATACTGCTTTTGGAAACTCAGATAATGAGAGAGAGCACAGAATAAAATAGAAAGATCTTCCGAGTATTCTGGCTACACTGAAGCACAACAAAGCAGATTGCTTCCACTAAGGAAGCTTCAGCTCTTACTGTTCTTCTTAAAGGGGTTGTGTCACCAGGATTTATTAATAATGTGGACATAAGCTTGCCAAGACACTCAGCTTTATGTTAAGAGGCCTCAGAGCAGACTTAAGGTGCCAGTTTGGCATTATGCACAACTTCAAGTAGATGCTTAACTTCAAGCTCTGTTGTTCCCACTGCTGATCCTAAAGAAATCATCAATTTAGATTACCTGTGTTGGTATGACAGCAGGAACTGGAGCCTCTGAATTAGGGGCTCATGCCCTCCTTGACATGTGTGGTGAATCCTGTCAGAAAGGCCACATCAAAACGTAGGCAATTGCTTCTTAAATTCTTGCAGGTGGCTTCAAAAGACACATGTTAGAGAGCTGTGTCTAGGCAGTTGCATTTGGAAATTTTGGCTTAACATATTATTTTAAAGTGACGTCAAATTTTCCACTCCAAAATTTTTGCTGTGACTTTTTGTGCTGGGATCAGCAACAGGCCAAGTTCTGTGGGGAAAAAAAACCCCAACCAAACCAAAACCAACTATCTCTAAACAACTGTAGCCAATTACAAGAATGAAGCTGGGAAAAAGAGAAGGCTGTTTGCCACATGGTAAGAAGTTCAGGCAGCCACTGCTTTGCAAACCTCCTGGTGCAGAGGCTTGGAAAATGAAACAGGGTTCACCTAGACGGAGATGTACCCTTACACCAGAGATAGCTAAAAGCAAGAATTAAGGTTTTAAATCTCCTCAGTGAATGTTTAGTTTCACATTGATGGATTGTTTCAACTTGTAAACCAGGATTGTTTAATGTTGCACAGAATCTCATACCATGAGCTGATGGAAATGTTAACTCCTACCTGATAACTCCGGTTACATCTCTCTTGTTACACAAGATGTTGCTTTATGGATTCTTCTGTTTAATAGTACATCTGACTGAATTACTTTACCAATGCACTCTTCACAAAACGACAATGGTCAGGATAAACTAAAAATAACTTCTAGAACAAGCTATTGGAAAATTAATTATTTTGGGATCTAACCCAGTATTCACTGCACTCCATGGAAAACCATCCACTGGTAAGCACAAGGAATGGCAAACCAAATCGTCACAAGATTCTTTATCCCTGGGCAAATTATTATATGAATGAAAGAATCCAGAAGAGCACCTCTAAGTGAAGAACTGAGGATAAAAACTGGCTGTATCCCTAGCAGCCCATTTCAGGCATGTGTTCCCCCATACTGTTTGTCAACTGAAAAAACCAAGTTATTTAAGTTATTTTACACTTGCACTCTACACTGCCAGAGGTAAAACATGAGTTAACTTTGCTGCTGTGTCCTTAGAGTCCTCTGCTGTATCATGAAGGCTCCTTTCCTGTTCTGGTTAAGGATAATGTCACCATTAACTGTGAACTTTCTTGGCTTTGCTACTTTGGTTTGTGACCTCAATATTACTTCAACTAGAAAGGAGACAGTATTAAAATACATATCCAAGTAATCCAAGG
The DNA here is from genome assembly GCF_009650955.1 of Corvus moneduloides. NCBI lineage: Eukaryota > Metazoa > Chordata > Aves > Passeriformes > Corvidae > Corvus > Corvus moneduloides. The sequence continues at coordinate 19,964,090 of NC_045485.1, forward strand.
AAAGAGTGTGAATGACTTCCTAAGCTTTAATAAACTCTCAACCTTTTTGTGTTCTTCCTGAATATTCTCCTTCTATACTTGTGCTAAGCAGCCCTAGACCTCACAGCCATGGACTACTTGCCTCCAGTTTCAAGGATTAAAATGTCAGTTATGGCATTGAATTCAAGTTGTAGTGCCTTACCTTGGTATAGGCAGTTGTAGTGCCTTACCTTGGTATAACTCTACTGGGCAAGAACCACAGTTACTATGAACTATGGCTATGAATGAGCAGTACTGTGCTGGTCTCCATTCCCTCTCACCAAACCACTCTGCAGTTACACCAGTGTGAATGAGAGGAGAACCAAGCTGAAAGTACCAGCATGATGACTTAACACGCACAAAAGTTTCTAAACTTCTAAGGCAAAAGTTCTTATATTATGATAAATAAACCAAAATAATGAAGTTGCGTTCTCCAGAATTCAATATAAGTAGGAATTAGTAGCTCAGTAGTTCACGGGAAGCAGAGTTATTCTGAAGTTGCTGACATACTCTGATTTCTTTCTTAGTCATTTCCAAGCATCAATACAAGATCTTTCTTCTAAGCATGTTAAGGCACTTCACAGGAGCTATCCTTGGGAACCAAGGAAAGAGAGCAACCTGAGTCAGGAGTGAAATGCAGACCCAAATCTGCATCACTTCTCTTCTAGGAGAAAGCTCTGACAGTGTCCCGTGGGATGCAGCCTGCCAACTGAAACAGTTTTGCAGCAAATGAAGAAAGTAATTACTGGTTTACATGCCATGGTGGTCAGGACATGCCCTTGAGATGTGTGTTCAGGTCCTTTTGTCCAAAAAAGGGTTGGACCCTCTCTGCATTACATAAACAAAGCAGAGATTTAGAAAGATTCCCTCTCAATAGCCCACAGCCCAATTACCACACACCTCTAAGTACCTCTGCAATGTTAAACAGTAATTGTGGTTAAAATAACAATATTACAGCAATGAAGACTTACATGGAAGCTCCAGTGCTTTTTACAAGCAATACAATTCAGACGTTGTATTATTGAATCCATTTAGTTTTCTGTCCTTCTGTCAGCTTGAGTGTTTGTGCAAATGGGACTGGTGACTGACTTCCTAATAATCAAAAATGTAATTATTCCCTTACTTCACATCATGGAACTGTAACTTTTTATTTCATCAAAATAAATGTTTAAGCAGTGACATCAATGAGGAGCAGCTACGTATCAGCTGAGCTGTAAGTGACCTACATCACTGGTTGATCAGGCTTCTTGATTAGTGTAAGCTTTAAAGCTCATAAGCTGTATTCTGCACTAAGACAGACATTTAATAACAGTGATAATTAGCTAGTAGCTTGCAGTTTTCTAGTACCAAAGTCTACCTAAGAATATAAAAAAATCTTAACTTATCTCTATATATAGAATTAAGAACAAATTTTGAGCTACTCTGATATTACACGTCTTCATACATGAGTCTTGGGTGTAATTCTCTCCTCATCAAGATATACTATTAACAATGTTTACGTAATCTAAGCCAAATCACTAACTAAAAACCTTTAATAAACATTTTCTGAAGTTGATAGCATTCTTGAATCTAACAGTCATAGCCATACAGCAATCACAGATGAAAATATTTCTGTGTATAAATACACACATATGAACAGCTGGCCTGAATCAGTCTTCCAAAATAGTCAGCAGCAGATTAGGGAAAGAGACTGAGGGACACATTCAGGGAGTCCTCCTTGTAATCTGGTGTTGGTTTCAGGCAGTATACTTGGACATTATAGTTGTCAGTATCTGCGGGTCAGTGATTTTGAAAATGATCTTGGCTACGTGGGAGTCAGAGCAACCTCAGGGCTTTCAATTGCCTAAATTTCCCCGCCACCACTTCCAGTGCAGCTATCCTCCCTGTTTTACTGCCACGCATTTCCCTCTCATGGCTACTGTCAATCTGTCTGCAAGGGAGGAGTGAGGATGCAGATGAAAGGGGAGGAGAAAAAAACCCCAAGGCTGCAGGAGAAACTCCTTTTCTTAAAGGCAGATTCCCCTGCACCGTGTCACTCACTTGCCTTTGCACCCAGGGTACTGGCTGGGTGCCCAAGTGGAAGGAAGTTGCTCTATGAAACAGGGTCAAGTACTAAGGGGATAGATTTTTTTAAACTATTTAAATGGCGAATGGTGTAGACAGGCAATTAGTGTGACTTTCAAATTGCATTTCCTAATTGCTTAGTTAAATATTTGAATACACTTCATAAAATTTAGTCTTTGTTCCTTTTGAGATCAAAATGAAGGGAGAACAGGATAAATTACAATCCAGCATGTAACCAGCCTATTTTTGTGTGCCTAAATAAGATGCCCATGTAAGAAGTGCAGTTTCTCATCCCTTCCCTGGTATTACCAGTTCTGCCTGGTTTTGCACTGCCGAGGTGGAGGCTGAAGATGGGCTGGAGCTCAGCCACAACCATCCCAGCTTCCAGGGAGCATGAGGGGATGGACAGGCAGCAGTAGTAACCCCATCAACCAGCCCCACCCCTAAATCAGATCCTTAACCCCATCCCTGAGTGTGAATTGGAGCCACTAACAGGACTGTGGGTAATAAGTATGAGGAGGCTTGTTTTGAGACAGTTGTATTATTGTTTTCTCCATCTTTCACACATTCAATTCATATTCCAGGTTGGACATGATGGCAATGCAAAGGCTGCCTCCAAACTGTGGCTGGGGTGGGGTAGGAGTGGGACCTTGAGGGTGAGACAAGATGGGCAGTTAACACTCAGACCTACAACACATTCAAAAATCAAAGCCTTTCTGTGATTCAGAGTGGTTTCTCTGGCTAGTTTGAATATCTGTGCCAGACACTGGCAGTTACATGATGTGAACACCCTGTCAGAGACAATTATTTTGCTGATTTGTTCTTGTGACAGCTCAGTTATACACCAGCACTTACAGAGAGAGTAACAGAACAAAAAAACAACTTAGAGCATAGCCTGAAGTGCAGTGACAAGAGAGATTCATCTCTGGGGAAAATAATAAGGAAATACATTTGAGCACAGGAGCATCAGAGGGTTCAGAAAGTCACCGCAGAGTGTGGGAGGGCTGGGTGTGAAGGCAGCTGACAAACGAACGCACCGACTGCAAGATGAAGTGCTCCCCTCCGGAGGAGATGGCTGCCTTTGAAGAAACACAGCCCGGCGCCCAAGAACCTGCTATGTGGCTTTGGCTACCCTCTCCGACTTCCACATTCATCCTCAGCACTGCTGTTGCCCTGTAGCTGGATCCTTAATCCCCGCAGGTGAATTGCTCCCCTCCTTCTAACTCTTCAAATGTGCGTCTCTGATCTGTGCTCCCCTGAGCCTGGCAGTTTTATTTCTGGTGTTTTCTGAAACGGTGAGCCTCCCTCTCCTGCCTGGGCTTGGAGAACTTCTCCTGCTCCAGCTGAGAGGTGCAAATCCCCATGGGCATTATTACTGCAGGCAGGCAGGTGGAAAGAGGGCAGATAAAAAGGAGCACTTGGTACACTCTTCTACTCTCCTGCTCCAGCCTCATTTGAAAGCAGAAGCACCCTTCTCTGTCCCTCTCTGTGAATACAAATAAAAAAGCCTGGAGTGTGAGAATGCTGTAAATAGTCAGATCAGAGATGTGTGTCTGACAGCTCCTCTGCTCCGTGGGGAGGATGTGTTCTGGGTTTGTGACAGACTTCTTACCTCCCTTTGAACACATCTTGGACTTTTTCTGATTTCAGCCCTAAATGCGCTTGTCTCCCCAGCTTTCAGACAGGACTCACAGAGGCTTAACTCATACAGCCAGCCTCAGCCTTGACCTGGCACCCAGCCCACTGAGATGCCTTTGGAAGCACCAAAGTCAAGCAGTATCATCCAAGTGCTTCCCTTCAGAAATGTGTCTTGGAAATGCAAAGCAAGACTGCAGGGATGACCCTGAAATGGTGATATATCAGTTTCTGAGCACTCCCAGGATAACTTTTCCATTGCTTTTCCAGTGCAATAGCTGACTCTTCAGGTGCCCTTGACAAACCATCTATAACAGCATCCTCCAAACATCAGCTGGATCATTACATTACCAGCTGCCAGTCAACATTTTTCCCCCACTGCAGCCCCAGACCATTTTGAAAGCAGTCCTCCAGCAACAGTGAGTGTCATTGCTCTCTGCCACTATCTGAGCCCAGTTGTAAAGTTACATTTTTTTCCAGAACAGTTAGAGAGAATTAGTTTAAATCCCTCTGATTTAAAAGTACAATGGCCAATCAGCTGACTGGCAAGCAAACAATGTCACCATTAGCTCTGGAAACCAAGCACACTTTCAAAATAGCTAGAGACCAAGAGGAGAAAAAAAGGCAATGCCTTTTGTGACTGAAGCGTGCAACAGAGGCAGGCTCCAAAAAGCTCACCCATCACTTTGGGTAGTTCCCAGAATACACTGATTATCCCTGTAATCAGTATTTTGGGGGAGCTAATGCAGCAGGAGCCATTCACAGGGACACCCTTCGCTGGGGCAGACAGGACACAGTCGACCGATCATTTGGGGCTCGAGCACAGTAAAGCACTTTGCAAGGGGAGTCAGAAACCTGACACCCACATCAAGCTGTGCCAGCGCCTGGGGAAGGCTCAGGGCTGAGCAGCTTGTCTGGGCGCCAGACCTGCCTGGGCTTTCAAGGATGACCGGTGTAATTTTGGCCAAAATCTTCACTTATAGCAGAATAACTGCTATTTCAAGAGCAAGCTTCCAACTTTCCTGTTCAGGAGAAGGGAAAACACCTCTTCAACAGAGTTTAATGATGATCAGCAAAATTCAGTTTAAAGAGCATCTTGAATTTTTCAGCTGATAAATTGTCTGGCAGCTAAAGTCTCAAACAAAATAGCCTGGAAATAATATTACTATGGGATGTTTCCCTAAGGAATCTTGCTTGCTCAGTGCACCCCGTGTTTATGCACACTTCCTATTGGTATTGCTGTGATTTCCAAGACATTTCAGTCTAGTCATACTACATTCTGTACAGCCTCACGTGAACCACCAAGGTGATGTCAGTCCTGCTCCCGGTGTTCAGTCAGAACTGTTGAAAATTACTTGTGCTCAGTTTTATGTCACAGATTTAATTCAGATACAGATTAATAACCATCTTTCCTAACTGTATAGGGAAGCAATACTTAGGAGAGGACTATTTTTCACCTATGTGAGCTGTTTTAAAAGATTGATTTATATCATCTCAGAGATGTAGAGTCACAGGTCTGAGGAAATCGGCAACTTTGCTTTAAACTTTACTCCCCTGAGCACTGAATTCTTTCTGCAGCTGGTAGTTCCCTCCTCCCCTGATAACAGAAACTCCTTTTCCATTCAGAGCTTGAAGACTTTGCTTGTGGAATACACAATATAAAAGCAGTTGAAATTAGCATATGCGTGGGTTGAGAAGGGCACATACACAGTATTAAACCCTCAGAAAATTACCCAGTAGGCTTACTGATGATGATTTCAGAAGATACAAGGAAAGGGATGTTTTTTTATTTTTCTTTGTGGACTGGGAAATCTGATTTTTTTTTCCAGGAAACACAATTAAACTCCTCATTCCTCTCAAGCTTCAATGAAATTCCAAAGATTATCTGGTCTTCACAGAGGCCCTCACAGAACAGTTTTCATATCTGTCTAGAACCATTTGCAGTGAATTTTAGTAGTGACATGAACCCTTCTGTAACTGACCTTCAGAGCCAATACACAGCACAGCTTGACCAGCCCACTGGCTCCTTCTCCCCACACCATCATCACTACAGGTCTGTGGGTTCAGACAATTCTGCCATCAAATGGCCCTGAACCAGAACAGAGTCCAGACAGATTTTGGAAGTTACTCTCCCAAACCATAAAAGCCCAAAGCTTATGATGAAACACAGCTACACTGAAGATTCCCAAAATAAAAGCACTCAGATTATCTGTAGGACGTGATGCAAACAAGTGTGTGACTCCAGGAATCCTCCCACAAGGAATTAGGTTGTGGGGTCTCTGGCTTTCCACTAAGAAATAATTCGTGGTTTTCAGCGGAGGAAAATAAATGCCTTATTAATGACATGGTGTGGCAAGAACGATGCCGACTGTGCAGGTCAAGAGCCATAACTGCACGGCTGGATGCTGCTGCTCCTGGGCAGAGCATGGATGCCGGGAGCTGGAGGGATGTGTGGTGAGGAGATACTCAAGCTCCATCTAGTGGAAAATAAATCCCTGTAAGGTCAGATTTGGACACACAGTTGTTTGGAGTGATATGCACTAAGGAAAAGAAATAAATCAGGGTATGGACTCGATTCCCTGGGAGGGAATGTTCTCTTTTCTCTTTTGAAGGGAGTCAGGCTGTAATCATAACTGAAAAAATAAGTTAGGGCTAGGAAAAAAAGGAAAAAAACCCTGACTACCTATTGGGACTTAAGGATTTAAACTTCCTGCACATATATTTTACTCTTCTTGCTCCTGTCATATCCACCTTGAGCTTCTCACATTCTCTTACTTCTGTTTACAGCACTCCTGTCAGAGACCATATGCTGGCTGGCACAGGCTGACCATGCCAGTGCAACCAGGGAGAATTAAGGAAAAGCTCTTGTTCATTTGGCTCCACGCTCCCATATCAGAACAGGGTAGAAAAGCCCCCTTTCACATGCAGTGACACAGTCTTACTTCTATGAGTATGAAGAGTAAATGGCTTCGATGTTCTACTTGTACAAAGGGAGAAATGTGTGTGCTGGACTCACACAGACCCAGCCTACCTTGTCATTTGAAGGGTAGGAGCCAAAACAGGACATTGACCCTGTCCCTGCACCCTGGACTTGTATGATGAGAAGAACCACTAAGCTTGAGCCTGAATTGTCTCAAGATGCCTCGAGTTTCTCCTTGACTTCAGGGTTCCATTAATAGATGATGCATGTGTGTAAATCCTCCCTATGCCTCCAAAAAACCTTGATACAGAGTTTTAGAAAAATGGAGATAAAAACTTAATACCTTAGGGTATTAAAATCTCAGCACTTCTTTTACTGCAGAAGCTTTTTGCAGTATCTACTAATCCTTTTCCTCCATAAAACTCCATATCCTATCTCACAATATACTTTGCTGTGTTATTGCTAATCTTTAAATTTGTGCATGTTCTTCAGTAGGTGGACATTAACACAAGCACTGTGAGAGCATTGCACTTAGGGGATGCTGGATGTGCTGCTTTCAGCTGCAAAGTCAGGGTAAGGCAAGTCTCCTCCACCCCTGCCCACCCCACCGGCACCGTCAGCACCACAGGGCTGGAGCAGGAACTGCAGCAGGGGAGCAAGGAGATGCAGCAGGTTATATAGGGGAGGGGAATTTTTAACAGGGCTTTCTTACCAAAACCAGGTGATACATATGCAGGAAACAGCATCTCTTAGAAACCACCTCATTCTGCAAATGGTGAATGCTCCCTGTGTGTTGAAACTGCTCCTTCATCTCTTCTTTGCAAAAATGAAACAAGCAGAGAGAGAACTGTAAAGGCCAGTGCTACAAAGCCACAGGTGGTGTTGACAACACTTACAGGTTCACAGTGTCAGCTTTAGTTTTGTTCAAGTCTCTATCAGCAAAGATAAACTTGCCATGCTTTTCCTGATGTAAAACCCCACCATAGTATTTTTCCATTCAAGGATTTTTTTTTAAAGAGAGAAAATGGTAATGTTTGAATTAAACTGTATTTGCCCATGGAAATAATTTTTAGAAGCTTTGTGGCAGGCCAAATATAACACAGAAGTTCACTCTAAGTAGGGTACTTCTCCCTGTAGAACAGAACATTGTTCTGCTTATTCACATAGAGAACCTCTGGTGCATTTTCCTGTACTTTCACAATGAAAATAAAATGCTTGCAATAGTAAAAATGCAGTGGTTGATCATATTCTAAACACAAAGAACTGTTTCTAGAGATGAGACTTTTCTGCAGAGAAGGAACACCTCAAACCCCAATTTATGTATTAAAAAAGCAGTTAACTCTATGGGAGAAAGTAGGAAAAAAACCAAAGCCTAGAATTTGTGTGGGATAAGATATGAAACCACAAAAATTACTAATACTCCAGAGCATGCAAAGAGGCAGGCTGTGGAATCGCCAGACATATAGGACAGTTTAAGTCTGGTCTTATCTTTAAATCATCTGCATCTTTTCTCTTCTGCCTGTGCCCATTCTTGTCTCCTGCTAAAATAAGAAGCAAAGGAGATGCTGATACAGCCAGGACAGCATCCTTCAGTGTTTGGGTGCTGCTCTTTTCTGCTTCAAACGCAGCTGCAATCTCCTCTGCCTTTGTTTCACTTTATCAGTGGTGGAGGAGCTCACATCCTCCAAACCACTCAGTAACAAGAGAGTTTGTCCCTGCCTTGGGCCACTGCTTTATTATCAGAACGGTGAGAGAAGGCCTTAAAACGCTTGTCCAGCACTTTCATTTGTTGTTCTGTAATGTGGCTGCTGTAGTCGCTGAATATGTAGATTTAGAAGTAAGTTTCTAAAGCAGTGCTCCGGAGGTATTCGCGTTAATCCCATTATCTGATAAACGGATTTGTGAACACACCTCCCACCATCCTGCATTAATAGCTAACTCTCAGTCGCTCTAGGAAATGAAATTTAAATGCTTGTGAGAAGTTGATGGACCATATGTTCACAATCTTGGAATTAAACAAAACAAGTTTATGGAAAGTTGCAATGTTTTCAAGATCTTATCCCTTGCTCTCTCTTGCCAGCTCCCCATCTTTCAAAGTCATCAATTAGACCTGCTGCTGATTTCCTGCCCATTTGTTGAATGTGCTACTCCATGCAACTTGTCTTCCCTGAGGTGTGCTGGAAGCTGAGTAGCACAAGATCTGACCACTCCTGGAATTTAGGAAATGTAGATTCTGCTCCAAAGTTGGGCACTGGCTTCTGCTCCTGAGGAAGACATTCATTCTTTATCTTCTTCTGAAACACACCAAATCCTATAATATAGGGGGTTCAAATTTGCATTTTTACTCTAATATCTCTGTGGAGGGTATAGAAAAGCTTTTGCAGACCGGACAACCAGTTGATACTGAAATCAAACATTTTACATCCAGGCCATCAGTCTAAATTCAGTATAAGCTGCCAGCAATGCAGATCACTGGTTTTTGTTTATCTGTACTGAATGGATACAGAGACTGGACTTAGAGTCTCCTTATAAAGATATATTTTCAGGGAAGAGGCTTTTCAGTGCCCTCTGAATATTTATTATCAAAGCTATAGATTACTTCCTTGAAAACTTATGATGCCATAGATTGCAGGGCTACAGCAAAAGGATCCTACATCATCACCTCAGGGATTTGAGGGCAACGCACACAAGTTGCTGGGAACAGGCTGGAGTACAAAACTGTTATCTGCCCCACCTCTCCACATCCACAGCCATGGGGTACAGGAGGCTTTATAGCTTCCACTCCCAAAGCAGGGGCTCAGGGAAGCAGTGCTCACAGGCCAGAGAAAACCACCAGAACCTGCTTTTCCAGAGAAGCCAGCACAGTCTGCCCATGGGATCAAAAAGGGGGAAAGAGACCACAGGATAGAGTGCTCCAAATGCCCAAGGTGCAGCCACCTCAGCAGGGTGGAAGAGAGAGGAGGTGAAACCGGCAAGTCACACACTCAGCACTTGAGATGAGTCCTATGGGGTGTCCTTGTAGTGACAGGGAAATTCACACTCAGTGGAGAGAGGAGATTATTCCTCCCTGTCTTTTGCTTTTGATGGACAAAAGAGGCCATCTGGCCTCTTTTACTCTCCACAGATAAATTCTTGGGTCCTGAGGTCTTCCATCGCCCTTGGCTGGAGCCCACAGTTAACAACAGCACACTTGTTTTTGTAACCCACTTGACCAAAGAAGGAAAACGTCATTTCAAGTCCCACCAGTCCCAGCTCTAAGAGCGCGGCATTAGAGGCACTTGCTTTCTAAATCAAGCAGGAGAACCAGCTCAGCTGGGGGGTTCAAGCCCAGACTCGCATCCTGTGAAGGAGTCCAGCCTTTTGCTCGCCGGAGCGTTTTAAACGAAGGACCGGCTGCTCTCCTGTTACCAGGTGGGAATTGGGAGCGCTGGCATCTATCCCCGGCTCAAAGTGAGATTCCTGTTAAGATTCGTGTCAACACTGCTGAGAACCGGGATTTCTGTGAGCAGTTCCCCGGGGTGGGAGCTGGGCGGGATGCGGGAGCCGCAGCCGTGCACTGCCCGCCGCGGTCGCTAAAGGGAGCTCCAGGCTCAGAGCTCGGCTCTGCCTCCCGCTTCAAATGTCACCAAACCCGTTCTCTTCCCTCCTCCACTAACCAGGTACGTGGAATTAATGGGGCATTTACAGGGTCATTTGCGAAACGTAAATCTGCTCCTTCACTTTAGGTTTGCGACACAGCGGCTACAAACTCTTTGGGGAACGGGGAACACGTTGAGAAAATTTGAGATATGCACCATTTCACTGGGTATTTCCCGGGAATGTCTTCAAGATGTATTGTATTTTCGAGCCGAACTCTGTAATTGGTGTAAAAACCACCTACAGCCTAAGCTTGTCAAGAGAGGCTCAATAAACCTCCAGTTCTGGTGATCAATTTTTGAAGGCTAAGAGTTTAAAAATGTAGCTACGCACCACATAGAGCTTGGGACAGAAAAACACGTTTGAAATAAATTATCTCCACTGATTTAATGTGACCGGCTTTGAAGGGGTGCTGTGTAACACCGGAATATTTCGGTCGCAAAGGCGGTATTTGCCGAGGGGCACATCACCCTGTCACAGGAAAGCACACGGCAGCCTCGCATTCCTGTAGCATCGTCAGTGCAATCAGTGCCCACCGGTGCCAAAACATTGCGACAGGTAAGCAGGGCAGTTCAGAAGAAACACCCCATGACTCTTGTAACCAGGAAAACAGCACCAACCCCGCCCCCCCCCCCAAAAAAACCCAACAAACCAACCCAAAACCAAAAACAAACAACAAACAAAAAACCCAAACAAAGACCTAACTGTTCTGCAATGGCAGCGTGATTTAAACACCAAGCAGCAAAACCCCCCAGGGAACAGCATCTGCTTCGTGGCAAGCACAGCCTCCCAATTTAAGTGTCCCTGAGGCAAAAAAATCAAAACCTGTAAGGACCTCCAAAGGCAGTGATGGCTGGGAAGGGCGGCTCCCGGGGCTGGGGACCAGGCAGGAGAGTATTTCTCACTTTAAGTGTTTCTAGCAGGTGATGAAGCTATAAAAGCTACTCTTCTGGTATGAGCAGTGGTACCCTTCCCAGTTTTGCTGGCCCTCCTGAGGGAGCCCTGATTAGCCAGTTTTGTTCAGTCACTGCTGGAGTTAACTGTTTATTAAGAAGTGAAATACCTTGTTTTCTACAGTCTCTTCCCACAAAAAAATAAAAATACAAACCCATGGACTTTGGGGGACTGCTTAGAAACAGGTGACCTTGAGATATTTTTGCATGTTACTTGTCTTGAAGAGACTCCCAAGTCAGTAATATATTCATTATCATTATTCATTTAATGCAAAGCAGTACATATGGTGCAGAAAGCAGCAGGGGCGAGCAGGCAGTCTCAGAAAGAGCTGAGAAATGTCTGAGAGGAAGGAAATTCCCACAACTTGCCTGTCTGCCATGCCAAGCCTGTGCCTGTACAGATGCAAAGCTATGGGTATCCCAGACAATTCATGATCCATTTGTTTATAATTACTACCAGCATTTACAGGAAAAAGGGAGGTTTGTTTTTCTTAAGGGCTATTTACTTCAGCTATGGCTCCTCACCTGAGCAGCTGCAGCTACAATGAAGATAACGGACAGTTTCCATCCCAACTTTGGAAAAACTCCAGCCAATTCCAAGGTGATGGCCTGAACATTACTTAGCCACCCATTAGGGAGAATAAAATCCTCCAATCAAATCCAATAAGAAACCCCTAAAACCAGACCCTGCTCTTAATAAGACAGGGTTATCTGCTGCTAACCCTGGCTGACTGCTCTCCACAGGGCACGAGTAGATGTGCCATCAGGAGGGAGGTGGGAAAGAACAACCTCCCTTAGTTCACACAAGTGCAGGAGAGCTCATTATGTGCCCTGCTGCCTATTGCTGCGAGAGGTTAGAAATGCTTCTTTATTTCCCCTGCCCTAATGCACTTGCTGCCTTCCCCATTCTGTTTATTTTGTGCCAAATGACAATCAGCCATGTGAAGCATTATTCCCTTATTCCCCAGCCTCCTTTCTGAGGTGAGCACAGTCCTGAAAACAGGAGCAACTTCCAAAAAAAAAAAAAAAGAAATAAAAAGAAATGAAAAAAAGGAAAAAAATTACTGCAACATCAATTTCTATTCAAATCGCTTGGCACATTCCTGCAGTTCTTTTGCTGGAGACCAGGGTTCACTTCCAGCTCCCCAGCCTTCAATACCTCGGGACAGTGAGTGCTGGCACAAACTGAAACCTGGTGACCTTCCTTTGAGAATATTAAGACTTGCTGGAGTTTCTGTGAGGTTAATCGATTCCACTCAGTCCTCTCTTGTGAAATTCTCGGACAGGAGAGAATAAGGAGATAAAAAGCCAAGGGAGATTTTCATGCAATCCTTATAGCCTCAAGATTGCTTCAGTTTTTAATGGTGTTTGTCTCAGTCTCACCACCTTTGGAAAGTGTGCTGCTAGATACTCAAATTACTCCTTAAATAAAAACCCCTGAATACTGAGCTGCACTTCTAATTTGCCAAGACCACCCAGTCTGCGCCATGTTTGAAGTACTACACAGCAAGTTACGGTGCAACATCATGTGAGTTACTAGAACCACTCGAGATCCCAAAACTTTGTGAAGATATTTACCTTGTACAGCCTGGTACTCGAAGAGCATTGAGTGCAAGGAAATTTGAGTGGTTATAGACACATGGAAATTGGCATATTAAACACTGGCCCATGGAGCCGTCCAGGCAACACGGAACCTGATCAAATTGCCAAACCCTCTGCCCTCTTTGCCACAATTTCTGTTGACTGGGCACTCACAAATGCAGTTTTGTTACTGAAAGTTCCTAACTCCTCATCACTTTGCAGCAGCTGGAGCTCAGTGGTGCCTCTGTATTTTTCTGCTGCTGATGGAAAACATGGACTGGCCTCCAGACCTTCCTCTTCTCCCTCACATTGTGAATTGAACCACGACTGGGGCAGTGGTGGACCTTTGTCTAATGTGGACATTTCACATGCAGCAAAGGCAAATGCTACATCAGTGAAATACTGTAGGAAGCAAAGCACTAACATCCCCTGAGCTCCTCCCTGGGTAAACTGGTCTCCAAAAGGCTGTCCTTTCAAAGGCAATGCTCTTGTACTGAAGTTTGGCCACACTTTGGATTGTGTACAGTACTGGGCACAGGAGTGCTTGAGTTGTGCACACGACTGGGCTGAACTGGTCACTGTCCAGCTCAGAGCCAGCAAGGAGCACCAGTAGCCTCAGCGCCCCAGCATTTACGGAGCTGTGGAACGCACAAGGCATTGTTAAAAACAATCTGGCCAAAAGGATTTTTCTGCTGCTAAACCATCCCCATTCCAATGTCTGCACCTTGCCTTATGTGATCAGTGCTGCCTGCGATTTGATCAGGATCACTTTACCCTGCAGGTCCCCAACCATCCCAGCCAGCAGCATCAGCAGGAGGATCCACATGGAATAACTGGGCAAGGACTGCTGGCGCAGGCTGGCTCTGCACAGCATTCAAATCCCTAAATAGCAGCATGAATAAAAATAGTTCAGTTTGGACATCTAAAAACCAAAATGGGGTAGGAATATATTTAAATCAAGAGGTAGTTTCTGAAATGCAGTGTGATTCCTAATTATTTGCCACTGTTCGTGAGGTTGTACTGAGAGATGCTACTTCACCTCATCACTTTTAAAGTGCTACACAAATGTAACACAAATAACTCACATTTTGAGCAACAATCTTTCCATTCTTTCATCTTAACAATCTTCATTTTTCTTCTAGGTTACAGACACTGATTAAGAGTGCTATATAATCTTTGGATTCATCTGTCCAACAATCATCTAATTAATTAATCATTGATAATTAAAATGACCTTCTTTTGACTGATACCTGATCTCAGAAAAGTTCAAAAGAAACTTGACACATGTTGTGTCATGTTCCAGTATAACCCACGACAGGTATGTTATCATGTTATGCCACATCTGGTTTCCAGAGAACAAAATCAACTGAGGAACAAATTAAAGGAGGAACCAGTTGTACACACATCAGATCAAACCAGTTCAAATATCTGGCAACATACAGGAGCAGGAGAACTTCCAGTGTACTTGCAGGACCATCATTAACCCCAGAAACAGCATTATTTTTGGATATGTCTAAGCAGGGACATCTGATAACAGCATATTATCTGGGCAATCCCTGCCGTACTTAGATGCTACAAGAACCCTCTTTAGAGAAAATCTGATTAAAATCTCAGATAAACTGGCAAGAGGGAAAAGTATTCCTCATGTTTTGCCTGTACAAGTACTGAGAGCCCATAGCCATTGAATCTGAGATGTGCAAACTACGAAAAAAATGCATGGTCTGGCCATCCTACACCTCCTGCGATTCTCTTAAGCAGCTCCGTATCTTACATAGGATCTGCAGACTGACCCACACCCCCTCTGTTGTAGTTCCTGGTCACTGCAGCGAGGGAAAAAGACTCCCAGGTGCCTCAGATGAAACACCACCATGAAAATCTCAGTCCTCCAACCACACTAAATAATGCTGTTCAGGAAAAGCTGCTTCCTCCATCCCATGGGCAGTCCAAACCTCAGATGGGGAAATCCATGTGCTTCAAAGGTTCAGGGCACTTGGCTCTCATTCACCTTTTTTAGGTGTTTCCTTCTCATAGCTTCCACCAATGCACAGCCCTGACTTCACTTTTAAAATTAAAACGCAGCAATAGCATTTACTTCTTTCTTCATGGATATTTTGTCAATTTGAGGAGGAAAAGCATTTTTTGGGAACAATAGTTCAGCTACAGAGTTGGAGTCCTGCCCTCCTTACAGGAGCACAGTTGAGGAACATTTCCATTGAGTAAGTTTATGGATGAAAACAAATAAACATTTACCTTTTTTTTTGTTGAGGCTAAGTAGGAGCTTTTTGAAAAAAAAAATGCAAAAAGTGAACCAAGGGGTTTTGTGGCAGAAAATCTATAGAACATAGTAAGTTGTGGGTCTCCTTCCAACGTGATATTGGTTTTCAGTATATAATTAATAACAAGAAAACTGTATTCTTACTTTGGGGTCTGCATCAGCATCCTGGAACAAAAACAACCATAAATTAGCATCAATTATGTATTACAGTTCCAATTAACCTGGCTGACACTGATACACTTTAACAAGGTACACTTAGATAAAAGAAGCAACTCTCTAATTACTTGGAACAGGACCTCCTGACCCATTCTGCTCTTTTATCCCAATGCCAACCTAATGAGGAAGGAAGTGTGAGATAGGAAACTGTGCATAAGGCAAAGCTGTAGCACCACAAAATGCCCCTTGAGAAATGATTTTACCTTCTTACTAATGATTAATACTTTATTGCTCTCAGTGCCTTTTAACTGTTTTAGGAAGAAGTGTTTTTGAGGCTGAAATTGCTAATGTTCATTTTAGTGTGGAAATCTGCCATCTAATGAAAGTCCTGGTCACACGTTCCTTCTCTGTGACACACCACATACACATAATTTGTGATGGCAGCACCCAGGGTTCCTGTACACAGATTTAAAGTAAAGTATCTTGGTCCAGGCATGAGTGATGATCACAATTAATTTTACACCTTAACCAGAACAGTTGGTTTAAGCATATTTTTCAGCACTGAAATTTTATGCAAATACTGAGGGCAAAAGGTAGACCTGTGTAAAACCTGTGCTGCCTGTAAGGAGAACAACATCAAGGTGAGGAGCAAGAGTGGAATCAGGAAGGTGTTTATGGAGCATCTAGTAAGGCACAACTTTTTTCTTCCTTTCTATGTTCCTTGAAATCAGGTAACTCCAGATACTATACCCAGGGCAATACATCCAGAGGCATCTCCTCTCCCTTACAAAACAACAGGTGGTTGTAGTGTCCAGTCCAGCAGTCTGCTCTAGTTCAGTTCTGTTCAATGCTCAACTCTTCTACCCTAGACTGACCCAACAGACTTTGAACGTAAGCAGTTATGCAAAGGGCAAAGAGAGCTGTTTTTTTTCTAGTGTTGTGTTTTTTAAAATCACTTAAAAATGTTGTACTCTACCACTGAAGAACAGTTCCCCAAAGCAAGGCAATTTCTGTAATGAGAACTGCAGAAGAACTAACTTGTCTTTGAAGAACAATCTTTTCTCAGTGCCAATTCTTTCTCTGTGTCTCGTTATCAGCATTTTAAATAGTTTTAAGTTAGTGTTGATGCTGACCCCTTCTTTGTGGTTGTCCACTGCAATACAGTTGGAGTCTTGGCTTTCACACTTGATCTCCCACTAGCCACACAAGTCTGACTTCTGTCCTTTTGGGGAAGAGGTGTTGGTGGAATCCATCAGAGGCACCTCCTAATTATAGTCACAGTCTTCAAAACTCAGAGGGAAGCAAACTCGTCATTGAGATTTCAGCTGGATGATTCCTGAAGTGAGTGCTTTGCTGGGCCCTTGCAGTCAAAGGTTATCTTCCACGTAAGCCATGTCAAAATTTAAACTTAAACACATTGGGTCATGCTCTTCCCTACATGGAATTTCACTGCAGAGGGAAGGAGATTTTCCTCTAGTGCTGCCGAAACACACAGCACTAGAAGAGAATTTCAGCACCTCCAAGCCTGGAATCACAACTCCTTTCCCAAACTATTGCCGTTGGATGTAATGTGCTCCATTAGCAAAAGCAGTCAGCAGACAATTCCCTAAATTACAGCTTCTCCAGAAAGACTTTCAGAATTCCTTTGCTTTGGTTGGGAATTTTGTCTCTGTCATTTTCCTTCCAACTTTGAGCAATTCTTCCAAAGCCAGCAGAGAATGAAGACAAACCTAAAAGAAATTCTTTAGTTGCTAAAAGGGTCAGAGTCAGGTCATCTGCAAGATTTGAACAGTTCATCGATGCCCCAAGCTAACGCTGCCATGTGCATTATTCTCCTCCCCTGCATTTTCTGCAGGAATATGTCTGGATCATTCAAGTAGTTTGTGAAGATTGAAAAAAGTTATACAATCAATTTTGGCCTTTTGTGACATCCCTAGCGACTTCAGTAAGCCCTTGTGGAAAAAGGCCCATCCACAGTTCATACGTGATGCACACCCCTTGATCCAGCCCCATTTAAACCAAGGTCTAGTTGAAACATCTGTGGGAATTGAATCAGACTGACAGACTATTATATGTGCACCATAGGGGACTCGCTCATAAGTCTCTTGTGGCAAACATGCTACTTATACAGTATCCCATTCAGATAAGTGACCTACTTATTGGTTGCATGTTGTAAGCTATTTTGACGAGAGCAATGTGATCCTTGCTGTTCTTTGCTTTGACTAAACTTTAGCCTTTGGGTATAAGAAGAGGGAAATTTGACATCCATGTAATAGAGGACAGCCATATACATTCAGAGTGGGATTTTCAAAACCATTCATAACAGCAGAAGGGAGAAAAAATAAACGCACAAAGCTTTGATTCTCACAGCAACACGGTCACTTAGTAAATATCTAAGTGGCTTTATTCTCTATCACACTGGAATGGGCCTAAGTCCTGGGAAAATAGGACAATTATTTGGTATTGCATGGCTGCAGGTACACAGGAACATTAAGGAATATCGCCTTCTCTATTTCTTACCATTTGAAGGGAAAAAGTCCAATTTTACTAGAGTATTACAAATGTGAAAAGAGGGTAAAGGACAGGGCTTCAACTTTTTTTGGTTAGTTTGTTCTATTGATTAAATAAGTCCATCATCTTCTCTGCAAGACTTTGCTTAGGAGTGAACAGATGTAAAATCCACCATAGCGTATCCAAAGAAAAACACCTTTTTAAAATGACACAGAGATGGAAAAAAGTCAGTCCTTGAGATCTTATCTCTTTCCCTTCCAGCTTTACCCCTCCATTGTTTTATTCAGAGCAAATTGTGATCCAACTGCAGGAGGGGCTGTCCTTATCAGCCAGGGCTGCCGTGGCGCACGTGCCTCAGCACGGGGTACAAATACACACACCCTGGCTCCATTGGTGAGCAGCTTGTGAAAGCCCTTCAAAACTCTTCAGTTAGCCAAGGGTGACAGTTTACTCAATCTTTTGTAGCTCCCCTGACCCTGCCTCGTTCAATGGAAAGCTTTTTCCCCCCTCTCCCCCCCGTCCTAATTCCTCCCACTACCTCTTTTAGAGGAACGAGAGAAAATTTAAGTGCCCTGCTTTTACACCCAGCTTGCTGCTTGCGTGCAGTCAGGCCAGCTGCCTCGCCAGATCTCCACTGCATTGTTGATATGCTCCTCTTGTGCCAAGACAAAATTTATAAATAGATTTGCCCAGTCAGTAAGCCCTTTCTCTTTAGAAAGACAGGGATTCAGGCAAAAAGAGGATTATTGATAACATGCAACATCTTTATTATAGCAGAGACTGCTACTGCTACTATAGTTAAGGACCTGTCAGCATTTCCATTGTAAGGTTTTTTTTTTTTTTTTTGTGCAAAGGTTTAACTTGGCAGTAAAAAATTAAATATACTTGAGGCTGGACTTTTTCTTGCAAGAATTCAGCAAGAGTGTTAGGCACAGAGCTTTCTCCCCTCCCTAATTAACAGTGAATTCAATGAGTTTTAGAGCTTCTCTTGTGAATATGCCTCTCCTGTTTTCTGAGCAGTGATGAGTAACACCTGATCCACCATCACATATTATAGAGCAGAGAGAAGAGCACAGGGCAAACAGAGGGCCAAATCCTGCTCTCATTAGTAGTGGTGCTTGAATAGCATTTGGCCATTACAGGAACACGGTTTTGGCTAAGTTCCCATATTTTCCTCTACCAAAAAACAGCAGAGGGAGATGCTAAAAAAAGTCCTTTCAAAATCATCTCATTTAGGTAGTTAATTTTCCTTGCAATGCAAGCTGGTAGGACAGCACAATCTGCCAAGTGATGAATGCGTCTTGGGAGTCACCAGCCCCACCCCTCTCCCCTTGTAGTCTGTGCCTCTCTTCAGCCTCTGGCAAGTTGCTTAATTTCTGCTCTGCCTCAGTTTCAGGATTCAGGATGGAAAACAGTAAAACTCACACAAATGGTTTTGCACACAGGATTCATTCTGCTGCAGCTCAAGCACTTTCTGGCAGGAAATAATCCGGCTCTCTTGGACTTCAGCAGTAATTAGCCCGAGTGCAAAGCCACAGCTTGTTACTGCAGAGTTGCTGCCTTCCCTAGGCTTGTGTAACTTCAGTAGACTTGAGGACAGGACTGCTAAAATACTGCAGTGTGCACACAAGAGTTTCCTCAAAATAAGGCCATCTTTGCTTTAAACCATGCTCACATACACATGGAAGTAAGCAGCAATGTGTCCTCTGATCAATTTTTTCCTCTTTTCTCCTCTCCAGGTTTAAAAAAAGAGGAATAAAGTATTCATGCATTTTCATGGTTTTCACATCTTCTGGGGGAAAAAGAAGAAAAAAGAAGCATATGTTGAAATTCAGCCACTGATATTTGCTAAGATTTATGAAAAAAGAGTGGTAAATCGACTGGGGTCTGCATGGAGGAGTGGTAGACGTATTTTCCTCTGCCTTGCTTCTCAGTGGGATGCTGAATGTCTTTTTCTCACAACTAATACAGCAGAACATTTTGCTTTAAGGATCTGAACAACTTTGCTCCCTCTCAGCCTGAAGTTATACCCTTAATATTAGGAGAATGTGGGCCTTTCTCAGGGTTCTTTAAGCCCAGTGTATGTTACATAAAGTCCTTTACACACATGGCACAAAACATTCTTTCACTTGTGTCTCTCAACATTTGTATTTGTGGTCAACTGAGTAGTATCTTTTGTGTGCTGATTCCTACAAAAGAATAATACTAGTCTGTTTTGTCTGTTGACAAGATCTTCAAATCCTACTGCCCCTCTGACACATTAAAACAGTGCATTTCTGTCTAGTTTTATTTTTATGATACGAGGATTTAGCTAAGACTTTGACACCATGGAAACTAGACACAGGACACAATCCTGTTCTATCTAAATATACCCCCTGACTTTCAATCACACTTGCCTCTTTTATATTTCATGAAAACCGCTCTTTACCTTCCTCCATCTAGGCAAGTTTTTTTGGCCAGCAGGATCACCTTGGGCCCACTCTTAGCTTTCATCACCAGCCATTACCACTTCAAGAGAGAATCTCATGCACTGAGTGGAGGGGAGGCAATACAAGAAAACGGGCCCTGAAATTTGATGTAGCATCACTGAGATAATTCTCAAAGAAATTGAATGTTAAATGGAAAGCAACTTTTACCCCTCCTAAGTGCCAAATGCAACTTTAATTAAGCAAAGCAGATCAGCTTTTTCCTTGTGCTGTAACAAGAAAGGACCATCCCTTTCTTAACCCACCAGCTCCACTATAGATCTTTGGTATTTTCTATTACTGTCCTTGGGCATTAGTTTTTCATGGCTAGTTACAGCCCACAATCATAATGCTCATTTATACTTCTTATCTACAGGGCTACAACATCACCACTACTCTTTTTTTAAGCCACCAAATTATCCCTTTGTCATAGCTCACAGAGGTTCTGCTTGAGTAAAAGAGGTGGGAGGGACAAGCTTGAAATGCAACTTGATGAAAACACATTTCCCATTTCAGTGTGGAGTCAGATAGCTGCACTTCTGGAGACAAAAAAGCTATACCTGTCTCTTAAAACCAGCTTTGTGGACTGATGTGGATTTTCCTCCCACTGTGAAATCGGGACACAAAATTGAGGCCAGAGTCAGGAAACTTAATGTAGTTATCAGGTAGCCCTGGTGGAAGCATGGGTGCACACAGTCCTCAGAATGCAAGATGGAGCTACCTCTCCATTCCTTTCTACCAGACACAGCAAAAAGCCCTAGGAAGGCCAAAAAAAATTCCCGTCCAAAAAAAATTGAGTATTTCTTCCCACCACGGGCTGGCTGGCTATTTTTGAGCAGCTTGTTTTAAGTGTCAACATGTGTTATTTTGCCTGGCCAACACAAGTGAGCTGATAGCTGAATGAATGAAGCAGGCAAGACATGCAGGAGGAGTTAGAACAAATGTCTTAAATTTTTGAGCCTGTCTGTTTTGCCACTGACCCATGGAGTGAGGAGCTGTGTCAGCTAATCACCTAGCTGGCCACTGCCGACAGACAAATACCTCGTGGTGACATCTGATGGGAGTTGTTACAAAGCACCAACATTTCAGGGCTTTGAGCCGAGGCTGAGCCAGCGCCCAGCAAGTGCTCAACAACACACATGCAAAACACCCAAAAGTGTTCAGATGAATTCCTTAAAGAGTGTTTACTTGGGCATTTTTATCCTAAACCAGTGATGATAACTAACTGATTAATGATATCACAGCCATCAAAAGCGATAGCTTGTTTTCAAGGAGCATCCAACAATAACTTGCTGCTTTTACGGCTTTAATTGTAAAAGCAAATAATTACATCCTTTTCAAGGCTTAAAGAGAATTGTAAACAGAACTGTAAACAGAAACTATGAAAATTCTCCAGCACAACACCCATTTTTAAATGGCCACTTTTCCTAAGAAAAAAAAAAAAAAAGCTTGTAACAACTCTGTTTCAGGTACATATTCAGGAACTAATTACTGATATGGACAGTACCCAGATCATCAGATGAGGCTCTGCTCATCATCAGGGTGTCTTGACCCATGGATGGAATTGGCCCACAAAATTTTTTTTTAATCATGTGCAGTGCTGGCCACACTGGGAGGAATGCAGATGACCTCAGGACTGAGTCAGTTCCTCTGTCATTACTCTACAAACCACTGCAGTGGCTGGTTCATTTTTCTTCTTTCGAGTTCCCCTCCCAGCATCTGATAAATCTCATATTCTTTGTGCACTGTGAAATAGGGACCCATTGCAAACTCTGGATGCAAATCATACAGGAAGGCAAAGTGTGAATGCAGCTCTGTTTGCCTCACAAACCTTTTATATTCTGATGGATTTTGGTGTCTGGGATCGATCTCTATGTAAGGTGCACAAACAACACACAGGTCACAAAAGACCATCCAACAAATAAACCTATTTACTGATACCTTCCACCTGACACAGTCAGCAAGGTTTTTACATCAGCTTTCTTCTAACCCAGCTTCTCCAGGGTCTGACCCAGTCTCCCCCAAAGTGGCAACAGAACCAGATTTAACTGGACTAGAGTTGAATGGAGCTTTGCAAACATAAGTTACAACCCATTCAGTAAACAAAGTTTGGTATCAAAACTGAAGCACTTTAAAAGTCCATTTTTAGCTGCTTACACAGGAACAAGCTTGCCAACCTGTGAGGTATGAAGTGTATGTGGAGTGTGGAACTACACCAAAAGTCCCTTTCACATCAGCAATCTTAAGCACTCAGCAATAAGCATTGCTGCTTTGAATGTTTCCAGCTCCTGAAGCAATTCCAGGCAGACATACTGACAAAAGAATAATTTTATCAGCATATGGCTGATCACAGCATCCAATTCCACCAGTATGAAATGGCCCCGTAGCACACACCAGCATTTCTGCATACAAGTGGAACAGATGCTGCAGAGATCAATGTAAGAACAGCTTAATTAATTTTAGTGTCAAAGTCAAGTGCTTCCTTATTTCCAGTTGACATGTCCTTAATTTCATGGTTGGCTCTATAAATTTTAGAAACAGGAGGAGAAATTTGATTTGAGGGTTAAATACTGCAGAAAGGCCTAATAAAATGCAAGAGAAGCACTCCTTCATAGTATTCATAACCTTGAAGCCACAGTACTGTCCATTGTCCTCAGTTTGTTATGAGTGTTCTACAGTCACAGTTTCATTTTCACAGAGCACATCCCTTACTCCAAGCAGTCCTCTGGCATAAAAGTGTAGTAGCATCCTGAAGCTCCAACCCTGGGACAAGATCCCATTGCAGGTGACATGCTGGGCTAGGAATCAAGAGACCTCACTCCAGACCTCAATCTGCAAGCAGTGTTTTCTGTTGGACATCCTGAGAATCTATTTACCACTAAAAAATCTCATTGCATCAGAGCAAGATCTTTTATCTCTCAGCACTGGTCAACATTGTACAGCTCCTACTCCAAAATGGTGTTCAGCAGATGAGCTGGACATGTGGAGGAGAGGAAATGTGTCCTTGGACAAATTATTTTATATTTCAGGTCGCCAATAGCACCAAGCACTATCTGTATATTACAGGAGTGGAAAGGCTGCATGTCCTGCATCTCCTGTTAGTGCCCTCCTGTCCAGCTCCACAGAACAGACAGGGGAAAAACAGCACGTTAAATAAAAACACATTCAAAAAGGAAATATTGCACCCTGACAGCTGGTCAATGGAAGTTAAGCAACCTATTAATAAAACAATTCTAATAGCTATTGACATAGTTGTGTTCTGAGACAAACAACACTGTTGTCGCAACACTGAGGAGAGGCAGAGGGTGGTGAGAGATTGCTTGTTGCACAAAGTATTATTATGCTGAAATGTGTCCAGCAAATGTTTGTTCCACAGGCAGGAGCTACAAGTGCCTGTTGTGGTCACTTAGGCCTGAAACCCAAGATTTCAGCGATTTTGTCTGAATGCATTTGCAGAGCACTGGGTGACATTCACCAACACAGGCAGCTTCTCAGGTTTCA
Source organism: Corvus moneduloides (assembly GCF_009650955.1). Lineage (NCBI taxonomy): Eukaryota > Metazoa > Chordata > Aves > Passeriformes > Corvidae > Corvus > Corvus moneduloides. The sequence goes on from NC_045485.1 coordinate 19,987,805, forward strand.
GCAGGAACTAATCTACTATCCTCCTGCATCTATCACTTCCAGTGACCCAAACTAAAGAGCATCATGCACACCCTGCCTGCTCTGACACTCGGTGGGGTATCACCTCACAATTAGGACTCTGCATCTCAAGGTATTTCATTAGCAAGAGGAGATTGGTTGCCAGGACTCTGCACACGTTGTTAAACAAAGAGTGCCCAGATCACAGCAGGCACTGCCACAGAAACCCCCCACCTCTCCAGCAGCCTCCTCCCATCTTGAAACAAAGGCAGGTTGAGGGGAGAAGTGATGGGGAGGGGAAGAAGGGAAACCTTAGCAATGCTTAAGCAAACACATTTGGAATGAGGCTTAGGTTACTACACATGTCAAGGGGATTTTTCTTTCCTCCCCCTCCTCCTCATCATGTTGGCAAACTGTTGATGACCACAGGCATGGAGGCCTCTCAACAGGGGACCAGCAGATACCAGAGGCAAAAGGACCTGGGGGTTCGTTGTGCAAAGGAGAGCATCTGACAAGGCACATCCTCTGGGTGCTTTTGTTTGAGGGCTATGCTTCACTAACAAATCCTGTTGCACTAAGATTGCAGGCCGCAGATAGCCTAACAAAAACAAACCCAGGGTACTACCTTTACATCCAAATGATTTCAGGGAAGAGCTGTTAACAGCAGGATGACAAACACCACAGTCCTTGAGCTCATGTGTGCAAATCTGGAACAACTGCTTGCGTTAGGATATCACACAGAAAAATCCCACAAATCAAACACAGTAATGCCAAGTGCTTGTATAGCATGTTTTACCTGCAGCTCTTGGAGCGATTACAAAGAGAAATGAAGAAGAAAGGCTCATTACCACCATTTCACAGATAAGGAAACTGTGGCACAGAAAGGAAGTGATTTGTCCTGCAGCCCAGTGGAAGAACAGGGCAGTCAAGTCAAGCCTCTTAAGTCCCAGTCCGATGCCCTCTCCCCTGAACTATTGTAGCCGACTCTGACCCTGCAGGAACTTCACATTTGTCATTATGCTTTACACCTTGATCATGAGGCTGGGTGTCTTCAAAGCACTGCCCTCAGCTCCTTGGCCAGGAGAGGAAAAAGCTCCCATGTACCTAATCAAATATAATTGCCATTCCCAGAGAAAAGAGATTCCTTCTCAACTCCTCTGGATGATAATTCACCCTGTGTTCAGGTGTAAATGTAATGCTATATGTAAGCCAAGATAAAAGTAGCTCCTCTGACCACTTTTAACTCAACATCCCTTATGCAGTAAATTTCATACACAGCTATTGAAATAGTACCAAGAATTGGATGTAATTTTGTTGTCTATTAATATAATTTCATACAGCAGTCTTAGAGTATTCTTACTAAAACGTAGGCTCCAGGGAAAGCTTGTTTAACATAAAAGCCTTTCACCTTTAGACACACAGATAACAGAGAATTAGTTTAACTATTGAACTGCAACTGGGGGACAAGTTTGTGTGAAGGCACTGGCCCAGCATCCTTTGAGGCTCAGGTACAGCACTTGTACCTGCTACAGCTGCAGTTGGGTCACATGGGAACAGAGAAATAGCCAGGACAGGAATATGGGTCAAAATCAGCACTTAAAAGTTAACCTGGAAAACAGTGAATCACCAGTGGGTATTCCAGAGTGTGAGCATAGAGCGCTTGAAAAGAGGGATGCTGCTTAACAAGTCTCTGCAGAGTGTCACTCCCATGATCGGCAGTGTGGGTTTAGGATGCAACATGAATACAACCTCACGAGACACATGAGAGCATCCTGGTGGGTAGACAGCAGGTTTCCTCCCTGTGCTGCTACCAAAAGGTCGTTACTGTGACAAGTCACTCAGTTAAATTATCAGATGTGAACAGTTAACAAACAGGGCCAGGAAGGAAGGGATGTTTTTCCCTTAGGTGCCTTGTGTAAACTTAGAGCCTGCTACGCTCTAAAGACGGCCATAGGTGACTTGTAATCCAGGCCAAAAGCAGAAAATCACAGGATTAAAAGTGGGTGGTCAGATCATTCATTTGACTTGCAGGGGAATAAAACCCCACGATATCTGCTCGTAGACGACAAGCAGTTTTGCAGAGAACAAAGAAATCTCTCTCACAGACAAAATTGGTCTGCCAGGAACTGAGCCCATCTAGCTCCTCACCTCCCCACCACCCTCCCCATATCTTCCCCTCTAAAAGGATCTTTTCTGGGATTCAGGGAATGCGTGTTTATAAAATAGTTCCATTCAATTAGGGCACAGAGTACAGCAGCTTTATATCAGAGGCAACCCAGAGCGAGAGCTCTGTGGAAGTGCAGGTACATGGTAATGATGACAACCCTGCACTGGTTGTAGTGTCATCACCTCTTATTCTTAATCAAAAGGCTTCCAATCCCTTCTCGACGTGTGCACTCGGAAATGAAGGGACTGCTGGAGAATCATTTGAATGTGGCAGCCCTAGATAATGATGAAACGAATAAAAGGCTGACTTTTTTGTTTAGGTTTGAGGAAAGATTCAGGATTCCTCTCGTGAAAAGGCAGCAGTTTAATAGCAGCGAGGCAGAAGGGCTTCTCGTTATCCACAGAGGCTGCTGTCAGCACAGCACTAATGGCCACGGCTTGGGCTTCCCCGGAACGCTCCCTGTGCCGCGGTGCCCGAGGAACCCGTGTGCCAGGGGCCGAGTGGAGACTGCTCCCAGAGACTTGGCCTGGGACTGGGAAACAGCACAGGACTTGGCTGCATTGGCTTTCCCTTGTGGGAGAGGCAGGGACTCTGGGTCTGGGCTGCCCCAAGCAATGCAAGCCATACAAACCCACAGCTGGCTGGCCAAGCGTGGGGTCTAGGCACCTCTGGCCCCAATATCTTCATACCCTGCTGGGGCAGCAGCTGCTTCAGCAAATGTGATGCTGCACACAGTGGAAAGGCCATGTAAATCAACTATGGGGCAATTACTTCCATGAAGTAGCGGCCTTGGGCAGGCACATGACAGCTCTGAGCTGGGAACCAGCCTATAGATAAGCTGTATCTTCCTATACACTGCCCTGCAAGGCTGATTTTGATACTGAATCTGGGTGAAAGGAATGGAAAGCAGCTAAACACTTTGCTTCTCCCTGTAGCTCATACATACCTCTCAACACAACCTTATTAATATCTCTTGACAGATGTTTTTGCAGTGTCTTTTATATACTCCAGGTAGCAGCCACTAAGTCTTGGGATCTTTTGTCTGAGGGAGGTCAGGAGCTGTACTGTGCTGAATGACCTACTGGACACCTGCTGGTTCCATTTGGGGAATACCAATTCCATGCCAGGCAAGAGCGATAGCAAAGGCTTTTTTCTTTGGTTGTTGATTTAAAAGAACATTATTTCAGACAAGGAAGTTGATTAACAGACACTTTTTTCAGTGACTTAGGAACCCATGGAAATGATTTTTGCTTCTATTTCATTATTGGCCTCTTTGTCTACAAGTAAAGTTTTCACCAAAAAAATCTTGACGTGCAAAATTGCAACTATCTTTAGCAGTTTGCTCAGCCCTTCTCAGGCATTCACATTTATCTGTACCAGAGCAAAATACACAAACCAAAATTCAAAACACCAGCTAAAGTTACTCTGTTCACTGCAGTAACATTTGCCCCAAATGCAGAGCTGGCAAGGTCAATAGTTTCACTTTTTGTGCTTCAGCTACATTAATATAACAGTTTGCCATTCCTCTCTCTTACTATATACGTTCAAAGCTTCATGAGCTATCATGAACAGCCTGATCTCTGACACACAAGACATGTTAACAACAGCTTTTCCCATTCAGAAAGCCAGCAAGGAAGAGAAGTCAGACCTTTCAATGTATGTTAAGTAACAAATATAAGATCTCCATGATGTCCTACATGATGAAACACCTTACAGCAGGTTAGAAAAGGGGGTATGGGGAATCAATACATTTCTTCTCACAGTTACATAGCTGCATACATCACCACTTTTAACTTCACTGTCTTCAATCCAGCCCACTGTGTCCACAAGTAATATCACAGGGACAAGGCTATAGAAAAGCCAAGAACATTATAAACGAACAATGTGGTTATTCAGCGCATACATCTAGGGTTAGGGCACAGTGACCAGCCACATAAAAAGCCCAGAACACTATGATGAGATTTCACTGCATAGCAATAGCTGTTAGTATGAACACCTAATAGGAAGAAACAGCTGATAAAATGAGCATACAGAGTGCGCACAGGAACATGTGTTTAGTCGAAAGACTAAACATAGTCAAGTATAAATATGGAACAGATATGTGGATGGTTTCAGAATTTCCTCCCCCCTCCTCAATCACAAAATCATAGTGAATGTATTAGGACAGTTGCATTGGGTTTATGTGGCACATTGGTAGTGGGGGGGTGGTCTTCAGGGGTGGCCCCTGTGACAAGAGTTGGCTACAAAATGGATCCAACAGTGGCCAAAACTGAGCCCAGCAGCAATGCTAGTGGCATGTCTGTGAAAACACGTCTAAGAAGAAATAACAAACACTGCCCAAGAGCTACAATAGAGAGGAGTAAGGAAAAAGTGCAAAAGAAACAGCCCTGCAGACACAAGGTCTGTGATGAAGGAGGGGAAAGAAGTGCTCCAAGAGCTGGAGCAGATTGCCCTGCAGCCTATGGAGAAGGCTGTGTCCAAGTAGGTTATTCCTCTGCAGCCCAGGAAGGCCAACATGGGAACAGACACCCACCCTGCAGCAGGGGTCTGTGCCCTGAAGGAAGCTGCAGCCCACGCCGGAGCTGTTTTTGAAGAGCTGCTGCCAGACTGGCGCAGTTTCTGAAGGACTGGATCCCATGGGAGGGAGCCCATGCTGGAGCAATGGAAGAGTGCAGGGAAAGAGTGGCAATGACAAAGTGTCATGAACTGACCACAACACTCCCACCCCCCATCTCCCTGTGCTAAATGTGGCAAGGGGGTGGAAGAGTTGGGAACAAAGGAGTGAGGTTGAGCCTGGGGAGCTTGGGTAGAGAAGGTGTTTTTATTTCCTACTTTTCGTCTCTATTTTTAAATTGAAAATACATTAAATTATTTTCCCCCAAAACTATTTCTTTCTGTTTTGTTGGTGTTGCTGATTGGTAAGCAATCCCCTCGTATTTATCTCAACCCATAAGGTTTTCTTCCCCTGCTCCACTGAGGAGAGGGAGTAAGAGAGTAGCTTGATGGCCATCCAGCGGAAAGCCCAGGTTATCCCCCCAGAACAATATTGTGCCCTACATGATAAAACAAAGCTCCATAGCTCCCTAGAAAATGAGTCTTACTCCAAAAATATGCCTTAGACCAAGAGAAGTAAAACTATTGTCAAAAAAAGGAAGAACAGATTAAAATTCAAATAACAACTACTTTTTTTTTTAGCTGCAAACCAATTGAATTAATGCATCCCATTCAATAACTCTTACCTTTTTAAGAGTTTAAATGCTTGAGTTCTTATTTTTTGGTCTCAAATTACTCCTACATGCTTATTTCTGACAAAAATGCCATCCATTCCTTTTCCTCTTTTTATAGCCTCTCCTCCATTTCCATACAGAAAGTGACCTCACCTATGGGTTAACAAGCCCAGCACCCTCTTTTTCTATTGGTCTGCTTCTTCCTCAGTCATTTTCAATACAGCAATTAAAAGGCTCAGCCAACTCACAGTGCTCTCCATCTGATTTGCAGGTAGCTTGGTGAAATGCACAGCAAGGGGTTGGCAGATGAATGTACACGTGAACTTCAATAGCACAAACTGCTGAGAAAACATTTTAATCTTGGATTATAATAACCATTTCAGGTTGAGCTGAGACTGTTTCCTAATCATTCCAAGCTTCATCAGTCATAAAAATGTCCATTCACTTGGGTGTGAGTTTTATGAAACCAGCCTATGATCTCATAATAAATCTCTTATAAACTAGTTGAGGATCAGCCCTGATTATGGACACTGGAAACATTCAGCAAACACAAGACATGAGAAAATAGACTATATTTGTACTGTGCTTTAGTTATTAGATGATGAGCTGAAGAAAAGCTGAGATGAGAAAGGCCATTGTATCCGTAACTGGTTAAAGAAAAAGTATCTTTTCCTATAACACATCAATGTCAATAAAGAAGCTGGGTCTTCTCCTTATTGGCATTGATGTGTTTGCTGCAGGTAAAGATACTTTGCTAAAGCGTGATGAGATCCTTCTCTCCCAGCACTGCTGGGTGGGTGTGTGCTCTTACCAGGGTAAATGAGCACCTTGGTTAACTATAAATTAAGCACAGACAGTTCAGCACCCTGCTTAGCTGTAATCCCCTATTTGGATTAGCATGTTGCTCCAATTGCATGTGCCATTTTGGGTGCTAATGAGTAAAATACAGTGTATTTTACTTAGACTGAATAAACATCTTGTAATTAGTACTAACCCACCTCATTGCAAGACTGTGTTCTCCCACAGATGCCAGGAGCTGTTGCTGGTGGATAATTGCAAGGGCATGTTTTGGCCACAAACCAGCAACTTTACAGCACGATCCTTACACTCACTTTTGACAAAACCAGTGTCATCACCAGCCTCTCATGCTAAGGATCCTCCATGGAGACCCCATTGGGACCCCTGGGGAATGGAGCAATGGAAAAAAACCTTTCTGAAGAAGCCTAAAACTGACCAACAAATGATGCTTCTGAGGTATTGAAATGAAAAACTTGTGTGGAATGCAGTGAATTATGCAAGCTTAAAAATATCAGTGTGTCAAAACATCAGCTTTACCTAATGCCATGTTCTGCTTCAGAAAATTCCAGTGTGTCTTCTCTAGAGGCAAAATATTTCAAGGCAGAACACTCAGTGATGTAGAAACCACCAACCAAAGCAATTTGCAGTCGTGGTGCGGGCAGTGCTCCCGTGGCAGGCACAGAGCCAAGCGGTCCGAGCTCCTCAAGGTGCTTCCCACAAGGTGTTAATCCTAAAGCTCAGACACAGAATTTTAATATCGCTGCTCGTCACCACAGCAAAGCAGCCACTACTCTCATTGTAAAATAGATATATTTTAAGTGCACTGTCCTACTTTGTTCTGTCCAGGGAAGAGATCAGGAGTGGAACTGTAGGCAGCCATTGCTCACACTTTGTGCTATCCTTTCTCTAGGAACCATTCTTGGTTTTCCATTATTTCTTTATGAGTGTAATAAAAATGTTCTGGAGAGGCTCTCATGTTTTGCAACATAAATGAGCACAGATGACACAAAAAGGTGAGTTTCAGGCTAGTTTGGAGCAGTGATAAAAACCACATTGCACCTCTGTTTGCTATAGATGATGTCTGCTGTGCTCACAAATACAGGAAAAAAATGGAGTGGAACAGGACAGAAATAAAAATCTGTTGCAAAGAAGGTCTAAATTTGGTCCAGAGACTCAAACCCCAATGTGCCAATGTAACAGGCCCTCTTCAGAGGTGGGGAATCCATAGCCATGTCACAATAAAGTTCTTGGTCATGGGCTGGAAACAAGGTAAATTTGTCACCTTCATTTTCTTCCTGCTCAAGTGGAAAACAGGAATGCTGCAGCACTGGGAGTTGACTCCTGTGGGGCGGTGGCTTAGCAGCTGAGCATGAGGAAAGCCCAGCCACCCCATATGGGATAGGAAATCCCCAGATGAAGGAATGACAAATATACCACCTCCCTGTCAGCAGATGGCTCTCTTTGCTCTGAGGCCCAAAGTGCAATAGAGTCATCAGAGGTAATCATCCTGATTTTTATTTTAAAAAACTATACATTAATGGCACAGTTAAATACGGCAGGGCTGACACTGATTTTTTTTCTTTATGGTGAATTCTTTGCCTCTCAGTTTCAGTTACTCAGTTGTTAGCCCAGGAATGCGGGGCTATTTCTCTGGAAGCTCCACAGGGAACAGTGCTATCAGCTGCCACAATTCCTGTTTATCCCCCCCGGTGGGACACATGGCACGAGGGAGGCTGGAGCAGAGGGCTGCAGGAGTGGGGTGTCCTCCTGCAGAAGGAGGTGAACACCAGCACCTGGAGCCCCTCACTGCCGCTGCTGCTGCGCCAACTCAGAGGGGCCTCAGCCAGCGAAATGTATGGAGAAGCATCCATGGCAAAGACAAATGAGCAGGTTTAGGTGTGAATGGGTTTGTTGAAGTACAATGGTTAGAAGAACAGCTCTGCATTCCCTGGATGTGTCAGCAAAGGCCTTCTGAGAGAGGGAGTGGTCCTGGGAGACAGTTGGGAGGCAGCAGACTCCTCTAGTTGGGACTCTGGGATGCAGGAGCGGGTCTAGTTTCTACTTCCACTAGAGAGGTGCCAAGCACTCTGAGTTTCCTAGCCATAAGAATTACAGATCAAATGGTATCTTTTTCTTCCAACTTTCTGTCTCATCTGATTAGTTTGGATGCTCTTCTAGTGGGCAGTTGCACCAGGGCCACAGTCTCAGAGGGGACCTCACTGCTGCTGGAATACAAATTATGCTGCAAAGATTATTCTACAACTGTATGAATTGCTTTTTCTGCCATTTAGGTTGTAAAGCGCTAGCAGTGTGCAGTAGAAGATTTTCAGGCTATTGTGCTTTTATTTTGGACTCAGACCTGGATCTTGTCTCCTGCAAAACGCTGCACCTAATGCTTAGTAGGATGTCGTATCCTGCATTTTGCACATCTGTATCATTAGCTGGAGAAGAGAGGGAAAAGGGGAAAGAACAAAAAAATCCACCTTTGTGTAACTAAAACCTCTCGGTGGTGTTTGTTTAGTGTGAAAGAATGATTAGTAATTTTTAGTGATTAGCAATTTTCTCCCTCAGGTGTCTTTTGTGCATTCCCGTAGAGCTCACAAACACAAACAACCTGCCAAATGGGAAGGAAAAGCTGAGACACAAAACGTTATATTTAATTTTTTAAATTTTACTATTTTTAAACATCAAGTCTAATCAACAGAAGGAATATAGTCCTTTTTTTTTTTTTTTTAGAAGCTATGTAGTTATCTATAGATTTCCATATATTATGTATAGATTGTAGATATAGATACAGGGGAGAAAGCTCATCTAGGTATCTATATAGATATAGATGGATATGGATAGATAGATATCTAGGTGTGCTTTCCCCTCTTCCCTGCATCATTTAGAATGGAACAGAGATAAAAGAAACCTCTTGCTTATGACAATTTCCCCTTCTCTCCCCTCCCCATGACATGCTGAGGAAATTGTACTCTGGTTTCCAGGACTGGTTTTCTCTGCCCCATTGTGCAACAAAAAAGTGATTATTTTTAATGTGGTCAAGAAAGCAGCATTTTTTCCCTTCTCCTTTTTCCAATTGATTCTGCTGCAGGAGGGATCTTGATTTATTGTATGAGTGAGGAACATAGGGCCAGATTCACACGTGGGTAACTCTTACTGGCGATGCTGGAGTTACATCAAGGATGGATTTGACCCATGATCTGTTATTTTTTGCCTTAACTGCAGCTTGTCTGCAAAACCTCAGTCATTACATCTGGTTAGACTAGAGACTTAGCAACCAGTGTGGCCTCAGCATTTGCTTTTATGAATCATTCCTTGTCTCATATAAAGAAATCCAAGACAAGCTGAACATGGCTGCTTAGTTTGATGGCAACCACACACTTGGCCCACCTCAGGGCTGTGTGTCTAACCCTTTCCAGGAGCTGGGAAAATATTCTCAGCTGAAACCATCCCATTTAGTGCTGCTTTTACAATAGGAATAAGAACATTCACTGCATTTACTGTAGGAAAAGGTGCTGCAATGAAACCATTGTAGACTGAAGCTGTACACACGTATAAGTGGTGCCATCTCTTCCCGGCTGCCTCATTAATTTCCTACCCCACTCGTCCACCCCAAGGAACAAGAGGGCAAATTAGAGTCTGCAGCCAGTCAGCCTTAAACCAGTAAAGCCAGCAGCAGTGGTGGATTTTCACGTGGTTGTTTTACACGAAAATGACCTGGGATCTGCTAACATTTTGGAGATGTCACTGAATGGGCCCTGTGTGAGAGACAGCTTCCAAAGCTTCAGATGTTTTCTCGTAATAAGGCACAAACTCCTCCAGGGCTGGATGTGAACTAGTAACAGAGATAAAAAGCTTATTTCATAGCGCTCCTGGAAAATCTGAATGGGCAGGTGGGAGGGAAACTGAGGAAACATGGAGTCCTTCATAGTTTCTCCAGGCCTTCTCTTCAAATTTGTTGAGGTCCTCAAGCTCATACCATCCAATGCCCTAAGCTGAGTCACCCTGAGAAATAGTTTATGAGATAAACAAGTGCTACATAAACTGAAAAGCAGATTTAAACAGGGAGCTTCAGAAAGATGATGAGTGGGTTTTGTTTTTGCTTTGCTGTTTTACTTTTGAGTCAGAGGAAATTATTAGCTCTTCAAATTTCCCCAGTACTCAGGAATGTGACTACTCAGTGGCCACCTTGAAGGATGGGATGCAGACAGACAGCTTGGAAGCCTTGGGTTTGACTTTTCTCTATCTTTATTTTTTATAAATGATCATGATGCTGATCATTTAAATGGGTAAAATATGGCATCACACACACACACACACACACACACACACACACACACACACAGAGTTTTCTACAACCAGCCTATTTCCTCAGCTTGCTGCTCTCCCTGGATCTTCATTTGACTGGACAGCTTGAGGGATGGATGTAAATGTGATTATATTTTTATGTCCTTTCCTGGCTGCCAGAGATTCCCCATTTACTTGGGCAATGCAATTTGCCTTTTTGGCTTAATGTTTGCCCTCACAGTTGTCTTCTCCCACCTTTTGGCGCACGTGTATATAAAGGGATCGAAATGGGGCTTGGGACCACTCGTGTGTGCTGCTACCACAGAGGAAGGGAATTTCTTATGCAGGCAACAGCACTCAACTTTAGGCAGGCTGCCTGGAAAAACCTCTCTTTAGGCAGTACCTGCACCCCCAGGGGACCTGGCAGCCCACCCTGAGCTCAGTGTGGTGCTGTCAGAGCACTCGGATTTGGGAGCACACGCAGCCAGGGGCCCAAGCAGGAGCCTCCAAGGGGTTTGCTGACAGAGAGGATGGATCCAGCCTGGAAATGTTAAGATGTTTGGGCTGCTGTTGCACACTGTTGCAGAGAATGCCAGTCCTCCTCAGACTCCAGACTAGATGTTCTTGGCCAAAGAAATTACGATTTCCTGGTGGAACATGAGCTACTTTTAAAAAATATTGTGAAATTTCTACAAGTGCTTCTGTGTAAAGAAGCAAAAGAGGATTCCACAGAATAAGTAAATTTTGATTTGTTTAATATTAGAATTAGCAGATATTTACAGGGGAGGGGGCCTCTCTTGATGAGAGCAGCATTTTCCAGGTGCTACTTCTGTTTCTTCCTTCTGTTGTTCCCAGGGTGGGATCCTTGATCTAGTCAAGCTTTTTACTCACTGTTTTTTGGACTTGTAACTCACACGGGAACATTCTGACCTCATACAGTGCTTTTACATCTCATAGTATCACTCAGCAGGATTACTCTCCATTTATACTTTATTAAGCAAAGAAATTATTATCACCTTCTCTTTGAGAAGGGAAATCTGATAACTGTCTGATTTAGTAATGGTTTGGCTGGCTGAGAGAGGATAGGTAAGAGAATTGCTCTGAGGTCCCAAGAATAAAAGCACTGTGGGAAAGTCAGTGTAGAACTCAGATTACTGGAGGAGTAAACTGAGGCACAGACTAACCAAAGTGATGTAACAAAGTCTGTACCTGCCAATGCCCACAGTAGGGACCAGTAGAAGATGGTGCCTTCCACAGATTCAGTCAATGGGAACTGGTCCAAGAAGACTGGTACAAAAAATAAACGTGAAATAGTTTAGAGGAAAACTGCTCGAAACTGAGCAAATAGAGTTATGCCAGTGTTTGTTTTGGAAACACAGTGTATGCTCAGGTGAGAAAGTGTCCCAACTTGCAGCGTATTTTATCTTGCCTTTAAACAGAGCTCCTCTGGGCTTTACACGATAATCACTTTTCCTCCTTTGGAGAAGAATGACAGCCCATCCATTTGATACATGACAAAAATGAAGAAAACAGAGGCCAAACACAAACTCAGCAGAGCAATCTGCCATAAGAATCAATCACTATTTTCCTCTTCTTTGGAAGATAATTAAGTGCTAGAGCTCATGTTTCCTTACCTATGAAAATAAGATATTTATCATTTTGACTACAATTCTAACGTGTATCCATACATTCTCCAGGATGCTCTGGCTTATTGCTTTTGACCAAATCCACATTGATGTAAGACCTGGGTCTAAATATTCAGTCTGAGAATGTTCACAGTCAGCCTGCTTGAGTCCAGTGATAGAGCAATCCTGCTCTTCTCCACGACTGGTGTCTGTGTTAATTAGATGCTGATAATATCCTGAACTTTCACCTGGGTTTTCGTATCTGCTGCCTCTTGGACAGGGAAGAGCCACCTCTGGAACCATGCTTTTGCTCTCCTTCACATCCTTTTTCAATGTGAGGAAAGGAGTAGGGTATCAGTGGGATTTTCAGAAAAAAACCCAAATGCAATTGTAACAAACTGCAGTGATGACCTTTCAGGAGGAGGAAGAAGGGGTAGTGAGAGAGGAACATAAATCCTCCACTTCCCACCCAACCAGCTGAATGCCAGTATTTGATTTGTTTAGAAACCAAGTTACCTGAGTTCTCACCTTTGCTGCTTGAATTCTACCTTTTCTTTCCCCATCAGGAGTTTCTGTGAGTCTGAAGAGCTCTTTTCCATTTTGTCTCAATTCTGTTTATATTTATTTCGTCCTGTAATGCTCTGGTTCAAATCCATCTTGACTCCAAGGGATCCTGACAGCAAAGTTAGTTAGGAAGCAGAAACCTAAGTGCTGCAAGTGGTCTTTGGGATATCCAGCCTCAGTTTAGTTTTCAGGAGCGTGTCCTTCCTTCTGGAGCACTTTACTCTTGGTTGAGGTTATCATGTCCTGATTTTCTAACCAGTTACTTCTAAACTCAGTAAGCTCTCCAAGGCTTATCATATAGGCTTATCATATCTCTTGCTTTCTCTAGGCAGCTTTTCTCATAGATACCTGCCACCACATCCCCAAAGTTATCATCCCACCCTTTCAGGAGGAGAGATTTCTCTCAGATGGAGCTTATACTCTTTCTCCTGCTCCCTACTCTCTGCCAAATCTCCCACCCCAAGGACTTTGCCTTTTTTTTTTTTTTTTTTTTTTTAACTTCTACTGCTCAGAAGCCTCAGCTGATCACATGACAGATACCTCCTGACATCCTCTTAACTTTCTGTGCCTGGAGAGGGGCAGCTGATGGTGCAGCAGATGATGTGGAGTCCACTACACCTTTACACATGCAGGAAATAAATATTTCAGGATGTGCTGCTCTAACCTTTTGCTCTTCAGGCACTGAGCTGGAGATTTGGTTCTTCCCCTTTATAGCTGGTGATGGATCTGTGCCCGTGCTCATGACAAACTTCCCACTCAGTGCTGGCCATTGCATTCTGTGACTTTGGATTTACAGCCATTTGGCAGTGATCCCATTTCTCAGTACAGGGCTCCTTCTAATTTGAGATAATATTTTTTTTCTAGGACAAAATGGAAAAACCACACGGCCAAACTTCGAGTTTGGGAAAATCGATGCCGGTTATCCACTAGGTGACACTGTTTACCTACAGATCTTGTCGAATTTGTGTGAAACCCCAGATCTTTCCAAAGTAGCATACAATATATTTTGCTCTTAAAGCAAAAGAAGACTGGTCGCAGAGGAGAAGGAAAATGGGCTGTCAGCGAGGTATAATTAAGGGCAAACCTACAGTTATGAGACTTTATGGTCTGGTTTCAAACTATTTACTAAAATGCATTTTAAAAGCTGCTTTTTATCAGCCCCATTTCAAAGCCTTAGGAAATTGTTTTATTTAAAGAAAGAAAATAGAAAGGCAGGCACCCACCATCAGCACAAATCTCAGCCTGGCTCAGATTTTGTCTTGGAGAACAGTGTGAACAGAATTGCCTGGCAGCAGAGCCAGGGAGGAAGGAGAAAACAGAAGAATTTCTGCAATCTCATCTAAGGAGAGCTCAGTGCAAAACTGCTCTCCAACCTTGCAGACATTTCAGAATTTTGCATTTTCTCCCCAGTCTTAAATAAGACCAGAACTGGTAATCTCAATTTCTGAAAATTTGTTCTCTGAAAGAAAACAAAAACTGGTTAGATGCTGATTTATTTAATGCTTAAATATTATTTTATCCTTAATATATTTTCCCCTATAGAATCATGTGCTTCTCTTTGAAAAACAAAAAAATTTCATTATGAAATGCTGACCAAGTAAAAATGTTTAAAACTGAAAATCAAGTGGGCCAAAATCAAGAGCTTACCACAAGACCTATCAGCTTTAATTAATATTTTTTAATTAGAAAAATACAAATCTGCTTCTGCACACTAATACCGCTGGTGATGGCATTAGGGAAGTCTGTGCTAGACTTAGCTGTGATCTGGGAATCACACTTGCAAGGAAGCCGGATGAGTCTGTTTGAATTGGGCATGCATTCTGGAAAAACTTCGGAGAATTCCATTCTTTCTTCTCATTTATGCTGCTGACAGGCCAAAAGAAACTCTTCTCATCTGCAGACTTTAAGTCAGGCTGTCAGAAACACCAGTGACCTGCAAGTGTCAAGGGAGGTGTCTGGGGGGAGCATGGGGTGTTCGGGATCTCTAGGATGGGCACCTCCAGAGCACAGGGAGGATTGCATGGGGACCTTCCAACCTCATGCTCTCCCTCTGTGAGTCAGCCCTTTCTGTTTTTTCGTAACCACAGCCCATAAGTAGCTTATGGCCCAGTTCATGTTTAAACATGGCCAGAGATCACCTTTAATTCCACAGTCTAGCCACATTCAAATACAGGTTTTGGCTACAGCTCCAATCAGTCTCACAAAACACAGATTTGGGGAACATTTCTGTATGGTACTGTTCACACTTGCATAGGAAGTTTCTTTTCCCCTGTCATTTGGGCTTTGGGCTTTTCCCTCCTGGGTTCTGAAGGAAAAGACTAGCTAAATTCAAGTTGGGTGTTTATTTTCTGAAGCCCTTTTCCTCATCTGCCCTCATCAGATACTCCTGGATGAAACCCTGAGGTCTCCAGGCTTGGTTAACAGTGAGGCAGATCTTCAAATCTCTGAGGTACAAACCCACTTCCTAAGCTGCTTCCAACACACTCTGGTACCTCTTACAGCCAGAACACTGTCCAAATACCCCAACCAAAGCAAGATCCCCCTCATGCCTTCTGCTGAGCACTGGGCTCTCTCTTCATTTCTGAAGCTGTAGCTTCAGCTGAACCCCTGTAGCTCAGGGGTTTTCTAAATATTTGCAGATCTCCGGAGGTATTTTACTGCTGACAAAGTTTGATTCACCAGCAATAATGATGGAACAAGAGGCAAGTTTTTCTTCAAAGCTCTTGTGATCAGAGCATAGAAGATGGGAGGGCAAGAGGGGTACAGGGATGTTCCAGGGATTGTGCCCCTGAACCAGGAGCAGAATCGAGGTGTGCATGGACATCCTGGGGAGGAGGCACAGCTGTGCTTCCACCTCCATCTGTGTGATTTGCTGCATGGCCCCTGTTTCTGGCACTGCCTTTTTGAAATCCACACAGAATTAATTGATAATTGTGCAAAAAGCCTTGGGGGTTGGACAAGATAATAGCAGTTTTACAAGAACCTGGAAGGCACTGAAAAACTTTTATGGTGTTTTTGATGTAAAATTATTATTTTTCACCGCTGTTCAGTGCACACAGTAGCTGCTGGCACAGTTTCAATGGTTAGGTGGATGACATGTTATTTTTACATTTTCGAAGTGGCTTTGGGGCCTGACTCACGCACACAATACATGGAGCAAAGAGGAACAGAAGAACTGGTGTTAAGAACCAGTGAAGCCCCTGATTTGTCTTGTGGTGTGGGCAGAAACAGATTTTATTTAGACTGACAAACCTAATTGGATTTTTGTCTGTGTCACTCTTCCAAAATTATTTCTACAGCATGAGGAAATGCCCAGGAGAAGGCATTGAGGTTAAGGGCCTTGTTTTAAGAAGACGTGGAACAGACCAGCACAGAGGAGCTTCTCTCAGCAATGTTCCTCAGGCTCAAACCTGAACATATTGTGTATTTCAGCCCTTATTGGGGCTCTCCTTCCCCATGATTGCTACAGACAGAAATTATTTCAAGCAAAATAGCTTTCACTTTCAAGTGAAAGCTTTGTAAGGCAAAGTATGGGGGGGGTGGGAAAGGAGAAAAAGGAACTCGTTCTCCAGAGAGCTGAGTCTAGCAGACTCACTGCACTGGTGACACCGTCCAGATCTGAGGCTGCACCTCCAAAGGCAAAGGGCAGGAGCTAGTTTGTTTAATTTTGAATATTTGCATATCTCTTTCTCTCGCTGCATTGGTATCAGATCTGCAACAACCTATTAAAGCTTTCATTTGAATAGCCATTATATGCCTGAGAATGGAGACTGGGCTCCTTGGGGGCGCTTAGGAATAAACAAATCATTTGTGGCACATGTGTTGTTCAAGCTTCAAGCAAGGTAAATGGAAAATACAGATTATGGTGCCTCAAGTCCTCTCCATTTTCCCCACTTGTCAAACATTCCCAGATTCTTCAAAAGAAGAATCTAGCCATATTATTAGCAATAAAATGGCTTATAGCTGAAATTTTGAAAAGATTTAACAATGTTCTTTGCAGGAATTGTGTTTCTCATTACATAAATCTCCAGGCTCTCAGGCAAACCACCACCACCACAGTGAGCCATTATGTCCTGCTGTGGCGGTGTCTCCACTTTAAAAAAGTAAAGATTCAGGGCTTTTTGACTTTCTTGTTTTCCATTCTTATTCCTTTTAAAGGAAAAAACCCACCATAAACCCACAAACAACCAAACAATATATTCACCACAGAAAAGTCCCTGCAGATTCATCTGCACTGGGGCAGATTAGTCCCCATTTACACCAGTGACCCATGAATGGCCAGGGATGGGCTGGAGAGAGGATATGGGAGAACAAATGGGGGGACACAGGGGTTTCTGGATACCATTGGGAGTGGGTGCAGGCTCCTTCCCCACCTCGATGGTGCTAGCTGCAGATGCAGGTTCCAAGAATACCAATACACTCTTCAACAGCAAAGCCAGGAGCAACCTCCCTTCCCTCCACTCTGCCTCCTGCAACTCCTCTCCAGAGCAACAAAAAAGCTGAAACTGCCACTTGCCTTCAGCCAGAGTGTTTCTGTTGATGCTTCTGGCCTTTCCCAGCCTGTAGGATGTGTCCCACAGGCTTTCTCCCAGCTACTGATGTTGGCTGCATTTTGACCTGGCTCCTGACTTCTGCACATGGACTCCTGAACCTGAGATGTGTCTCAGCAAAGGTAGGGCGGGGATCCTTGGTCGTCTGCTAACATGGCTTGGAAAGCAAATACTGGGAAAGAAGTAAAATTACATAAAGTGAAATCCCAGCAAACAAATGCTGAACCTGATGCAACTAAGTTTTTTAATCTTCCATTGAAAAATACGCCATCAATTGCCAGGCAAATTTCTCAGGTTGATATGGCAACTGGAAACACTGGAAATTAAAAAGCTGAGCAAATGTTCTTAAAGGAGAAAAATAGTCTCACCCCTGATCAGCAGGGATTTCCAAGCTCCCTGCCTCAGCCTGCCTTCTTTTAAATGCACAACCTACAGGAACTGCAGTGTCATGGGATGATGCCGATTTTCTTTCCATCACCAGAGGCTGTTTCCTGGAGGGTACAGTAACAGCTTTGGGCTTTTGTGTGATGGATCTATAGTCACAGTGTAGCTCTTACTCCCTTTCCAGCAGCAGCAGCCACCTGCTAGCAAGGCCCAATGTCCCCACAAAATTAATAATATCACTCTTTCAGGTATCCCTGTCAGTATATGGAGGGTAGGGTGGGAAAACAGAGAGAGTTCCAGGTTATCTGTATTATGGCCATATCACTTATATCCCCTCTAGTGTCAGCAGAAAGCTAGTCATGTCCCAAAAGTCCTGATCCCTCCTGAACACATTCGGGAGCATGGCTCAGTGGGAATGGGTCAGCAGCCCATATGGAGGAAACAGCTCATACTGGGCAGGAGAGCTGCTCACTGGCAGGTTGACTGGAAACAAAGGAATTAATGACCTGTAGGTGTCCAAAGAGCAGCTGCAGGAAGAACATAAACAGTATTTGCTGAGTTTATGCACTGCCTCTCCTCCATGTCCAGCCAATTAAGTACAAAAGAGGAGAATGAAATGGTCGTTAAACATCCAAGGCTGCCCCTTGGGAAGAAGAACTAAAGAGGACATTCACATTCATATGCCAGATTCTTACTCCAGAAAGATTTAGAGGAGTGAATTAGGAAAACAAATGAGATGGCCAGAAAATTATCCACCTCTTAAGATTGACAAGGACTGTACTAGTACAGTATCTGACTGATAAATATTTTCATTTCTAACCTCTTGTTTTCAACCTCAATTGCTGATAAATAATCTAATTTACCAATAAAGGTAAAAGTGACCTGTTCTGGATATGCCAAGAAAAGTGGTGGGTACATCTGCCAGAGATACTGGGCAAAAGAAGACAGTTCTTGCTCTAAAATGCTATGGTCTGTGATAGGGACTTTACTGTCTTGTGCTAAATTTTGGGGCAGGTAGAAAGAGGCACCTGCAAGTTGCACATGGCGGTGTCCTCCAGAGCTCTGGACGAAGCCAAAAGACTCTTACTGTGGGCTTGACTGGAGCCCACAGGCCCACACAGCCTGGGATGCAGGTGCAGAAAGAAAGTGGTGGTTCTTGGGGCAGTTTTATGCTGGGATTCTCCCTGCCCTGTGCTGCTCCTTGCTGATTAATTGGTGTCCTGGGACAGGGGCTGCCTGCTGGGACCATGCCAGTGAGGACAGCAGTGCTGCCCAACACCTGGCAGGAACCTGCCCTCTGGGAGGACACCTACTCCAGGGGACAAATGATTTCCCCTTTGCTCCCTCCCTTCACAAATACTGAGAGCATTTGACAATCATGTCAAAGCCTCTCAGATCCAACTGACCATATCTTCTCAAGCCAGAATCCCACAAATCAGAGCCAATTCATATTTATCCTCTGAAGGGGACAAGAGAATGTTTAGGAAACCTCAGAAAACCAGAGAGGGCAATTAGCTCTTATATTTATTTTATCTTTTCTTTAAACAAAGGATTGCTATTCTTTTCTCCTCCTACAACGAAGTTAACAGATTTGTTCATCAACTTTTCCAAATTTAGACATCAAACTGATGTTTTTCTCCCACTGCTAATTTTATTCTTAGCAGCACTTACATAAACGCAAGTATTGCAATATGACAAAAATACAAACCTCCTCTGACCTGGAATATACCAGCAGGTAAAGTACAGGGGAAAGTACAGGCAACTTCTCACCCAGGCTCTCCAAAGTAGCAAGTCTTAAAATAGAACTGAGAGGCTTTTTAATGCTTTTTTCTCTCGAAATCTACAACTGACCTATCTGCCTTTGTAGTCTGGCCCTGGACTACCAGGTTGTGCCCTCACATTACCACAGTGGTTTGGGATGAAGCTGTGTTTTGCAGGAAGGCCAGAGTTCCTGGTCTTGGTTCAGCAAGCAGCATTTTGTGTCCTTATGGGGTCTGTGCCTGTTCATGGAGGCCACGTCCACGTTCTCAGTTCTTCAGGTGTCAGTCTCCTGATTTTTCTCCCAATCTGTTTTTCTGCAAGCACAGTTGTGCTCACACTGAACTCCCAAGCACATACCTTGAGTTTGCATTCTTGCATCTGGCCCAGGTTAGATGATTTGGGCCCAGCCAAAGCAAAAGAGACTCCAGTCCTGCATGTTCCTCCAGCCTCTTGTGAGCACAGCTGGTGCTCTGCACTTGGTGTAGTGGCCAGCAATGCACAGGAGGGAGAGCTCCCAGAGACAAGCTATGCCTCCAGTGGCTCTTCTTGGAGGGTGGACAACCTGCAAGAAACACTTCCTGCAGCATTTCTGCTTTTGCTCTTTTTCCCATTTCCCAAAGTGATGCTGTTTAATGTTGGTGAAAAGGATGCTGCCTGCCTTGGACACTGGGCTGTTTGCTGCAGAGCTAAAAATGCTCCTGTGCCCCAGAGAAAGAGCCACAGAGCCAAATTCAGACCCTGAATGTAGAGAGACACTGAGCAAGAGCCAAGACCAAACCTAGTTGTAAACCCTGCTAAGCACACAAGACACTCTCACATGTAATTACCACTCAAAGAGGGCGGTTCGGGTGCTGTCACCAGCAGCGTGAACCTCTCTCCTCTGTTCATTCCTGTGACAGCACCTGTTCCTGTGCGCTCCATCCCATGGCATTCCGTGTCTTTGCCTGGCATAACAAAACACAGCCCCCAGTAAAGCTGCAGGTTTCCACCAGCTTTTGCAATGCCTGAGTCCCACACATTCCCACTGGCCCCGGTCGTGCCTCATTAGTTTGGCTTAATCAAGTGACGAGCACCGCTCAAGGCCGGGGAGCTGCTGTAGTCAATGGGGGCTATTCTCCACTGGATAGACACATGTCACACCCATTAGCGTCAATGGGAGTTACAAATGCACAGCGGAGAAAGGCCTCAATGTGTCTAACGCGCATTAGGAGCGAACAGAGGGGCCACTTCAGCCCTGGGGAAAGAGCCTGCAGCTCGGTCATGCCTTGCAGCAGAGCAGAAATTCAACTCAGCTTCAGGCCAGACCAGTGGGATAAGCAGCAAAACTAAATAAAAAAGAACAAACAAGAAACTGGTATCACCTGGTAGGTGTCTGAGTCCCATGTAACACCCCCAAGCAAGTGGCTGAGGGCCTCGGCCTGTGCAGCAAACGCTGCCCAAACACCACCGGCGGTCCCCACGCTGAGCGGCACTGGGGCTCCAGCACACGGCAGCGCCAGGAAAATCTCCCCTCCTGCAGCGCTTCTGTGGCACAGAAAAGGCACCCAGTCTTTAGGGTTGTTAAAGTGATATTTCTCAACAAAGATAAAAAAAAAATTAATAATTAAAAAAATAAAATAAAGGGGCGCAGATAGGAGACCCCACGGACAGCCTGGGGGCAGGCCAAAGCGAGCAGGCTGAGTGTCAACAGCAAGTGTGAGAGAGGGCCCACTGCATCCTCTGTGCACGTTTTCAGGCCCCATCCTTCGTGCACAAAAGAGGGATTCTTCATTGAAATCAGCCTGCCCCTGCCAAGGATCTGGCCTCCTAGGAGCTGCATCTCAGCCAAAATAGTCAACTGGCTCTTTGAGTTTCCCAGTTTCGGGGAGGCTTTTTACTTTCGTATTTCTTATTTTTCTTCATTCCAGTTTCTATTATTTCCCCTTAATATTTTAAAATAAAATTTTTAAAAAATTTAAAATTTTGGAAAGGCTTTTTGAAAAATACTATTCCAACCTGGGAGTCCTCATCTATGTCACAGTGAGGGAAGAGCAAGCCTGGCAGGTCTCATGGCACATGGTTCAGTAGTGTGCATAGCAGAGATGTCAGGCAGTTACACCAAATGGTTTTTAAACATTTGCTTTTCAATTTGTGCTTAAATTAATGCAACCCCATACATATTGGCATTGGATGCTGGGGTCACTTTTATCACTCATGACACTGTTTCACACGTTGATGTATTATCTAGACACGGGGCATGGTCTCCCCTGCATCTGCACCTTTCCCATGGAAATTTCTCCTAGAACTTTGGTGATGTTTGGCTTGGCTTACCTTTTATGAAAGAAAAATCTAGTCCAAAATGTGTAGCTCTATATCAGACTACAGGTACTCCTTCACTGGTACTCCTACAGTTAATAGCCCTAATATATATCCCAACAAACTGTCTTTAGCTTTCTCCATATGTTAATTCCCTCTAATCCGGTTATCAGTACAGGTAGTTGGACAAACAGTGTGATAATAAAGCAGTATTTATAATACATGTCCTTCAGTCCTAGATTAACCACGAGATTTCCTAAGCACCTAGGGATTTGATTTACCTACTGTGTGCAAATCTCCAGTAAAAAGAAAGTATCCAGGAAAATATATTTGCTCCCACACTGTATTGTTTACCATCCACTTTTCCCTTGATCTGTATGCGTGTCTGATCTATGCAATTTATTTATTCAAGCCCTCGATGATAGTTTAAAGCGGGGTCTAAAGCACTGGGACATTATCAACACACTGAAGAAGTTTTCTTTGAGCACCAGCCATCCTTCTCACCTCCCAAGTGCTGCCCCTCTCACCACAACCAAGAATTTAAAAAGCCAAAAGAAGAAATGAAGAAGCTCTTTTCCCCGTGACTGCTACAGGTGCTTACTTAGTTCTGGATAAATGCAGCCCACTTCCTCCCCAACCCACCACCATTTTTTTTTTTTAATTCCTCTCAACGTGTCGGAGCTTTATATGAGGCTAATGGAGCAAGGCAATGCTCAAACGTCAAATTAAACTGCACAGCTCTGTAATCACTCAGACTGACATGGCATAAAAGGATAATTAGTAGTTCATTACATGGAACATTGTTTGTTCAGCTAAATTGATTTCTCTCAGCTGCCCATGTTTTCTGTTTACTTAGTGAGTGCTCCACTGCACATTCTTATTTGTGAACTAGGAAATCCCTTCCCCTGAACTTTTTCCTTCCCTCTAATCAGCACTGAGGATTTTAAATATAGTTTGCTGGAGGTAGATGAACCTCCAAAATTACAGACAGGTGCATGGAAACAATGGCCTGTGTGGAGCAAAATGTAGTACAAAAACAAGCTGTGGTGGCTAAGGAGACATACCCAAATATTCCAAAAAGGGCCATGTGTGTCCATCTGCTTTGTACATAGAAATTCCTAGCCTGGTTATTTGCTTTTCAACTTACAGTGAACTTGCCTTTCTCTCATAGTGTAAAGAAAAAAAAAGAAAAAAAGCGGGGCTATAATCCTTCAGTGTTGGGAGTGAAGTTCCTCAACAAAGTCTTCCTTAAACCCTCATTTTTGCTCACTAGGACCTGGAGAAAGGAGGAGATTGTTTTTCTTTCCTTTTGCAATTAGGGCTGAGGCAGAACTACCCAATTTCAAATGTTTCTAAACTGGCTGCCTCATGACACCGCTCCACTCAACTGAATTTCAAAATCCTGACAGTAGTTACAAGTAAAAGTGTTGGAGCTATCAACTCCCACACTCCTAGTGTCAGTCTCAATACATTTCTATTTTGCTTAAAGCCCTAACTTCTGTAGTCATTACATTTTAAAAAGGATTCTTGTTTAGGTAGAAAATACAATCCCTAATGAGTCAGAACACAGGAGAAAAACAGAAAAATTACTTATTTTTTGAAGCCTATTTGAAAACTTTTGCTTCAGTGCTGCCTACAGCATCCCAGACACCACCAAAAGACACCCACTTGCACACTTTCCTGTGGGTCCTGCAGGTACCACATTTTTGGTCCTGGGGTGTTTTGAGTTGGAAGCCACAATTGTTTTAACACCATTTCTGAAAGAAGTTTACACAGTTTCTCACGGTGACCCTGTAAGAAAAGCGGTGCTTGCTTTCTCTGAATTTCAGTGACATTTATGGGCAGGCTCCTGATGGCAATATCGAACTAAGATATTCCCATGCCCTGCTGCTTGTCACAGCCTCCACTCCCCCTTGGAAGTGTTGCCACAACACTGAAGCGGATCACAGAGCCCATGCAGCTGAAAAAAAATTTCCGTTTGTGCCAGGTTATTTTCTGGGAAGATCAGACGCCTCAGCCAGCTCACAACAAGGACCCACAGACAACAGTTCTGCCAGTTGGGAAGGGGACAGGGGGAGCAGCTAGGACCAGCTGATGGGTGGGAACTGTTTGGGCTCATGGTATCGTGAGAAAATAAATTTGGATCTGTGGGCAGATCAACCACTTGCAAGGCTTCCATCCTGGCTTTACTCACCACTCCATGGAGCCTACGGCAGAGCCATGATCTCCCAGCACAGCCTTTCCAGTCACATGAAAAAGCAAAGCAATTCTAGTGCCATGTAAACCTCTCCAGCTTTTTTTTTTCCTCTTTCCCATCTCCTCTCACTCACATTGTAGGAACCCCTTTAAGTATGTCCACAGCATCAAATAATTTCTTTTTGCTCTCAACTCTGTCTTTTCCACCTGTTGATAGCTGCCCCTAGCATTCTAAGCACCACCTAAACACAGATCACGTTTACACTTAAATTTTTCCTCTGAGACCAAACCATTTCCAGCCATGTTAGAAAGATACCAGGGTCTCCCCTTTAGCAATCCCTAAGCAGCTCTGGAGACCATTTCAGTAACAGCAGACCCAATCTTTCAGCAGCAAACCCAGGCATCATTGCACGTCTTAACACCCCAGGGCAACAGGAAGCCCCTCATCTGCTTTGGACACATTTATACCCCTGAGCAACTCTCTTAGCTCACTTGGTTAGGGCAGGTTTCCAATTAGCCTTCCAAGGAACCAGTCTGCCCAGTGCCACACCACTGGCATGTCTGTGCTTGGGCCAGCCCAGCCCCATGGGATTGGAGCACCACACTCACTCCAGCCCCCAGCGAGCTCCATCTGTGTGTACACATCTGGAGAGATGGAGACACATTCTCTCCTGGCTGCTGAACCAAAACCTGCCTAGAAAAGGACAGAACAAAGCCAGTGTATTCCTCCTTTCTTGACAAGTGGGGGGAAAAAAAGAAAAAAACACTTGTACTTTATATAGAGGAATATGATTAGTTTGGTTCTTCTGCTCGGAACTGAAATAAAATTCTGTTTGAGTAGTTGTAGGAAAAAACAAAGTATGAGGGATAAGCCTTGAAATACATTGCCAATGGTCTCTTCCTTCAATTTACCAGCTCAGTGACAGAGCTCACACCAAAGGCATCAGCGATTTCACTCCAATTCTTTCATCTGCTGAAACTATTTGAAAAAATGACTTGAAAAATTTGTTTCCACCTGTGATTACCTTCAGTGTGATAGAAACCTCAATTTGTGAATGAGGAAACTATTAAAAGAAAATAGGTCCGGAGTGCATACTGACTGCAAATATGAGTATCAGCAACAATGCTCCTTGTGACTGACAGTGGCTGCCAGCAGCACCTCCTCGACCTAGTTCCTTAATGGAAATGGAGGTTTTTCTGCAGTCAGGCATCACTCTCTCAAAACATTGTATAATATTTGTACTTTTACCTTCTCCACTACCATTGAGAAGCACTTTACTATCAGCTTTCTCTGTTTTTATTTTGGGTCCTGCTCTAGGCTGCCCAGAGCAGAGTTAGCAGCTGCTTGTCCACACTCTCATGGCTTGATCTCCTTCCCCTTGCTCCCCACTATGGCTTGCTGCTTTCTGCCACTCTAACGAAGCTTCTGGCCTGGATCTTGCTGATGCAGAGCATGGATGAATCACTGCTGGGCAAGTTGAGGCCTCCCAAGGTCATTTTGCCACATGCCATCAATGGGTACAGCTCTGCAGATGATCCTTTTGATGGAAACGCTGGAAACTCATTACCTCCTCTACCTGAACTGATGTTTCCTTGATTCCTAGGTTCACTCCTGTCACTGAGGGGCTCCTCTCTGCTACTGGCTGCTTGTCAGAAATACAAATTTGGGAAACGGACAGATCCTGTTTCTGCCACAGATCACTCTGAGCTCACACAGCTAAAACCCAGAGCAAAGCATTGAACTTTTAAACTGGTTTCAGTCTTCCATTTTTCTTGGTGTTTTTGTTGTTTGAGTTTTTTGGGCTTTTTTTCTCCCTGCAAAACTCCTGCAGCATGTAGCCCTTATCATAGTGTCTGCCCTGGAGATTTTGTTCACCTAATTGCCTGCAAATCATTTGTTTGATCCAGGACACATATTTCAAGGGAGTTTTCACAGACTACTCCTGGCATTTAATACAAAGTTACCAGTCATAATGAAAATGAAACCAATCATTAGCTCATCTTCTAGCTCAGCTATCCAGACTTTTTTTCTTTGCTGTAAGGGTCCAAATTTCCGAGTATTTGGGCAATTGCACCATGCTCTGTAACTGTTTCCATATGAAGGGCAATTAAGTCATTTGGGTTTGGACACCTCACTGCACAGATCTCTGAATGTGTCTGGTCTAGTAACAGTTCTGCTGGAGCCAGGATCCACCATCCCCACACATGTCCCAGATCCTGCTGTCCTTTCAGCAAGCAAACTTCTTCTATGGCTGTTTAACCCCCTGAGTGAAACTAACAGTTCTGCAAGTTAAAGAAGCTAATGAAGTTTAGTTTCCTACACATTTACCTCTCACCATTGCCTTTAGCGTCTGAGGATGAAGT
The DNA here is from genome assembly GCF_009650955.1 of Corvus moneduloides. NCBI lineage: Eukaryota > Metazoa > Chordata > Aves > Passeriformes > Corvidae > Corvus > Corvus moneduloides. Next base: position 20,014,023 of record NC_045485.1, read on the forward strand.
TTCAGTATTTGAAAGAAGTATTTGACATAATTGGTCTTTATATGGGCTTTCCCCCCTCTCCTACATTGATTTTCCACAGGGTAGGCCCCTGCCTCAAGCCTAACTGAAATGTCTTAAAAACCTGTAGGAACTTACTGACCTTTGAGACCTTTGAGATTTTGTCAAGTTTAGGTGAAATCAGCAAATAAGTTAAAAAGTCTTTATCAGGGAACACTCAGATGGACATGGACATCATACTTTTGTAACCCTTTGGTCCCACAGGAAAACAGACAGTGGAACTATGGAACACAGACAGTGGAATAAACATGGCACTAATTCCCACTATGCCACCTCAGCGTAGCACAAACCCTCTACCAGGCTGGGAAAAGATGCCCACAGACACTGGTGACAGTGCTCCCTGACCTCCAAGAGTCCTTAATATGGCATCTTTCACAGTGCTGGTGTGTAAGTGAACTACTCCCACTAGGCACTGCACTACTGCAAATTGTTGTCATTTGACTAAATTAACACATTTTCCACCATTGTTTCAAAATACCTGAAAGCAGCACAGGAGTCCCCTTTCCCTTGCATACTCCACACCGTTTCACTTGCTGTGTTCTTTATCTTCCACAGTGGCTGATTCCCCTAAATTCTTCTACTGAGATTGAATGATGCTGAGTAAGAAGCTGTTTTTTGGCTTTGCCTTTCTTTGAAGCTACTGGATAATTTTTGCACCTCGGAGATTAGCATTACCCTTCCCAAAGGATTCTAGACCATTAACAGACATATATTAAAAAGACCCCAAACCCCAACTTGTTTAAAACACATTAGTATGTTCCAAGTAGACTGGAGCAAGCTCCTAATGATAATTCAGTTCTGTCCCAAAACAAGTGACGGATCCACAACATTTTTCTTGCAGATGGGTGACAAGAACAAAATGAAATTTCAAATGCTGATGAGAATTTGCATTGACATGAGCAAGGCCAAGGACCACCAGACGTGGAGCAAACTCACTCTAAGCTAGTCTGAAAACAAACAGTTTATTTTAACTGGTAACTTTGAAGAATTTTAGCCTTAGCTGAAGAGATCTATAATCCACATACCAAGCTCACTAGTGAGCAGATATTAAACACCACCAACCACAAAAAATCCCCTCTCTACACGGTATCCACCTCCCTCCTCCCTTCTCATGAAGCGTTCTGCAAAGAACAGCAGTGCTGCAATGAATAATTCTTCTGGCAATGAATACATAATTAGATAATAAATGCATCTCAATCTCTGAGAGTAGAGTTGCCATCCACTCTGTATAATGAAGGCTGGAAAGAAGCTAATTCACCTGTCACCGACTACAGTCCCAATTACTTAAGTTGGTTAAAGAAAAAAAAAAACCAGCCAGAAATGAAGCAATCTCTTTGGACAATGTCTGTGCCACTTGCTCCTGTGCTTCCTGGGCTCAGAAGCAAGTGCCTCAAGCAACCACCCCTCGCCTAAGTTACTGCTTGGTGACAGGAGAGAACACAACTCCTGTCATCGCACCAGAACTGATGAAGTGTTACAGCAACTGTGAGCGCTTGGGGCTGCTGTGGAGGCTGCACAGGGAGAGATACCAGAGTCAGGGCAGAGCCAAACCCACACCCAACAAAAGCCTCCCAGAAATGGGTGGTGGAAACTTGAGTCAGACCCTGGGGCTTGTTGGTCCTCCTGGCTTTAGACCCCGATCACAGAGAAATTCTCACGCGCCAAAAGTCATGAATACCAATGGTGTCCCTGAAGCCAAGGGAGTTTTTCACGCGAATAGATTTTAAAAGAAAATGCAAGGATTTACAGGATTAGGGCCTGAAATTCTCGGCTTTATGTCTTTCAATAGAGTTATACAGTGCCAGTTACACTCAAGAAATGCTATCACATTAAGAGACCAAATGTTGCCAAATGCCAAGAACTTTGCTGGAGATGAGATTTGGGGTCTTCTTACTTGGCCAACCTGATGAAAGAGGATTAAGGTCCAAACGAGCCAGATTGCAAATTGAGGCTATAAAGGTCAGTGATCATTATTTCCTGGCTGCTGAAAATAGGTGTTTGCTCCTCTGGCTTTGATATTTTTAAACAATTATTGATATCTCGGTCCAGACCTAATATATAAAAAATGGTTTTTCCTATATTCAGTTTATGGTACCAGACTTTAGATTATAGAAATAGCTTTCAAGGAGAGCAGCAGTGTCTAATTGTTTCTGAGCATACTGTATTCAGCCATATACTAGTTCAAGTCCACATCTCTGGAATATTGGATAAATGATATCAAAAATGCACCAAGAGACACAAATAACAATAATGAATTGAATAAATAAACCTTATTTCCCCCCACCAACAGGCCTAGTTTGGAAATATCCCAATGAATAACTCTTTGACCTCCCACCCTGAGTGTCACCTCTGCATCTTTTCCTCATCAATTACCTATGTGCTACCCCATCAAGGGATTTTGCATCCAGACCAGGTACAAGATTCAGCAAACAACTGTGGAGTCATCTCCAAGCCTTTCTTGTTTCTTTCTTTGTGAAAGAGATGGCAATCATGTCATCAGTAATTAATCTGTTCATCCAGGATTAATAAAATTAAAAACTGGTAAAATTTAATTGGAAAGGAAAAGCCAGTATAAATCAGTGCACACTTGCAGAATTGCTTATTTTGGTCAGGCATAGAAAGATTAACGATTTCTCCCTTTCTTATACTGGAATAGAAGAGGTTTTTTGGGCCTCCAATTTCTGGCAAGCAGATCCAAGGCAGGGGGAGAGAGGGGCATGTGAGAGTGTAGAAGGCACACAAGGTGCAGACTCCAGGCGTTAGGAAATGGGAGTTACGGAGCAAGATGGCCTATTTTTTGTACTCTTTAATGTGAGGCCTGTTTTTTTTAAACCTCTCAGCAGGAATAGCAAAGTTTTCCAAGTCATCACCTAGCAACAAAACCCAGAAAAACATTTGCAAAGCAGTTTTGCATCACTGCCATCCCTGGAAGAACTAACTTGTTGAAGGCTGAATTTGCTATGGAGAGGGACTGAATGCTCTGTTCTTATTCAGAGTGCTGAGACGTGCAGTCCTCTTTCACTGAGAACAGAAATTCATTAATGCACATACACACACACATTAAGTGTTGCTTTGGAGGTGTTCTCAGAGTTTTTGGACCACAGGGGTGTGGTTTCAACTGAAAACTGTGTGAAAACAAATTGAAACGATTTCTTCTTTTACGGGTTATCATTCCGCATTACAGATTGTTTACACACACTTTCTGTAATAGGATCAATATTTAATCTCAAAATCTATTTTTAAGAGCATTTAATTTCAAATTAAAGTAATTTTGATGAGTAAAACCCCACTTCTGTAGCAGATCACCTTTGCTAGATCTGAAGTCATGGTGAACAGCCTGGCTTAATACACTATATATGTTATGAAAGTAAGTAATTTCCATCAGCACATTTACAAAAAACCCCCCATATATTTGTTGAAAAATCATCTTTTTCTTGCAAGATTCCTCTTTTTCCCTTCCCACTGAATACAAGGACTTTTCATGATGCTGAGGTTTTTAACCACAAAGTCCAGTGGGAGCTCCCTACCGGAGCTGCTACAAAGGCTCTGCCCACACAGTGCAAACCTGAGCTTTCTGAGACGTCCTCCAGTGTGCTCAGAGCACCCTTCCAGCCATTTCCACTCAGCCTGCAGAGACACCAGAGCCCATTAACACTATGGCCATGCCAGTGCAGTGTTAGGTGGTGTGAGTGAGCCCAGTCTCATCAGCCCAGTTGCACCTCTGTGCTGACTGGTGCTTCTGGTTTTCATTAGCACCACCTGTAAAGTTTCTGTACCATGTTACACTGCACAGTGTAAGCACGTAATGAATTTATTTTTCCATATTTAATGGGCAGAAAGGGTACAGATATTATTGGACCAGGAAAAAAACTCTAATACTGAATTTCCTCAAGGATATTACTTACATTTACACATTATCTTCCCTTACTACTGTAATGGTTGGAATACTGCTAATGGGCCAGCTCTATGGCTACCATATGTATGGAGTGCAGCGCTGAACAGAATAGTCACATTAAATTCAGTATGGCTTTTGACCTAAAAATCTTCCCATTTCAAGTTGTAGATACACTTTTGAGAGGCATTAGTTGTTCTCCTTAATCACTTTAGACCAGGGTCTGCAGAAAGAAGAATTTACTAGAGGATATGGATTTCACCTCACAGTGGTTATACATAATCACTGTGCAACTTCGCATGTGGTCTTATTGCAGGACCGGTTACATCCCTTATCACTGTGGGAGTTTTACACAGCTTCCAAATATTTCCTGGGATGTTCTTGGCTATTACTGCCTTGCCACTTTTCCAGCTTTTACCAGAGAGTGAAAAACATTTGGAATTCCATGGGACTTCCAGTGATGAACTCACTCATGAGCAGTCCTATTTTATAGGGAAATGTTTGCCGAGACAGAGCCTGTCCTTTCTTTTCTTTGCTGCTAAATAAACGGTTAAATGCTGAGCTCTTAAAATCTTCCCAAAGTGTTCCCAGGCCTTGGGGAACAAGGATGTAATCTCAGGTTTGTGACCCACCCCGTGGGGGTTAAGTGCTGCTGCACAGATGGTTCAGAGGAGCCGCTGCTCCTTTGCTCCCAGCTTTGTGCAGCGCAGTCACTGGGGGTGTCACGCACGGAAACCTGGAGCAGCAGAGGGAAGGATCAGGCCCTGCAGCCCTCTGTCTGTCCTTCTGCTTTGTCAACCCTGGTTCCTTGCACAGCCAATGCCCGAACTTGCAAGCATAAGAGGGAGGACTGACCCTTCGAGTCCTCATTTCTCTCATTTGATCTCAGCAAACCTTTCATCCTGTCACCGCTTCCTCTTGTGTTGTGTCTCATCTTTTTAACATCTCTGTGTAACCTCGACTTAGTCCCCATTCACAAGGCGAGCAAGGGCAAACGCAATCTATGGAGGGGTTGCTTTCCCCTCCTGAATCATCTTCAGCTTTACCCCTCTCTGTTCCTCTTGCTCTGATTTTTCACCTTCATTTTTTCTTCCAAACTGTCACCAGGTGGACAGTGGTTGTTATGCTGGGATGGGAAGATGCGCCTGTCTCAAATATCAGCATTTCTGTGGAACATGCACTGCTGTCATTCACAGGCTGCTGGATGAGTTGCCCTGTTGAGAACCCCCTCACCAGGACCAGGTGAAAGAGAAGACAACATGACAAATATCACATGTACACCTGCACTTTCTGTGCTTTCTACCTGATACCAATTTAAGATCAGAAGTCAGCTGATGTATTAATTAAGTTAATGTTAAGCTTTAACATTAATAGAATTAATAACAGAATATGTGGCCTTCAGGCAGAGCTGTATCTGCAGCAGGATGCTGCACTCAGAGGAGCACATTCCACAGAGGCCAGAGTTGTCTAACAATTACAGTAGGGGCCTGGGCTTGGCTCCTATTACTTTACTTTAATGTCTTCTGGCAAAAAAGGGGTAATGTTTTCCTATGATATTCTTCAGATTCCTATGCAGTAAAATTCTATTCAGAAATATCATCAAAAAGCAGAATTTGGTGAGTTGGGAGCTGTGGTGGAAACAACTGTACATGCCAAGCAGAATTCATATCTTCAATTTCCATCCAAATCACAATGAAAAACTCTTGCCCTTGTTTCATCAGGTGCATGTGGGGCACTGCTCTGTGCCAGCTGCTGTCCAGGTCAGCTGCAGCTCTGGGCCTGTTTGCCTGCTTTAGTCTCTACGCATTGCTTCATATTAATAAATTCTCATTTTCTTGTATATTAATATATTCAGAATGACAATTGACATAGCTGCCAGCTGCTTCATATTGAGGCAGAACCACAAGCAGCAGCATTTTAGGGCCATATTAACAGCTTATTATAATAAAGATGCTATCTTGGAGCCCTCATTAATGTCAGTATTGCAGCTGTACATACTGCAAGTAGATGCATCATCATGATATAAAGTGTGTGTACAGCAGATGGAAACAAGATAAGGTGAAATCAAAGCTGTAATCTTAAATATGTAGTCTACTGCTCAGTGAAGCCACCAGAATTCCTGAAATATCTGTGGCCAAAAGAGCTGAACATAAGCATTTTAAGAAAAGCTTATGAAGAACACACAAACTGTAGGTCACACATATGATCATTACTAGACTGAAACAGAGAAGTGCTAAATAAATATATAGAAAAAGGCAGGAATTGTCTGCAGCTATGTCTGTTCTGCATGTGGGAAACAGGAGTGAGATGCCACTTTCTAATAGGATGCTGGCATTGGACTAGAAATAAGGATGGGACGTGGCACCTACCAAAAATAGACACTTTTGCAACAAGAGTGTGTGTGACACACCATGGTCAGTGTGTACAGAGCTGGTTGAGAAGTGCCACGTTAAACTTAGTCCAACATTAGGAAACAGTGGAGAGAGACAAAGAGACAAGCAGCACACTGAGCTATTGCTCCATCAGTGCCCTGACACAGTCAGCTTTCCCAAGGTCTTCTCCAAGACGAGGGCCCTGTGATCCAGGCTGAACAATGGACATTGTGTTGAGCCTCCTTCTTCCACTATTTTTGTTGGAATTTGTCTTCAAAACTCACTACTAAGTAACATCTCTGGAATATTAGTCTCACCAGGAAATTTAGTTCAAATTGACTCATAATTTCAATTATTGCTGGTGAGGAATGAGTGATGTCCAGGTCTGACTAAATGAAATTTTCTTAGGAAACCAAACTGTACAGAGGTTAGTTCACAAGCTAAAGTAAGAAAAGTAATGCAACAGTTTGTTTGGTATTTTAATAACAGATAATTAGTGCCAAGGACATAATTCATACCAGTGTATGTATTAGTCTATTTTCAACACAGGTAAAAAGTTAGAAAACCTGTCTGGGAGGTATTTTTGGGTTTTAAAGGGAAGGATAGAAGGATTATGGGGCAGGCTCACAAAGAGAGTTTGTTAATGAAATTATTAATGAATTTTTCGACTGTAAGTGAAATTTTCAGTTAAAACTTCTGTTAAGAGGAATCACATGCATATCTTCTACAGCTTTAAACCACCTTTCTGCTGGGTTCAATTTTTAAGGAAGAAATACCAATGAGCAGGCTATCTTTACCAAGATGCATGAAAAAAATGTGGAAGTATCCCCCGCCATCGTCTGAACTGCAGAGTTCATTTTTTTTTTTTAAATATTGATTTAAAGATTTTTACCAACAAGCTGGGTCACGTGATACACAATGCTTACTGATAAGGTTTCAGCAGACATCACCAAGACTGGTTACTATTACAGAGTGAGCTGAATCTCCTGGTCAAACGACTGTGATTCAGTGTGGCTGCATTTAATACAGCCAAATGCAAGGTGATACATCTGGGAACCTGGAGGGCAGATTACAGCTGTAAGATGGAAGATTCTGTCTTGGAAAAACATGACCCTGAGCGAGACTGAAAAAGTCAATGGAGATAACAGCTTCAACATGAGCTCTCAATGCAAAGCTGCAGCTCAAAGGGCAGGTGTGTCCTCTTAGGGTGTGAGAAGGGAGGTATCAAGTTAGAGCTGGGGAAGTGATCCTGCCTCAGTAGGGAGCCACACCGAGATCACAACAGCAAAACTGTGTCTATTTTGGAGGTCCAAATGCGTGTATCTGGAAACAGGGGAAAGAGTTCAGATGGGAATCACACAAATGATACAGGAGCTTGAGAACGAGACCTATGGAGCTCGGTACATTCAGGTGCTTGAGGAGGAGCTTGAGAGGAGACTTGGTCGTTACAAATGTTGAATGAAGAGGTTCTCAGAAGGAGCAGGCAATTTCTGCTCCCAGAATTCATTTTACCAATAAGTGTTGCCACACAAGCACAGCAGAGCCTTCTGGGTTGGCAGGGAAGACAGTGCTACCAGCACCTTCTGGGAAGGCATTTCACCTGATAAAATTTCCCACTGGCACATGCTGTCAGTTTTATCTGGGCTCCACATAACAGCAGAATTATTTTATTTTGCTAGAGAGAAAGATCATCAAAAGAGAAAGTACCACACTGCCATACCCAAACTTTTATCATCTGGCCTTCAACTGACTGCTAAGGAGGCCAGGTCTGCAGAATAGAATGCTCTCAGCTGTAGAAGAATTAGTATTTTTTAGTATTTTTATTAGCATTATAATTCAGTGATCTGGCTGTCCTTAGTTATATGTGTATATATAACTATATGTAAATACAGTAACATGTATCAGCTAAAGGGAAATTATCCTAGTGGTGCAAATCTCTTTATAATAGTCCTAGACCTGCACATACAGGTGGCGTGGGGGATATTCCAGTGATTTCCAACAGGAAAACAGGCTGTGAAGACCATGCTGCTATCAGTTTCCTTCCCCTCTCAACTATCTCAATCAACAGAAATCCAAAGCTTTAAATTCAGAAATTACCTTGCCTTCTAAGAAGATGCTGAGCTAACTCAGTTTTCTAACTGTCTCTGTGAGGATCTACTTTCATTTCTAGAGAAATCAGAGTGGTTCAGGGGACATTTGGGGTAGTTCACGTGACTTCCTTAAGGAAAGCCACAGAAGCATGTGCTGCACATAGCAGTCACTGTTTGAGTTTCTGCTAAGTGATGCTCCCAGTTCTGCTGAATGATATGCAGCTAATCCCCAAATACCTGCACTGGTGTTGATAACCCCACCCACTAACTGCCTGAAAAAAAAATATCCCATGTCAGGTGTTCCTCCTGTAGTAATACCTGGCAGCAAACATAACCCAGACATTGTTTCCTGACAAGCTATACATGATGTGTCATGTTGCAATGTGAGGGAAGAGACATTTTTCCATGTTTACCACCCACTGTTAAACCTGCATAAAGAAATTCTGTCTCCTGAGTTTGCTTGGCAGAGAGAAGCTCTTCAGACCTTTCAGTCCTTAGGCTGTCCAAACATTTTAGGAAAGCTGGTGACTGCTCCCTTAGAAAAACAGGTTGGAGGCTTTTAAAATAACCCTTCCACATAAAAATGTTTTTCTCAAGTTCTAGGAGTTAAAGGGATTCTTTCCTGTTTTCATGGCCTATGTGAGGGGCAGCACTGATTGCTTGGAGTGAATTCTCTAATGGCAAGTGCCCCCCAGCTCCCCAGCATCCAGGCTTTGCTGGTGCAGACATGAGGTCCAACCCCACTGTCCCTCTCACAACTTCCTGACAGAATTCAGCAGATCAGTCTCTACACTTCCATTTCTGAGACTGGGACATTTTGGATACCTGAAAATTACATCAGCTGGAGGTGCTGAGCTGCATTCACCCAGTGACTGTTGCCACGTTGGTGCCTCACAAAGTTGCTGCAATTTTGCAGACTGGCTCACTCAGCAAGAGTTAACCAGCTTTTTGTGAAAACCCTGCAAGGTTGTCACAGAATATGTTCATAAATTGCTGTTGACTTCAGATTAAGGAAAATAAATGCTTGGATTTGGAAACTGAATTGCTTTTCTCTGTTTTAACTCAGTGGCAAAGGCAGAATGAAGACAGCTGAAATGCCAAAGTTTTGGTGGGCATAGCCTCAATTTTTGTTTAGCTGAAATCAAGAACAGAGCTGAACTCAAAGGCAAAATAATGTTTGGCTGCTCTGAGGAGAACTGCTGATTGCATATCTCAAGCACATTGTTGAAGAGTCCTGTTCTGATGGCATCAACAGAAGGCCCTTGGGAGCCCACAGTTACACCTACCTGCTTTCCTGGGAAGAGAACTTGGGGTGCTCAGGGAGGCTTGAGGGAAGTCAAGGCCCAACAAGAGATTACATATAAGAAAAAGAGAATATTATAAAGGAAATATCTTCAATTTTTTATCTCCTCTGTCTGCTGCCAAGGAACCTCAGACCAAGCTACACAGGAACCTTCCTTGGATCTATATCTTGTAATAATCCTAATTGCAGCTCAGTTGGTGTGTGCAAAAATCCTTCTCCCCATTTAGCAAAATGAAAGGTTCCATCAGAGAGAGCACATCTGCATGTGCTAAAAATGGAAATGCAAAAGCAATGCAAAATCTATTAAACAAATATTTTATTTGGGGGGGGGAGGGGCAGGAATCTAGAAATGCCAGGGCTGAACCACATAAAAATGAAGCAAGATGAAAGCCTGCATCAGAAGTTTTCCTTGCCAAAGAGGTGTGCACAATATTTTAAAGTACATATTATGCTGCATTGCTGTATTGTAGATCTAGCATTATAAAAACTCTCCTTTTAACTATTTGGTCTGAAAGAAGACACACATGGTTCAGGCTTGCACTAATATGGAAATGTCAAAATACCCCCACAAGTCCAATGGCAGGCTCTGGGAAGAAAAAGAAAAAATGAAAGCCATATTTCACTCAATCCTTGTCCTATCAGTCATCCTTGGAGCTGCCAATCAGTTCCTCCAGCTGTATATGACTGATGTGTGCAATGGGCAGGGCTTTCAGAGCAGTGGTTTTGGAAGTCCCCCAAACCATCCAGCCTTCCCAGCACTACATAAATTCTGCAAGAGAAAAGCTGGGTACAAGTGAGGTGACTTGAGCTGCACCTTGACACCAAGAACCATCCCTCTCCAAGCTTGCAGGCTGCTGTTTCATGTTCACATGTAGCCAGATATAGGGAAAATCCTCTTGCTGCTGCATTACTTACAGTTCTGTTAGTGGTGCTACTATCCTCAGTGTAAATAAGATTGGTTTCTGAAGTTCTGAACTGATCTGCCCTGGAAAAATCACTTATCTTTAAAAGACGTAGAAAGTCCTGTTTCTGCAGAGAGAAGAAACCCTTAGAGAAAAGGAGACTGGAAAGTTCAGAATTCCAGTACCTCAATTCCTGAGGAGTTCAGATATTTAGAAAACAAAATTTAGAACTGTTATCCCTTAATTGCACATACAGCAATGCTCATGATAACATTCTTAGTATTTTTCCTATTAGTTCTTTTCAAATGGAAACTGCCAGAACCAACTGAGGTCTTTAGGGACCACCTTTGCCTTTCAAAATCCTCACCTGTCTGGCCATACCAAGCACCATGTCCCATATCAGCAAAAATCAGATTTGTGGCTGATATAAATCAATCAGGTTCTGTAAGAGCTCAAGATATGATTTAGCCTGAAATGTTAAAAGAGTAGAACTGCTACATGCATGTAACTCAGTATATCAGAGGCACATCATGTAGGTTGATCTGTCATATATTTTGGATACCTTCATTTACTCCTCAGTTCATTCAAAAAGTGTGGTTGCCTTAGAAACCACAAAAGTGCAGAATAATTCTAAGATAAACCAAACTGATAGAATCACTCAGCAGTGGCTCAGAGGTACACAGCCTTTTCATACATTCAAAAAGACATACTGCATTAAAAGCAGAAGAGAAGGATCATTTCCTCATTAAAAAATAGGGGTAAAGAGAAGTGGCTGATTACCCAACAGAGGATGACAGATCCCAGGATCGTGTTACGTGTTCAGGCAGCCTTAGCCTGGGAAATGCCCCTGGTCATCAGGGTAATCCTGTGGGAAAGGAGGAGGCTGCAGAGGATGGGGAAAGCTCAGAGCAAGAGTCATCTTCTGGGCCATAATTGCCCTGCAGCTCTGGGAGGATGAAGAAAAGCAACATGCATGTCTCCATTTCCAGATGTTCCCTATAGAACAGACTCCCTCTGCCTGCTTCTCCTGGATGCATTTCCCCATCCGTGTGAAGTGCTTCAGTTAGGAAGTTAAATCTGTTCCCCTTCCCTGCTCCCCCTTTTCTCAATGCTGAAATGCTGAAACTTGTCTGCACCAAGGTGATGATTTCCTATCTGAAGGATATAAAGTGAGCTCCTGAATGGAATGTGATCTCTTCCAGCTAGTAAAAGTTTTATAACCAAGGACAAAAAAACCCTATAAAAATAAAATAAAATAAAATCAGGCACCTCAGCTGGTGTAAATCAGCACTGCCAAACTCCAGTGGAGCTTGCCTTAGGCAGGGCTGGAAATTCTGAGGTATTTCCAGTACATGGATGGCAGGTTTATTTGAAGCCATTAAAATTCAAGCCTCATTCAAAAAAAAAAAAAAAAAAAAAAAAAAAAAAAAAAAAAAAAAAAGAGTAAATATTCCAGACTACTCCCAGGACCATCCTCCTTCAAGATCCCCTCAGTCAATCACTGGAAATGCTTAGACAGGGACACTGATAGAACTGAGTTTTGGTTTATTTGAGTACATGAACAAAATAATTTACACCCACCATAGCTAATCCATGGTTTAGTATGAATAAATGTGAAGCCTCATTACTGATGCCCTTGCTGTACTACTTCTTCCCATTTGTCTTACATGCTTGCCTTCAGCTGGCAGAACACACTGGTGGCAGGTATGACTGGTATATTATACCTGGGGCAACAAATTAAAAAGAGTTTCCCTTGGAAGGGGGTAAAGGTGCCTGATTTTTCTCCACTTAATGGCTCGGGAACTCCATCCTTTTTCTCTGGTGCTTCAAATGCAGCCACACTGCTTGAACAGCCATCAGAGACACTGCTATATGCTGGATCACACCTGTGGCCTCTCCGGTAGTTTCATCAGGGAGCAAAATTCACCAACTTACTGACACACTCAAATGACTCAGAAAAAAATTGGTTTTGATCTTCCTTGGTTCTTAAATTGCAGCAGATTGCTGACCCTGATGTTGAGAGGCAGCAGGAATGGGGGAAGGTTGGGAACAGGGCACTGTAGCCACTAGACATGCAAAAGCTGATTTATTTCTCTAACAGTTGCTGCAGTTTGGGTCCTGCTTTAACCAGCCAGAGGAGAAATCCAACACCATCTATGATAGCAAAGTGACAGTTCATCCACCATGGCCTGAAGCCTGCACATCCCTGCCTGTCCTCAGGGATGTGCTAACTGAGGTGGGTTTTTTGAGTGCAGCAGTCCCAACACCCAGTTTTATTGGACACTAGAGCAGAGATCCCCATGATTCCTTAAGAACTAAGCAGCAAAAGAACCTCTGTAGATGCCCAACTCGATGTGGCTCTTAATGACAGTAACTTGCTTGGCTGTTATGAACATTAAGCCTTGAGTAAGTACAGAAAAGTCAAAGCAATACATATGGGCAAAGGAGCCACTTATAAAAAAGGCTGAGAGAATTCAAACAGCCCTTTATTTAATATAAACAAAGAAGCCGATCCTTCACTTTGATCTCATCTATCCTTCCCTCCCCCAGAAAATAGAGAAGCAGAATATAAAGAGCCAAGAATGCCAAGTAGGGGAGAGAGAAAAAAAGGCCAGATCACCAAGGTAAATGATTGACTATGAGCTATTCACTTCACAGGATGATGACACCAAGTTTTGTGTGTGGATCCTTCCCACCTGAGACAGGCTCCTCACCAAAGATCCCAAAGCCTCCTGCACTCATTTCACATCCCTGACCTGCTGCCAGTGCTGAGGAAAGAGCCATGCAGCTTTACACTCAGATTGAAGAAAAACAGCCCTCATGAAGTATGACCAGAAACAGCAAGGCTGAAATAACAATTATTAGGAAAGGGCTGGAGAGCAAGAAATACTCCCCAGAAGGGAGATGGCTTGGCAGGATAAAACATGTCATGGATCCACTTATATATGAAGTTCTTCTGCCAATCAGATAGTGTCCAGAGAGGCAGCTTGCCCCTCTGGGGGAATCTAATTTCAGACACAAGATCACTGGATTTCCTTTTTCCTCAGAGCAGGCTGTATCTGGAGATCAAAGCCCCACCGGGAGCTGGTATATAGTATATTCTCACTTGGATGGAATTGTAGCTCCTGTGAATGCAAACATGGCAAGAGGAGAATACATTCTTTATGTGACATTTCCCGTGTTTTTCTGACCACTCATATTGCTGGCCAGAAGAAACAGATTTAAAGGGCAGATTTAGTCAAATTCTGCTCTTTGTGCTTTTTCTCTGCTATTGTGGTGCTTTATTAAGGGTGATGAGGGATCTACCCCGCCTACCCCAGTCATCCTCCAGAGCAGGTAATATATAACTCCATTCATTGTGATGCTAACGAGTTCTATTTAGCTGTATTTAACTGGATATCATGACTCCACGTGATGACCTTTCACTCCTGGGAAGTAGTTTTAAATTTGATCCACAGCAAAGGAAAATCCCTCCAATTCATTGGCTGTGAAAGGTCACAAGTGAAATGTGTTTTGACAGTATCTGCTTGTGGTTCAGTTCTCAGTATACCTGAGCATCAAGCTGGTCTGAATCAGCTTTTGTGCTGGCAGTCTAAGTACCGGGCACCCTGAGAAAGCACTGTGGAAAAGGCAGCCAAGCCTCTGGCAGGGCCAGTTGGTGTAGGCAGTGGTTGGGGAGGAGATGCCCCATTGAACGCAAGGCATGTGCTACCCAGGATGAAACACAGAGGTCCTACTCAGCTGGTTTTTTAATGAAAATATTAAAAAATGCAAGTAATATTCAATGTTAGATACAAGCACGCAAAGATCTCGTGTAAGCATCAGACAGCGATGCCACAAAATACTCTTCTACATGTGACTTCCAGGACAAAAAAAGGTAGAGAGAAAAGGCAAGGACTAAAATTGTGTTAACACTGTGGTGTTAAAACTTCACTGGCCCCTCTTCTCCCCTTGGCTGGCAAGCCCATGCAAGCCATTCAGCTTGGAATTTCAAAATAAAAGACTGTAAAAAAAATTGTTTTGTCTTTCCTCGCTCCTTTGTGGCCATTCCCCATGCAGAAGTGTAGGGGCTTGTTTAGCTCTTCTCATCAAAAAATACTTGGCACTGTGATATGGTGTACCATTTACAGGGTGGGAAGAAGTGTTGTTTTACTAATTTCTCATTACTTAATGTTGTCATTATAGCAAAAACTAGAGCTATCAGTCAAAAAACCCAACCAAAGAAGCAAGCCACCCCACCAAAGCAGTAAGAAGATTATCCTTCTAAAAGCTTTCAGGTAAATGGGGAAGGGCTAAATACTGTCAGCCCACTTTTACACCAAGAGTAAGGGAGACACAGGTGGCTGAAAAGAATTCCTCCCTCACACCAGCTTGTGGCAAAGCTCAGGTCCCAGATGGGACACTCCCAGCCTGAGTCACCCATCCAAATCAGAACAGGTGTATCAGATGTAACAGAAACCAGAACTTAAAAGACAATAAAAAGCACCAAAACCAACCTTACAATGGGAAAGCTTAGTCACAAAGTTGTGGCAGAAAAGCAGCTGTTTTTGGTGGCTCTGATCAGATTTGTACAGCAGTTAGCTACTACTAAGGTATTAAATGAGGTCTCTTGATATTTAAAACTCCAAGGAGTGCCCTGAAAGTCAGTCTGAAAAGACCTTTCCCTTCCCTAAAATCTTAGAACATTTGAAAAACCCTGCTCAGACAAGGAGGGTTGAGGTCACATTAGCCAACATGAGGAAAAAGAACAACCTTTACACCTGCCTAGACATGTCCAGTCTATAAAAGAAACCAAACCAGGCTCAAAAAGCAAATATTGTCAGTAACTGATGCCCCTGCTGATTTCTGACTGTGACAGTACAGAGAAAACAAGCAAGTGAATGCCAAGCCTGCCAGAGACACTGAGCAGCCTCAGGGTTCAGAATTAAAGGCGTTGCTGCCGCCAGGATGGTGATGCTAAGTCTCAAGAAGATGGTGAGCAACCAACCTCCGTTGCCATCAGCACACGGATGTCTCCTTCCTATGGGAGCAGTGACAGCTACATGAAGCAGGAGGGTAAAAAGCATTTGAAGTGCAGGAGCTTAAAGGCAAAAACACCTGCATGACTAAAAAACCCATTTGTTTGTCTCACCTAATGCCAAATCTATTCATTCACAGCATGCTCGAGGCTTCCCCACAATACACTCAATTCCCAGTGAGGTCTCTGGGCTCATTCAAGGAAAGAGGACAGCCAGGAATCACCACAGAAGACAGTCCTACAACATATACCAGGGAGTCCTCTATCCACCACGTGTAAGAGCTGTGTCCAGAGCACAGTGCAGAGGGTGAATTCTTACTTTACTATTAACTCATGGCCAGAGGGTAACTGACACCCAGCACAGGAGAACTGGTACAGGCAAAAATAAGGATGCAATGTGTGTTCTCAGGCAGATCAAATTCAAGGTGACTCTGACCTGTGGCTTTGGCACAACACTGGGACAAAGTACCATATTCCTACCTTGACACCTCCACTGTGGAAGAAGAAGGAGCAGTGCACAGCAGAACAGCTGAGAGCTCTCAAGAATCTCAAGTTCAGCCAAGTTTCAGGTTTTAGTGCTGTAAAAAAAACCAAACAAACAAACCCAACCCCAAAAAAACACCAACCAACAAAATGCTCTACACAAAACAAAGGTACAAGGCCTAGTCCAAGTGCGACCCTGCCTTTGTACTACAGTCAGAATAAAGAATAAGTAGACCAGGGACGCTCAACCCTTGAAGTTTCTGACCTAGAATGCAGAAGAAATACACAGGGTGGCAAGTTAATAAAACACACCTGCAATAACTTTTTTTGGAAACACGCCTCAGCTGAGGTACCTGGCTTCGCTCCCAACACTTAGAAACAATCCCGAAATGTCAGTGACTGCTGTTTAACAGACAGCACCATTTCCAGGGGGTCCTAAGTAAACCTGAACTGACAGATTTCTTTTTTGAAACACTGTAATAACTTATAAAGCTGTCAAAGTGGGGTTTTATTATTATTATTTAAAACAAGCTCCTATGTAAGTCCTTGTATGACAAATTTTAGCCAGCAAGTAATTTTTAAAGTCAGGACTCAAGATAAACTCCAGAAAGCTGAAAATATATAGAAGCTCTGACACAGCTTTAATTAGAGGTTGTAACCAGGTAAATTAAAAAAATGTTGTTGGTTTGAGGCTCTTTGCTGTTAAAACGTCACTAACACCTCTGCTGTGTTGTTCATAAAATGCTTTAATGCAGCTGAACAGATACATCTTCCTAATACAGAGTTCAAAAGTACATTCATCCTAATGAGTCCTTATCTGCCTCTTGTGTCTCTATTCCCCTTTGCTCTGAAAGAGTACTGCAGGTTAATTAAGTTTGGTTAAACTGGAGTTCTTCCTTCTGAGAGGAAAGTTAAAACACAAAATAGAGTTGTGACTTACAAAACTACTTTTTGGCCATTTTAGACATAAATGGTCACCTGCAGAAGGGCCTTGTGGATCCAACTAAACTTCGAGCTGCCTTTGCCTTCGGACCTTACTCTGACCTTTCCCCTCTGAATAAATAAAATTATGTACTCTGTAATTACAAGCTGTTGCTGAGGTTCCTGTTTCAAATGTTCCTGTCATTGCTGCTTTTGCACAACTTTTAAATTCCTTACTGCTCCATCTCAGCTGTTTCTACAGACCAGCAAAAACCATTCTGATGGATCTCACCTTTCTCTTGGAATAGATTTTCATGTAATTCTTTCATAGTGAGTTCCAAATCTTGTCTCACTTCTGATGTATAACCATCATAAAGGAAGGCCTTGTCTGGCTTGGGTTATAGTTTAAGAAATAGTCAGATGTAGATAAAAATAAAGAAAAAAGGGCTTTCCCTGTTATTTATCTTTATGGAAGCTTTTATAATCCCTAAAGATGTCCTTTGTTTTCACTTCTGTCAAGTACTTTAATTTCCCCACTTAATTTAAAACCCCAAAGTCTAAGAAGAATAACTGATGGAGAAGTGCAGAATTCTTAGGACATATCTAACATGCAATGTAGTGCAGAGCTATCTGAGCCAGCATTAGATAATCAGAGGTCAGAAATTATGTACACACCAGGGTCACTGGCACCTGAGCTACCTCTAGGATCACACATTTTCTCAGAATTCTCCTCTCTGTGCTTCACAGCCGTCCTGAGCTACAGCCTCATCCCTGCAAGGTGCTGAGCACCACAATACTGAGCAACTTCGAGAGGAACTGAAGGGGCTCAGCACCCTGCTGGGTTGAGCTGAGGCTGAGTGATGTCGTGGGTGGATGCTTCCTGAAGTGCAGTTAAATTCACTGAGGCTTGGGTTTTCTGCCAAATGAACGCCAGCTGAGGAAGTTATGCCTGCCCAGAGGCTTTCTTCAGTGTACGTGTTCTACTTAAAAAAAAAATCTACTGTAAGTTTTGTGTTCATAAACTGATGTTCTCCTTTTTCTTCCTCTTTTGCCCTCTCTGACTTCTGCCCTCCCTCCTCAGCTGCCAAGAAAGTGCCCCTTTGTGTACAGAAATGCCCAACAGTTCACAGAAGTTAACTAGAAAAGACACATTCAGTCACTTTCTGTCAAAATGCCTTGACACTCTCTTTCTGTCCAAAAGACCCTTTTGCTTTGGAAAGGCCCCCATTGAACACCTCCCCCCTTTCACCTCCCTCTTGAACTTACCCTGCAACAACAATGCAAAATAAATAAGTAAAAGAGGCACCCTTCTCCCCTGCCCCCAGCCTTTGCTGCAGCATTTGGTTGTTGCCATCTTCACTATTAATTTTATGCAAGACCCTCGCAAAGTCCAGACTGGTGCAAAACTGCTGCTGCTTGGCATTATATTCACAGAAATTCTGTTCCTCTTTCATGACATTTTGCTTTTGCCTTGATGTTGTTTTCATCTGGTTTCTTTGGCTGTGGGAAGAGATCTCCCCGTGCACGAGCCCCTCTGGGTGTGTGTGTCAGAGGGAGGGACCGTGTCACACTCTGCACCGAGAGCTCCCCGGGCACGGTCAGCGCAGTCTGGAACAGAAACTCAAGGCTGCTGCTTTGGTTTGAAAACAAGTAAGTAGCAGATGAATTATCTCAAAATCAAAACACAGCTCTGGAAGTACAGACTGCATCATTTTGATCGAGGTTTCAAAGTCCTCCGGATGCCCATCTCCCCTCAAAGATACTCAGTGTCTGGTGTGACTCCTATTAAGCTGTGATATGTTAAGACAAGAGCTAATGGCACTGTTTAACTAAACCTTAGCTTTTTTTGCAGTATAAAACTTTCTGAGACAGGTCCGGGAGCAGGTCCTGCAATGGGTAAAACAAACATGTTAACTCAGATCCCGTGTTAATGGACAAATTTATTTCTGGGTCCACTTTGGCCAGAAATTGAGGGGCTTTGCCCAATGTATATAATCTGTCTAGAAATTACTGGAGGTTTTACACAAGGATGGGCTCTTTGGAATTTGTAGCTATGTATTTTTAATACTGTCAATAAACTACTTCCTTGAGACACAGAAGGGCAATAATGGGAGCTGTTAACAAAGTGTGAAAAGAAACGGGCAAGCAAAGGTTAATCACATGGCTGTCCACTAATGACCTCTCCAGCCCCGAGTTTAAACTCTCCGCTACTTGTAAAGACCAATCACGTGAATAATTTCCTGTCTGAGGTAGTCTTTATGGTTAAGAATAAAAGCTGAGCTTATTGTGAAAAGAAAGTGCTCAGCAGGGGAGAAGGTTATTATTTTTAAGCTGATCTAAACACCTGGGTTTCTCAGTAGACCCTATTAAACTTCCTCCATTATGTCTAAAGATTTCAATCATTCCTACCACAGTAGTAAATTAGTGTATTACTGCTTAAAGCAGATAAGCTGTAGTGATGGGGACATCCTAAGCTGATGCTGCTCACCCACCCTGAAGAGAGGCCTATGCAGCCGGCTCCTTCACCATAAATAAGGCAACAAGGCCTGATGCCATCCCAGAATATCGTCTCCTTTCAGTGTGTTGAGGTGTGAGAGGAACATTGACTCCTGCTGCTAACAGGGCCATGGCACAGACCAGGCCTGGGGCATGGGAAGGTGCCTGCAAGCGCATTGCTCTTGGAGCAGGGCTGTGCCTGAAGCTGTATGGCATGGGGAAACTTTGGAAAAGCTTGCTGCCATCTCTTCTAGATACCTCCAGTGACAGCCAGAAGGAAAGCAGAGAATACAGAAATGTGAGATATTCCTGCTTGAAGGTTTAGCTTTTGTAGCAAAAGGAGTTCTGTGAGTGAGAAAAAATAATGCTGTCCTGGCCAGTGGCTTTCTGCCCTCACTCCCTCTTTCTTCTCCTCTCACCCCCACATTATTCATGACATTTATTTCTTTTTCTTCTTGGAGTTATGATTCTGGAAAATGCCTGGAGATCAGCCTGTGCACAGAGGGAGTACACAGCCCCCACTCCTCCCATCACAGCTTGCTGCTGCTGGGATCCCCACAGCTCTGCGGCACTCCCCCACCAAAAGCAGCACAGAGCAGGGCTCCTTAGTGAGGGTAGCAGAGCCCAAGCCCTGGCCAGGCAGCCCCCCTGAGGCTTCACACAACGTGTCTGCTGTCCTGACTGTGGTTTGTTTATGGGCTTGTATATAAAGAGTGCCAGATTCTCAGCCAAGTCCCATTTATCTCTGGGTAAACTCCACCTATGCCATTTATTTCAGTCCTGATTTACACACATCAAACAAAATACCTGCAAATCTTTTCCCTTCTCAACTTCCCCAAAACGTCTCGCCTGGCACATTTAAACCAAGACAGTCTGCAAGAGTTGTAAAATGAGTGTGAAATTTTAACTCGGGTCAACATAAAGTGCCCACCTTACAGTCTCTGGAGGGGATGGTATTATACCTTATTAACCTGTTTAAAATGCTGCCTGGAAACTGCTTGCTATTGCACGGGTGGTGGCACTGCTTTTTCTACTTAATAAATGGAGTCCTTGAGTTTTCCAAGTGCACACGAGAGAGAAACTCTTCTGTTCTATAAACAACTGTGTGTCCAGTTTCCATGCACGGATACCCAATTTGTGCATGCAACTGTAGTTATTGTGCATTCAAATGGGGCACACCACTAGTCACGGGCCTGGGCTTCTTGCCAGTGTAAAAGTCAGCCCTTCTGTATGTAGAAAGAGAAAGCAGTATCCAATAGAAACAGTGCTCTGCATGCACTCACAGCTCTTATTCAAGGCTCTCAGAACAATGTCTAACTGTTAATCTTCCCAACACTGCCGTGAGGCAGGGAATATTTTATCTACATTTTACAGTCAGAGGAAACTGAGGTTAAGTGACTTGCCCAAGGTCAAAAGACAGATTTAATGACAGGCTCAGGATCTAGCCATGAGAATATGCTGCCCTGACACTGCCTGCTACACCTTGGAGTGGGTGAGGAGTAAATGTGTCCTTCCCGCAGCATCCGAGCACTGTCGTTTGCTAAAGGTCTAATCCAAGGAAGCGCAAACAAAAATCTGCAGTGGTGCCAAGATTAGGGAAATATCTCCTCTGTGGTTGGGCTCTTTTTGTGTTGTAAATGCAGAGGCTGAAATTTCCAGAGATGTGGATGCCCAATTTCCGCTAACATTAATAAGCTGATGTGTCCAAATCCTGTAGGCAGCTTTGAAAGCCTGTTTGTGCTTTCCCTCTTCCTACTATTCAAGCATAGAGTAAGGTCAGGGCTTTCCCATACCCTCTCCCTTCTCTGCCGGTGGAAAAATTCTGGCCATACCTTCACTTACTCTGCAGTGAATGGATAATGTCACTGGGGATTGATTGATCTAATACCCACAAAAGGCCAGAGGAGAGATTCCCTTGGTTGCCACAGATACTGGATCAGGACCTTATCTTTTTATGGCACTCATATCACTCTCACTATTTTAATATCTGAACATCTTGTGGTTTATAATATATTCCACTTCCTAACTCACCCATGAGATACAGAGGTAGCATTAATCACTTAATCCCATTTTACAGATGATGAAATGAGGCACATCAGACTCCATACTCATTTCAGTCTGAACTACTCTGAGACACTCTTGGCATAGGCAAGAGGATGAGATAAGCACCTGCAGCCAGAGATTTAGACACTGTCTTAGGAGGGGATACTACAGCAAGAATGAACAGCCCTTTGGAAAGTGCCTTTTTTTACATTGACTGCAAAGGGAGCCCGGATGATGAGGTAGTTAAAATCCCTCCCTTCGAGACAGATACTGCTGGGTCAGGCGAATCCCTTCCTAAATGACTTGCCCAATGCCATGGAGAAATGTTGTGGCAAAGGAAGACATTAAGTCCCAGACACAAAATCACAAGGCTGTTTTCCTTGGACTGAGCTTTGATTTCAGGTAAAAGATTTTTTTTCTTAAGGCAGGAAAAAATACTAATAAGTTTAAAACTATCAGCTTTGCTTGGATTAGTCACTGGGAATCTCAGCAGCCGGGCTCTTGAGCTCTGGCCTCTTTGACTTTCGTATGTTTAGATGTTCAGGCCCTAATGAGTTGATCTCGTTGATCTTTAGGTACCTATTCATATGCAAATCCTGGCATTCTACTTTTGCTAAATAGTCTTTGTATTAACACATGAAATAAATTTTTTAAAAAAGAAAGTCAGGCTGTGGTAAATCCTCATACTTAGGTTTGTTTGCATTTGGATAAATGATCATGGTCCCTCTTTATATGATCTTGCTGTACCCCTGTTAGGAAAAGGAGGGGGAGGGTTGGGTGGGTATTGAGAAATCCAACTTTTAATCTCTTCCACATCATTGTAAATGTTTTATCAAAGAAATGAATTGTCCAAGAACTGAGAGATAAAGATGCAAAAATATGCTAATTCCTCAATTTCCTCTTTGGCCAGATTTTTAAAATTACCACAGAAGGGTCCTCATTCTAGTGTCCTAGGTGGTTTTTCTACTAAAAAGACCAAATCTGTCTTCTGAGGCTCCAAAAACCATGGCCTGCCAGAGGGAGGATGCCTTTTCACAGCAGATTTTGCAGGTTCACGGTGCATGTGCATGTGAGAGACCTGTACATCACTGTGCCATGCCAGCACACACTCAAGAGATTTTGAGCATGAATCCTGACCCCAATAGTGAATGAAAAGCACTCAATGACTTCAAAGGGTCCGGGATTTCACCCATCATTTTTCAGACTCTGAAGCTTGCAATCATTAATGGTTTGTTCTAAAAGTGGTGGCTGCAGAGCAGTAAAGTCATATGGGAATTTCATTCAACTCTGTGACAAACTTCTACTATCTCTGTTTAAATGCTGTGTATGGTACAGTTATGTATATAATGCCTACAGTACAGTTATTTATATATTTTTAACTAGATTAGTCACAGAGAGTAATCTGAAACACAAGAAAACTCTTGAAGGGCCTTGAAACCTACCCTGGGCACTACATATACACTTATATGTATTTATGGATGTGTGTAGGCACTTAAAACTTCCAAAAAAATCTCAGCCTTCATTTGAACAACTTGCTTGGAGTTGTAGCTGAGTTTCATTTGCTAAAGAAAAGCTGTTTAGGAGCAAATGCAGGTTGCAACAAAATGTTAGGAACAAACTGTCCAGGATCTTCTTTCACAACAATCCCACGCGCTTACAAATCTCCCTTTAAGAATAAAGTGGTAGTGCAAACACCTAATTAAAAAAACGGCTTGTATTCAGAGTTACTAATTAAAAATCCTCATGTTCCCCCGACTTTTTCCCCCCTCTGTGGAAATCTGCAAGTTATTTAATTGAAGTCCCATTTTGTCGGTGCAGATGCACGAAGTGTCTGAATCATCAAACAGATTTAGGGTGTTTTGATTGTTGTGTGTGCCTCATTGCTATTCCCAGAATGTCGAGCTGAGCTTATGCTGATCGGCAGGACTTAGAAGCATGAAACAGTAAAAGAGTCCTTTCTTCTCATCCCAGCCCCATCCCCCTTGCCCCCCTGGATTTACATTGAAACTTTGCCAATCTCAGATCGCACTCTGTCTGCTGCCTCTGCATTAAAATGGAACTGCTTGCCTGTTTTTTTGGCCCCACACTCCATCTTCAGATTCCCCTTGGCTGCCCTAAGACGCCCCTCATGTTGCTTCAGAGAAACTTCTTTAAGAAGGCAATTTCATTTTCTCTCTATTTTTTCCTTCTTCTTCTTCTTCTTTTTTTTTTTTTTAATAAAAATCCTTCTCTGTTTTTACATTTGTGTGCTGTGTGAAAAGAAAGGAGACAGAGGAGGAGAGAGAAGCCTGTTTTCGTCTAGAGGTGAAAACAGCCTGGTGAGCAGCAGGTGCAAAGCCCCAAACCAGCTGCTTTCTGCTCTCAAGTTGAAGCGCCTTGGTCCCCCACCCTCCACGCCAAGAGCACTTCATATAATCCTCTCATGCAATTCACACTGTAATTGCAGATATCCAGACTGCTAGGGCTCATTTTATTATTATTTTTACTGATAACAAGATCTGCAAACAGGGGACCGGTTGCAGTAATTAGTTGTGTGTCGCTAGGCAGCTTCTGCAGAAGCAACTTGGATTCTTTTCCTTTCTTTTTCATTCTTTTTAGGGAGGGGAGGGCACGACTGCTTTGCCCCCTCCTAGCTCTCCTCTTTTTACCCCCTTGAAGGCCACTCAAAGTAGCACATGGAGAACTTTCCTGCTGGCTCTGTTAGGTCCCTTTATTATCTCGCCTGCCTCTTTCACTCCTTGAGTCGCAGGCTGTTGGATGGGTGCTAGCAATGAAGATTATTGTCTTGAGGACCAGCTTGTTTTCTCAAGGCTCTGCTTGTTACATTGCTAATTATGGGTCTATGGGATCCTTTTCTGATATTTGACTAAGTGGCATGGATTGCTGTGTAATCATTTCCCACTGGGGAGGGGGATCTTTTTTATTATTATTATTATATACCTCTGGACAACTTTTCAGTTGCTTTTATTTAGGTAATTGCTCTTCCCTGTAATCCAGGAATTCTTATTTTTTTAATCATATTATGGATTTCACCAAACACTAGTTAACATGTTAATTACTGGTAAATACACACTTCTTTTTCCTTCTGTTCAGAGTGAATACAGATCCTATGAATGTGTTGTTTGTCATCTGTACCCCTTATGTGTTATCTCTGTCTAATAGGACACTCTTGTTTACAGAATGAAAAGACTGAACATGGACATTTGGCTCCAAACTTTTGTTTTAGATTAGGGCTTAATGAGTTTATGCCTTTTTTTTTTTTTTCTGTTTTATTTTTCAAGCCAAAACATAAAGGAATAAAAATCAGTTTGATGACATAATTATTTTTAATAACCTGAACAGATTTTGCAGTGCTGAGACACCATACAAAAGCCGGGAAAATGGGATCCTTTATTTAGTTGCAGAAAGCTTGATCCAGCTGCCATGAAGTCAAGGCAAATTTTCCACTTAGTCAGAGAAACTCAAATCAGTTTGGAAGACCAGACAAGTTTCTTCCAGTGTGTCCTGGTAACACACCAGGGTCCAAATGGACAAGTGTGGTTCAGACAGAGGGGAGTGGAGTGGGGAGGAGATTCTGGTAGTATTCAGTTATTGGAAATGTTTTCAGTTTGCCTTAAAATGGTTTATTTTCCTGGCTTGTGCCAACCGTGATTTTTGCAAAGCTGTAAGTTACTGAGATCTTTCTTTTATGCTGCAGTCCCATGTTTTGATAAATAAAACTATTGCTAAACTGACCATTGCAAAAAAAAAAAAAAAACAAAAAACTTGAAAGACTCAAAAGCTCCAATAATTCCTCTGGATGAGTGCTGCTGGGAAAATGGTGCTTGGCTACAGTGACTTTAAGAAACCTCAAGTCAGATTGACACAGAACTGGAAAAGTAAAAAAATACTTTATTTTGGGTACTGGATAAGGGAATTCAGACTGAGATGTAAATGAGAACAGTCTAAGGCTGATTTAACCCGTGCCATTCTACCTAAGATGTCAAAGACTCTTTCTGGCAATGAGGAACACCCCAAAACATTGGTGCCCTCTGGGGACAACTCTTCTCATGGGCCTTGACTCATATGTCAGGATGTTGAGCTTCACACCTTTTTATGGCTTTTTCAATCACTCCAAAACTTGTGTGGCAAAAACTTTCAGCTGAGATATGCAGGCCAGCTGAGTGTTGTCAGAATCCAATGACACCACGACAATAATCCAGCCAAAACACACTGTGCTGGTGCAAACCCTCCTTATTTATTACATTGTTTTATAAGGAGATACTTGCCTGAAGAAACATAACAACTCTGAGCTCTGCAGCCTCTGGTATGTTTGCCTACAAAGTTGCATGGCTTAGACCCATTTGTTTTTAAAAATGGCTTGGTAGCCTCTTCTCAAATTTCAACCCAAAGAGCTGCTGGACTTGGAGCAAAGTAAACACAGTCCAATACTAATTCTCAGCAGTCAGTCCAAAAGTGCTTTTCCCTGGGGGGGCCAACAGGGATGTCCACAAGCTTTCAAAATAAACATAATTCAAGGTGACACTGGCACACCAGGACTTGCATTAAGGATATGTCAGAAGTAGTAAATTGCAGGCTGGCAGAGTGGGAAAGAGCAGGTCAAGTGATATTGTGAAAAAAATCTGTGTTGGTTCCTATAAAACTTTCAAGCAGTTCAGTCGGTTCAGTGTAAATGCTGTTATAGTTGTACAACTACGCTGAATTTAATCTACAGTGTCAAAACAGTTTGCATTCTTTGCCATTAGAAATGTGAACTTCTTAGAGACACTCCTGAAGATGAGATTTATTAGGCTAAAAAGTGACAACTCCTGGCTATTTCCTGGAGAAATGTATTATTCCATCTCAACTAAAATTAAAACAGGTCAAGTAAACAACTCTGAAAGCTGGAAAACTCAATTTCTTGCCCATCCAATTATGCCTAGCTAGACCAGCCCGTACAATTTTCCATTATGACTGTTATGAACTGTGTGTGGTCCCCTGACTGTACCATACGAGCTGGAGCACCGGAGCACAATAAGGCATGTTAGGGGCTGTCAGCGTGTTTTAGGATCTCCTAATTCTTGTTCACTGTAATCACATTGCTGTGTACAATATAGCATTTGAGATGACCCTTTGAACAAAATTTCTTATTTACATCTACAGACTTTGGAAAAGTTCCGTTTGAGAGATAAAGAAAGTTAATTTTTTTTTTTTTCATTAGATGCAATCAAAACTTTGGGTGCTAATATAGGAACTTTCTCCTTGGTCCTAGATTGCGGCCTTAGCTGTGCTTAAACATTTTCATCCACGTTTATTTATGTATGGATTTTTCTTTTTTTTTTATACTGGCCTGCTTTGCCCTGTGATCCCCTATCCTGCATTCTGGTTGCTTTGCTGTAATTAATTTGTTTACTCTTTCAGTGCTGCTTGAGTAGAACACTGTAAAATCTTCTTAAGCACCAAAGTACCTCCAGCTCTTAAAGAAGAATCTATTTTTTATTTAAATCAAAGCAATACAATCCAACCAGCTTCTCATTCTCTTGCTCCTCCCAATGCACACATACTTTCCAGCAGTTACGAAACTGTAGAACCATCCTACAGAAAACAGCTCATATTTTCATCTCAGCACTTACCAGCTTTTTTAATAGTGCAGATGGGCTGCAAGAATAATCCTTCCACAGCAAATCAGGAAGTTATGGCACCAGCTTGGGAAAACAGTGACAGGAAGCAGCAGCACAAGCAGGATTTTCCAAAGGTGAGAAGTCCCTCGTCACCTGCAGGAGTATGGAAGATATTTCAGAAAGGCCAGCAAAAAAGGAGGAGCAAATGTCTCATTTGGCACAGTCACAACTTGGTGCCAAGGGTCTGTGAAGGGTAGTGTGCTCAGGCTGGGAGCAGGGTGGGATGTTCTAACTACTGGGCGATGTCTGCAGTGGTGGGAAGGGTGCAGGGGTCCCTGGGCAAGCATGCCTTGTCTCATTTTGGGACACCACTGCATAGAAGGACAGGGCTTCATATGGAGAGGCTGGACTCAGCCAAGGTGGCGTGAGTCCTGCAAAGCAGGAATGGCATCCATAATCACGTTAATTACAGTCATTGAAATATCATGAGGGAATAAGAAAGACTCTGTATTCCAATGTGTGTTGGAATCAGCCCTTTCCCTGCAGGTTAAAAGCACTATAGTGTGGACTGCATGAGGGAGGAGCTGCTCGCTTGTCCCCTCCTTTAACTCCTTGAGGTGTCAGAGTCAGTTACCCTAAGAGATCTCCTCACATGCCACTTGTGCTTTAAGTGTCTCCTCCATAGCTGGTCCTTTGTCCCCATATCACCCACTCATTAAGTATCAAATGGCCAACCCAGATCCTAGTCAACTCTGGTCTTTGTGATTATTTCAGTCAAAAATACCTTTGGGCTTTGCCTCTCACTTAGGAGGATAAATCTACAACAATTGTCCCACCAAACAACTCAAAAGGGTGGGCAATAACTCGCTCACCAGGATGCTGACCCCACCCTCAACTTCCTGCTGTGGGAAGAGTTCTGGTGTCCCCAACCTGCCTGCATCTCTCTGCTGGCATTGCTATGGCATCAGGGAAACCGGTGCTTGCATAAGTCCTGCTCTGTGCCCAGAGCTCTGGGACTCTGTAATAATGCTACAAGATGTAACTTAAATAAGAGCAGTATGTGGGCAGGCAGACACCACCCAGTGATTTGCATGTGCAAATACTTGTACCAAATTTAAAGGCTGCTTGTGAAACTAAGGCTGTAAGTATAGCTGAGGCTTGAAAGCAGTAAAAACCACCATTAAAGCAGTCCATTAAAGCACAATTACACACAACAATAACACACCTAACTGCTGTGGGCCCAATACAGCCATTCCCAAACTAGTCTGAAAGATTTCATATGGCAGGTTTCACATTTTGTGCAACTGTGCTCTACTGGTTTTATCTCTGTATGTATTAGAGCAGCACTGGAAAAACCCAGGTAAAGCTGGGGCCACATCCTGGTAGTCAACATAAAAAGTCATAGGAAGAGATAGTTATCTTAATTTCAGCAAATTTAAATAGACACAGGAGGGGAAAAAAGTGGGAAACAAAAATGGGTTAAGGCACTTGCCAGAGGTTATAAATTAGGTCAATACCCAGGGCTTTAGAGCACTGGTCCAGTGACACATCCACTGCACAGCCCTGCCTCACGCTGACCCAAACACTGAGAGTTTGGTTTCCTCCCGTCTGCACAACACTTAAGACACCTACTAATTTTCTACTCTCACCCGCAATGAGGACAAAGGGCAGATGACTGGATTTTGTTCCTCTGTGGCTGCCAGCTTTTCAAAGCCCTTCCACAAGCTTGAATAACATGTGTTGCATCTGGAGTTCTGAGGGCCATATTTTAAAGGGCTCACCACCCGGCAGCTCCTCCGGGAACTCTGCCGGGAAGCAACCACCAGCCAGATGTTCAAAATAGCTCAGTACCAACTTGCTGAGACCTTTGGCCATTTACCATGGGGTCTGAGAGAGAACAGAACAATTTTGAAAGTCTGCAAAATATAGTGTACTGGGTATTTTTAAAATAAATGTTCTTCAAGATCTAGTACTTGTAAGCCAAATATTTAATGAGCCTTGGTAGCTCAGCTTTGGGCAATCTGGTTATAAAGCTCACCTATCTATGGAAAAAGGAACTGTTTTGCTTTACGAATGGAAGTGCACAAATTCTATGCCATGATTAAAGGGCTTTTTAAAAAATTGCAAATAGTAACAATTTTTGGAGACACGTAAAAGGCCTACTCCATTCCCCCACAGTTTTGTAATGGGATCCTGTTTTCCTTAGAATCATAGCAATTATTAAGTGGGAAAAAGATCTTTAAGATCATTAAGTCCAACCATTACCCAGCACTGCTGAGTCCTCCTCTAAACCACATCCCTAAGCACTTCCTCTACACATCTGCTAAATACCTCCAGGGATGGTGACTCCACCACTTCCCTGGGCAGTGCTTGACAACTCTTTCAGTGGATAAATGTTTCCTAATATCTACTCTAGACCTTCTCTGGTGCAACTTGAAGCTATTTCTTCTTGTCTTATCTCTTGTTTCCTGGAGAAGACGCTAATCCTCACCTGGCTACAACCTCCTTTCAGGGAGTTGTAGAGAGTGAGAAGGTCCCTCCTGAGTCTTATTTTCTCCAGGCTAAACACCCCCAGCTCCCTCAGCTGCTCCTCACAGGACTTGGGCTCCAGATCCTTCCCCAGCTCTGTTTCCCTTCTCTGGACTTGCTCCAGCCTGTAAATGTTTTTCTTGTAGTGAGGAGCCCAGGACTGGACACAGGGCTTGTGAGGTGTGGCCTCACCGGTGCCCAGCACAGGGGACGGTCACTACCCTGGTCCTGATGGCCACACTACAATGGCCCAGGTGCCATTGGCTTTCTTGGCCACTTGGGCACACACTGGCTGATTCTTACCCATAAACACCAACCCTATCATCACCATCATTAAGCTCTAGACAGTTAAACCAGTCCCTAATACACAGAGCTACTCACGGCCTCTCCTTCCTCGCTTGTCCCTTCTGAAGAGGTTACAGCCATCCACTTGCAGCCCTCCAGTTGTGGCAAGGATGGCAAGGATGTCATAGTCTTCCTGCTGCACCATGGCTTCCAGGTCTTCCTGTTTGTCACCCATGCTGCCTGCACTGGTGTCCCTCAAATATTTGTGTGCCTCCCCATGCCTTATCTGCTGAGAGCCTGGGGACTTACACCCATCTCATGTATCAAACAGAAGGGTGGCTCCCAGTGTTAGCAGTGCCCACACTCACTTCCCCCATGTCAAAGCCAAACTCTTTAGCTTTTAAGTGCTTTTATTCATTTTTATAAGCCAAGAGTGACATGTTCACCAGAGTTCATCACAGCTCTATTTCTCCCCAGCCCCCCCCATTTAATTTTAAGAAGGGGCCAGCCCCAATATTTGAAACTCCTGCTCCATTTCTTTCCATTCTCTTTTTCTTCCTTCCTTCCCCCTCGCCCCCTCCCTCCATCTCCTACTCTGTCCCCTTCAGAAGCCCCCAGGATGACACCGCTCATTGATGCTTCTCCTTCATTAGCATTTCAGCAACTTGGCTCAGTAGTTTCAGAGACAATCCGTCATGAGAAAACTGAAGAATGTGCCCCATTTGCATGATTCTGTGCCAGAATGCAACTTTTTCTCAGCTGTTCATTGTGTAATTTCCCCTTGAGCCTTCAACTTTCCCATGAAGTCCCAGAAATCATATTATAGAATTCCAGACCAGCTGCAATGCTCCAAAGATTAGTTTTATGGACATTTTAACCAATCTCACAGCTCGACAAAGAGAATCACATACATAAGAAACATGGTTTTACTTTCTGTTGTTAGGAAAGGCAATGTGCCTACTTGAATAAAGTCCTTTGAAACTACAAGAAGGAATTTATGCCCCATGATGAGAATGATCCAATAACTGTTGTGAATCCTTAGGCATATTTTTAACTTCCACTTGTACTGCCTTAATTATTTTATTCCTCTTACAATTAAATGTTTGTAATCCATTTTGAGAGTCTTTCTGAAATGAATGGATATGCAAACAACTTGATTGAAATGCTCAGTGCATATGACTAAAAGTTACTGGCTCTCACACATCAGCAGAACAAATCAAGCTTTTCGTTAGTTGGTTTTAGAAATCAAAAAGTGGATTATAAAAAAAGACAGGCAGATAAAACCTGCTTCTAATTACTTTCTAGAGGGCATCTGAGTTTGTAGAAATAGAAGAGTTTATTATATGAAAAGTAAGCAAGGAACTGAAAATTGGTGTGAAGCAATCAAACTACTTTGTCAATTAAAATGTATCCCATTAGGAAAATTAGGCACCTGTTCCACAAAAAGTTAGACAATGGAGCATGGGAGGAGAACACTGCATTTTAACAATCTGGTTGCTAATTAAATTCTTTACTTTTTCCTATGTATGCCAATAACTATCATTTTTCCCATGTCATTTTTAACCTACTGAAACAGAACTCATTTTTAATTATTCTG
Source organism: Corvus moneduloides (assembly GCF_009650955.1). Taxonomy (NCBI): domain Eukaryota; kingdom Metazoa; phylum Chordata; class Aves; order Passeriformes; family Corvidae; genus Corvus; species Corvus moneduloides. Next base: position 20,045,610 of record NC_045485.1, read on the forward strand.
CCTCTTAAAACCAGCAGATCTCTTCAATGCTTTCGGAGCCAGAGCATATAAAATACAAGCATTTAGATAAATATTTTAAATACTGTCTGGAGACTTTTTAATACAGATTTTTGTTGTCCCCCCCCTCCCCCTGTCAGTGGGGTTGGCTGTGTGAAAACCATCTTTGCTGACTCAGGTAAATATATGAAACAAACACAGGGACACACTCACACTATGGTGAGTGTATACTTATATATATCCTTGCATTGTGTGTGTGTGTGTATATATATATATATATATATATATATATAGTGCAAAAATCCTATGGAATTAAAGCTTGCCAAGATTAGGACTTCTTAAACAGATAAATTAGGGTTCTTCCGATGTGAAAGATAGGGTTGGTTTTTTTTTTGGTGAGAAGCTCACACGGTGATTAGAGTGAGGTTGTGGAAGATTTCATTAATTATAGGTGACTGGTTTTCCTCTCAGAGGACAGCTCAGGTCCCCCAGCTCCCCCTTGGCAGCTCATCTTAAATTGTTGTCTAACCTTTCTCTTAATTCAGCTCATCTTGAGCTGATGGGAACTGCTTTCATTCCACCTCTTGTGGAGGTAATGAAACAATCTTCTTATTCACTTGGTTCCTCTGAGCCAGTGACACACAACAAAAAACCCAGGGCCCTGATTAATGGCCGCTAATTAGCAATGTTAATGACCAGGTGTCCAAGAGCATGGCCAGCTTCTCTCAGCATGGAGTGATCCCTCAATGAGGGCTCTGCAAATCCAGCCCCAGTGACCCTTCCCCTCAGCTGCCAGTAATGAAGCTGAGCTCTCTCATTACACCCAGGAGAGGCTCAGGGGGAGGCCCAGGCCTTGAGAGCCAAACCCTTTCCTTCGGCTCTAGTGGGCCTTCCATTAATTAAGGTCAGCATTTTTGCTCTCCATCCCCCCCAGCCTCAGCCTTTTCCCCCTTAAAAAAAACCAACAAAACAACACCAAAAATCCCCCAACCCTCAAAGGTAAAAGATTTGGATGAAGGAAGGCTTAGTTTTTTCAGCTTTCTCTGCTTTCCCAGTGAAAAAGGTGCTTTTCCCCAGAGTGTTCAGGCTGCTTGCAGCCCCTCTTTCCCCTCGTGTTTTGAGCCCTCTGGATCCAGCTATGGACTGAGGGAAATCTTCACTGGATGCAGTTGCTCTCTGCCAAGCCTTCCCTTCCACCTCACAGTGAATAAGTACTTGTAAGAGCTCGAAGATGGAGAGATATTTGCGCTGGCAAAGCAAAAAAACCCATGTATATCAGCTAAAAACCCAAATGCACATCTCCACAGCTCAGGCTGGCCACACAGAAATGTATTCATATATTATTTCTCATCAACACTTTTGTTATGCTTATTATTCTTAATTTTAGACACATAAAAAGTGAGTTTCAACATAAACAGCAAGTAAAATATGCTCCTTTGGCTGCAGTTTGTAACTCCTTTCCTGCAGCAGCTCGAAGTGGAGGTGCTGTCTGCTCTCTGCCTGTGGGCTTGGGACAGCAGAAAGGGGAATTCTCCCTGTCCAGCTGTGGCCCCAGCCTGGGCTGCCAGCTGCTGCCCGAGCCTCTGATCATCATGACACAGCCCCTGTCTGTCAGGACAGGCTGGGGGGGATGGCAAGAGTTTTTAAGTTCTATAAATTGATCTTGATTTTGGCGGGAGGGAGCCTTTACAGGATGGGAGATGTTTTATCAGTGTGCATGCAGCACATGGCTACAAAAAAAGAGCCAAATGTTTAAAGAAATACAGAACTGCTTCATTTTTGCTTTTGCTTTCATTTTGCTTAGCAAATGTAGTGATATATGGAGCAAGGAAATACTTGTAGTGCACCTGCCTGCAGCCTGTGTGGTAAGGCTGAGCACTTCTGGAGTTTCCAGAAACTTCAGAAGTTGACTTTATTAGCTTAAACTTTGACAGTGCAAATGTTTTCTTTTAGCTGGAAGAATATTACTACAAGTTTCTAATTTTTTCCAGTTGTGCACTGTGAAACGAAGGCACAAAATTAACATGCACTGAAAGGGAGTAGTTAAGGGAGCTGATGGGACGATAGGAAGCTTTTTACTCTAGGTCACATCTTGAGCTGGAAGTGACAGAAAGTTAATACTGCAAGAATGCCATTTGGTGGCTGTTCTAAGATAAGGGGGAGCCAAGCTCAAGCCTTAATGTGTTAATGCCTTCGCAAGTGCATTAACAGTAGTTGGGGACGTAGCTGGACACCATACTGCACCAATTGTTTTCCTATAAATCCTTAAGGGGGTGATTTCCATCTAACTGTGTAATACTGTCTCCTTCCAAATGACAATTATTCTCTGCTCTCTTGACCATCTGGGAATTACAGCAGTGACTAACATGGCAAATTAATATCAGGGTGATAATGCATTTGGATTTCTCCAGTACAATTTAATGAGTTACAGAAAAGAAAAGGTGCTGCCTTTTGACATGGCTGGATGCTCAGGCACAGGAGGTGACACTCCAGTGACAAGGCTACACTCCAGCTTCTATGCATAAATAAATTATTAAACTTTTCATTCTTGCCTCGAGACAGTTTTACTGGCACCCAATTTGACTAGAGAAAAATCTTGCAAGATACTCTGGTTCATTCCCTGTCGATTAGTTGCTCTCCATGGATCCTTGGACTTTCTAAGCAGATGCAGCCTTGAAATTGTGCTGCTTTCACCTTGCACACAGCAGGTTATTCAGTAAGGACCTGCTCTGGCTCTGGCTTGCTTCACCTGAAACTGTAATCCTACAGTGGGTCAGCTGTCTTTTAAAAGGTGTTTTTGAACCTGACATGGATTTTGAATGAAAGTTTACATCTATTCCCTATCCAGAAGATTGCATTGACTGTCATTATAGATATGAAAGGTTCAGTTGCCTGCTCTCCCAGAGACCTCCTCAGAGATTTTGGGTAAGTTACTTATGGCCAATGAAGGTTGCTACTGAAAAGATGATATAATGATGGTGAGTGCATCAAAAATAAAAATGAATTTAAAAAGCTGATTGAAAACAAAACCCACCCAAAACCCAAAACCAAACCAGAATAAAAATTAGCCTGACCCTTAGCTTCCTGTGAAGAGTCATAACACCATTTCCTTTATTTTCTGAATTCAACACAGACTGAAGCAAGGACTGACCCTTCATGTGCATTTCTGTGGCATCAAAATCCTATGGGAAACCAGTGGCAATTGAGGGCTTTAGCTACATGACATAAAGAAGAACAACTCAGTTTTCAAAATATTGTTCACTCCTTGTAACATCATTTCTAGCACCATGCTGTTCACACAGCCATGAAGAGCAAAGCAACTCCTGCAAACTGTAAGAGCTTTTGTAACTCCATCCTACACATCTAATTGATCAGCTATGCCAAAAAGAACAAAAGTCTTTCTATAGCTATAGTTATTCTATTACAGGTTATGCAGATAAGACTACAACTAGAGCCAGACACATTTTTTTCCAGATAAACCTTTTCCACTGACAAATACACATGATCACAAACTTTTCATGAATGGGCATTGAGTTCATCTCTTTTCTAGCTACAAGTCTGAAAATGTTTTCAATCTAAATTTACTTGCAGTTAATTAGAAAAGTCTAAGAAGCTTCAAACTGTGAAATATGAAATTTTTTTTTCAGTGTTTTAGTTAATCAAAATTTTGCCAAATTTTCACTTCAGGCCTTCACCTCTGTTATTGCATACACACCCCTGTTATTGAAGAACCAGTTACCTGAACATCTTCACTGGCCTCCCTTCTGCCTCCTGGAAGCTTCTCCTTTCAGGCAGTGGCTGTAATGCCTTTTAAAAGTATCATCAAAAGTATTTCCTTCCTTACATTAGAGCATTGCTGAAGCCATTGCTTAAATAAAACAACCAGAACTCTGACTGCTCATTATCTAGTGGTAGTTCATTTATGAAGAAAATAGGGATCAAAAGCAAAGTTTTGCCTAGTTCCAAACTTTGACAGGCATTCGGACACAGCTTCTGTTCTGTGTCCCACAGGGAAGGAAGAAATGAGAAACTCATGAAAGCAGTGACCATCACGGGGACCAAATCCCAATCACTGATGCCAAGGAAGTTCTGAGACTGACTCATGTAACAATGAGCTAGACCCTTTGGAAGATGAGACCTACATGGAGTTGTGAAATCAGCTGACAATAAAGATGCTCATTCTCCTTACACCCATACTGTCCCTGTTATGTGCCATATTCTGTTTAGTAAACTCTTCAGCAACAGCAAAAATAAGTCTCCAAAACTACTGAAATCTTGGCACTGGCAATATTTTGCTTTTATTCCATCTTGGTTTATGCCTGCTATAAAGTCCCAGTAAGGATAAATCTGAGGAGTGCACAGCAAGCATAGAGTTTGGGATAAATGTTTAGATTGCTGAGTTAAATTCTTGGTTTATCTGACAATTTACTTTGCAACTACACTTTTTCAGGATTTTATGGATGATTTTCCAGTTGCTTTTTCTAATCACTTTCCATTACAATCTTTTGCCTGTTTTCCCCATTGAAAAATGGACGTAGAATTACTTTTTCAATAAGACAAGGTGGAAATTCATTTGGTAATGTTTGCAAAGCAGTTTGCAATGACTAGTTTGTAGCTGTGCTAAATACAATGTACTATTAATAAAGTAATTAAAGAAAAATAAATAAGGAAGGAATTATGTGGATTCTGATAAAAGGCAACTAGTAACAAGGGAAGAATTTTGCCCATTATTGGAGCACATAGCTCCATAGGCAAATTAAAGCAAAGGCCCTGTCCTCAAAGTTTTGGGCAATCCAGGCTACATAATTGATTTGAGAAGAACTACTCCAGGCTACTGTGTAATTACAGAAGTATTCACTCTTCTGGCTCCCACTCTCCTTGTCATGTTCTACCTCATTGCCCTTTATGCTAAAGCAAGCCTTTGTTGATGAGGGAACGGAAGCAGTAAGGACAAATAAAGCAATTAGCAGGTAGGGGGAATGCTACCACTGTTTAAGGATAACACACAGCTTGTATTGGGACGTTTATTAAGTAGAAGTCTAGAGCCTGCAGGCCAGAAAGAAAACACAGGTAATCCAGAAAAAAATCCAAAATTTTAAAAAGACCCTTTCTCTTATGTATGTAGTATTCAAGAAATCTTGGCAGGAAATAAACATTTTCAAATAGTCTATACAAAACACCCATGATGATTTTACTTAATATATTTTTAGTGGCTTTCTAATTCTAATTTCTAATTCCAGCTTTCTAATTTTACTTTTTTAAAAACCAGAATCTCATCACAAGAGCGCTCTTCTCTCCTGTTTCATGTGTGCATTGGCAGTAAGCAAACACCAATTTTTGAAGGGCTAAAATCTCATTTAAAGTTGCTGCAGAGCCAGCCAGGAGAGGGAGCCAAGACCTCGAACCAACCTTTCTTCCTGGCTCTCTGACACCCTGGGAAGGAAGCTGAGCCATTTTGGCCAGGGCTCCTCTGTGCTCACAGGGCTTGTATGAATGCATTGCATGAGGAGGGGACAAAAGTGACTGGGAAAAAAAATTACACATGGAGTCCCCAGGCGTCAAATGTTGGATGACTCATGGTATAAGGGAAAGAAGAAAGCAGAAGGATAAATGAGGACCAGTGGAAACGAGCAGTACTGTAGTTCCTCACTCATCAGGAGACCAGGACTGGAGATTGTTACAGTCCATGGACTCTGGTTCTCTTCATAACTCATTAACAGTTGAATTTGAGATAGGTATGAAGAAAATAATAGATTTTCTGCTGAGTGTGGTGGACTGAGATCATGGATGGTCTAAACTCAGATCAGAACTGCAACCCCAGGCACTGCAATGCGCTGAAGTGCTGCTGCTCCTCCAGTGCTTGGGTGGAGTTTGGGTTCTGATCTCCAGAAATAAGTCTACATTACCCTTTATCTCCATAATACACCAGCCCAAGGTGGAAGGCCATTGCATGGAAAAAAAAAAAAAAAAAAGAAAACAGAGAACATGTAGAACATGAGAGGACAAAATAACCATGTTTTTAACTTTTAAGAGAAGAAATATTAGAAATTAGGAGGATCATTTCATTCAGGGCAATTTTTCATATTTTTCCAGCTGAAAAACTAGAAGAAAGGAGAAGATTCTGAGCCCAATTTAATTTAATCTCTTTTTTTTCCATTTCCAAGTTTTCAGTATTTATAAATATAATTTCCCTTCATTTTCTTCCAGTAAAATAAAAGACATTGAGACCAGTCTGTAATGGAGAAAGCAATCATTAGAAAAATTTAAAAATTCTTTTTTGCTAACTAAACTGAAAACTGTATTTCAAACTAAAACAAAAATGGCTTCATTTTGACTCCTTTGTCCTCAAACTTTACTCTGAAATGATAAAATGTTGAAGTGTACACTTCTGGCGTTTTTTTCTAAAAATCTTTAGGAATTTCATTTTTCTTCAAGCATTTTAAACATTTTTAATTATTGCAATTGCTACAATAATTTATTTGTAGACTCAGATAACAAATTAGTTCCTCAAATTGATTTTTTTACTATATGGTTTTGATTTCTTTTTGCTCATAGTGCAGATACCAACTTCTCAGAAGTGCATCCAAAATAAATTAATCATGAATAGTGACAAACTGAATTGAAAACAAAGAGAATTTTTTGTTATTTTTTAACTAATCTTACAGATCAAAGTATTTGGATCGGAGACAAACACGTTATACTTTATTTCCTGAACTACTTTCTCTTTCTGGAAGCCTGGCAGTATTTCTTCAGGCACTTCACCCAAGCTTTGAAATGGTGAGGTTATCCAGATCCCCCAACAGGAAGTGAGGGATCAGCTTGGAGATGTTTCTGAACATCAACCCCAAGAATAGAAATCAGTGGAGAAACTTCTCACAGCTCTTTTCTGGAAGCTCAGGGGAAACAAGTTAATATCTGTGCCTAAAGTTAGATGCCAGGAGCATTTTTTACTCCTTCTGGTCTCTGCAGAGCAAGATCTTCCTCAGGCAACACTGATACCAATCTGCAGAAGAGAAGACTGAGGCACATGGAGAGGCAACTCTGCATGGAAATGGTTGGCTGGAGACCTGAACCAGATATCTGAAATCCCATTCTGGTGCTCTCTCCTTGAATCACAATGTGCTGGGATGCAGGGAAATCTGCCTTGCTACGCTTGCTTTGTACATAAACACACAAGTTAATTTCCCAGACTTCAGAACCTGGCCACGTGCTGCAGAACTCTATGGATTATTGTGTTTCCAACAAGTGGGAATAAAAGCTAGAGCCTGCTGTATGAATGACTGCAGACTGTGTCCTGTCAGTGGCTGCGTGGCAGTGGCAGAGGCAATATCATGAATCCCCAGAGCTATCCTGTAAATCTTTGTTAAGTCAGGGGGAGTTTCAGGTCTGTTATTAAATGTTCAATTACAATCTGCAAGCAACAACAGAAGCAAATTGATAAAAATAGGGTAGGAGACAATAGATTTCAAGCAAAGGAAACCACTAAAATATGTTTTTGTAGAGAGTCTGGAGTAATATGAATAATGAACAAATTTGTAAAAATCAAAGTCTATTTGCAGATGAATAATAAACAGGGAAAAGGGCAGGACTGGCTGAATGAATTATGCATTATGAATCATTTAACAAGCATCAATATCTATAAAGATAATGGTTCTAATGTAAATAACAAGCTTTAATATTTATGCAGCCTTAATAGTCTGGGGAGTCTGTAATGACAGCTAAGAATTATATCTCCCCTCAGTGTTTTTCAATGGAAAACAGGTTTATCACAGTGTCACAAACCCAACACAGTTTCATGCTAGGTTTGATACACCCTTAACTCCACTTTGGACCCCGTCTGCCCTAATGCTGGAGTCTGGACAGAACCACCACTTCTAATTGACAGCAATGCCATGGCAATAAAATCAGAGCCTTCTGAGCTAGATATCACAGAGCATTCAAACAGTGACAAAGCTGGCTATTTCACTTTCTGCTTTGAGATAAGGATCTCTGTACCAATTTAGTGCAAGCTCAGCAGTGAGAGGAGAAATGAAATGAAAAGTGCCCTCCCCTCCCCTCCATGCACACAGTTCTGTGTGGGAACAGGAGAGGCCCCAGAAAGACCTGTGCAATCACAGCTGGGCTGTTTGTTGCCTGGCCCTGTGCACAGTCACACCTTGTTGCTCCTCTGCCACAAGAAAGGGCCACCCAGCCCAGCAGTCCCAAGGCAAAGGCAGAAAGGTTTCCATAATTCCTGTGTGTCATTCTCACCTCACGGAAGTGCCAATGTGCCAGCATGGGCACGACCCTGCCTGGGCTCCCACGGCTGACAGCAGTGCCAAAAGTCAGGGAGTGACTGGGAAGGGATTGGGTTTCTCTACCCCCTTTTTGTTAGACTGAGGTTACATCACAGGAAAAATTGTTTATTCACAGGAGCAAAAGCAGCTGAATGCAGCACCATGCACCCAGCCCCTGATCATGGCAGCAGAGGGCCCAGTTTTCCCAACCATTCTTTCTCTTTCAGAGCAAGAACACTGATTCCTAAAGAATTTTCACACAGACCTTGGGGAGACAAGGTTGCCATGTCCATTTTCCTTCTGTGTGGCCATGGATTTCTGCAAAACCTGCTTACTTGGAGGTCTGATCTGGTACTTGGAGGTCTAATCCCCAGCTCTTAATTCAGATGCAAAACTGGCACATACTAAGGGTGACGCTATATTGAATTGCATAGAACCTGCAAAATATGTTGAGGGTTTTTTTAGAAATAACTTGACCTGCAGGATATTAATATAATGGCAACTACCCCTGCAGGATATAAAACTGGCACTGACTCTAAGAACTTCCATTAGTGTTGTAGGTTTCTAGGCCCAGTAATGGTCATTTCATCTGAACATGTGGAAATAAAACCAAACCATAATAGGACTTAAAAAGCATTCAATGCATATTTGTCCATAAACACATCATATAAATAAAAACTCTTTTTAAAAAAAAGTGCCAAATGAATCAATGTGTATTCTATTATGGAATAACAATATCCCTTACCACATGTGTTGCTGAAGCAAATAACTTTAGCTGGTACAATAGTATTTTCCATTTTGTGGTACAGTTTATATTTTGATCTATTGATTAAGGACCTGCCCCTGAGGAAGTTAATGACAAGAGTTCCCCAGGCTTAAAAGAAGGAAAAATGTGTAAAAGATTTGGCTGCAAATAAGGAAACAAATGTATTTCTCCTCCCTTTCTCCTAGCGAGAGTGAATGCTGAATACAAAACCAGTTGAAGACAGTGAAAAGATTTGCTCTTTACTTCAGCAGCTGGAAGTAAAGTTTTGGATCTGGCCCCTAAGCATGTATGCGTGAGATAAATTTTGGCACTACTGGAAACCCCACCTCATACCTCCCACTGTGAACATGTCATCTTTCTATGTGCTCATGCATGCCAAAGCTTTATCTCTTTTGAAATATTGCCCAGAATCAAGCTATGTTTACTCAAGTAATAGGAGATTCACTTATATGCAATAATTTCTTCAATGGAGAGGCTGTCTTTCCGCAGTTGTACTTTGGACTTTGTTCCTAGTTTAGCTTCTGTTTTTCTAACTTGATGTTTTTATCCAGGTTTGACAAGAGGGTTGGATTTTTGTTGGGTTTTTGGTTTTAGTTTTTTTTGAAGTTACACACCTGGAATTAGCTTTTCCTGCCAAGAATTACAGTGCACCTGGAAGTACTAAATCATTTAAATCTGTTTTTTAGTGGTTTTGCACAATGGAATTGCATGTCTTTAAATCTTTCTTACCTTTTGCAAAACTAAATTGCAACTCTAGACAGAACATTTTATGAGTATGTAGATAGTGATATCATGAGATAGTTGTGCCCTACTAGTGTCTGCCTCTAAGGATCCCAGAGGCAGTTAGCTGAGAACTACATCTCCGGGTTTCTTTCCTCTGCGGTGGCTCTGCTTACCTACATAACATATGGAAATGTGAGCATACACTTACAGCAGATTGTTTGCTATGTTTACACCAGTTCTAACACTAATCCCCATTAATGTTTGATATTGCTCCCAAAGAGTTTAAATAAATGTCAGGCCTCAGATCCATTGCATACGTGTTAGGCATCGTATAAACTTCAGGTAGAAAGATACTGGAACACTGTGGGGTGCCCTTTTTTTTAACATTACTTTTACTGACTGGATTAACCACATCAGTGTATGCAAAGCCCTGCTACTTTCATGATTTCTGTCATCACATTTAAGAGTCCTATTTTCAAGAAAAACATAAGCCAGTTTCACATCACCTTAAGAGTCCAGTGTCTTGCTTCTGCTCTCAGTTACTTCCATTTATCAAATGTGTGTGTGAGTGCAAAGTGAAAGAACAGCCAGATGCACACAAACATAAAACTTTCTTCTCCTCTGTTAAAGAATATCAGACACAGCCATACTAGTTGCACTTTGCTGCAGAACAATAACCACCAGGGTCATGGCATAGATGGCCCCAGGCTGTGTAGCCCATCCAGCAGCAGCCTGGGTGCCTTAACTTGCAAGAAAATATTTAACTGCTGTGCAGAGAGATGTGCAAGGGAACACCCTGCGGACCACAGAAATGACAAGTGCCAGGCAGATTCCCAGCTCAAACTGCTCCTTTTCCCAATATGAGCTGTATGTGCTTACTGGGACTTTATTTACTTTACAGTAGAGACATCTAGAGACCTTCATTCTTAGCCCACTACGTGGACACTGAAGATGGTCAGGCCTCCTCTGTGCCAGGCATTCCCTTTCTCTCTCACCTTCCTTTCCCAATTTGATTATTTTACATGAGGCTGTTTCTCATGCTGATTTTTTTTTTTTAATTACTGTTTCAGAGGCTCAGCTCTGAGGCTGCAAAGCATTCCTATCCACCACCACCACCTCTATCAGACATATTTGGGATGCAACCACTTTGCATTTAGAAGACTGCTTCTCATTATGTTTACATAGTGCCCAGTTCAACAGGACCCTGATCTTAGCTGAAGACTTTCTGAAACCCTAGTATTGTCATACAGGCAATAGCAACAATATTCAGCTACAAAAGTCACCAGCACAAACGAGCAACACTGTGGGAGAGTGCCTGGGGACAGCAGTCAAGAGTAGAAAGTGGTTATTGAGACAGGCTTGTAATTGAACAGAGTTGATCTGCTCCTTTAGGCTAAAGACAACTAATTTTCACTTCAGCCAACCACAGAAAAAGTAAATAAAAGCTGTAGACACAGCCATATCTCTTAGAACACAGTGTTGTTTAGTAACAAAAATAATTGGACTTCACAAGTTAATAGGTTTTGCAGCAGGAGATAATTTTATGTTAAATGATTAAGCTGTGTCTCAACCTTTGCTGGGCTCATTATATCCTTTAAGTAGTTCAAGTTTCCAGATAACCAGCAGCAGGACCAGGTAAGCAGGCAAAATTAGTATGGCTGGGAAAATTTGTATCTGTCACACAGGTCTGGTTCCCACACACTCTGGTTACATCATTACTTAGTCTGTTAACTAGGAAACCAATTAGGCCAGAGAGCTACTGTCAGGTGACCAAAACACGAAAATGCACAAGAAACCCTACCCGAAAGATGGGATTTCAGCAGAGGCCCACAGATAGCCGACTCCTCTTCTGCTGCACTGCAATTTTCGTATTTCATTTCACCTTTGCTTTCAGGCTGAGCTCTGAGGTCCCACAGATTGATGGTTGAAGGAGCCTTGTTTCTCCCCTCAACAGGTGCGCTGAGAAAATTGTTTCCTGCATCAAAAATTACACAAAATTATGTAATAATTTCTCCCATTCACTATGGCAAATTTCCTTCTCCTTCACACCTTTTAATTTACAGGGTGAGAACAAGGCAGTAGGTGCAGAATTGAATGCTGCACTTTGGTTAACAGTATGTTCATCTTAAAGGAAAAGGTTGTGTAAGACCAGGGTGCAGCTAAAATTCAAGGCACAAACACCTTCAGCAATGATTGTTTGTTTTCTGCAAATGCTGAAGACATTTCTCCATGCACAGAGGAAGCACAAAGGTCTCTGGGCTCACCCTCAGCAGAGAAGTGCACGGGCAGAGGAGGCCAGCATAGGGCACTGGGAGGACAGGTGAAAGCTAGTTTCCTGTAAAGCATGCATAAGAAAGGAATAAATACACCTAATTTCTATATTATATCACTGATCTGGCTAAAATACAGCTTACATGACTACAATATTTTTTATGTGCATGTACTGTAGACACATGCTCATTATATATAAATGTATGTGTATGGCATACTACAAGTGATGCAGATATTTTCTAGCTTGCACATCTTTCCTGATTCTGGCATCACCTGAAGAGCTCACTGACCTGCTAAGTCTTTGCTCTTACCTACAGAAAACCTGCAAACACCTTCAATACCTTTGCTCTGGGCCAAGAGCACTAACAAGCCACACGTTCTTATGTTCTTGTTCAGATCTGTTTTCTGTTAGGACAAGGAGAAAGAAGGAAAGAGTTGATTAAACCTCACCTCAAAAGCCTCAAGAAGAGACTTCATGAACCAGAGGAGGGCAGGCTGAGGGCACAGGGGGCCCTCCCCCACTGGAGGGTGATACTCAAGTACCAGCACTGCTGTTTGATCCATAGCACAGTGCCATTGGGCTAGAGGGCTTCCTCCAGTGTGGCCCCCTTCATTTCTGATGACCTGTTATCTTTGGGAAAATTTTTTGGAAAATGGTTATCAGAGGAAGAAAACTAATCAGAAATACTTTCCTTCCCAATGATTTTGTTGAGCAGACGGTTTGATCGGTGGGTAGAGAAGAGCAAACCAGTCCCTGCCGGATGCCTGTCAGCTCAGGGAACCAGGCTCTCACATGTTTTCCAGCACAAGCTCCTCATTATTAATTCATGCTCCAGGTCCTCTGTACATGCTGTTACTAATACTAGGTTTCAACAGAGTAATGAGCAACAGCAATAGACTGACTATCTTAATATATTTTAAATAATGTTTGAAATATTGAATTTGAGTTTGGATTTTTAATTAGAGCCTGGGCAGGGTATTGACAATCTTCCTACTGTTTTGCAGCCAGCAAGCAAATAAGATAGGGATTGTTCTGATCTGAACACTGAAAGCCAGTCTGATTTAGGGGATGGATCTGAAATACAACACCAAACTTTAAAGCATGGGGGAAATTTGGCTCTAGCTTCAGCAGACAGACTTTGACCCATCCCTATACTAAAAAAGGACTTTTGATATGGGACTTTTGTAAAAGTAAATAGTTGTGAGACCAGCACTTACAGATATGCTCTGGAACATCCTGTCAGTGAGTTGCCCAGGGACAGTTTGACTCTCAAGGACACCACTATTATTAAATAAAGGGGATATGGGGTAACTGGGCATAGAAAAAAGGGATTTTTGTGGTATAAATATAAATATATAGTATAAATTGATACCTTTAGGACATATACAGTAGGAAAAAAAAAAATAAGGCAGGCAAGCTGTGGGTCTGAAACCCTACAGGGCTTCCAAGTCCTTCCCACTGCTGTGCTGCAAGCAGGAGCATAGGTCAGCATCTCTTCCTTGGTTGGACATACATATATTAAAGGACTCATTTAAAATTGGAGCTGGGTAAAGAGCTAGAGCCATTTTCCTGTGAGCATGCTCATTTCTGAATGTGCTCCCTTTGAGAGGGAGTTCTCAGTGAAGACTTTGCTGTTCTGGAACTCACTCCTCCCACTTGGTCTGTTGGAGTCTGAATACATTGACCTACGGGGCACAGTGCGAAGCCTAACTATTTTCCCAGGATTTTTCTGAATGAATGACTTGAGTAGGTAGAGGGAAGAATGTTTCATTTGTACAGTACATGGAGGCTTTTAATTAATAATGTTCCCATTTGAATGCCTATTGTATTTTTAAACGTGCTTTGTACATAGACCTAGAGCATCGGATAACTGCAGGGGGTTTTTTTTCCAATTAAAACAAAAAGAAATCTCACAACAATGTGGCATTGCTGCCACATGTCTTTTTGTGATATCTTTATACAGTGCCTAGCACAGTAGTCTCTGATCTGGACCATGACTTCTAAGTGCCAGCACCTAGACAGAACTGTCCAAACTATGCCAGATCTCAAGGAGATGAAGTTTCACACCAGTTGGAGAGCTTGACCCTGCTGATCATCACTGTAATGCTGGGGATGTTCTTCAGTCAGTCGCTGACATTAGAGAAGTGCCCAGGCTCCTCAAGGCAGCTTTACCTTTTTCTTGTCTGGGTTTGGAGCTCTTGAGAGATTGGGTCTTTTCTTGGTTACGTTGGGCATTTCATATTTTTATAACATGAGAAACAGCCTGGTGAGTCTTCTCACAGCAGACAGGTTTTGTCTAATGAAAATAAAGGTCTTTGTAGGAATTGAAGTTTGTACTGGTTCCTACAGTTTGAGTAAGAGTTTTTCAATATTTTTTTTTTTTAACCTTTCTCAATAAAAAGATATTCAGTTTCGATATCACAGATTTCCAATTTTTTTTGTCTGCTTTGGTCCTCTCCAAACACCCTGACACAGCCTGAAGAAAAACATTTTATATTTTCGTATTAAAATGTCTCCGAATTTAAAATTTTCCTACAGAGAGATTTATTTAGCTGTTGGGTTCAGCTGGTGGTCTGTGGGTGAAATGTGATTCAGGGAAATGCTTTTATATGGTCCAATTCTTTCTCCCTGTGGGAGATGCAGGCACCTTTCCTGTAGGGCATGCTTCTAAAGCACCTGAGTACATCATTCTGTGCCCGATCACCACATTTTTCTGATTTCAGTCTGCTGTTACTTTTTTTTAAATCTACACCTGGACCAGGGTGTCAGATATTTTAAGGAGACAGGTGAGGGCGCTGCCAGCAAACTGGAGTTTTATTGCTCAACTCATTATATTTAAGCTGTTTTCTTGATGAAGAAGTTGTTGTGCAAAGACAAGTACCCAACAGGCTCTTTCCACACACTGCATTTGTCCTTGTTGTTTCAGTTCTCTCTGTGTTTTGCTGCTGGAGCAAACCACCCTTCCTGAAAGCCTTAAAAACCCCTCCTGCCACCTCCGCTTTTTCATTCCTTTTCACTGAGTAGGCTGCCAAAATTGATTTCTGGTTATTTACTGCAACATCTTTTACTCCATTGCCATGGGACCTTCCCTCCCTGATCAGGCAAGCGCATGGCAAAGGACCAGGTGAACTCAAACCTGTCACCAGAATTTAAATGCAGACCTCCTTTGAGAAACACCATGGAAAACCACACCATTTTTCATTCTATCTGAAAACCCTGTAAGAATCTTACACTTAAATCAGGTATTGCACAAGCTTCCTTATGTAGCTCACCACAACCCTGATCTGCACTACTCTTGTATTTCTATCTCCCTTAGGAAAGATGGAATGGTTTGTACTGAACTGTGAGAAGAGCTCAAATTTCTACAACTTCTGCCCTTACATGAGGATGCACAAGGGTCAGTTACAAGGACAGGGCTGGGTTTAGCTTTAAGACAAGATAAAACACCACTTTCCAGAAGAAAAGCGCTGATGAGATGCATTATTCCTCAGAGTAACTAATCCATTGCAGGTACAATGGTCAGCATCTTATTCTGTTTCTTGATTTTACTATACACATGATGCATCTTCAACAGAGTTAAAGGCCCTTAACTTTCCATTGCTTTTGCAGTCGATGGAATCCCAAGAATATTTTGACTGGAAAAAGATCATACTTTTCCACAGGAATGACAGTACATAGGTAGGAGGAATGAACAGTTTCAGATCTAAAAGCCCTTCCTATATAAAATATGTTTTAAAAACCAGTTCACAACAAAGTGCTCTCAGGCAGTTAAGATCTACATCCAAAGGGATGAGGTACAATCACACATATCAAGTGTCCAGCACTTCAGAGTATAGATGTTCAGCTGTGCTTGCTTACGCTGGCAATGAGATACCAACAAGCAAAAGAATAGTTTACTGCAACTGCCTTTCCCTTAAGGGTTCCTCTTTTAAGACACTTTTCTGAACACATGCTATGGTGGAGAATGTTGTGACTGAATTATTCAGTCTGTTTTGTGTTAGAAATTTGTACACAAAGTCTGAAAGATTGGCAATCCCTGCTCTTTTCTGATTATGCTGAGTGTGACGAGCTCTGGGACACAGCCTTGCAACAATGCTAGGAAAGAACACACTCCAGAGTGACTGAACTGACTCCAGAGTCTACAGCAGACAATAACTCTTCAAAATAAGCCACACAGGTAGTGATAACCCATTACAGATACCTAACTCCCAACACTAGAAAAATACGAGTGATAGTGGGAAATGCTTACAGTGGCTCACCCTGGGTGTTCACATCTGTCAAAAGCAGATGTTTTTTCTCCACCTAAGCTAGACTGTAGTTTTGGTGTTCTCAGGTCCAGAGCACCCATGGGTATTCAGACAACATCCCTGGCTTGCTATGACCATTCCCATCTCATCTGGCTGTGAGGTGAGGTGGTAAGATCTGTATCATATTTCTATGAGCTGCACAAATACTGCTTCCAGATTCAGCTGCTGCAAAACATTTTACATGAGTCTGAACAAAGAGCTTCCAGCTGGTCCAGGCTGAAGCAACATGTTTGCTTCCTTCTCCCTTTCATCTCTAAGCTCATTCATGCTGAGAGTGAATATAATTGCTCTCTATAAATACATTCAGGTTAGGCACTAAAGCAAGAGAAAAGATACTTGAGCAAATGGACAATGATGACACAAGAACAAATGATTACTAATGAGTAATGAATAAATTCAACCCATAAATTAAAGCTTCTGAATATCAAAAGACTGAAGTTCTGTTCCACCTTTCCACTAAAACTAGGAAGAAAAGAAATAGAATTATTTTGTCAAGCTTAGTAAATGTATAGACTATGAGATACAGTTGCTTACAGCAGCAGAGGAATGGACTTGGTAATATACAAGATCCCTTCCACTCCTATGCAAATAGTAAACACAAAGTATAAATCACTGCCTGGAGTTTATATGAGTCTTCTGTTTTACTTTTATTTTAGACCCTTTGGAATCTGACTTTTTTAGTGTTCCACTAAAGTTGCTCTTGCAAAATCTCTTACAGGTTCTTGATGTAAGAGCCAACACCTAATAATTTTTGTTTCTGACTTGCCAGATATCTACTACTTGAGCATGAGTAACCTGATGGCTTATCTTCCTCAACTTCTGTGAAAGACTTTCTTCATCTGCCTTTTTCTCCTCTAGAAGTTCCACAAGTTCAGTTGTGATTCTTTTCTCATGTCTCTTTACACCTGACCTGAAAATGTAGCCCTTCACAGAAATATCACAGTAGCCATTCTATTCCAAATTACCTCCCTTTCTCTTCAGACTTTTCAATGGACAACTTGCTACCACCCAGCACAGTAAATATAACACATGGTAAATAAGAGACCTAAAGCCTGTTTGGGGAATTAGTTACGGTGTCAACAAGGAGATTTTCTGAATTAGGCTGAACAACCCCGACAGAATCTTCTTCCTACCTGTCACCCATACTTAGGAATTGCAATTTCTGACCCGAGCTTCTCTAGGTCCTCATGCTTCAGCTCTGTGGAAAATTTACCAGTTCTCTCCTATTACACAAAGCTAAGGGTCCTGCACTCATTATATTGTGTGCTGCTGCTGAAATTTCTTTTTTCTCTTGTTTTGATGAGTGCAGATTTAACCTATTGCCTGCCTGCCATCCATCCATCCATCCTGCTGTAGCAAGAAATATTTTTTGTTGGCCAGTTTCCTTCTTAGGTGTCTCTCAACTATATTTCCTTCTTTTATCAGATGATACAAGGCTTTGTCTTTAATCACAAGCTCATTTGTTGACCTCCTGCATCATGTTGAGCCCCTAGACATGAGCTCCCCCTCACAATCCACCCATGCACCTTCCCACACCTACTTGCTTGATTTTCAGTTTATGTTTTTTTCTAGCCTTCATCTCCTGGGAGCAGCTCTCTGGTGACTTCAAGTAATTTCATTATCCTCCTTCAAAATGCTGATGTAAACTCTTCTGACAAATTACCTACAAAAAAATCAGACCAAAATTTTAAAGTTATTTCTATGATTATTATTTATTAATGTCATCAATAAGGTTTGACTGGTTCTTTGTGCCTCCTCCTATCTTGTCTGTTATATACTTTATAAATGGTCATGGGCAATGACTGGCCTCTTAATCTGTATTTATACAGGAGTTAGTTCAGTAGTATTCTGGATCTTGAGAAAGCCCTATGCTGATGCTCAGCTGTGACAACAGAAGAAATAACACTGTTGGGCCAGGAACATTGTTCTTTCTTTTGTTCCAGCTACTGCCATTCCCTGTCCAACAGCGAGTACTGTTCAGGGGTTTCTGGTCTTTACTTTTTATACTGGACCTCTGGGACTCCCTCTGCTTTGCTGACATTCCTCATAATGATTTTTTTTCTGGAAGAACAGAACTGTCAATGCATTGAATGAAGAACTAGGATATTTTTAGTGAGAAGACCACTGAGGTGACTTCATGTCATCCAAAGAGCAAACTGAGCGTGTCTGACTGTGTTTGCAGGGAATGGGAAAAAGAAAGGGAACCAGTGGAGCTGTGGTCTATTCCCAGGTCTCCTGTGGCTACTTTGCTGGTGAGGTCAAAATTTTTCACACTTTTGGGAGTCCATTTCCATTTGTGTTTTGATTGCCTTTGAGATTTCAACTAAAAGCCTTCAAGCGAAGGGACAGTAACATAATGTTTTGAAGTCCCCAGCACAAACTCTTTTAAGTGATACTGTGACCTCCTGCACCACCATCTTTTTTATAACTCAACATAATTAGACCCAGAAAAGCGGCCAGTCAAAAACTCTTTGCTAAGGGGGAAACTGTGCCTTCTTTCGGGAAAGATAGATATATCACAGAGCTGTAAGTCAGCAGGTCCCATGATGATGGTAGCAAAGGGCAGCCAGCAGCCAGCAAGGCATTAGAGGGGGGAGAAGGAAGAATTTTCTGCAGCCTGGACAGAATTAACTGCAATCAAAAGTCCTCAAGTCAACTGTTACCAGGCATGGAAGCAAGGACCTGCCAGCAAGGATTTTGTAGGCAGGGAAAATGCTATAAATGACTGATTTTGATTTTATTTCTTACCCAGCTACTTTGTGTTTCCTCTTATCAAAAGATTACCCTTCTTGTTTGTGCTCTGCACAACCTGGCTTTATAGTTTAAAGTCTGACAGACTTCTCTTGGGAGCTCACTGTTGGCAAAGGTCTAGAAGGCAGCTCCATCTCAAAGCTCTGGCCAAACCAGAGTCATATCACACCTCCACAGTACAAAATCCTTGACCTAACATTTTTCTTCCTTTCCATATGGCATACTAAGAAGGAAGAAGTGGAAAATATATTAAATATAACAGAGTATTGATCTTGGTAATACTGTACCCCATATACCAAAAGCACTTTAATGCCATAATGACTCCATTCACAGTGAATAAGTTCAATGAGAAAATGCAGGTGCATGCCCACCAATTCACCAGAAGAGGTTGGCCAGTCTGTCAATAGGGTGCAGAGACTTCTTCTGAGCTCTTTTCCTTCCCCACGATAGCCCTTAGGTAAAAGTTTGCAGGAAATTCAAATACCCGTGAGCTGGCGGAGTTGCTGCTTCACATGCCCTAACAAACGTAAACACTTCTGTTTCAGCACATCTGCCATTGCAATACCTACAGCTTTTCCAGAACCAAAGGATTAACTTTATTGTGCTTTTGCTCAGCAGATCTGGTAACACAATATTGTACTTCTAAGAGGACAGATTACTCACAAGTTTCTGGATGCTACATCTTTAGAAACTCACTCTACTTAAAGATAAGTGTTGAATCTTGCAATCCCAGAGACATCCAACTGATGTAAAAAACAGTTATACCAACGGCCAGATGGATGCTATTTTTCCTCAGGTTATTTGGATATTCCAAAGTAATGGTTCTATTATTATTTTTTTCACTTTAATATTAAACAGATGCAGCTTGTTTGTAAAGACTGTTATGAGCTACTTTTTCTTTAGATTTATAAAATAAAACAATAAAAGATGTAAGGAGTTAGGAGGAGGTTTTGTATTACTTTATCATAAAAGGAAAAGAGAGACATTACATCAATATAATTACATATGTATTAAAGAGCACTTTATGGATCTGTACAGAGAGCCCCATTCAGCGTTTCTAGAAACCAGGTGTAATGCCACAGACATCAACTATTTTATTTTTGGTAAGGGTAGACTCAAATCTAGAAGAGTCATATTTCTGTATGTGTGTCTGCTTGTGCAGCTGAGTACTTCAAACACCCTTTATTAAATACTGAGGCACTTACAGAGGCATTTTCTGGGAAAGTCAGGTGCCATCCTAGTTTCTGGCTTATGTTTCAGGATAGCCACCATCTTGTCCCAGTCTAGGGACTAACTGTGAGAAGTGCTGAGATCTCCCATTTTCCACCACAGCAGCTGAGATCTCTGCTGTACATTGGCCCTGCTGCCCAGTACTACTAGCAAGGCCTGAAGAGACTAAAAATGAACGTGCACTTGTATCAAAGCAAGCAAAATATGATTGAAAACCTTCAGAGCAACTTGCCTGCTCATCAGTTAGGAAGTTTCTCCCACAACCCTGGTGTCCCCCATTCAGGTGATCTCTTCTGTGGAGTGTTTTGCCCTTTGACCTAAGGAGAACCCAAGCCTCCAAGTGACTATATTTCACCAAAATGTGTACTGTGACTGATTTATTTACACAGACATGAGGCAATCTAATTGCAAAGGCTTGGAGATAAACCATCTCCCTAAAGTAGATGTACAGTGAGAATGTCCACTCAGCTGAAGGCGTTCCATTCCTCACAACCAAGAGAAATTGGCAAAACTGATGAGCTATTTGTTTTGTGAATAGGCATCCTTGAAATGTGAAATATTTAATCACAAGAAGTATTGTTATTGCTGCTATTTATTTCACTTTGTCTCCAGTTACTTTATTTTATTAGAATATGAGGATTTCTTCTCAATCAGATTATAAAACAACTTGCATTGTAAGAGCTTAGGTTCAGACAGTGATAATTTTTTAAACATTCATTTTGTCTCAGCTGGTAATTGCTATGCTAAGTTCTCGTTCGAAAGCAATACTACTATTATTGTTGTGAAATTCAAACATTAAGATTTCAAAGACTATTGAGTGAATGACAAAAGTACAGTTTCCAAACTATAAAAATATATTTTGACCTTAGTTCTTACAAGTACTATGCAGCCAACATGGAATGAATCCATTCCATTTTAATGTGGAAATAATCTTAACTGAGGAAATAACACTTAGTCTTGCTGCAAGGGAAACTGGGCTTATTTGACTGAGTTCTGAGAGTTTAAATATCCAGCCTGATAGGCACATAATTGAAATGCACTTCAGAGTCCATGTTGGCAACATGCTGAGCATCCTCCCTTCCCAGGGGCTTTAACAGGGTTGAGGCTGCTGAGGACTTCTCAGGTTTGTGCTGCATCCCAGAATTGTGTCCGTAGGATCAAAGGACTGTGTGTGTGGGTAGAGCTCACTTTGCCATGCTGTCACTGACTAGTCTTAAGAGTGGATGGCTTGAACTTCCAAGTCTTAGAATAAAAGGAGGTCTTGAATTCAGGTGGTGTCATATGACTTTTAGAACTGTACCATAACATGGTCCCTTCCTGCTTTTACAGAACAGTGTCTCTGTTTCCATGTCTCCAAGACAACTTGAAATTTGTTTGTCAGATCTCCCTCTTTGCCCTGACAAAATATTTCCCTGTGCCAAAAACCTAGTTTACCAGTTCTGGATGCAGACACTTCATTCACTCAGTAGGGATTGGTAATTACACATAATTCTAAATTAATTGAAGATAAAATTCAAGCTGAGCAGTCCAGGTCTGAGCTTTTCAAGACCAACCTCAATATAAACACCTCTATAATGAGCATGTAGACAGTTCATAATCTGCATCTGTGTGACCATATGTAATTTAGTTTCACATGAGTTTGCTTCAGGCAGTATGGCAAAGCTCCAGTAACATATATACAAAATCGAAGCTAGTTAAGATGACTCTGAGCTTCACGATTGCTGATGGCATGGTTCTGGGCAGGGGACCAAAATGGGCTTTGTGGATGTCACCCTGTCACCCTGGAGCTGCTATGCAGTGTGTTACTGTCTGCAAAATGATCCCCTCCTCTCCTGCCAGGGGGCCACTGCATATACCTGCTTCACTCTCTACAAGGATGAACATGGTACAGAACACCCAGTTCAGTACAATGCAGGAGATGTGGGTTGGGGTACAACTCCTGCTCTTTCAAAGCCACCAGCTGTGAGCTTAAATAAGAGGCACAGCCCACCAAAGCTCAACTTGCAGCATGGGAACAACAGCCCTTCCTGCCAGGAACTGGGGAAGGTGACCACACACACAGGATGATGTCTGGGGATGTGTTAATTGTGTGAGCATCAACCCCTAAAATCGAGGTGTGAGTGGTGTGGTGCCTGCAGGACCCTGTTCCCCGTGCATTCTGGGGAGAGGGTTTATCCTTGTTACATCAGAACGGACCAGTCAACATGGGATAAGTGCACTCTCAACATCAAAGGGTATTCAAAGCTAATTGAGATCAAGTCAGGCCATCTGCCAGGCACCATAACAAATCCTCTCCATCCTCTGTGCAGGGAGCCAAGGTCCTGTACATTTCCATAGCAGGTATTCCTTCTCTAAGTTGGGTGACCATTACAGACTTTGATGAGGTAGGCACTATGAACACTCCAGAGAGATGTTCTCAACTGTTCTAAAAGCTGCCAAACATTTCAGTTTACTTCAATGTTCCATTACCTTGCACTTCTCCTACAGCTATATTTGGCAGAGTTTTTCTACTGATTCTCTGGACTAGTTGTCCTCTCCCTTTGGCAAAATTATTGGTCAGGACTACAGATCCAGTTCTGCATTAATTTTTCAGCTCTGCTTATAATGCTCATACTAATAAATATCTTCTATTCCAATAGCATTTATCCACAATCAAGATGGAAACCTGACATGCCCAGCTGGGAGAACAACAGCTTACCATTGGTTTTATAAAAGTACCCAATAGAGATTTGAATATATTTTGCAAGGTTGGGTTTTTCCTTTGGGGAAAAAATAAAATTTAAGATCAATCTCTATGCCAGAAAATGTGGACAATGAAAACAGATGTGAGCATTGACTTTTCTGGCCCTACCTTTGGGAAAGTGCTTCAAGAAACAGAACTCTTCAAGGAAAAATTAAAATTATAATAAACTCCTGTTGAAAAAAAAAAGTGTTCATCTGATTCATAGTTTTGATGATTAAAACCCCATTTTCCCCCCATTATCTTGAACTCCCAAACTGTCAGGCTAAGGTACTCGGGTTTTCCCTAACACAACAATAAAAGCAGAATCTGTAGTGATAACCAAGACCAAAGATAGCCTCCACAGAGTGCTCATAGAAGCAAAATAAAAAATCAAAACTGCTGCAGAGAATAAACAAATACTGCGACAGCCAAAGCTTTATGATGGCTTGAAGGCTCTACCTGCTGATAAGCAGCGCTTTAGGTACTTCTGTGGCCTCTTTACCATAATATCTTAAAACTTCACACCTAAATGATCACATTTTCAGAGAGGCACTATTCATCTCAATTGTACACCAGGGGAGTTGAAGCAAACACAAAGATTAAAGGCTTTTCCACCAAGGTATTCAGGTACTTGTATTCCGATTGTTTTCAAACGGAAGGTAGGAGCCTGAGTATCTTCAGATTTTCTAGGTCTGTGTGACTGTCTGGAGGCCACAGGGCAATGATGTAGCAGAACAGGAAAGAATTTTAACAGGAAATTTTATCCAAATTTATTTTTAACTCTGGTCTTCCTACCAGCTACTGGTTAATACCAAATCAATTAGATCATCTTCCTTGTGTTTCATATCATCCTTATTTCCAAATCCTGCCCTACCTCTCTAACTCGGGTACAAATACACAATGTTGCCTCAGAAAAAATGCTCTTTATATCCCTTTGCAAGGTACAGACACCTGTCATATCAATGCTGCCACACACGTGGATCTATAAAAGAGTTCAGTATAAATTGTTGAGACTGTTCATCAGTTTTCATTTTGACCAAAGGGCTTGTTGGACACAGCAATTGGTAAGGACACAGGGCACAATGATTTGTATTAGAGGAAGTAGTTGCCACCCTGTAACATTTTAAAGGTTTAAAATTGAGAAACGAATTTGCATTAACTTCTGTGTCATGATATCACTTGGGACAAATACTCATAGTGTATTTTCCATCATCTCCAACTCACTGTTTAATCTATTTGTATTCCACAGTGTTTCTTGGTTTTGTCCTGTATAACATACAGAATAAAGAGATTTATGCAGCCAACACTTAAATTTTTGTAATAACTATTATAACAGTAAATGAATGTGTGTAATAATGACAAGTTGATTGAATGTACAGTTTGCATGTACAGTGTTCAAATCTTGCATGCTTAACTTTTGGATGGACAAGGAGGCAGATTGCTTATATTAAGTGGTTTTTGACATGCTGTTCAAGTTTACCAGCAGAACAGGGAATTTCAAAGGCTTAACACTTTTCTTCCTTATTTCTACTGGTCCTCACAGGAAGAGACCAGGGTCTTCCAGGCATCTGTGGACCCTAGGAAGAAAACTATTAACTCACATGCTTAAAATTAAGCAGTGTTTGGAAGGTTTGTTGAATCAGAAAATACAGGCTTACATTAGTTATTTGGTGAAATTAATTTTTAAATAACTTCTTAGATGAATGTAAATTGGTTGTAATTGTAAACTTGGCTCTATTTCACTTAGTACTCTTTGCTTGGGTAATGTGTGCTTTGACATTATTTCCATTTTACCACATTACTAATGTGCACTAATCATGTTTTTTCTTGTAAGTAAATAGCTGGGGTGTTGCACAGAACTGTTTGATCAGTATAGCATGATTTAAGAGAATGGTTATGCCTTTATTTGTTTCATAATCCTACTTAACATCTGTATGAATCATTACAGTAAGGTGCGTGTTAATAACAGCTTCCACATACACATTTATATATACAGAAGTTAAAATATTAACTGCCTTTTATTTCAGTAGATTTAAAGTGTCACTGTATTTTTCCATTCAAGCAAAATACTGAAAATGTTTCACTTATCATATGTGTTTTCTCCCCCCACTGACTTGTGCCTTACTCCATGAGCGATATCAAACCATGTTGCATGATTTGAAAATCGTGAGCCTTCTGCTTTTCAAACTCTCGTGTGAGAAAAAGGCCACTTTTGTAAGCTCCCTGACAATATCCATAAGGAAATCTCTTGGGAATAAGAAGGCATCTTGAAAACAGACACCACCAATCCCATTTCAAATCTCATGTGGCAACAGACCAAGCTGGTTCTCTGCACACCTCATGTATGTCTGGACTGTCTGCCAGTGGACTTCCTGCACCCCAGACATGCATTCTTGAGAAGTGGGGGGCACTGGAGGAGGGAGATGGCCATGTCTTAAGAGAACATTGCATAGATCCATTCAAGTGAGCCTCTGTGGTCTCTTCCTTCCTTCACCATCTCCCTATCTTTGCTCTTCCATAGATACCCCAGACAAAATTTATCTCTATGTTGATTTAACTGTTCCATCCTTAAGGCTTGAGGAAATGCAAACATTTTGTTTTGCAACAGGCCAGTCAGAATTTGATTTGTCAGGCTTTGCATAGAAAGAGGCACTAAACCCCTATGATTTCTTCCTTCCCCACTACATGTCATGGGCTACAAACTCTAAGGCAGTAGTACCATGTCTTCACTTGATGCCAGTTTATATGGCCCCTTTTCTGGCTTTTTGCCATAACAGATTGCACAGATTGGCACTTCTCAGCAGACCACACAGGAATTACACCCTATTACACAACCCTGCTGCTCCATATTGTAAATACCTCTCTCCATCATTTCAGTCACCATCTCACTCTTTTGTATGTGGCTTGAATGTGCTAATCTTGAGTTCCAAAGTGTTAATTGCAACCTAGAATATGAAGAGCAAGAAGGAGAGGAGAGTCACAGCTGAAAAAGAAGAGGTGCAGACTCAAGGGGTGTGGATGTTGAACAAGATGCAAGCAGTTGTGTACCTTGTCTGTGACCTGCTGGCAGGGCCTGCCTGCTTGCCTGCAAAAACCTCATCTCAACACTAACACATGTCCCACACATTAGTTCTAGTCAAGAGCCACAAGACAGGGTAGCAGGAAAATGCCGCTGTAAGTCCTGGAGTGCCCTGCTTGGACGAAACAGGATGTTCACCCCAAGGTGCTCTGGAAATCCATCATTTCAGTCCTGAAGCTCATTCAGTAACTTGCCTGCTGCCCCTCCCACCTTAACCCTGACACAGACCTACTTAAAACAGAGGCCATGTTTTTAAAGATCTCAGTTCCTACTTAAGTCCATATGTTTCAGGCCAAAATCCTGATCATAGAAGTTAAAGGAATTTTATCCATTGATTTATGTGGGGCAGAATTTTATATTTGATAATTTATTGCAGAGAAACTCTTTCAAAACTTGTGGCATTTCACCTGCCCACTGGAGTTTACTTTCCAAATCTTGTCCACTACTGACAGCAGAGACTGAAATTTTTGATAGCCACAGTAGAAACCACATATTTCATACCAATCATATTAGAACATATTAGCGAATAACCAACAGGAACATTAGGTAACTGATAATCACAGCTTGTATTTGCATAGTACAAAGCTTTTCATCCACCCAAAGAAGCTTTGAGAAAGATATAGGCCATAATCAATGGAGTTAGCCAAAATAAACATGTCCATATTAAAAATGATTAAAAAAGGATTTTAAAAAGTTTTAAAAAATTATACCCTCTTGTAAAAGCAATTTATTTTAATTCCCTTCCCTACTTACCAAATTTGAAATATTTCACAATGGGTAAGAGAAAGCTATTAACAAATGCAACTTCTAGTGTCTTTTCTTTTCTGGAGAAAAAAAGGGAGAAAAGAAAAGAGAAAAGGTTTAAAAGAATAGTACCCTTCCCATAAAACATTATTCAGTTCACATTTCAAAATGCAAGTTCAGACTTTCAGTAATTTCTCCTCTTGTATATAAAGTGCATATAAAATACTCTTTTAAGATGAAGTTCAATGCTGTTCAGTGGGCACATATAATAAGCAAGTGCACTGGGGTAAACCTGCATCTGAATCATTAAGTGGTTGCTAATAATGTTGATTATATTCATTATGAAAAATTCACTGTATAGTTTGCAAGTGAAATACCCCAGTCTTGTCAGCCTGAACCTGATCTCAGCTGTATGAATCTCACCCACTTTAATGGAGCAGAGTCAAAAAATATTCTACTGTAATGACTTATAAAAATCAGCCTCTCTTAATTTCCAGGCACATTAAAAAATTCATCAAGCCATGCATCCCGTGATAAAGAGTTTCCCTTTTATAGCTGAAGTATAATAATTTCAAGCTCTTGAAAACATCTTAGAATAATTGATCAAGCCCCAAGGTTATGTACAAGCCACATTTGCACAACAAATATTACTGTAAAAATTGTAAAAGGCACTGAAGATAGTTTCACTACAGTTTGGAGCTTATCTACATGAAACCATCCAGAAAGGTCAATTTATATCCCTGAAAGTAGGTGATATCTACACCCTGCAGTGAGTAATTCCTGAAATTACCTGCTTTTCCAGAGAAACACTGCTGATACTGGTCAGATTTTTCAAATTTTCAAGTATGTCTTTCTCAGTTCCATTATTATTTTCAGTTCAGCTCAGCTGAACATAACAGTTTGCCTCCTCTTTAATGATGCACTGAGTGGAAAACAACATACACCAGCCTTTTCAATCACATCAGTAATACTGCCATTTTCTGAATTTTATTAATTTTAATAGAACTTTTAATGAATATTAATTTAAATAGAACCTTTAGATTAATTTTAGTTAAAAAATATTGTTTTCTATTTCATCAGGGCACTATTTATAATGAAGTGAGCCAAATAAGAACCAAATTATTTTCTCAGGTGTGTGTACAGTATCACTTATTAAATCCTCTGCCTGCTAAGCCATTGAATTGTTCACATATCTCACCCAAATTAGTTTAGTCTTAACATAATTTTAAAATTATTTTTAATATTTGCTTTAACAAATATTGTCATATTTTGAGATATAAATTCAAAATAGAAGAAAATAAGTTTAGAGTTTTTCTACTTCATTGATAAGTAGGTGATTGTTTCCTGGTACATCCCATTCCTTCCACACTCTGTGCCAATCCAGAGTTGTTACCTGCATTAGTTTCCTCTAGGCAGAAGATGCTGTTTTCCAGCAAACTAAATGAAAACTCCTTTATGTGCATTGACATGGGAAGCAATTGCTAAGAGAATATCTTTCTTGTTTTGTCTCACACTGCCCCAGGGCTGGGCAGACGACAGTTGTGATCTTTCTCATTGACTGATTTTAAAACCTGGTAAGAAAAGAGGAAAACCTTTTAATGAGGTGAAATCACAATCCCTTCTTGAGTTACTGGGTGATTTACCTCACATTGCTAATGCAGATATATAGATATGTTTTTTTCCTTTAAGATGGGAATTCAAAATAGAACTGCAAGGTGATTACATGATTTGAAAAGATTTTCTAAGTAGTATTTACAGGCTACCCTTGCTGTGTAACAAACATTCATCCAGAAGAAAAAGTGCCATAGGGAATATACAGATAGCCAGATTACAAACAGACAGACATGCAAATTAGAGATAATCATTAAGTTAGTAAAAAATATCACTTAGGAAAAGAGTATCAAGTGAAGAGATGACTACAAACAATGGTAAAAAACAAACAGAAAAGACAAATGTCTGCATTTTTAGGAGGAAGAGACAGAAAATAAGGCTAATTAAAATGGTGGTAAGATGAGAAGAGGGCCAAGAAAACAGAGACATGAAAGAAGAGTAAATACTTCAAGTATCTCTGAGTTAGCTACCAAATGAAAGAAGTCAGGAAGCCACAATGATGGTCACAAAGAAGGAAAGATATCAAGAGGGAATCAGAAAAGATGGACATCAGCGGATATTGTTTTCTTTGAAGAGGATGGCAAAATCCTCCTCGGAGATCAAAGGAAGCACAAAGGAAGTGAAAGGATTTATTGACCAAGTGTCATCCTTAGCTCACATACTCACTTCTCTAGCTAGAAAATAAGTGAAATTCTTGGTCTTACATAATATCTCAGATAACTACAAGCAGAATGTCAGCTCAGAGGAGCCTGTAGACAGCAAGAATATCTAACACTTTCTTGAAACTCCTATAAAACAGCAAAAGGAACTTCCTGAGGATGCCAAAGAAGGTCATCTTACACTTATTTTGGAAAACAATTACATAAAGTGTTATATGAGAAGAACTCTTACATTGGAGCAAAGTTGAAAAGGAAAAAGATTACCTTTTTAAAAAGGTTAAGTTTGAGCCCTTCTGTGCTACCTTTACTGACATTTAAGATTAAACAAGAGATTTCACTTTTCTAACAGTTCTGCCTGGAATTTTAGTGAAGCCACAATCTTGTGTCTTATTAAGTTTCACACAATTTATCACGACATCATAAATGCATGACTTCAACAAACTATACCTGAAAAAAGCTGTTTGCATTTCAAAGGTCTCTAGTAGATTTAGACAGCTCCTTAACTAAGAAATTATTACCATGAAAGCCATGATAATAACAACAACATGAATGTGTTTTCTTCATTAAAACTTTCCTCCATGGAAATGCAGTCTAAAGACCATAGGGAATGTGCTGCTATCCAGGTCTATGTCCAAGTGTGCTTTCTGCAGGGGTTATGTTGGTAGCTGTATTATCTGTGCTACACTTACACCCAGCCCCAGTAACACTGAGGATTTATTATGCTGAACATCACAAACAGAAAATGCCAAGGTAGAGTTTCTGCCCCACAGGGCTCAGTCACTGGGTAACTCAACAAAGAAAAGAAAAGATACAGAAAATAGGGATGAAATGAAATTTTCAAGGTCCTGCAGTGAATCAGATTCTCCAGGAAGACAGTGGGGATGTGGTAACTTTGGTGCCATTTTTCAGGAGGGTACCAGCATCTAGGCTGATGAAATTAAAGGAGGATGTCTCAGTGTTTGCCACACCAGTATTCTTTCCTCACAGTGCTTTCCTTTAGTCAAATCTTTCATCTGTTTCCCTCTTGTCCTTGCTCAGGTGCCTCCTTTTGCTTTCCTTCTCTTGATAGTTGCCTTATTTCCTCTCTTGTACCCTTCACCACTCGCTCCTGGGGCAGGGAAGCAGAAGAGAGAGGGATTGGGATTCTCTTCGTGGTAAAAGCTCAACCCTAGTAAGACAGACTTGGGCAAAGTACCAAGCTCCTATTCACAAAAACATCTTGCTGGACAATTGTACATCTAATTTGCCATTTGCACAGGCAATTTATTCCATCATAACCAGGACAATTATTTGTATGAGTAGGTGCTGTATTATGGGAATGAAAATCAGCACTGAAGTGATTTTATTTAGTCTCCCTAAAAAAAATGGTGTCAGATTTTGTATACATTCATGACACTTGTCTTACATTGCCAACCATCAGTAAAGTTAGTGATTGTCATTAGCAAAAGAATCAAACATTGACTGACAGTAAAAGCTAGTAAAATATTCACTTGTCAGTAAAAATGGCAAGATAATTTAGAACTTTTCATTGCTTTGGCATAAGTTCCTGGACTATTTGAGTACTTTTAATATCAAAGGGCTTCATTTATCATAGTTGAAATGATGGGTTGTATAAAAATTGACACATATGACCATAAACAGAAGTAGTAAGAATCCCAAATTGCCTTGAAAAATGTACTCCAAATTGCACAAGTTAAATCAAAATTTGAAATCTAGATATGAGTGGGAAGACAAAATGCAACTGGAAAAAGCTGCCCAGAGAAGGTGTGGATGCCCCATCCATGAAAGTGTTCAAGGTCAGTTTGGATGGAGCTCTGAACAACATGGTCCAGTGGAAGGTGTCCCTGCCCATGGCAGGAGAATGAAACTGGATGAGCTTTAAGGCCCTTTCTAACCCAGGCCATTCTATGATTCTATGATTCTATGTGTTTGAAAGATTGTTTAAATTGAGTAAATATTTTGAGGAGTGTATTTTTCCCCTCCCCACTGAGGATCATTTTCAAAATCAAATAATTTAGGAACCTCTGTCCTTAGTCCTTTGCAAATGTACTCTCTAATGTTAAAGCATGGGTTGCACAGGCTTGGACACAGTGGTGATTGCTTCTAGGTATCAGTACCTGCATTCCCTGTGACCACCACATGAATTAACAAGGCAAAGTTCAGTTTCAACACCACTGCTTGACTCATTACCACAGCCCTCCTAGTAAGTGAGGGGGAGGCTTCACAGGGGACCTGCAAAACAGCTGCCCTCTGGGTGTCTTGTTTTGGCGGCCTTTTCCATCTGTTTTACCTGTCTCCCTTTCTGAATAATTTATTTCACCATCTCCCTAAGTAGAGCACCTGGCCTAGGGCTAACTCTTTCACCTAAATTATTCAGAGCTGAAAACTCTTTGGTTTATACTCAGATAATGTAATGACTTAACAGGACAAAGCCCTTAACTTTGAAGCAACTGTGAATGTTTCTAGGCTCTGGACTCTGTTAGCAGTTTGAAAGGTTGGCTGTGTAAACTATGTACAAAAGCACCACAGAAATCCTTCCTCCTCAAACATCTTCAAAGCCTCTTTCAGAAGCTAAAACTTTCCAAAGCAGGGTTCTTTTACCTTGATGCCTCTCTGCCACATCTCAGTCCTGCAGGAAGCCAGAGGATGCCTCCATGTGTGTGCACTGCAGCTGGCTTGTCCCTAGTCTTTATGCAGGAAAAGACACTGAAAATTGGCTGCAGGGCTGGACTTTGTGCATGTCTGTTCTCTTCACAAGCAGGTTTTTGTTCAGAAACACCAAAACTCACCCCTGTGCAGTGCTCCCATCCATGTTCCATACTTCACTATCTTTATCTTATGAACTCTACAGTTAAAATAATTCCTCCCTGCCTCTGTTCCTAATAGCACGGAGAGCTGCCACGCTCCAGCAGAAAGGGGCTGTACAAGGTCCTTGCCCGGGATGCCACAAACCAGCTGCTCTCAGACTGAAGGCTCACTGGTAATTTTGGGTGCGACTTTTTGACTATTCCTGTCTGTACTGACTGTGGCTGAGGGAAAGATCCAGATTGCTTTTAAACATTTGTTCCATTTGTTTTCCCACAATGTTTCCACCGTTTTTAGCCTTTCAATTATGCTCAAAGAGCCTGTGATCAGCAGTTTTCTCATTACTTTTGAAAATCTTGTATTGATTGTTTGGAAGACATTCAATACAAGGAGATGATCTCCTGTCTTACGAGATACTTGCTTCAGCAAGTGTCTTTATTTCTGAAAGAAGTTTTACTTTCAAAAGTCATGATATCAAGGGCATAATTTGAGATTCCAAATCCAGGGATATCTTAAAGCCTTTCCCACTTTGGGTTAAGAGGGAATGATAATTTGTCCTGAGTGAGAAAATGAATGAACAGAATATTCATAAACAAAGGGACAGTTTTTGAGGAGGCTGTTTCCAAATGGCCCTGCAGTAAAATATTTAAAAGTTAATTTGTGCAATTTCTATCTGGGTTATTCTGGATTTACCTCAGTGTCACAAAGACAGGCATGGGAAAAGAAAAAGAATTATTAAAATGAAATCAGTTTTGGAAAATCAGTGCGTTGTCACTTCTACAGTCAAGAAATCCCAAATATTTTTCACATTAATTTACAGGAACCAGCATAGATGCTGTTGAGAGAATAAAAAGAACATACAGTAATCTTTATCCTATCCTACCCAAAGCTAAAATTATTTTCAGTTGGATTTTTTTCTGCCTAAGTACCAAAGAATTTGACACACTTTGCAGCAACTAGCATTGTCTGTTTACTGTAGGGATGTGCATAATGCCCATCACTGTTGTTCTTACAGGCACTATATGAACTGTTTCATTTTCCTCTGAGAAGTTTATCAAGTATCAGGTATTTGCTTCTTGCTCCAGCTTGGGAAATCAGGGTCATGGATTTCAAATGAAGTGCTTTGTACTCTCCAAGGGCAGTGAGAAAACACAATAGTACAGACAAAATCTAATCAAAGTATTTTGGCTTTTTGCCTCCTTTTTATTTTACAGTGGGAGAAAAAATTCAAGGTGCGACTTGAATCCCTTCAGGAGTTCCCTTCCTGTGTGCGCTGGCTCTCGCCAGAAACGCGAGACTGACACAATGATAAAATGCGCTGCCAGGTCCTCTTGCCCATTCAAAGACCCTCCCTCAGGTATCAGGTGCCTTCCCTGAGCTTTGAGGTCAACCAGACACCTCCCTCGAGGCTTACCTGGGCTGAAGGATACATCTACCCGAAAATCCGCTCAGGTAGAGCAGCTGTTATCTGAGCTAGGATCAAAGTCCCCCTCTGCACTCCCGAAAAACATCTTCCAAGCTGGTCTTCTTTCTCCATGATTCAAATGAATGTTGAATGAGTCTCTGGGGACAACAGTTGTTGTGTTGAGGAGTGAGCTGTCAGAAATATTTTATCATGAAAGTTCAGTTCCTTTCAGGGCCTTTTATTATTAATAGTCATCGCTGCAGGGGAGCATTAAACACAAACTCTATTTACTGTACAAATTGATATATTATAAACCACAAAAGCCATCCTGGTGCTTTGCTACTTCACCTTCCTTTTCAGCATGCTAGCATGAGGGAATCTTTAACCTTTGTGTGGCTAGAATACAGACAGTGAATTTTGGTTTAGCATGGCCAGTCTGGACTGCTCAGAGCTGCTGATTTTTTTGCGGATCACTGTCTTGAGGAGTGGGTAGAGAACAGTGACATCTGTACTCTATGAAAGGCAAGACATTTTGCTCCATAGTGACACTGAGTTCATCCATACAAAAAGGCATTTATCCCCCTGAAAAGACCACAGGATGTGTCCTACAGGATCTTATGTTTTTGTACCAGATTTCAAGCAGCTCCCACAGCTTTCTGCTGCCTGCTAGGGCATTGCACCTCATGCAAAAGATGGGCATGTTTCCTGTAGGTGGCTAACAGCCTGATTGCTTCAGCAATATCCAGTGACAGAGGTGAGGGAATAGCTGCTCTGTGGCATAAGAAAACATGGCAAGATGAGTCCCAGCTGTGGGAAGAACCCAGCCTGGCTCCAGCCCATTGTGGCTGTGGTACCATAGGCAGAAGAGACTTTGCAAGGTCAGTTTGCAGTGCTATATTGGATTTTAGCGGCTCGGCAGAAAACTCTCAGAAACAATCCGTACAAGGAGCAGTAGAAACGAAATGCAGCAGGACAGTGAGAGCCCACAGGCAGGGCAAGTAACAAACAAAAAAATACCATGTTAAAAAACGGCAGTCTATTGTACTTAGTCGAAGACAGGCCCTTGGCCTTGCACTTTCTGTCCTCTGCACTTTGGAATCAATCTTAAAATACCTCCCAGGTTTCTCAATAAAGCCTTAAAATCCTGCTGAGGAGAGACAAGTCTCTCCCACCGGCCACTGAGAGCAGCCACATGCTGCAGGGGCAGGGGGGTGTATGTGTCACAAAGACATCGCTCGGCAAGTTGAGGAGTCAGGATCCTGCAAGTGGCACCTGAGCGAGCTGCAGATCATGAAGCATTGACTCAGGGAGCCACGGTGTCACCACACAACGAGGCAGCAGGGGTGACACAGCCTGTGCAGGTGTGCTGAGCCAGCAAGTCACAAAGTACCTCCTCAGCAAGATGTGATGCCAGAAAGTCACAAGAGCGAGTGACTCTGCAATTTTACAAGAGCTGAAAGCAGTTCTAGAGAGCAGTTTAAGTGCAATGCACCCATGCTAAAGAGGCAGCACTGTATGGCTGACATACTGTGGCCTCTGACATGTCTCAAAGGGCTCATAGTCCAGGGAGAGTCTGTGGGAGATTGTAGCTCTAAACACAGATTCACAGTAGTTACAAATGGGTAGCACCAGGAGAGACACAGGGAATCAGAGGGATGTGATGCCTCTGTTGCTCTTGCACTCCCTAAAGTTGTGTCTCTGGAACAGGTTTGAGGCACAACCCCAGGGAAGGTGGATGGGGGACCCGTGAAGCAGCTGCTGTGTGTGGAGACAGCGTTGCTCTCCAAGGCTTTTGATCTGGTCTCTCATGAATATTGTATTCAGTGGAAAGAGCCAGACAGCAAGGGGGTGGAAAAGACTTCTTTTTAAAGTACAGAACATGTACTCAAAAAGAGTGTTCAGAAGTGCTTCTTCCAACCTACAGTATGCTAAAGATTGGTGCTTGGTACATTTAAAGGATGAGAAAAAAAATCACACCACTCAAGTATAGCAGTGACTTTTTTCAGTTGAAGAGTTTCTGGTATCCAAAAATGTTGTGTGTGCTTCTGACTAAAGTGGTTAATAACAACTGAAACTTGAGCTTTTTCTTAGATAGAAAGCATACTGAATCTTTCCTTGTTACAATAAGAAAACTCAAAAAACCAGTCCTGTAATTTTGTAACCAGACTTGGACAAACTTCTGAGAAGGACCACACACTAGATTAGATTATTTAGATTTGTTGTGAGAATAGTTGACATGTGTTCCCTTCCCTTTCACTGTCCAATCTTTGTTGTAAAAGTGGACTCATGTTGTGCCAGTTGAGATTAATATTATAACATGAAAGGGCTAGGTTTGTATCATTTTCCATGCTCGTTACATTCACTGATGTGGGAATAGAGTTATATTCTACCTGAGCCACTTTGTGTTTTTTGGCCAGGATTAACAGCACACCAATACTTCACAGATTTAGGTGGGTAGAGCACCTTCCCATTGGCATCAAATACTGTGGGTGTCAAAGTATCTAAGACTTTCTTTCAGACTGTGAATTATCCTTCAGATTACTCTAGAAGATCTTGTCATGTTCTTTACCCTGACACCTCTTTTGCTTTTTTCTTAACAGGACATGGGTCATGACTTCTTGCTCTGACAAAAATTCCCCCAAGAATGTGTTCTGTTCCTTCCATTTAAGCCTGTATTCCACTCCAGATATTCTTATTACCATCATTGTCACTGGATGTAGAATTTGTTATGAAGTTTCACTACTCTGTTCACTGGGCACACAACCTTATTAACATGAAATAATGCTCCATCCCACAGCCATAATTTCAAACATCCCCACAGTGTTCAGATAGGTGATACTATTTGTAAAACACATTATTAGAAAATTTCATTATTTTCACCAGCTACTTTTAAAATCTAATTCTTTGAAAGTGCTATTATAGTGCAGTTTATTCATTAAAAGCAAGGCTAATGTTTTATGTATTTTAGGTGTAACTTGAACCCAGAAAATGCCAAACTATTTACATTTATACAAACCCTTGGAAGCCATTTCAAAATGATACAACAGGGAAATAGTTGATACAATGGTTAGATAACATCAAAGAGTGGTTTGGGAACACAAATCATGATCCTTGTGAAAACTGATTCCTGAAGAATTAGCCAAGAGAGTTCTAAGTGCATTTCTTCCTATTTGTTGAAATATAATGTTTGTTCTCATTCTTCAGGTAGAACCTGGCAAGTCTATATTTGTACTTGTTGATCTTTCCCAACATAAATCTCTCCATTGTAGTCATATCAACAATATGTTTTCTTTACTTTAGTAATAAAATTTCTTGTAACATATGCTCTTTTAGATTCAGTGTGCAGTATTTATCAAGTTATTGAGGTTACAGTTACAGAACATTCAGTATAACATGCAAAGGACAATGGAACTTTGCACAGGTGTAAAATCTCTCTGATCTTCTTTTGCCAGCAATTAAAAACCACCTAGAGGTGTAAGAGCCCTCTGATCATTCTTTTACTTAAAAGAATGTGTGAACTTTGCTGGAATATGTCCTAATAAGCATGATGATACATCCTTAAGCATAAGACACACATTGCTCTCAAAACCTCTTTAATGTAATCAAGTAACAGACCATATCTCCCATTTCACTGAAATAATGCCTGGATATATAACTGCTCCTACTCCGAAATGGACACTGCAATTTCCTTGACAAAACATCAGCAAATCTTTGGCTACTAATCTTCATATATGTAACTTTCTTATTTAATAATTTACTAGGCAAGATTTGAGAGGAAGGACTGAATTTTCAGGGAAAAAAATTACCTGAAAAGCTTGCTGAAAATTTAATCTGTCTGTTGCTTAACACTTTCATAGCATGATAATTACTTTGGAAAAGTGTGTGTGGGAAAACCACTTCTTGTTCAGACTCACCTAAGCCTGAACTGATTGTCAGGGATGTGCCTTTCCTGGTGTTATTTTGGAGGATGATGAAAAGCCACCATTATCTTTAGGACATGGTTTGTCTCAAAATTCCACTGTGAATGTATGTAAGTACAGCCATGATCTTACCCAAAATGTGTGCTTACCTGTCTGTATGGATATACACAACTGAAATACACTGACCAAGACACACCAAGGTGGTTCTTACTGACATGTCATAGAAGCAAGACTCTGTCTAACTCTCCTAACTCCAGGTAAAACTCAAGAGTTTAATGTACTCATCACCATTTGGGCTGGAATTAACTGGGATGCATTTGAACAGAAGAAGATTTATTGAGTTTCTCACAGATTTAGCCTGACCCCACTAGGTATGAGAACTTATTTGGGATTTGCTACATAACCAAAAAGGAAGTCCTACATGAAGATCTCAGCATCTAAGATAATCAAATTGTGAAGGAGATGAAATCACTATGTACTGCCTCAGAAGTAACCAATAAATGCCAGATATACCACACTGAAGAGCTGATTGTGTACCCACTAACACAGTAATAGATATTTATCTCAAATAAGCCATTTAATTATTTACTCTTTTTACTCTTGATAGAAAGTGTGTGCCCATGCACATCTCATGTGCAGAATGCACAAGTGGTCTAAAAAATATTTTTAAAATAATCATCAAATTATGCATTTGGAGAATTAAATATGAAACTTGGAATGTGAAACAAACAAATAAGACAATTTAGAAAAGATTAAAAACAATTGTTCTGTTACCTTGGCAACACATTCAAGGTGCAGCCAATCAGCAAAGTTGATGCATTGTTTTGACATACATGCACATATTTCTAACATAAATAGCAACAGAGACTTAATAACAATAGGTTTTAAAACTAGGAACTGATGTCATTTTGAATGTGTCAATCAAAGAAACCTATGAAAGTGTTTCTTCTATCAAACTGACAGTAATTCCATGCTGGAATGGCTTTATAAGAGATAGCAGACTTCTGACAGGTCATACAGAAGATGTAAAATCTGTAATTACATTCTAGTTTCTTGGATTGTGTCCTTAAGTATGTCTAAAAAACTTTGAGAAGAAAATAAAACTTGAAGGCTATGATATATCATTCATTTCCGTAAACAAGTAACAAAAAGAAGAGCAGCATATCTGAGAATGGAGATGAAATATCAGACTGAAACAATCTGCCTAGCCCTCAAAATAGATGCACTTAAACTTCTTGTCTTATTTTATGATTGACTGGTGCCAGTGAGGTTCTGCAGCGTAAGTTTTCAAGGATACTAAAAATTAACAATAGGAGAAATGTACAGAGGAAGATTGCTGATGGGATACAGAGCCTTTCACCTCTCGGTCAGTGGTTTGAATCTGGGCTGTGTCAGCAGTAACAGGAAACCATTACTTTTTGACATGTGTCAGAAGTGTGTATGGAAGGAGTGCATCAGCCATCCTCCTCCAGACCTTGATGGATACGTGCCCAAAAGCGACCCTCAAAATGAGAATTCTTCGTGACAGCCTAGAAATAAAACTGGTGTCTCCACCCCTTCCCAGAGAGCATTGTCCCATTGTCCCAACCCCTCAGTCTAAGACCACACTACCATGGGCTGGCCTTTGAATCAACACCGTGGGGAGAGAACTTCAGCTCTAATTGAGCAACATTTAAAAATCTCATTTACAACTAAAATACAGTTGAACATATTTGTACATTTCTTCATGGGATCAACAGTCTTCAGGAAAGCTAGGGTTTTACCTTAGATCTCCCTGCTTTCAAAACTCTAACTTTAACCAAAAAAAAAAAAAAAAAAAGGAAAAAATAAAAAGAAAAGAAAAAAAATAAGGCACACATTCATAAAATCCTCAGATACAGAAACAAGCACCTTATTCTGTCATTGGGTGGGATTAAGTTACCCATTCTGGCACATCATCTTTTTTCTTTGACTTTTTCCAGATTTATATGACTCTCATCATAGCAAATGCTCAGAGAGAGGAATTTCCGACTGGAACACATTGAAAATAGAAAGGAAATAACTCACTATAAACAGCACTGAGGAGAAACAAGTGAACATGCAGGGTACCACACAATCCTTTGTCAGAACGTGAGTGGTGTACTTTTGTCTAGCAGCCATTATCTTTCCTTAAGAAACACTGACTTTTACTTGGAATTTCAATCTACATTTTGATTGATTTCTTTTTCAGGATATAAGAAGAGTGATGGAAAGGACTGGGGATAAGGACAAGGAAGAATTGAACAAAATAAAAAGTTTCCAGCCATGCTGTCAGGTTTGGTGAAAACATGCTGAGGATTAACTGTTTCAGTGCTGTGGGACCTGCAGGGTAATGGAG
Source organism: Corvus moneduloides (assembly GCF_009650955.1). Taxonomy (NCBI): domain Eukaryota; kingdom Metazoa; phylum Chordata; class Aves; order Passeriformes; family Corvidae; genus Corvus; species Corvus moneduloides. The sequence continues at coordinate 20,085,233 of NC_045485.1, forward strand.
GCGAAAGAGATGGGAAGTTTCCTTGTGCATCAAACTCATAAGGCTTTATGCTGCCAGTCTTGTGGCAGAATCTCTGTACCCAAAACACTGCTGAAGTGGGGACAACCACAGTCAAGACTTGACAACAAACCAATACTACACAAATGTAGTCCTTAAAACAAATGTTTTAGCCATAAATTACCAGTTCCCATTGGTGGTACTTGACTTTCTGCAACATATTTTATGGAGCCTGAGGTGAGACAATTCCAACCTGACACATTGTGAATATATTACATCAAAAGATTTTTCTTCAAAAGGTCTACTTGTTAGAATTTGATTGTCAGGTCAGCTTGGACCTGAACTTAATACACTGTGCAATATGTTTCTCCACAGTCAATGTGCTCCCTATGTAGATAGATACTTCATCTAGACAAGTCCAGGTTCTTGTAATCAGGGTTTGATTCCTCTTCCTGGTCTTTCTGCTTGAAATTCAAATAGCAACACTCCTCTCCTTCCTTCTGATTAAGTATTTTCATAACTACTTTTGCACACTGTTTCTCACATATTTGTTCCATGTATGGAAAAGAACATATGGAGCCAGAGGTCTGCAGAGAGGACTGAGCCCTGGGACTGATGGAGATAAACTAACTGTATAATTTTGTAACTGGAAACAGAAAAGTAAATCCTTTTAGCTAGAAGTGGAGCAGAGAACTGTCCATGACAGCCTGATCACCTTTATCTCAGAAGCCAGTAATCTCACACTGTAACTCCTGTCATTCATGCTACAACATTAGAGAGACCAAGGCTTGATTTAAGAAGTTGCCATGGCAGAGAATCCACAATGTCTCCGGGTATCACAGATTAATTATCCTCCTTAAAATATAATTGATTCTATTAGGAATGCCTTTAGTTTCCATTTTCAAGCCACATATCATTATATCTTTTTCCTCTAAGACTGAAAAGTTAACTAATAGTAAAAAACCTCTACACTGTTTAATGCTTATAGTCACCTCTTAAGCCAAGCAGAGAGTTATATATATAGCAGGCCCAGTGAGGAGGAGGAGGAGGAGTTGTATATGATGAGGATTGTATAGGAGGCAGCAGGAATTCAATAACTGTACCAGAACATTAACATTTTTCATAATCCATAAAAAGATGGATGCCTTTTATAGAACTCTGGTACATGTATTTTCTTGTTTTATCAAACATTTCAAAAATATAAATGAGTGCTGAATTATATTTCTATAAACTTAGTTAGAATTTACATCTTCTCCAGTCTCCTCCCATACATTTAAATCCCCATCCCACACTTTAATACTTTCTTTTTCCTGCTTTTTTCCTTTTACCCATTATTTTCATATTAAGAAGCAATGATGGATCTAGGAGAGCTCTGTGTGACTCACTGATAAGTCTTTTCCTCTAGAAAATTGCTCTTGTAATTGCTCTAAAAGCAAAGCCTCCAGAAGTGATGACTCAGTGCAGGAGGTCGGACCAAGCAGCACTGCTGAGCAGCAGCAAAAGATGGATCTGGGGGGGTCTAACAATAGCTCTGAGTGCCAGCAGAGTCAAATTGGCTGATTAACAGCACACAGGAGATACAATAAACACAGGGGTGCCAAGTCCAGCCTCGTTGTGTCTGTCCTGAGCCACATCTGCACTAAGGGACACTGATCTGCTGAGCTGAATATTCTGCAGGTATTACCTCATGCTACTGAGCAAAAATCCCTTCCATTCCCCAGTATCAGTAGCTTAAGCTTTGCCAGCCTGTGCACAGGAGTTCATGAGAATCCACTGCTGTGCTGCTTACTAGTTATTTCCATTACAAAGTCCCTCAAGAGGTTCCAGTATGGAATGAAGGCTCCTTGGGCTCATTAAACCACCTGGAAACTCCCAAAGATGAAAGAGGTAGTTTTAGTCCTATTAGGTTCAAGGCAAATTTCAAACTTGAACATCAAGGAGGTCAGGCCTTTGTTGCTATTTAAATATAACTGTATGGAAAATGAAATCCTGCTGGAAAAGTGAGTGTAAAGATGCCCAGAAAGGAGAGAAAGCTTTAATACAGTACTTAAAAAGGGATTTAGTGCATGCTGGCTGCTATTCTGTTAAATGTTTTTTGTAATCAAATCAGAGCCAGAACAAAATGCCACATCTTCTTTTATGAATGGGTTATTAAAGGAAATAGAATAAAGAAATCTGAAGAAAAACTTTCTCGAACAACAATGAACTAAAGTCCTTAAACTACATAAATTCCCATGAAATTTGCACAAGGTTGTATCTTGTACATATCCCTAAGCCAAACACAAAGAAAATGAAAAAATATATATGTATGCCTCCATGCAGGGGTTCTCCTCTGTCTTTTACAAGCTGGAAAAAAAAAAAAAAATTCATGAAGTTTTACTTCTGGATCTTTCACTGAATTATTCCAGAAGTACAAAGACAACACAGTGCCTCAGTCTGTCAGTAGCAATGGTGCTCAGTGTTTATAAACTACATTTTCTTTATTTTTGCGACCGAAATAGTTTGCAAGCACTGACTAAGCCTTGTGACCCCTGTGTGAAGAGCAGAGCATTATTAAACCCTTTCTCAGCAGACAAGGACAGACAGGCCATGCACATCCTGTGGAGACAAGTGAGGAAACTGAGATTCAGGAGAGCTGCTGCAGATTTCCACTTTCACCTCAAGCAGAGCAGTGAATTGCTTTGGCCCAAAACATTATAGTAGTTATTCATTAATTACACTAAGACAAAGCTAGATAAATTTGAAGATATATGCCTCAATTCCTGTGAATTAATGGGAAGAATAAATAAGCATGCCCAGACTATATTTTCAAGACGCAACAGAGACTGTACACCTAGAAACATCCAGAGTTATTACCTACACAGAGATTCCTGGTAGCTAGACCCATTCTTTAAGCCATCAGATCTTGTGATTTATGATAGCACTGTAAAATAGTTAATTTCCTAAGCAGAAACATATCTTAATATTATGAACATAAAGTTTTTACTGATGTAATATATTTGCCTTTTCTATGAATCAAGATGAAACAGTGTATAATAGTTGTAATTATGTTGTATAGAAATGAAAAGACCTTAAAGAACAATAGGTCTCTCAAAGTGTTATCTACCCCTAATTGTAATCTCACCTAATGAACAAGGATTCTACACACAGTGGCGAGCAAGTGCCTGTTATATTTTTGACTGCATATTCTTTACACTTTTCCTTCTCAAACTAATTTGTGACATCCTGCAAAGCCCTATCTTTCCATAAAGTTGAGCACTATGCTACATGAAACATAGTTCAACAGAAATGTAGGTCAATTTTTAACTGTCTTTCCTTGAAATGGAATTTTTTTACATGCAAAGGGCCACAGAGAAAAAAATAAATTGTGTCTCATAGTCTTTACAAGTGTGGTAGGTCTTTTAGCTTAAAAGCTGCCAATATGGAAATAATAGGACATTTTAAACCATGTAAAACAGAACAAAAATGATGAGATAAAATGAGTCTGAGAAGTGTGATGGGTCAGAGGAGCACTGAAGGATGCTGAAAAAGCCCATTCAGGTTAGGTGGGTGGGGGAAGCACAGAAAGAGGGCACTGTGGAAAATTAAAAAGATTTCACATAGCTGGGCTAAAAAGGGGGATTACATAAATAAGTAAGCTCCTCACAGTAAGCAATCGCCATAGCCCTGGGTGCCTGACCCACCACTTGGTCCTCCTTCCTTTTATAGGCCCTCCTGATGGAGCAATTTGCTCCAGCTGAGAGCTGCATACCTGGGCTCCCTTGTAATCCTCAATGAGGGCAGACATCTGTGGTAGCTCGGGGACAAAATATTAACCCGTTCCTTCCCAGAGTCTGGGGGATTTGTACTTCAAAAGTAGAAGTCAAAAAGCTGGGGAAGAGGAATCAGCTTTTGTGCTAATGCTCTAAGACTAGCCCATGGAAAAAAATGCTATCAGAGATACAACTGCATGGTCAGTATTTTGGATACCAAAGAACTTTGGCTACCAAAGAATTCTCGTTAACTATAAGTTACCAACCAGGACAGAAACATCTACAGTGCAAAGCAAAAGAAAAGTTTTTACCAAATGAACAAACTTAATTATTCAGACAAGTTTGGGAGGAGATAGACCAATTGACACAGAGCCCAAAGGTAATTATCACAGAGCTTAATTAAATCCTATCTCATTTCTGGGACTGTAGCAAAATTTTGTTGTGAATTTGCAGCATGACAAAGTAGGGTGCAGAACTGGCCATTAGGTCTTTCTAGATGATATAAAGCCCTTCACCTCATGAAGGCACACCACCCTCACCCCCAGTTTCTCATCTTACACTTAATTAATTTTTTTTAACCAAAATAAAATACCAAAGGCAAAACAATTGTCAGCATCTTCTGTCTGCCTTGCAGAAAGTACTGCATTAGGAAGCTGACAGCAAAAGTGCTGCGCTCTGTTTCTGCAGGTCTGAAACCCTGGAGTGCATCAGGTACCTGGGGGATTCACTGACAAAGGGGAGAGGAGACAAAAAGGCCTGTTCAGGTTGCACGGCTGGGTAGGGAGCTCCCTGCCCTGACTAGGGTGCTGAAACCTGGCTGTTCAGGGAGAGTTGAAATGTGCAGGCATCTATATGCAGGGATGCCTTCACTAGGAGGGCTCAGGTGAACAAGAAGGGCTGTTTTCCCTCTTCCTCGAGGGAAGTTAAAATAGGCTGTGTGTTAGTATGGCAGACAAGGGTTTGGCTGCTCAGCACACGGGCCACTTCCCCACCAGGGAGAGTTTCCTCTTTGGTGGTTTCTGGTAACTGACTCAAGACCCCATCACAGGATCTGATTTTCAGAAAGTACAGAGGATCCAATGCACTGAAAATCAGGTCAGATAAAGATAACTCAGAGTTAGATCTCCCAAATCACCAGCTCTTCCTGAAAGCTGAAATCCCAATCCCTTGGTTATACTTTCTGTCTCATTGTTCCTGTGGCATCTCTCAACACCTTCACCTGAGACAAAGCCTTGGTTCTAAAACCCACCCAGCCTCCGTGAGACACATATAGGGAACCTTTGAGGATGAATCAAATGAAAGAAAGAACAATTGTTTCTTCCAAGACTTCAGGGTGTTTGGAATCTGTGTCCCTCTTATTCAGGATATATTTATTCATTCTTTTCAAAATGAAAGTCATATTCTTTTGATTTGTGGGAGGGGTTGCTGCAGCCAGGAACTGAAGCCTCCCTTTTATTGTTGCACAAGATCTAAAGGAATAACAACAATTAATAACACCAAAGAATTGAAAGGAAACTGTTTCATCTGAGCACTTAGGTGAGGCTAGGTGGATGAGTCTTTAGCTGCAGGGTCAGGTTTAGGTCACCTTTAGAGCTGGAATCAGGACAGGTTTGCAGTGTTGCACCTGGTCTGCCGGGCTTTGGTGGAGGAGCACAGGCAGTAAATTGAGCTCTTGCCTCGTGCCCTGACAGCACATCACTACAAGCCATCTTCTCCAGGAAGAATAATTTTTTAATCCTGGGTGCCCCATTTTTTCCATTAAGACTTAGACTCTTTTAAGGTGAGGCCCACATTGAGAGATGAGACATTCCAGCAGCTGACATTTAAATAAAGTCACCAAGTTATGCACATGTACTTGTATTGAGGTGAAAACCCCTTGCATACACAGGCCTACTTGAAAAGAGCAGCCCCTTTGTTTAAGTTTCCTGTGTTCTGGTAGCTTTGACTAGAAGTGACACCAGTGCTTCATTTCCTGACATGAAGTTCCTGAAACCACCTCTTCAGTTTAATGTTCCCTGTCTTTAATCCTCTCTTCACTCACTTCTTCCAGACACCTTCAAAGGTGGTCCCCTGGCAGCTAAATGCAGCTTCAAACTCTCCAAAACTTACAAAAGTAACTGGAAATAACTTTTGGTGCTCTGCATTAGTGCTTTATGAATTGCTGTCCATCACTATTTGATTTGGGTTTTAATTACTTTAAAAGCATGTGGTTTTCAAGAGTTTAAAATCATTGACTCAACGGGAGGCAAACGAGCATTACAGGACGAGATCTGGAGGATACTGTACCCTAAAGCAACTCCTTTCTCAGCAACTGCTGACCAGCACTAAAGGATAACAGAATCAACACTGCATTTCTTTCTTGCCCTGCTCTACTTTTTACTGTAAAGAAAGCAAATACTACTTTTGAGCAAAGCAATGTCTTTTGAGAACCTCCAGAACAAGGACCACCGCAAGCTTATCCAGCTCAAAATGCTTTGCTAATTCCAGAAGTCAGGTTTTGCTACCTTTAAATTCATTCTCAAAGCTAAATATGATCTTGAGGAACATCAAATATCAGCAACCTGTTATCTATGACTCATCACTATCACAGCCAGTAGAGTGCTTACAGCTCAACCATAAAAAACTTTTTGACCAAAATATATTATGCTGTCTTTTTAGGACAAAGTTGAGGATTTGTTGATGTGGATTTTAAATATTCTGCCCTAAAAAAATAACCAAATGAAAATCAAGTCCAAAGTGTTTTTCAGAATACTTGGCTTTTACCCTAAAACAGTGAAATAAGATTTTTTGTTTAACTTTATTTTAGATATCCCAGAAAAAGCAATTGGTTACTAACTCACTGATTTAGCATCCGGAAATCTCCCTGTAAGTGCCCAAGTTCATGTAATACTCCCTTTGGGCTGCATTTTGCATTGTTTGCTTAGTTGTCTGTGAAAGGATTAAAAATTAATAGATTTGGATCATCCTAATTTTGTTTCAATATATTGATTTATACTGGAGCCCTCTTGTCCGTTCCCAGATAAAAGAAAGATCTTGGCCTGAAAGATCTTCATTTCAAGCACACAGGAGAAGAAAAAGAGAAGACGTGTCACAGTTTCCCTTTTATAGTAGGGCCACAGAACTTTTAGGTGACTTTCCCAAACTAAAATATCCCCATTTTTGTAGACACCATTTTGTATCTCTAAAAATTAACAGAAACCAGCAGAAATAGGTATGCTTTGGAGGGCCCAGGGAATGCCTGGGTCTCTCTATGTTTACGCTTGGCAGTTAAAGTAAGTCCTTCAGACTTTTAAACCCATTCCAAATTTTCAGAGCTGCACAGCATGCAACTGAGACAACGATTTGACCACAAAGATCAAGATGATGTAAGTATTGTTCAAGAAAAATACAACTGAAAAAGATTCTAAAAAAGTATCAGGGGCACTTTAAAGTATTTCTTTAAAAATAAAAATCATAAAACTACCTCTGTTGACTCCTGCTGTTAATGTGCTTTTATTCAGGCGTTTGGAAACAATATTACTTTGCAGAGTAGACAGCTACTGTCAAGGGCAGCTTTCTCATTTGTGGTCACTTGTTATGTACTGTGAGTCTGAGAACTAATAATGTGCATTCTTCAAGATGGCAGAGAAAACAGGCCCCTGACTGCACAAAGAGGGAGAATAATTCAAAATGGTTGGTAACTTTGATGCTTTTGAAAATTTTAGTGAGGTAACTTTTAATTAAAGCTTAAAATAAACGTTTAACTTGTCTTGCCATATGAAGTTGCTTCACAGACATTTATCAGCACACATATATTTAGCAGCTGCCATTCAGTGTAACATCCATGTCTATCATTGTCTACTTGAAGCTCTTTTCATGCACTTCAAGTGTATTATGAAAGAGCAATTTCCTTATTAACGAGCAAACTCTGATTAAGTTACTTAAGCAATTGCCCCACCAAGTACTGAAGACAGAAGACAGATTGTGCAAGGACCCCGGCTCAAGAGCACAGTTGAGAAGGACAAGTGAAATTGTTAGGCTAGAAAGGGAAAGCTGGTACTCAGTGCCTCTTCCAGTAGGAAAGATCCAATCCACCCTTTTTGCCATCCTGCAGTGGATGCATACAGCTTCAGTCCAATAGTATCCCCACAAATATACATGTGGATAAGGATGAATCCTCTGGAAAGTATTTAACAACTGGGCTGATTCTTAAAATGCATCAAAATTATGATACTATATAAGCCTTCTAAAAAATTTTTTTTTCATGCTAAATGCAATTTCTAGCAGTAGAAAAAGTACTGTACAACATGGTCTCCAGCTCAATTTAAGTTTCTTACAATTACGTTCTGCATTTCTGTTTCTGTTACAATCGCTTTTCTGTTTCCACTTGTGGAAGAAATCCAACAGTACATCATTAGCATTATTCCATATATACCATAGATGTTTTTAAAGGTCAATTTGTTTACAGGAATACTTTCATTGAGGATTAATGATGACACTGTTTTGACCCCTCTGACCTTGATGGGCAGGAATGTACTTTTCAAGCATCCAGAGCCCCTCTTCACAATTTGTCTAATCCTACATCTCCCCTGCCCTCACAGGCTATTTGCTGTTAGTGGCCACAATAGACAAGCAATAGTACCATTATAGGCTTCTCTAACAAAAGACTTTCATGATCATTTTCTAGTGGCTTGAAGATTGACAAGATCCCCTCCTGTTACCCAGATGCATTTTCCCCTCCTTCCTGGTGATTTCTTTTCTTGTTTCCAAGGAGGAAAGTGCCTCCCTGAGTAGCGACCTCTCTCTCTGCAGAGAGACCTGCTAGAAACAACAAACATTGCATGTTAAACCTCCTCCGAGAGGGCATTATGTACAAATGGAGTGCCAGATCTTCTTTGATAAGGTGTACACCCGTGGCACAACTTAAGAATCAATTCAATTATCAAGACACTAAAATGCCTTTTGAAGAATGTTCCTGAGTTAGTCAGAGGCAGAGAGCACAGCTTATATATGAGTCTAACTTTGCCAAAGTTATTTCAGGGGAAGAAGTTGCACAGAATTGCTCCAGAAGCCTGATTAACTAACTGGGCACTCATCTGTTGGTGAAATCCTGAGTGTGGAAAATAAAGCTATCCCCCTGGCTTTGTCACATCAGTTGTCCTATAATGCAGTTAGAATTCCACTTTTCTGCAGGTTTTCCTTACTTTCTGTACATACGCTGGGCTATCTGAATAGCATGTTTATTTTTCAGAGATGCAGAACATTTGTACCTCTCACTGGTACATGAGAGCATGTCTGATAACAGAGCCTTCCATCACTCAGGCTGGCTGCTCAGAGATTGAGGTGCCCTTTCTCTGCCCCAGAGCAGTCACTTTGGAAAATTTCAGCTGTGCCATCTTTGTGCCTCATTTATAACATGAGCGGGTCGTAGTACCAGCCCACGCTGGAATATTTTCTGAGGGTTACAAGTATTTTGAGATCCCTCATAAACAGTGGTGCAGATTAAAATAGTAATACAAATGTTAAAGCTTATTTTTTGTCTATGATTCATATGTAGAAGAAAAAAAAGATCAGTGCTGACCTTTTCATATATGGCACTTGACATGGTAATGAGCTTTGGAAGTGTGCAATACACTTTAACATAGTCTGGACACTTTACAGGAACATCTAATTGACATGTTAGTGTTTGCTTTTCATTTACTAAGAATAGACATTCCTCTGTATTGTCATTTGTAGAAGAGGAAGAACAAAAAAGCCACAAATAACATTATTTCAAATCCTTGGATCTCAGTCCCTTCTTCTGCTGCAGGGCCGCGGATGTCAGAGGGTGGGGTTGCTGGGTGCCTGCAGGGTGAGGATTGGTTGATTCATCCTCTGTTGGAGCTGAAGGGGGAATCAGCAAAGAATTCCACTGAAGACAGGATGAGTAAAAAAGATTTTGTTTAAATTTGAATTAGGCTTAAAATGACACACACAGGGAGGTCTGCACTCAAATTTGGGGTTCATGGTTTAGTTTTGTGTGTTGTTTTCCTGAAAATGTTTGAGAACTGCTGTTGTCACAGGATTTCCATTATACTGGAATGTTTTGTTGTACATAAGACAATAAAGAGTTGGACTCACACCAAGAATCCACAAGAGAAGTTAGATCTAATGAGGAGGATCCAGCTTCTGCTGAAATTGAAAAGCATCGAGATTTTCAGTTGAGTCAAGGTCAACATGTTACTTCTTTACTTTCCTTCATTTGAGCAATTGAATTTATTGAATGTGTCAAGAGACCCATTCTCAGTGAAAAGCTAAGCAATATTCTGAGATCTAGTAATTACATGAATAGAACCTACACAGTGCTGAAGAAGAGAATGAACTGAACTTTCCCTAAATCTGCATTCCCGTTTTTCCTTCTTGCTCTTTATATTTATATATATTATATAAATATATAGATATCAGCATATAATTATTATGGTTAATTATATTATTACATGTTGTTGTATTATAATATATCAGATATTATATAGTATTATAATGGTGAATATTATTATTAACATTATATAATACATAATACATCTTTTGAATACACTCTGTGACACCGTTCCTAAAACTAGCTAGGTTTTGATAAAATGTTCATGAACTGTTGAGGTTAGCTGTATTATTTATTTTTATGGACTCCAGGGTAAGTTTTTCATTGGAAAATTCCATTCCCAAATTAAGCTGATGGTCCTTCAATTAAAAAGAGGTAGATTGTTGACCTCTACCTCTAATGTTACATGGGAAGAAAAGGATCACAGCGTATCAATGCCAATCTAAAAGCGATCAAAAGAATACTATGTTCATTTGCTCTCTCTTCTCTTGCAAAGATTGTTTTTACAAGAAGAGTTAAACTAAGGGCAAACCAACAAACTTTGTCACTGTTTTTTTCCCTTCTTTCTTTATTCAGTTGATCTCCTCCATTTAAATGCAATTAGTATTATCTTAATGTTGTCTTTTTATCCCTATCCATGGTTTCTCATCTTACTGTTTGCTAATATGATCCTTTCAACCAAAAGGACATCAATACACTCAGCAAACTTTTTAACCAGCTATTCTGTCTTACGGGGAGGCAACCAAGCTGCAAAGAAAGGCATGAGTCACTGGAAGCTGTGAGACACCAAGACTTTGATGCTGTAGGCAAAACAAGCTGCTTCATGACACAGTTTGTAAAATGTTTGCACGGGAGCAAAATTCTGCCAAAAAGCATTCAGGAGAGTTTACATAGTGCAGCACACAAGCTGCAGAGCATCCCACAGGATGTGATATTTAAAGACATTTAACAACTATGGGCTTTCCTTCAACAGCAATGGTGCCTCCCTGGTAGATTTTGGTCTTGGATCTAACACATAGAAAGCAATTGCCAAGGTAAACTTCAGTTTCTATTCCTTTTTTAATGCTCTGTTCAGAAGAAACATCTTCAGGTACCAGAAAGAATAAATTGGTCTCTCCAGTAAAACCATGCATTGCCCCTACTCTCTTGATCACTTCCTTGGTGCCAGTTTTCAAACAGTCTCAAAAGCAGAGGAAGGAGTCATGCTGGCTCCTGCAACATTAGCCTGCTGGCAGTGTTGCTCCCAGATGGGAAAGCAGAAGTCTAAGTACTGGGAAAGCCTTTCACCAACCTTGGCTGCCCCTGGGCTGAGGCACTTTAGAAATCTAACTACATGCAGCTACACTGCACCAGTGTGGGAAGTTAAGGAGAATACAAATAAAGTGCCACTGAAATCCTGGAAGGAGGCAGAAAATAATAAACACTCCAACTGAAATTTGGCCTGGACACATGTTACTTGGTTTAAGTGCATGTTTACATTTCTTTGAAATGTTCCTAAACACTCCCTCTGTCTGAAAAGAAAATTTCGAAACCATGATGAAAAAATCTGGTTCAGATCATGTGTATTGGTTTTAAAACCAGGCATAACATTGCAGCCGGCTCTTTTATCCAGAAAAGGTGCAACTGTCATATCAATTTAGAACTTCAGTCATGTTATTTTAAACCTGCATTAGTAAAACCTATAACAAAACATGTCTGTTGTCCACATCTTGCATCTGGAACAAAGTTATGCTTAAATCTGATCTCTAAACCCAGTATGGAAATTATATCTGGTATGTTCTGCACTTTGTAACATGGTCCATGTGGACTTTTTCACTGTGTAGTGATAACACTGCTCTATAGCCCACCTGGTAAAACCATTATACATTAAAAATGACAGTCAAAAGAAGCTGGTGCGAATATACCAGAATTACATGGGGAAAGGTTGCAATGTAAGGCTAAAACCAAACATCTACATTTATAGGCACTATCTGGCACCCTACTTTTAGACAAAGGTATCTTACAGTGTCATTTTAAAGGCTTACTGGGTTTTCAAGCTGGGAAACAGCAGAAGACCACTGTATTAAGGGGCTGAAATTTTGCTGACACTATGGAAGCTCTTACTAGTTGGTCTCCTACCACTTGATAATAGTCTACAGATGCTGTGGAAAAACACTATCAAAAGGCAATTCTTACATATAGAACCTCTCAAATCACGGCCAAACATGACTTCACACAAGTAATTCAGAAACTTATGTAACATATGGCAAAAGTATTTATAAGCCAGGATTAGAATACAGAGGGGTGTCCAGATGAGACTCTGCTGTCACCTTGTTGCACCAAGTCAAAGGAGTAAAGTGTCTTGCAGTGCTGGCAAGGCCACTGTGGATGCCCACAGTGCCTGGTGCAGGTGTCATGCCAGAGATGAGACTCTGTGCTCAGGGTAGGCCAGCAGTAGCCCTGAGCCTTATGATTTTTATCTTTCCCCATTTTATCCTAAGAGACGAGGGGGCAAGAGTTTAGCCTTGAAAGCTTTGCTTGAAAAACAGGGAGCCAGACCGATCTCATGGTGTGATGCTGGAAACAGCATCCTTTCCCAGAAGAATAAGTTTCTTCCTTAATTTTACCGTTTCTTCAAAGCAGAATGAAAGCTCTTGAGACTGAATTCCTAGCTAAAACCAAAGTGTATAAAAAGAATTTGTATGATAGGGTGTGAGGCTTCAAAGGAGATACCTCTTAGGATTCTGCTTCCTGTCATTGCGGGGGGCTCTGGGCACTGGGGCTTGCCAGCAGCCCTGGCTGCACTGTGCACAATGATGTGGCACCCAACAAATTTGATAATCCCTGCTCCCTGGTACTGAGCCCCAAAGGGCTTTAGGTGTTTCCTGTAGTGCTGTAAGTGTTGCTACATGTAAAAATATTTAAACCAATTTTCTTGTGCAACACAGAGGTAAATCCTCTATTTGACCAATGAAAACCTAACTTTTTTTCTTTTAAGAAAGTGCCCTGCAGAAAATTATGCGAGAAAAATTTAAATTTGCAAAGTAATGCCTTCCATAACACAGATTCCCATCCACAGTTTCTTCCCATCTGAAGGACTAATCATACTGCTCAATGTTTGCAATAGTTGCTATAAACCTACACATCCATTATATGACATATGCACAGAAAATACTGACTGAAGTACTTAAAAATAGTAAAAACACCTGACAGATGTTGTAATCAGCAAAGAGATAAGGGTACCTTACAATTTGCTAACAAAAAAATTTAATATTTCCAAGTACAACGTATCAAAAAATTCCATAGTAGGAATTTTTTTTGTGTGTAGACCTTGTTTTTACAACTTTAAAACTTTAAGTAGCTGACACAGTGCCAACTTTTGGGGGTAAAGAAATCACCTGTCTTATTTCCAAGCTGACACAACATGTTTTAAGTAGATGAAGGCTCAGTTTCATTACATTAGCAGTGTCTCTAGGTGCTCTTTGATGCATCCCTCCCGTGCTTAGTAATTTAGTAACAGGTTGGAAATGAACAGAGGGGTAAAACGAGACTCTGTTGCCACAGCAACTACTGCATACCTCTAATTTTTGAATCAACAGACAGCAGAAGTTGATACTTTGCCACAGGATATGAAGAAATATCTTCCAAAATGTTATATGAAAGCAAACTTGTTTTGTTTGAGGACTGGCACTTCCAAGAAAACAATTTCCTAAAGTTAGCCCAGATCTGCTATTGCCCAGATTATTGCGCTAAAATACTAATAGGAAATATTTAGCTTTATTTTGACCAAAAATCTGTCCACTTGCTCAAGTGCAAAGCTTTAGGAAATAATTCTCTCAGCTACTTTATCTCCTAAAAAAGAGATGCATTTTCTAATGGTGTTGACACTGAAATTTTGCTGTGTGTGACAGAGAAAAATTAGGAACAACAACAAAATAACTTGGTTTCATCATTCAAGCAAGTACATAATGTAGAAAAAAAGTCAGAACAAAAGGAGTGAGACAAGTAAGATTTCTGCCTTCTCAGTATCACAAATACCAGGACAAGCTAAGGCCAGACTGCCTCAAGATACTCACTGACTGACTCTTTCCTGGATGACAGGGGACTTTGTGCCTGACAATGTTTTCTTTGAGCAGTTTTGCTACTGGCAAAGTACTTTTTTATTGACCCAGGGGAAAAACTAAATGCTTTGCTGTCAGTTTCCTGGTGGATCCTAAAAAAACGAGCACAGATATGGAATGAGCTGAGGTTGGACTGAATTGTGGCCTTGCTGTTTTGTGACTTCTCCTTGGACTTTCTGTCCCTTGACTGTCATATCAGGATGTAAATCCTCCCACCTCATGAAAGCCTTGGAAGCTTCAGGTGGAAATGTGAAGCCACTGCAGAGGAAATGCAAAGCTGTCAGAGCAGGGGCATTGTGCTACGTCAGCCTCTACCAAAGAGCTTCTCTCAGCACAGTGATAGAGTCCACTTCAGTGATTGCATCCCATTGGATTTGCTCCACAGTACATTGGGATAAAGAATTCAATAGCACGGGAAGCAGCATTTTATTAATCTTTTGCCTGATTTTAAGTGCTGTTATGCACTGACTTCTACCAAAATCCTTTCACTGTACAGAAAGCACCATATCTTAAGGGGTCAGAACTCTTGCATTGTATTTAAACTCCATTTTTGCATATTTCATGTTCACTTAAAAGTGCATTACCATCACTTCTGCTTCACAATCCAGCTACTCAGAAGTGAAATAGAGGTTTCCTGACAACCTACTGAATTACAGATCATTTCAAATGTGGGCAAATTCTTTTTCTTTCACCTCTCATCTCCCCATCAGCTGTAACAATTCCCAGGACCTATAGCAGCTTCCATCAAAGACAGCCAGAGTTTTGTCATTGCCTACATAGCAATTGAAAGCTGTTTACTCTGGGTATAAAATTCTGCCATCCTGAGCCAGAGGCTTTTTGCTGCCACTGTGACTGCTGGTGCATGGAGTCATCTTTCCTCTTATCAGCCCTTTGGTCTAAGCTACTCTGCTCCCTGTATAATCTGTGGCTGTACAGAGAAAACCTCAGAAATGGCAGTTCATCACAGCTATTTAGACATGTATCTTAGGATGAGATGAAGTTCCCTGGAGAGGTATCTGTTTCTCTTCATCAATAAAAAACAACCTCACTGCCTAGTTTAGATTCCACAGCCAGCTTTCAGATGCTGGGGGTCAGTGGGGAGAATCCCACAAAAAACCTGATAGGAAAGGAGTCAAGGCCCTGCAGGGTCAATGGGAGCAGACCCCAGTCCCCAGCAGAGCACCCAGAACATGGCAAGCAACAAGCAAATGGATGACCTCTCTTGGTGGAGAACCTGTGTTGCTTTGTACAACACTTTTTCAAAGGATAAATTTGTTTTCCTCCCCCAAGGAAAATATTATGTCAATAGGTAGTTGACTAAGGGGAGCTGGAGAGAGTGGGCTGGGTAATCTCTGATGTTTCATCCAGGACATGCTTACAAAAGAGTCCCTGCAAACTTGCATCTCTCTGTACATACATGTGATGCTCACAGTATAAATGGCAGCACACAGGGATATTTAATGACAGCCTGAAAGAGGATGCACCAGCCAGCAGGGACCTGCATAATATGTATTCTCATCAGCGCCACAGATGGTCAAAGCAGACAAGACTTCAAAAATCTGACAGCTGATGTAATTTTTTTAAATATCAGAACAGAACATATGGAAATGTGATTCCATTCCCCTACTCCCCTGCACTTCCCTAATTTAAATCTGTAGTGTACTGAACCAAATGCAGCTATTCTGGTATAAGACTGGAGTCAGTAAAGAAGAATCCAGCCCCTGAGATTTAAAGCATTTGTGAAGAATTTTCAATTATTGCCAATATCAGTCTGAGTGCTCTAACAACCTGTACAATCATAGAAAGGAAAACAAAGAACTACTCACACAGATGATCCTTTTGGCAAACTGAGTGTGTGAATGTGTCTGAGAATCTGCTTGCATACCTTTAATACATGGACTTAATATCTTAAGAATATAAATCCTTCAAATTCCTTAAAATTCAAGAAGGTTTTACTTTCTTCTAAGAATGGGATGCATTAATAGCAATGTAGGCAGGCAAATGCTTCTTTAAGCACTAAACTGTTCTCCAAAGAGGAATTAAAACAAGAGATTTACAGAGTGTGTTTCCTAATGTATCAACACAGCAAGAAAGGAAAAAAAAATGGTGCTGGTGTTTTCAAATACTTCTACTAATGTGTTTTGATGAGCAGAGCAGCCGCACTTGCTGCCTCCCTAACCCCAAGAAGCAGATGCAATTGCACTACATGCAAACCTACAGAAGCTGGAAAAAAGGGACTCAACCATGGAAAATATTCAGTGAAACTTGTGGCTACAGCACAGATAAGCAAATCCTAAAACTGTTGAAGTATTTAAGATCAATGGCAGTATTTAAAAATCTGTCAAAGACAGGCATAACCACTGGGCAGTGAGTTAGCAATACTCAAAACTTTTATTTATCAAGTTTGTCAAGAAGTATGTACTAAACCATTTATAAAGCCAGCTGCATTCTTAATTTGAGTTATGTAGATAATGCTGATTTCTAATATATTTTATCTTATATGTGTAATCTAGGTGCTTATTTGTACGTCATTGTTACTTTTTTTTTAAGAATCTAACTTCTAACAGCATCTCAATGACTGCATCATGATGTACTCTGACCTGCATCTGTGTGCTCAAGGGCTTAGTGTGGAACTGTGTAAATACCCACTAACCTACTCCCTGTCTCTCTGTATGGGAAACCAGATGCACAAGAGTCTCACAGTCTTGCAGAAGAGCAAATGTGCATCCTACCTAATCAGGCTTTGCCAAGGACATCACACCTGCTTACCAACTTCTTGGAGGGCTTTGGTATGTCAGGTGAATGGTCTCAGTTTTAAAGGCCCCATTGACACTGACATTGCTATGTCCTCACACAGCTGGGTTTTCTAGGCAGTGCCCAGTTAATTTAGGCATTGAGGGAGGCAGTTATAAGAGTGAGTGAAAAAGTGTCATACCCAGGGTCACATTCATCACAAAACTTCATTTCTATTTCTCAGACTCAGTGATACCTCAATAAAAACTGTAATTAATTTGCAATTAAAAGATCTGTTTCTTGCTCCCAGTTCAGTGTAGGCTTGGACAAAAAATTAATTTCTTTTCTTTAGAGACTTTTTAGACCACAGATCCATCAAGACCAAGAGAAAAGGAGATCTAGTCTGTCCCCTCTTGCACAGAGAGGATGGTTTATCCAACTGCATTCAGCCACACCTGGGTAGTCTCTCTGAAAGCAATGGGTGGCACAGATGTCACTGTGAGTCTAATTTGACCTGTAAAACCTTAAATTCTGGTGATAATGTGCAACAAGGAAAGAAGCCAGCTGGAGCCAGAAGCAGTGGCAATTAGAAATAAACATCTTTGCACCAGCAAAATAAACACATTTGATGTGAGAAATCAGTGAGAGAGAAACATTGAAGCCCCTGATGTTACCCTGACAGTCCTCTTTTCAAGGGAGAATTATACTTTTTTAAAAAAACTGCTTACAGGTTTTCTTGCATGAGAATAATGCAAGTTCAAAACCAAAGGGTTTGATACAACCCATGAACAGGCACAGCTGGAAGACAGAGATCAGGATGAAGTGAACAGCAGAGCCTGTACGATGAGGGAAGAAAAGTGGTGAAAGATTTCAGTTTTAGTCAGAATTGAGTTTGGCAAAAATTCTCTTTCAATTCTGTTCAATCGTATGCTTGAGCAAGTTATTCACCAAGGCCAGTAACATCTGTTCAGGAAAGGGGCCAACTCTAAAATGTGTTTTTTCATCCCACAAAACAAAGCGTAATCTAGGCTATAAATATACATGTTTTTACTATGCTGGATAAAGTATCTCATGAAGAAAAAAAATTCTTTAGTTTAGGACTTTTTGTTTCTAGAGACATTACTCATCTGATCCTGGATCCTTTACATATTCAGGAGTGTTACTGCTTTCAGCAGGATCCTTAGGACTGCAGAGAGTTTTCTCAGAGATGTTCTTGCCCCTTATGAGATCAGAACCTCCCAGGTCCGCTCTCCACTGGCACATTTTTCACATTGTGCCTAGTAAGAGCGATTTAGTCTTTCTGATAAATCATCACAGACAAAAAAACCACTCCAAAAGCCCCATTGTCATGTGAAACTAGTGACAAACTTCAAAATAATTCAAAATAAACAGAAAATAAGACATTTTCCACTTTGGATTTTTTTTTGAGTTGCTTGATGGGGTCAGAATATATTAACGAGACACTTTCAAGCAGACACATACACACACAAAACAAATACTACAGTGCCTCTAAAAAAACCCACTTTAAATTGATAGACGAATGTCAGGTTTGCAGAACCTGACCCTGGAGTGGCTTGATAGCACAGAAAGAAAGCAATCTGCAAGTGCAAGTCTGTTTCTTTTGGCAGGAGAAAGACCTGCTAATGGATTCATCATTTTCTGTTCACCATGAGCATCAAACAAAGAACCATTTAGAGTTCTATCCATCTTCGTTTCCAGGTCTACACTTGCCAGCCATGGAGGCTCTGTGGCTTTGTGCTCCACAGCTCAGTTCTGACTCATGTTTCCCAAGTTTGGAAATGAAGGCCCCACAGGACCTGGAAACCATTGTCTCAATCCTTGACCTCCCTCCAGTGCCCTCTGCCTGTGCAGTGCTTTGAGGTCCTACTGACCCCACCATCAGTGTCACCACTGACCATCTTTTCCTGGTTTCCTCATCCTCTAACAAGTTCTTAGATGGCAGATGACTGATGGCAACAGATCCTGAAGCTGGTCAGCCATGAAGAGGCACAGAAATGCACCCACCAGTTCAGAAGAAAACCACTAGAAAATTAATTGAAATGAGAAAGAGAAACTGGAAGGGCACTGAAGGAGGAGACTTCCAGCAAGCAGGAAACAGGGCACCAGAGAAAAGGGAAGAGAAAAAAGCCTTATCAAAAGATATTTGGCTTCCTAGGAAAAGGCTTATTAGTGCAGAGGCTGTTAAATATGTTTGCACATTACTGTGCACACATGCAGGAGCAAGGGAAAACACCAATACCAATAAACAGATCATGCACTTGGGACACTTCACCCACTTCAAGGCAAAAAGCACCTTTGCCTTCTGCCTTTTCAAAAACATCTGAAAATAAACAGTGGGAAACTACAATAGCTTGTCTTTACTATTTACTTTTTGCAGGGCACTCACATGGTGTCTAATGTGCTTCAGATGAGCATTTTCTTTTTAATACATTGGAATCAGCAAGATGGGAATTTTTCTGATGGAAGGATGGAATAAAGAGAAAGGGTCTTACTGGAAATCATTTCACCATTTACTAGCAAAATACTTTACTGTACAACTGCAATAGTTCATGGCAGGGGCTAAAATTACAGCATTACACTGAAATATGTCATTAGGGTTGGCTTGTTGCTGTCATTTTTTCCTTTAGAAAACTGACTCTGTACAGAACAATTTATAAGAGATTTTGGACACCCAAAATATTACTGTAACTCTACAGAATCATATTTTAGATGTCTTGTTTCACTGATAGTTTCAACAAGGAATGCACAGAATGATCAAACCACATCTAAGTAGCAGCAATTATTGGTACATTTGAGATGAGCACAGCATGAAGGATAAGTCTAAAGAAAGATTAAGACCCAAATACTAAGGGAGGGAAAAAAAAAAAGAAAAGACAGAGCAAAAAGGCCTGAAAAGCAGGAAAGGACTATCTGTCTGCAGGAAGCTTGTATTCTTGTGTGAGTGTGAGTGACCCAGTGTTGGCTGGAATGTTATCTCTATGTGATCTACAGAATTTTTCTCTTAACTGTAGCAACTGAAGAGTGAATTAAAGTCTTAAAGAGAAAAAAATCAATAAAGAAGAGAAAAGGAAAATATGACAGAAGAGCCTTTCAGTGGCTATATAAAATGCCGCTGAAATGATCATGGGGACAAACCCCAAATTTACGTGCTTGCAACAGAAATACCTTGCAAAAACCAAATAAGACAAACACAAAAATGAGGATATTTTTCCTTTTGTTTTGAACTACATTTGTCAGTGATCACCAGGGCTGACTCATTAGGTCACAGCTTTTCACTGATGCTTCTAGCCCCCAAAGTAAACTTCTGCTTGTTCTTCCTTTACAATCTTGAGTTTTAACCCAATTTATCTGTTGGAATAGACAATATTTAGCTGGAAACTCCAGTGAAAAAGTCCAAAGGATAATATCTGGCTCCTTGCGGCCTTGTCAAGCCATAAAGGTCAGTGGAAAGGTTTACTCCAACCACCCTTTCCTGCATTCGGTTTTATCTTTAATAGAGAAGTCCTGCTCTCTGTGCATCTCAGAGTCACCCTTTAATAAACCTTTGTAGCTTCCTTTGGTTTGAGCTGCACTGAATCCTGCTGTTCAGGCTCTTGCTACAAATCTGTAGCGCCTAAATAGAGCACCTCTCTTCTGAGAGACAAGGCTTTGTATACCTGCTGTCTGCAGCCAGCTGGAGTATTTCCCTTTTCCCTCCAGACTTGTCTTAACCTTTTCCCCACCAGCTGCATGAAATGTGATATATCTTTCATTACAACATGAAGATTAGTTTTTTCTTGATCAGTAGGAATTTGCCATTTGTATTCTGCTGGTTGATCAAGGTCCTTTTGCAAACTTGAGGCATATAAAGAAAACGTAGACAGTCTTAGGTTCACCACAGCAGTTACTACCATAGTAATCAAAGTAAGCAGATCAGTATGTCCACGTTTTCCCAGCTCCCATTCCTGCTTCTGAGTTCAGGAAAGGCAAACCTTCCTAAAACGGATCATTTTTCAAGCCCTCAACTGAAAAATCAGACTATTGCAGTAGAGTATACACCAATAAAAATAACCTTCCACTTCCTCCTGTGAGCCAAAACACCACGTAAGACCAAGAAGTCCAAGTCCAAGAGGACAACTAACTTTAGAAGAAGTAAACATATCCATGAGCATTTGAGAATGGCTGCCAAAACAAGAGCATCCTTTCTTAAATTCTAGGGAACAGACTTTTAACTATTTTTCAGGGCTGAGAATATAAGCTACTCAAAAACATAAGACTTGGAACTACCTCTGTTTGTCATTGAGAGGAAACAGAAAAAGAAGAAAGTGTCTGAGAAGCTTTAAAAGAAGAAAAGATTTGTTTTTAAACAGAGTAAAAGAATAAATTATATTGCTTCTCAGCAATAATCTACCACCCACCACTGTATCTTCATGAGGAACTTTTTTATAAAATAAGCAGATTTACAAGGTCCATTCCATATCAATGGAGTAATTTCTGTCTATTTGATAACACCAGAATAGCACCACAGATCCACAAATGCCCTCTTGTGTGTATAGGTAGTTACCTCATCATCCAGCTTCTGTGCTGGGATTTACTTCACTTCTGTGCCCATTTCTAACACAGGTGAAGTAACTTTCCACTTACTCCCCAAGGTCATACATCTGGTAAATGATTCCAGAATAGAATACGGCTCTCAGTGCCACTCAATAACCCCTCGGAGTGTGATAATAGAAATTTGCCCAAACAAAAAGAGAAATGTATGAGCAAGAAATGAGAAAGCTGGTTTTAAAAAAAGGCAGTGATAAGTGTGTCTCATGTGGCTTTTCAAAACCAACTGTTTAAATACACAAATACTGCTGTTCAAATTTCATAACTCTACAAAGTTCAAGGGTCAAAAGCAGGCCAAATATGAATCACAGGTCCCTATGTTCTATCAGATGCCTGCATTACCGTGTGATGAAAAATATTGGGTGTTGGTTTTTTTCTTAATTCTTTCTCCTGCAATCTCTAGGACATCAGTATCATAAACTGAGTCAGTCGTCAATTTAAATTATGAAAGAAAGAAATATTTATTTGTATGTTATAAATGGGTAGATTATTTAATAGTGCTATAATTCTTTTAAGGTTTGGCTTGGAAATAGAGATAAGTTTCCTAAATTCAGCCAGGATTTCCATCTAACATATATCCACATGGCTCACTGGTAAATCTCATCTGTTTTCCAAAAGTGAGGTTAAGGTATCTAAAGGTCACTAAAAAAGGGATAATTATTGTTAGGACATGATTATCCCTTGGACCTCAACTGCAGGTGCAGTCATTTAATTTCATGAATTACCAAAGTAAACATAAGCAGAAATTTTTATTCATTAATCCAAGAATTTTACTGGCACTCAGCCTCTAAAGAAAAATACTAAGATCTTATAGTGTTGCAAATAAAGAAAGGAAGTCTAAAAGATGTTCAGTGAAAAATTGAAGCTGTTTTCATTAGTATTTGCCATGTCCTGCAGGTGGGAATGCTGCCAGCACCTGGTGTGGGAAGCAAAGGTCTAAAAGTAGAGGAGAAGACATTATGAGGGCAAACTGTGCCAACAGGTGCAGGGTGTTCCTAAGAGCTGGGAATAGGACAACAGACAATGGATGGATGCCCCAGGTAGATGGAAGCAATGTCTTAATTACCCACTTTGTTTCAGACACTGGGAATATTAGTTCAGTGGGAAAAATAAGTGTTAATTGGACCAGCTACCATAATTACATGCCTAATGGTCGATGGCAGCATCTCACCCTGGGTGAGCCTGTCACACAACCAAGGTGAAGGCTTTGTGGGATTGCTGACAAGATCTTTCTCATCCTAAATGCTCTGTTAAATACTTAAGGAATAAGCCCTCTCCCAGGATAAAACCAAGTCAAATGACACATGTGGAGCATGTCTGGTACAACGATTTCTCTGGTACTCACACATCTCCCATGTGACAGCTGGGAAAGGAGTACAAGTTATTGCTGGTAGAGAACAGGTTTACCATATATAATATTTGAACAAGTTAGGCAGGTTTTAACATGATCATTTCATATGTCATGACAACTTAAGAGAAAAAAGCCATCACAGCAAGTGTTACATCAGATTTGAGGCGGCTGCTGGATACTGGGCATGGAAGAGTTGTCACATAGAGAAACACTGCTACTACTGATCCAGTGTCAGGGATAAGGCTGAGCTTGTATCAAGTCATAAATAAGTAAAAATATTGAGATTTCTAAGCCAGCTGTGTTTTCCCATAGTGAAAAATTAAAATTCTATATTTGAAAGCATATATATTGCATTTAGCAGGCACAAAGGAGGTCAGAAAGCTTCTCAAGACACTTTGATTTTGAGATAGATAGCTTCCCAGTGCCGTGCTAATACTGCCAGGCATGAGCCTAAGCAGTTCAAAACAGAGATTGATATATTTTCCAGTTTTCCATTTAAAATTAGGAATTTTCCACTAAAAAGCAATTTGAATTTTTTTTCTGTGCCAATTTTTTTCTTTCTAGTTTTCACAGTGGAACCCAGCAGCTGGCTGCTCTCTTTGGTGGTGCCCAGAGCAGCCCAGTAAATCCCTGTGAGCTGAGGGACAGGTCTGTCACCCAGTCAGGAACACAGAAACCAAGAAACACCAGTTGCACGAGAGGGAGTGAGAACAGTCCTGAAGTTCCAGCTCTGCCCCAGGATGTCAGAGCTGGTAGCTGGCTACACCAATTTGCACTGAATCTTGATCTGGTTTGACAAGTATGTCACTGGAACTAGGGCTTCTCAATTTTTTAACAAATATGATAGTTCTGATCAAACCATATACTATTAAAATACTCCTTCCCATCTCCAAGAAAGGCTCTATGAAACTTTGAAGAGATTTTGGCGTGGAGGGAGAATGGAAGGATGAGTGAGAAGATGTGAGAAGCACTTCAGGACAGGGGGAAAGCTAGAAAAGTGAAAGTATGGGAAGGGAGGGAAAGAAAACCATTTGAGACATGAGAAGATAATAGGGAAGCTACACTTGGGGAAAGAATTTGCCAGCAGAGGTAATGGTAATCAGGAAGGTAAGGTTTTTTCTCTTTTCTTACACAGTGCTTTGATTCCTGAGTGCTCCATCTAGTATTTGAGGCCTGCAGCATAATGGCTTTGCATTTGCTGTACATAGAAGGAGGGGAAGATCCTGTTGCAGGGGGATTGCCAGAGTGAAACTGAATTTACAGTCCAAAGCAGCTCCTATAGTCAAGCCCAAACCAAATGTCTCCTCTTAAGGGTTGAATTTAGCTGGGAGCTCAAGAGCAGGACCCACCTCACAACCCTAGCACTGGTTCCCTATCCCCCATCAGAATCCTCAGGGCATATTCCCAGCGACTTATTCTTTCTAGATCCTATCACCCAGCCAGAAGCAGGAATACAACTTAAATTAAAACAGTGATGCCTTCTAGCAAGATATGCTTACTCAATGACAGTGTCCTTCTGTCCCCTGGCAGGGGAAATAACGCCAGCTGCAAAAGAAAGGACTAATAGAGATAAATGACTGGAGTCACACGCAGCCTTCTCAGTTGTCCTTTGAATGGTGAAACATGAACACAAGCATTGCACCCTCAATTGGCCGAGCTGGAGCTGGAGCCTGGTTCTGCCCTGCCTGCACAGAGAGCCCTGCAGGAGCAGAGCAAGGTGGACACAGGCCTCTAAGTAGCCCAGCCACTCAACATTAGTGAAGCCCTTGGTTTCTAAACACTGAGCTGCACCGAATTTGAATGCTCCACTGATGACTGAATTGGTTAGGAATACAACTGAACAGCAGGCTGAATACCCAGCGAGGTATTGTGGGTAATTAGAGATTAATTACAATCCCATAGTTTGTATCATGGTTCAGGGTCAGCACGGGGTCAGTGCACATGGCAAACTTAGAGAGCTGTGACTGGATGGATGACGCCAGCCCGGAGTGGCTCAGCAAAGTGAAGTGTATAGAAATGAGGAGCCAGCAAGGCTGGGGAGTGGACTCACAGCCAGGGCACTGGCGACAGCAGTGACACTGAGTTGTGGGGCCTGGAGGCACTGAGAAAATGTTAACAAGCAGTGGAGAGAATACAGCTGCACTAACTATCCAACTGCAACCCTGACTTTTCCAATTAACCTTTTCCAGGCTTTCTAAGATTTGGGAAATCTGGGGCACTGTCCTGTTGTCAAAGAAAGCTCTTAAAGAAAGAAAAGTAGTGAGGAAAACTGCCAAAAAGAAAAAAAAAATGAAAAGGGGAAAGAACCTCTGCTATTTAATATGGCTATTAGATTTTTATTTAAGGCTAAATCCAGAAAAATGTTTTGTCAGGCTGCAATGAGCTTTTCAGTAGATGGCATTCATAGGAAGTGTGGAATATATGCTTGCAGTTCAAAGCCCATTTATCATTAAAACCCTTCCCCTCCCATTGCCAAGAACAATTTGTCATATTTTTATCAACAATCAAGATATGCAAATAGGCTAAGGCAGCTGAAAAGGCAAATTCATAACCCCAATATGCAAAATAGACAAGTGATAATGTAGTAAGTGGAAGATACAGAACAGAAGCGTTTGGTGGAGAGAGGAATAAATCAATATAAATCTCCCAAGTGGTCATTTTTGGCAGTTAATTATTTGCAGGAAGTTTTTCTCTTTTAAATAAACCAGTTTTTTTTTTTTAAGATCATTAAACTAAAAAGCGAGCTTGTGGCATTCAGAGGAGGGTGAAGAGGAGACTGGTTCTTGCTAGGGACAGCTGGTATGTAGAGGATATACCCGTCCTCTTGTGTGCCCCCAGCCGTATCCGCAGGTGGCTCCTGCCGCTGGGCCTTACTGAATGAGGATCTGTGTAAATTCCCAAACATATGAACATCAGTTCCTTTCTGTACAACAAGGGAGTATTTTCCCTTCTGCCTGGATTTGATTTCCAAAGGCATCTGTGCATTTGCCCAATTCCTGGCCAGTGCTAGGAAGCATTTCAAATTATTCTTCTTAATTTCAAGGGTGACAGTAATATTTATGCTATTTCAATACTAGATAAAAACATTCTTCATTTTCTTTTTCAGCTCTAGTTCTCTGGATATGAGGTGCTTCAGAAGTGTAAAGTTCCCAATTGCATTGACAAAATAATACTGGAGTTTTTTTCAAAAGTTTTTCATCAGAGCTTTTAATACTAAAGCAGGTCTCTAGAATTACCTCTGTTGGCAAATGAAAACAGGAGAGAAATGAAGAGAGTCGACCTCAACAATGTCAGAGGCAGGAGCAGAAAAGAGATCTTTACCACTCTTGACTCCTAAACCAATATCCTTGCACCAAACCCCAGTGATAACAATCCATAAGAAGCACCATCATTTTTACCTTCCAATATGCTCAGGATTACCTTAAGGTTCTTCTTCAAATACCTAAATCAAGAGAAATGAGCCTATAAAACCCTCTGACTCCTGAGTGGGGAGAGGTAGGAATGGCCATAGCAGTTGACTGCAGGAACACAAATGTAGAAGAAGAGGGAATAAAGAGCAGTTCACCTGCCCAGAGGGTTGGGAAGCCTGAACATCCCAAGGGAGAGGGTAGCCAGTTGGAGGTAGGAGCACAGCTATTGCAGAAGGAGTAATGTTGAAACACAGTAGTTTGAAAACCAGAAGTGGCAGGGGTAGGAGCCTGTCCAGCACTTTCCCACTTGCTTAAGTCAGCTATCCCTTGAGCATCCAGAGGTTTTCTCACTTTTCAAGTCCAAACAGTGTTTTCTGCAGCCTGTACCCTGCACAAATGCTACACAGTTTACCAAAGGGATTTCACACCATAAAATAAATATCATTTGAATTTCTCAGCTAAAAATACCAGTCCACCCTTTTAGTTATATCAGATGAACATCACAGCTATTCTGTTTGTTATATTTGTGAGGCTTTCTCTTACACTTTCCCTAATAACAGGTGATTTTGTGTTCTTTCCTCTGAGGGTT
The DNA here is from genome assembly GCF_009650955.1 of Corvus moneduloides. Classification (NCBI taxonomy): domain Eukaryota; kingdom Metazoa; phylum Chordata; class Aves; order Passeriformes; family Corvidae; genus Corvus; species Corvus moneduloides. The sequence continues at coordinate 20,112,107 of NC_045485.1, forward strand.
ACTCAGTCCCACACAGCCATTACAGTGCAAAATCAAAGAGATTCTGTGTTTAACATTCTAAAATGAATTAAAAGTATATGAAGTGCAATCTGAAATGCTTCCTGTAAAAATGCCTATTTTCCAGTAGTGTGTAAGTATGCTTGGACATATAAACATCCTACCCATGGCTCTGGGAATTGGGGGATTTCCTGACACTAAGCACTAACGCTGAGTGCATTAATGGAGTGGGAGTGCCTGACCTGCCTGTGCCAAAGGATTAAACCCAATGCCCCATTTCTGCTTACATACAGCACTGAGCTGGGGTGGGACTGAGGGGTGGTGTGTTAAAGAGATTCTGGAGGGACATCGCTCCCCAGTCCCTTCCAGAATATCCAAAATTAATTTATGGTTAAACAGAACTGCATGGCTGAGACGGTGATGCTCCCTCTCCAAAGATCACTGCAGGTTGTCCTTTTGTATTTCATTATCATGTCACTGCATTCAAAGTTCAAACGAAGCAATGTGAGTCACAGAGACAGATGTGTGCACACCTTGGGCATACACAGACACAAATGGCACCTAAAATTTGCATTTTCTATCTTACAAGACTTTAACAGATTAAAAATAAGGACTGACTGGATCTATAAGTTCAAACCTCCTAGATTTGGAAAGAACAGGTCCATACTAAATCCTAATAGCTTTTCATTGTACCCAAATGCAAAAAGCTGCCTTATTTTCTTTAAAAAACACAGAATTATACATTTCCCTGTGAACCTCTCAGCTGCACAAGATAGAAGGAAAATCCGACTTATAACTCTTAGCAATTTTAATAGAAGCAATTATCATCTGTGAATAACAATTACTTCATATGAAATATGTTTACTGTTTTCTTCAATTTCCCTCTGATGTAGCCAGTGACCTACATTACACCCGTGCAGGAATCCAGCCCTGATTCATTCTTTCTCACTGGAAGCCACCTTGGGAAAGGTGTCGTTTTGGCCTGATCCCAGTTGGAGCTGAATGCCATAATGGATTTAAACATATTCATTGTCTACAAACATGAACTCTTTTGACTAATCCATTTCCTTGATTTCAAGGATGGTGATCCAGTTTGTTCACAAAAAAACCCCAATTCTTGCAAGTGTTTGCCTTTACCCAGAGAGTGATTCTCCAGGGACAAGAGAGTAAAGGTTGCAGAGCACCCGCAGACATCTGCCATTTCTTCTACAGCTCTTTGTTCTTTTCATGCAAACCTCTCCAGATACAATAGAGCAAGAAAAAACATGGGCCAAAATGTTTGTTGCACTGAAATAAATCACAAAAATACCACTCATGCCAGGATTCCTCCCTGATTTTCAAGAATTGATGATATCCTCAAGCAAAGATTTATCCTGCAGTAGAGGCTCACAATGAATTACCAGAATTACTTTAAGCAACTGCAAGAGAATAGTGTCTTGGAACCAGCCATTTAATGCAGTTCAAGTATGTAAAGTGTATTTGTAGAGTAATGGATAACTGCATGTAATTTTCCACAGATTTTCCATGATTTTCAATAGAGCTGTGCATTTAAAAGCTGTGAAGGGACACAGCCTTTTGCAAGCTCTCTATCAGCTGATGAGAGGGCTGCATTTTCCCTTAATTTCTCGCGATACCACTGTTGGCCCTGCAGCCAAACTTGTGGCTGAAACATTTGTCATTCTCAGATCAGCACCTAAATGCAAAAGCCAACAGAACAACATGACAAAACTGGCCATATGTCATAATCTCCCCAATATGATCATTGATCTATGTCTCTATAGAAGCTTCCAAAGGTGGAGCAGGCTCCTGGTGAGCACAGAACCATAAGCCTGTGTTCAGACACGGGAATCTGCAGAGGGAAAACAAAGCCCAAACTCAGACCAGACTGATTGTACAGCTGATATGGGAGAGCAAAAGCCAAGGAAAGAAGGCACGTTCCTATTCTAAGGTCCCAGGTGCAAGCACAAGGAAAATCTTCCTCAACAAAGGAATCAGAAGAACAATTTCATTAAAAGGCAAAGAGGATTAGCTGTGCCACACCTTGGGAGCTGGAGACAATCAACCAAGCTGGCACGGCACTGCAGAGCACCCTGGCACTGGGTCCTGACAACTCACTCCATCTAGGTCTTACACACAAGAGAGCTCCAAGAATTGTCTGCATGGGCTATCTCTTCCACAGACCTCATAACAGACTCTTTTCTGCCATTGTAACTGTTGTAAAGATTATCATCCCAATGCAGTCTTCTTGGATTAGAACAGAAATTGATTGTTTTGAAATGTGAACTTTCTGATGCAATTTGAAATTTCCCAGAGAATGGAGATTTTGATTATCGATAGGTTCTATAGGACACTAGCAGAGGGCAGATGTCCTAAAAGAAAGAGAAGAGCACAGCTAAGGATTGGGCAAAATAAATTGAGAAAACCCACCAAAATGTATGTCTTGGACCCTTTTCTTAAATAGAAACTCATTGTACCAGGAAAAGTTGTTTCAGTCATGAAATAAAAAGTTAATAAAGAATGTGCAGTTGGAAAATTCTCTGAGCACTATTTAGTATCTTTTGCTAGAGTCTTGTTCTTGGTTTGAATTCCTACTCCCCTGCAAGGTGAACCAGTGTATTTTTATCAAATATACATGATTACATTGATATATTATTAAAACAAGCTAATCACTACTGTGGAAAAAGGTAATATAAAATAATTAATAAATAATTTGAAAGTAAGGAGCATATCCATATTTTACTATCCCTCATTCAACTACCACTAATAAACTTTATTAATCATCACTGTTGACCAGCCAGTGGCTAACCACTGTGTTACTTGAGACTTCCCAGACCATATTTCAGAAATTTAAGAAAGACAACTCATGTTTCATGGAAGTAATTAGACAGGCCCAGTGGCTAATTATCTGAGAACATTGCAAGAATGATTGACTGTCATTTACTTACTATGAGATGAGGTATATTTTTTCCAGAAATATATCTTGATGTTGGATTTATTCAAGAGATCAGGCAGACACATTCACAGAGAGGTGAGAGCAGCAGTGATCAGCAAAGTGATCCCAAGCAAGTGGAAGTCCTGGTGGAAGCATCCAAATCTGAGTCTATCAAACATTATTAGCAACATTTACAATCCCATGATAGCAACCTTGCCATTCAAATTTCCTCACATCCTTGCACCATCCCAACCTTGCACGCTGGTGTTTGCGCCACTAATTTCAACAGGGATAGGTTTCTAATACAGCAATACTAAAAGAGGGAAGATCATGAATGACAGGGTCTTCCAGGAGAAATCAAAGAGGAGGGAACTGATGGATTCCCTGCTCTCTTTGGTGGGTTAGTGCCCTTTGGCACTGTGATAGAGTCATGTCTTCTAGGATGTGACCTTAGCACACAGAGACAGATTTGGGTTTAAACTAATATTTGCCTCAACACATTTTGGAATTGCAACCACCTCTTCATTCATAAATTTCCTCTAAGTGACATCTTTGATGGAAAGTCAACAAGATCTTAAAAATTTGAAGGAGTTTTTAGCCAACAGTAAAACAATCACATACTTTTCTTAATCATGTGTGTATTTATTACAAACTCCTGAAACTCAGTTTGGTAATTTCATAGCTAAACCAACTCCCTTTGGAATTTTTTTTTTTTAATAATTTCAAAGCAAGTTGGTTAGAAGCACTAGAGAACAGCTTGCTGTTTGATATTACTTTCTACTTCATTTTTGCAGGTGGCATACCAGCACAGAAAAAAAATTCAGACCAAATCACTCTTCCATCTGCTTCTGTCTTTGGTAGGCATTTAAGCAGAACTGACTTATTTTAATCTTTCTATTTGACTGACATTTTCTGAGTGGGAAAATGACATACACTACCAGTTCACAATTCTTTAATGGCCAATTGAGAAATTAGAGAAAAATCATGATCTCTGAAAGAATTCCTGCTCCAATAAGATTAATACTGCAAACACTAATGACTTTCTTATTATCATTTCTGTATGACAGAAGCATCAAGTGACATTACTTTACAGGCAGAAATCACTGACAGCTGCCATCCTTAATCCCAGTTCTGGCCTGCTCTAGGCAAATCTTACATTCTTATTATTGAGAATTTGATTGAATAAAGGCAAGGTCAGCACTTCCAACACAGTCCCTAGACAACTCATTTTTCACTTATCATTTTATGTTTGTGTATGAACTACCTACATTATTAAAAGCTGAAAAAGTTTATGAAGAACAGACACTTGTATGGAACTCTATGGTGGCGATATTGTTGCTTGTCAGGGGTAATTTTATTTATTGTTCTTATCAATACACTGCTATGCTGATGGACAAATTTACAATCCAAACAGAGAGTCCAGAGTACAGGGAAAGAGGAGGTCACACAAACTTACAGATGAACCAGAAACCCATCAGCAGCCGAGATCAATTCTCATGGTTGTGAATTTACACCCCAAAAGATAAGGAGTCTGTGGGCTTCAATGCTGCTGGTGAAGTTCACTCTAAAAGCACAGATGATGAACACCTTTTTGTAAGATTTTAATGAAAACCAAAATAGACTCACATATTTTACTTCTGCATGTACAGGTTTTTGGTAACTGCATGGACAGAGAAGTACAGTTGTCATGGATGTTACTATTCTATGCTGATTAAATGGGTATTGTTAATGATGAAAAAATAGAAAAGGGATTATTTTAATTTTATTTTTTTAAAGAAAGTTGCACATCTGCTTTTTCTAAACAAATACTTTTTTAAAAATGGAACAAATTGCTAAGTTTAAAAAATTTACATATGCAATTACCAGGCTTTTCCTTGATGGTCAAATAAATCACTTTTTTCTTCAACCTCTCATAACTGTCATACCAGTGAAAGTACAAAATCTACTTATCTACTGGCAAATGCTCATGCCAGTTTAGTAAGGCTGAGTGATTCATTTGCACTGCGGTATTCATGTACTATAGATAGGCTTCATAAAACCTTCAATGATTATATTTAATAAAAGTGAGCTCCAGTGACAGCAAAATACACTGAGGGTACAATTAGAGACTAGGTATTGGATGAGTAATGAATATGAAGCTAATTAAAATTCTACTACTCACCAAAAAATGGCTGCTAAAGTGTGATTCAGTGCTCCTAATCATTCTTTAAAATATTATTACTGTACGTGTAAATAAATCCTTAGGCGGTTCATTGCCTACTTTATATAATGGGATAAATTTCAGTCTTTAGAAACTTATAGATGTTTTACCCTATTTCTAAAGGCCAGACATAATTTGGCAGAATGTACACTTAACTCTAAATACCTATTTCTGAATATTTGCTAATCATTTATTCTTCTTACATGTGTCAGTGCAGCTGAATTAACTGGGCTTGTGGCTGGGCAACTAAATGTAAGCCAGCAATTTATTGGGCAGACTTTTGCCATCATTTTCTCTTTGAACATCTTGATGGCTATTAAACCTGGACATACAGGTCACATCATGTAGCTCTCAAAACTTTCCCAGACAGGTGAGAAAGTCCAGAGGTGAAGGTACTTCCTTGAATGGTGGACTGTCCAAAACATCCTTAGAGATCTTGGAAGGATGATACACTCTATTCTTCCATCCTCTATCTTTCCCTCACACACAGATACTGAAGGGGTAAATCATAACATGATAGTTAAGTGCTGTAATGCCCTAGCAACACATTTTTCAGGCTTGGATGGTAATAACTTTGTTTTCCATTTCAAAATTAATTTCTGTATACATTTCTCAACACATTTTTCACTTCAGTGTTTTTTTCAAGCATTCCTTCCACAATTAAAGGGGAATTAAATCAGGAAACAAATCAGGAAGCTCAGATACCCATTTGCATCTGAACACTGTGACTTCTCACACTGTTAGTGAGCCTTAGTATCTAACTCAGGGCAGAGCTGACTCATGGTGTCTGCTCCCACACAGATGTATCTTAGGAAACAAGAAGCATAAGAGTTACAAGATGAAACAGCAGCCTGCAGAAGTCTCCAGAAGTCTCCAGAAGTCAAGTGGAGTGACTGCATGTCAGGGCTCACTTCAGCAAAAGCTTCTTCAGGTCCTGTTTGAGGCTCATACCCTCATTTCATCAGGCAGAAAAGCTGCCTTAGACCTCCATGCACTGGCACAGCCAGGGTAGGGGAGTCTCATCAGGCACAGCTCTGCATTTCTAATCCTATCCTAACTAACAATTAGTGCTCTACCTTGGAGAGGCACAGGATTACCTTGGAAAACAGGTTACAATGCAATAAGCATTACTCAAGCAAGTCCAGATGTTATCCACAGTACCTGGAGGTCATTCATGCATGACACAGTTTTCACAAAACTGTTTTCCAAACACACCAGATCTACTGAAAATAAAGCACATTTCTAAATTATTATAATACTCTCTTTTTTATGGGAATGCCTGGACAGAAAATGTGTCCCCTCTGCTCCTAGTGAGTGGGACCCAGCAGTCTTCTGTGACCCATGTCAGTGATGTCTCTACAAGGGTAGTGGTCAATTAACCATCATCTTCCTTCAATGCCAGCACAGTCTTGTCACCAGTGATTTTAGTTAGTTGGTTGAAGGTCTGATATTGGACAGAAAAAGAGATCCTTCCTAAAGACAACAGATGTCACTGGAGAGAGACTAGACAGGGGCTGTAGTCACAGTGACATCAGATACAGTTTTAGTGTTTCTTAGATCATATACTTTAGACTGTGTACATTACATTATATTACAGTGGAAGCTCTTAAGGTAGTTACTTTTAACAAATGAGGATCGATCCTTTTCTTTGAGGCGTGCAGATCAGATATATTTTTGTTATGGTTACTGTCAGTGGTCACATGGTGTCTAAAGCAGATTCAAAGAAAAAAAATCAGTAAATTAAGAAAAAGAGTCTGGACCTGTCAGTGGTCTGTACTGTTCTGGAAAGTTACAGTAGCCACCAAAGCTTCAAAAATGTCAGCAAAGGGCACTTGCTAAAGAAGTCAGTGTTAGTTTTCTTTGCAATGGCAGTGTGCAAGAAGGAAGAAAAAATCAGCCCACCATGGTTTGAACCTCAGAGCATTGCATGAATATATTTGCCTTTGCTTAGTCTGTGTCTTTGACTTATTTACAGGTATAAAGGCAACCCTGGATGGTCTAAGGTCAAAGGAGACCTGAATGTCTGGACCCACCTCTGCCCTGTAACTTCTGAGTCTTCCAGGATCGTCTCCTAATGCAGAACTGGCAAATATTATACCATGGATTCACCAGCAAATCTTACGGTGCCAAAAGTGAATCTCACCTCTGCAAAACTGCAGAAGGGCAGATTCAGAGCAGGAACTAGGGTAGAGTAGGTTAATGAAACTACCAAGAATCTTCTTTCCTTCCATTTCTATCATCTAAGAAAGGGACAAAGAATAAAATCAAATGCTGTTCTTTTTGCTAGACTGGTTATTTTTACATACTGCAATACTGTGCAGTGTTTGCTGATAAACTATAAGTAGAGAAGTTTAATTTCATAAGCAAGATGGGTTTAATTTTGCCAAACTGGCAAGGATTACATTCTTTGGCCCAGCCCTTAATTTCCTTCTGAATATACCATCTCATGATAATTTAAATTTGCCAAGAACTATTTGGTGAAAACCAAACACTTGAATTTCTGCTCACCTTGCCAGTTGCCCTGCCCTTTGCCAATAACAAAAGGTTTTAAGATAGAAACTGGACTATTTAACCTTCATTAATCATTCATACTGTTCAAACACATCATCCAGTAACTGAAGAGGGGTTAATGGTAGCTAACTTGAGGCTGTTGTCAAAAGTAGGTTTAACTTTCTATGAACTCACTGGACACAAAGAATGCAGCCTGCTCACTATTCTGAATGTCACCAGCTCGCAGCAAACCGATGACTACTAATGGTAATTAAATACCTCTGCAGCTATTTGTACCAATAACAAAGAGTTACTGTCAGAACTTGAATGAGGTCCATCTGCCCATTTTTAAAGAATGTTAACATTCTGTAAGTGATAAAGCAGATAGCAACCCAAAAAGGGGAGACAAAATCAAACTTCTGTATTATAGTCCCTTTCTCAACCTGCTCTGGATTCCCTAATGTTTCTCCTCAAAGACAGAATTTTAAGAATAAAACTTGCCTACAGATCTGCTTTTCCACAGCAGATTTCCCCACTATTTCCTTTTATCAGAGACTGTAAATCCTCAGTCCCAGTGAGCTGATGGGGAAGGACCATTTTACCACTTCTCTTTCCACCCTCACTTCACCAAGGACATGGAACTCGGTGTCAGCCAGATTTGAACAGAGGATGGAAACACAGTTACTCCTCTTGGTGGAGTGCAAAATGTGCTGGGGTCAACTGTGTGTATTTGCAAAGACAGCTCAAAGGTTCTTCCAAAGTAGTCCAGTACAGTTTTATTAATGTGCTTGACTCTCATGACATTTGTGAGCAGGTATGGAAAAGAACTTTTCTTCTCTGCACCTTAATTATAGTATGTATTTTTCTAAAATCTATCACCCTGGGATTTACACTCCATTCAGGAGAATTATTTAGACTGAATCCTTCTGGGTTTGTCCAGTTAATTTCATTTGCAGATAGATTAAATTTTCAACCATTTAGTGACTCTCCTTATTTATTCAGGAGGCAGTCCCCACACAGCAGGCAAAGCTTTGATCGGGCTGGGCTGTTACCCACTGCAGAGTACACACTTTATCCAAGTGACTCCTTGGTGGTAGCAGCTGGGGAGTGATAGGGAAAGTCCAAACTTCTGCACTTATTTACTGTATTTATCTACTCACTGTTCATAACAGGCAAATTGATGCTAATCAGGGAAAAACACTTGTTTCATCTGCCACATCAACAGCCCTACAGTGCATCAGCAGCACCTCGATAACCAGGTATCTCTCTGTTGGGGGAAATTTTCTCACCCTCTGTAACCATGTCCACATCTAGCACCAGGAGCGCTGCCTATGGCCCACCACTGGCGATCTCAAATATATTTGTGATGTTCAATCTGAAGAGACATATTTTTATTTTCCCTGTAGGGTCACCTTGGCAGATGACTGTATTGATCCAGTAGTGTAAGGAAAGCACACACTTATTACTACCATTTTACAAATACTGTATCTGACTCCTCAAAGTTTTTTTACTGTAGCAAGTAATGTTACTGGCAGCAATTAAATTTTCAGCTTTCAGCCAGAATTAGAAACTGTGAAAACACTGGTTTTGATTGCAAGATTTTCCTATTTTCAAAGGAAGGAGCAGCATTGCCATCATTACTTTAGATATTCTTCATATTTCTTTAGCTTCTGCCTCGTTATTAAATAATTACTCATACTTTTCATTGCTATGTTTGACAAATGGTTAAGAAATTTTTTTCCTGAATTAAAAGGAATAAATTGGAATAATAAATGAAATTATGCTCTGGAGCAGGGAAAGCTAGGGAAAATTTAGAGATAAAATTCTCATCTTTTCTAGCATCATTTTCAACATCCCAACCCGTGTTCAGATAAAAACCCCAACTTTTCTTAGTTCTTAATTCAGGCAGGCTCTAAGCCTGTGCCATATCATAGTCCTGCTGCCCTGGAGAAGTGAAGCTCTCTGACATCAGCAGAACTGGTGACATATTCAACCCATTTCTGACCGTCCATTTTGGCCACTAGGAGCATAGCAATCTCCCAAAACTGCAACTACAAGCACATAATCAAAACATTATCAATTTCATACTGTCTTGTATAATTTTTTTTTTTTTCCTTAGGGACAGCAAAGTTTCTTTTATAAACAGATCAGAAATTCCACGATCACTCAGTGCAAGTCCTTTTGTTGTGTCAAATTTGTTTAAAAGCAGCTTCTGGGGACCACACTTGGATCTACGTTAATTCTGGCAAATTTAGTACTGTACATCCCCATCACCCCAGAAAACTGGCAGAAGTCATGTAGCTAACAACACTGGTGCCAGACTGTGTATCCACAAAAGCGTATTAATTTACCTAAACTGACTTCAAGTAAACTGATGCAATTTCCAAGTGTTGATTGCTCTGATGGAAAGACAGGATGTTTAAGGTGAAGGGAATATGGGCCAGTAACTTCACAGACCACTCATTTTACAGCACACTTTCTTCACTGCCATTTGTGTTTGACTGTTGTGCTGCATATTTTTAATACAGGTGAAGAAATTAAGAAAATACTAAGATTTTTGGCCATTCTAGTGAAGTGTTCAAGCATACAGTCACCCAGATTTTGGGGGAGGAAAGCAGCTGTGGCCTACCTGGGTTTCACTGACCTTCAAGGACTGACTTTATAGATTTCATCAACTCTTTTTCAGAGAACAGCCCCCTCCCCTTTGCTTGCTGTGGCAAAGGTGTTAGACCAGCTATAACAGACCCACAGCCTCTCAGCACTTCACAGCCCTCACTGTACTGCACACTGAGACTACCCAGGATTTTGGAGACATGAGCTGGTGAGCTCAGACCCCACTACTTCAAAAAAGACCCCCAGGCACTAGAACTAAAGGAGAATAGCACTTCACATGAACTGAAGCACAGCTGACTTTACACACATGGAAGAGCAAAATAATTTTTTTAAAAGTTAACTGAACTTTTTGAAGAACCCCAATGGTTCATCTTTGAGATCACACTGAGCTCCCTGTGAAGATGTGGGCAGCTTCATATCCTGGCTGGCAGTGTGGCAGTGAGTTGTTATGAAGCAGATAATGATCCAAAAGGAGGAGTAAACCTCTCCTGTGCTGACGTAAGGAAACGTGTTGAGATATCAAACAGAGGTGTTACACGTCAGGCCTGTGTGAGCCTGCAGGCTCCAGAGTCAGATATGCTGTGGCCTTACTGAGCCCACTGAGCAAACATCACAAACTGCTCACAGCCTTCCCTGTGTGGCCAAACGCTGATGCGTGAAGGTGACACTGAGGACGCTTCTTGTCAAAATGAGAGGGGGAATCAAACCTCTGCAAATATCAGAGGACTCAACTCTTCTCAGGTATGCAACCTTTCCCTGAAGGGAGGCTAAAAATCAGCATTGCAGAAGACTAAAGCTGCAGAGTTACTGTGTCACCTCTTTCTTGAGGAGCAAATCATATCAAATTTACACATTGATTTCATTAATTAACCAACTCCAATATTGCATGGGTAGCTGTGAAGCTCTAACAAAGGCGTGCACCAGGCAGGCACGAGACAGCCAAATGAAGCTCCAGAACTTCTGCAGTGAATGATTTCTCCCTGTGATGAGACTGATTAATGTGCTGGTAAGCATTTGTTTTGTTAGGAAAAACTGCAACAAACTGTTAATATGTCTGAAGGATGTGTATTCAGAGTGTTCCTGAATGGGTTTTGAAGCTCATTTGTGAAGTTGTCAGGCTCAATACGGATAAACATTGTGTTTGATATTGTTTTTGCTGGGAGAGATTTGCAAATTACATTGTTAATCTACCTCTGAAGGGAGGAAGCATTTATTGTCTAAGAAAAGTGAACTTGTTAGATGACATGTTTTGAAGATAAAGTGCAAGTGCACAATATTTTTCTCTAATGAATCTTGAAACTTCTTCCTCTGCTGTGAGAAAAATAAGTAAACACTTTCCCTAAAATACCAAGAAGAAGCTCATCATGATCACAAAGTTTACAAGAGACCCGTATACATTCACACTGCTTTCTGTCTCACTGTGCTCATGAGGTTGTAGTTCTGTCCTTAAATTCTTCAGAACATCAAGATACAATTTATTGCTGTTTAAACTGCACGTGACAGTTCAAATAATGCCCCCACACGTGACTAGAGATTGACATAACATATTAAACCCAAGTATCTAACTTTATCCTGTAATGAAACACCTAAAATTTATGAGTTCATGTTCTTTTCTCTGCTCTTCTGTGCATATTTACAGGGCTATACAGTGCTAAGGAGCTCCCTGTCACCTTCCTTTCAGTTTGTTCAACTCTTCAGAAATTAAGATATAGTTATTTATCATCACTGATATTGTTTTTCTACTGATAGCATGTTTGAGCCTGGATAGTGACTTCAGACAGTCATTTTGACTGTGTACATGTCCTGTGCACCTGGAATCACCTCCCCTTTTCTCAACTATTTTACCTGGTCTGATCAAAGTTGTTATCCATCCCTAAACTCCTTGTTTCTCTGATACCTCACACCAAGAGTGCAACATAAATGTAGCCCTACAGATAATTTCACTTTCAAAACATGTACTTAAATACCTAAGATCTTAGTGGGATAATAAACCAACTCACAGACATCTTGCCATAGAGGACTATTATTTGCAGAACATCTTAAAAAACATTTGCAAAATAGTTCTGGACATAAAAATAGGTACTTTATTTCTCACTGGTGAGGTGAGATACGTGTGAGAACTACCAGCAAATTAACATATTATGTGGTCCAACATCTCATCATAGTCCCATCACACAGTACACGGACATGTTCTATCCACAGGTGCAAAGTTGCACTGGTGCCACTACTGAGCTTACTCACTATCTTAATTTCTGAACAACTCCCATGACAACAAAATGACAGTTTTTTCTCAAAACATATATGCAACTAATACCAGTCATGCAGAAATCAATGTTGAACAACATGTAACACCGTAGAGATTTATCAGCTGTGTTTGTAGTTCACACTCTCTTTGTAGAAAGAGTTGACCTTATACATAAAGCAAAATAATAGAGGTCATGCACATCACAGACAGTAGCAATAAAGGTTTTCCTGCCTGTTTGTCCTCTGTGCCATTATTAGAGTATTTGCAAATAGCTATGAAATTCTAGCACCTTGAGCTACTCAGTGAACCTGCAGAGACATTAGCAGTAGAGTCACATCACCTAACTTGAAGTCCATAATTCAGTCAGATAATCTCAGTTATCCCTTTAAAATCACAGGCTTCTCTGCAGAATAAAGCAAGGCACTGAAGTCCTGCTGCATGGGGTCAGCCAGAAACTTCTCTGCTCTGATGGTAAAGGAGATACAAAGTGACTAACTTAGCCAGCTGAGAGAGGTGCCTAAAGCTGAGGTATAAATACCTCCCTTAGGATGGGTATTTTTAGAAATGGATTGCTAGAACTATTAATTCTAAAAAAAAGAATTGCAGCTTTACAGTTCATATTGCTACTTGCTATTTAGTACATAAGATAGTTCCACTTTCACCCTCAGGTTTTACTGGAGGTTGCTTTGTTTTCCTATGGATAAGAATTTTCTCTTTCCTAAGTCTGCCCCAAATTTTTCTGCAAATTAAGATGAAGAGATCTTGGGTTACAGAAAGATACATCAGGTAGAAGAAATTCAAAGGACCTTGTACAGTTTGTGAAGAAAGAAATTTATATCTTCTTACACCAGCCAGCACTGAAGAAAACCTTCTCAGACAGAAACAAATCTTGAGCGATGCAGACTGTAGAACAGAGACACCTCTGTGTAATGCACAGGTTCACTGCAGCAGGGATATGTCAGAGACGATCCATAAGAAAAGAGTGCTTTTTCCTCTGCCTGTTTCCATTCAGGTCATGAGATTGTGGGGAGCAGAATGTGGAAGGAAGGAAATGCTGTTATCCCACATTACAGACACAAAACCAAGTGCAAAGCCCACATTACAGGCAGCACTACACCTTGGAGACAGGAGCTCTTGGCTCTAAGCATTGGATCGTTCTTTCTCCTCTGGGTTCTCCTGGATCTCCATCTCCCCTTGCACAGTCACACTCAATAAATAGCACACACTAAAACAACCCGTACAAGGCAGACCTTGCAGCCTTTGCTTTCTCTGCAGAGAAAATTACCCTGAAAACAACAAAAAGAAGAAATCATGTGTCAGGCCTGCTTCTACACTGGCTGAAGTGGAATGGTGAAACAGGGAAACACTTCTACGTGTACTTTAAGGAGGCCAGGGGATTACTGTGCCTTCTAAACAACATCCCTGGCAATTTCTCAAGCACAGTGAGCATGACCAGTACTCAGACCTTTGTGCATAAGCTCACACCAAGAAAGCGCTGGTCGTATTTCTGACATGACTGGTGCTTTGGAGGGATCCTTGAATACAGCTATGTCTCTTGTTGGTTAATGAGGGCTTTGAAAAATTGCTCATCTTGGCCAGCACAAAAACAAGCATTCATGGAATGGAAACCTTCCCCCTTTAACTGAAAAGCTCTATGTAAGCAAAAGGTTGCTTCGTGTTTGACACTGTTTAGCAAAGCGTGGCAATGAGTGAAGTCTCCTGCCCCTTTACAGAGCTTGGTATTTAGATGCGTTCTCTTTTGTGCTAAAAATAACAAAGGGAGTATTTGGAAGAAACCAGAATAAATGAGCTGATACATTATTGATAGAAGTTTCAAGCAGACTGCCACTCTGTTTTGTTATGTGGTTGAAGCTCAATTTTTAATGAAGCAACCTATGAAAATCTGATGGGGTGAAAAACATGACCTCTAAATGATACTGTACACAGAAGTTCCCATCAGCTAGCTGAACTGCCCTCTTTCACATCCCATCAGAGATTTACCTCAACTTGACCCTACGGTTTACAGGCAAGAGAGACAATACCCTGACTCAGACAGGAAAGGTGGCATTAGAGGGATGCACAACTCTGAAAGAGGACTAAACAAACTGGCCTTTTCTCCTATTGTGCAGAGTTTCTATCATGTGCATACTGACTAATGCTCCATCCTATTAGAAACACACCTCCAGTTTGTTGAGAACACGTTTACTAAAACATTGTTTGTACAGAAAAATACATGGGAATCATACCATTAAGTGCACCAGGAGCAGAACAGCATGACAAGGAGGTACACTGAATATCCAGAAAAGACTAGCAGAAACAGGTTTTAAAACATATGAGCATAGGATTAACAGAAGCCAGTCCTGGAGCATTTGTTCTTGATGATGCAAGAACGGAGAATTTATGCAACCGGGGGTTTTTTGTAAGGGGTTAAATCTTCTGTCTAAATCACTATTCTACTGTCATTTTGACTTATTCCCTACAGCTGTGATAACATCCTCAAACTGCAATCAGAGAAACTGCTCTTCCATCTTCTAGACCTATTTTCTGAAATCTAGAAATAAAGCACATATAAATAATCCTCTTTCATTCAATTACCTTCTAATCTGATAATGAACCAATATGTGCCTTCTGTTTACCAAAATACTAATACTTCCACTATGAATACTGGCTAATTTATAGTTGCTGCCCTGTACACAAAATGTAATCTACTGGCCTGGAGTAAAGTTACATTGATGATAAAAAGATGACATTTGTGGGGTTATATTCAAGAGCTTACTGCTCAGAATAAGGAAAGAATTAAAGGAAAATGCTTTCATAGAATTAATTATAAAGTGTGACCACATGTCAGGGAGATAAGTAAAAATGATACAGTAACACAGCATGTAAAAAAAGAGAAGCTCAACATACTTCACAGAGAATACTAAGTCATGAATACAGAACTTTATATAGTAGGAGCCAAATTTTTCCTTGGCCTTCATGAATCAACTTTAATGAAGGCAGTGGAATCACACCTGCAGATTCCAAGAGGGAACTGCCTGTACAGGGCTCTCTAACTACCCACGTAAACTGTCCTTATTCAGTTCATGTTCTCAGAGACATCATGGGCTGGTGCAAAAATCACCAATCTGTCTTCAATGAGTTTTCTAGTTCTTGAATCAGCATTTTTTAATTCTTTAACATATATTATTGCATTTCTAAATGATACTATATGTTTCTATATTGTACCAATCTTCAGAGAAAATTTAGACATACTATAGAGCGTTCACTCGCACATCATAAGTGAAACTGTTAAGGTACAATACAAACATACCATAACCCTCCCATATTATAACTCCTGAGTGTGAAAAGGTATTCCTAACATATTACTCAAAGAGCATCACTTGTTATCAGTAATCACTTCACAACAGAGCATAATCACTTCCACAATGGAAGAACAAGGAAAAGGGGAAAAGAGTGAAAGAAAAGAAGTAGAACAATACTTGTCAAGAAAAATGTCAAAATTAGAACCTTGATCTCCTCTGAGTTACACTACCATAAATCCACCAAGAGCAAAGAGATTTTTGCTAAGTGTTGCATTCAGAAATCACCTGGCTCTCCAAAGCGACCTACATTCAAGTCATGCTTAATCACAAGACCCCTCGTCTCGCCAGACTTCTGAACTCAGCTCCAGCAGGATATCTTTTCTTTCTCCAATTTGTTTTAACCACTACACTTATGTGCCTCTTGGACTGAGATTCACAGACATCTCTTTTTAAATATTAAGCACCAAATTAAACCTCATTTTGCTACCTAGCAGAATGGAAGAATGAACTTGTGATTAAAAGGGCTGGACTAGGATTCAAAACTCTGGTTTAATTCCTCACTTCAACAGAGGATCCTTGCATGACTTCATACAAATCACTTACTAAATCTCTTTCCACTTCAATTTCTTGTCATAAAATAGGGATAAATGATTATATTATCCCTTTGGCCATGCCATGAAGCTTTGCACAGCCTCTAGCTGCCCAGTGCAATGGTGTGTCAAAGAGCAGCAAGCTGCAACGATGACTTAAATTCCCTTTCTGGAAATTGTCCCATATACCTTGCTAGAAAGCTTAGGCCTGCTACAAAATCAGTTAATATGATTCCCTTCAACCAGAATGTGAGCACATTTACAAAATGGGAGTGGAAAGAAGGTCCTCAGGCCCACTGGAGCAGGCAGAGCAAAATGTGCCGTGAACACGTGGCCGTTCACACACAACCACTGCTCTGCAGTAGTGTGATTGCTATCACCACTCGTAGTGACTGCACCCTACTACAAATGTTTTGTTTTTAGCAAGGGACCCCACTATTTGATATGACCTATCGTTAGAGTGTTACAGCAACACAAGTTGGCCCAAGCCTGAAATAAATCGAACCAGAAATGGCCCCAAAGGGAAAATCTGTATCCTGCACAAACCATGCTGCAAGCCCTGGGCTGCTCCTGCTGCCTGTGTGCTCCGTGGCCGGCACAGGGCAGAGGGCTGGCGTCCCAGGACACTGTGGGGTGGCATGGACAACTAAACATGAGCAAGGGTGAACAACGCCACTCCACAAACCTGGGGTCTGGGATTCCCTCCCCCTCCCCTGATGCTTTTAGAAGGTTAACTTTCTCACAATCAGATATTGGGACAATCTAGAGTTTCAGGCCCACAGCCCGTCCAGCAGCTTGAAGCGAGGGAGTTAAGCATGATGCCCCTGATAATTTGTGTGTTTCTCATGCAGTTCTGTTTACCTCAGAGAATAGCTCAGATTCATGTGGTGGCTCATCTGTTTGTTTCCCAGGAGTGTCCTCCTCATCAGGTACAAATGACTTCTTGTTTCCCCGTCCTGTCTGCCTCCTTGGTGACGGATAGATGAGACCCGTTCCCTGTGCTCTGGGACTCTAATGTGATCTGGGTCGCGCTTGTGGCAGGCGGGGGTGGTGCGGGGGGAGAGGAGTGCAGGGAAGGGGCAGTTAACACTATGAGAACTAAAATCTCTTTGTAGCTGAGTGTGTTTGTGTGCATTTCCAACTTACCTGCAATTCGCTGCCAGCTGCTTCACCAGCCCCGACTCAGGGGAACAATGGCTCAGGAGCAACGCTGGCAGAAAAGGCAGATCTAAAAATAGATCTTTGGAGGGCTAAAATCAGGGGGGCAACATTTTGAGAAAGTGTTATTTTATTGGGTTTACTAACAGGTATATTTTGTGCAAAGTGCAAAGTCACCATGTTTATTGCCTTGGACTCTTTCAGCACTCCTGAAGGCTCAATTCTACCCTCACTTACAGGCAAATGGAAAGTCACTAATCCATTCCTTTTACTTATTTGCATTTACAGTTATGCAACTTATAGCCCAATCACAATCCCCTGTTTTTCTGGCTACCTGCCTAATGACAGAAGATGCAGTTGTATTTATAAAGCCAGCCTACGCTCCTTTCATTTTTTCTTTAGAAACTCATTTTTATAGGCAGTCTTAATTTGGCAGTTACACTTCAGCAGGGATCACATGCACATTTTTCCTTTTGATTCACATAGTTTCAGATGCCCTGAACTCCATTCAAATTCAACTCCATGCACAGTGAAGCCAAGTTTCACCAGGACTATGACTGAAATCATACATTTCTGGGAACATCACAGTTTCAACAGAAAACCTTAAACTGACCCCATTTCTGTCAAATCAGCCTAAGAGATTCATCAAAAAGTTCACAAAGTCCTTAACAAAACCTAAGTAAAAACTCAGTCTCGGCTTTTAATGATAGCCACATGAGTTGTGTTGCTGACAGCAGAGGCAGCAGGATTGGGATCCCAGTTAATTAACCTCCACATTTTACACTGTGCACAGAAAACATTTCACATAATTCCACTTGTCTCAATCAACTGGCTCAATTAATAAAAACAGGTCTGGGAACATGCTCCCACTGGATTTGGGGCAGCATCTTCGGCTTGCTTGCATTCTCTACATTCTCTGGTAGGAAATCCTGTTGATTTAATTTTCATCTTTCTCTCCCTCTCAATTTGAAAATAGAATCTATGATTTTCCATCATTTCCACTTAGATAGAAATATGTTGTGAAAGGTAATTTTATTGCTGAAAAATAATCTTCCTAATGTCAGCCATTATTTCACTCTCAGTGTGACAACTAGGGTAAGTGTTGGAAATCACTGTGTGTTTCAGCTAAAGTATCTTGACAACACAAACGAAGAAGAAAAAGGTAGTCTTTTTGTTAATGAAAACTGCACTGTTATTTTGGTCTATAATGGATAGATTCATGTAAATGATTGCCTGTCGTTTATACTAAGGAAAAATAGCAAAAAAAAAAAAAATCAGGAAGCAGGAACAGTGGTTTCTTTCCTTCCTCTTTGAATTTGCTCTTATATTTACTGTAATCAGCCCTTTCACAACATTTTACCTCTGATATAATGTTCATAGTTCTCTTAGTAAAATAAATCAAAATCCATCACCAGACTGAGGCTACCAGCTTTGCAAAAACTAGGGAAACCTTAGCCATGCACTTTTAAGAGTAAACATTATCCTATTTATAGATCTATAGGCGTTTGGTACATAATATTATATGGTAAAACCATCCTAACCCATATCTCTGCAATTAACACAACCACCTGTGTGTCAAGTCAGAGTGGAGGATTCCTTCCTTTGGGGATTGAGGGACAGATGATATCTCCTACTGCTCTCATCCCTCAGGGCTCTTCTGCAATTCTACATTTCTCCCCTTCCTCCACTGCACCTGCAGACAAAAGAGCTGTCCTACTATGTCAGGAGTGCAAAATTCAAGTTCAGAGACAGAGCAAAAGAAAAGTGTCAATAAAGTTGTGTTACTTTATGTTTTTTTGCCCAACCTGAAAGTTGAATAAAGGAGAGAATTTAAAATTTTTGGTACTTTGCTCCTCTTTCGTACCTAGTGAATGAGAACTCTCTTATTAACTCCACAAACAGGTTTTCAGCTAGCTTTAGCAACCAGGTCTGCAAAGTCCAAGCAGCAGAGAGGGCTGTGAGAGAACTGAAACCACAGTGGGCAAAGTAAAACCCAGCAGCATCTTCAGTAAAGATGCTTCAGTATCTCAGAACTCTGATGACTTCCTGTGTCAATTACTGTTCTCAGCAATTTATTCACATCTTAAAATTCTCCTCTTAAAATTCTAGGTCATCAGATCTGCCCTTTGCAATCATATTACAATCTCTTAAATTTACACTTTGCATTCAACAGAGAATTTCTGATGAAGTTTTTCAGCTTGATTTTCCAACTATCCAGAAACTCCAGTTACCGCTTCAGCAGATGGAATATATGAAATTTTTGCTCCTTGGATTTATAGATTGAGATGACGAATGCTGGTATTGCATTTGGGCAAAGCTTACTCATATAAGTAGTCTTTTCTAATGGAAATAGCTTCATTTAAGGGGGAGTGAGCAAAGAATTTGCCGAATTGGATGAGAATTCCCTAAATCTATTCCTGGTGCAGATCTAACTTTCTTTTCACTGCCTGATGAAGAAAAACAAGTAAAAACAAATTAAGAAACACTTCTAGAATTTTAAGAGAATGAGGGACACAAATTGACAGACAGCAGTGACTCATTGCATTGCAGTTCTATAGAACAGCAAGAAGTCCCCAGGCTCTTGATTTCAGGAAAGTGATCTTGAACTTCTTGCTGGGGAAAAGATGGAGCAAAGCCACTCTGGCTTGGTTTCCTACCTAACAATACTGCCGTTTTTATTTATATACATATATATATATATATACACACATACACACACATAAAAGTTGCCTATGAAAAGCACAGTGTAGGACAATGAAAATACAAGAATTTTATGTTAAGAGTTTGGACCAAGTCTGTGGCAGCTTGTTAATGAAAGAAAAGCTGTCTTTCACTTTACTGAAAGACACCATTTTGTTGCTGGGGCAGTGAAAGACACTGAGAAGGTTCACCTGGTGAGGGAGAGAAACTAAGATTTGTGCACTGATTCTTCTTAAGTTGCTTCTTGGCTTTTCCTTCTTACATGCAAAACAAAAGCAAACCATTTGAAAAAACTTGGGCAACAATGTGGAAGCCTTTACCATGTCAAACAGCCCCACAGGGAGAGGGTCTCCTGTGCCTTACCAAGAGGTTTTCCCATTAAGTTTTACTGCAGCAGTGTTAGGCAGTAGGCAGGGACCTTGTTAGCCTTTACCTGCTCTGCAGTCTTTTACCTGTCAAAGTCCTGAAAAATAAATTCATTTTTCTATGCTAATTTTAAAAGCAAAGACAACCCCTTCCTTCAAACGACCAGCCTTCACAACTGAAGAAAGACAAAAAGCCTAGCAGTACTGAATGCCACTCTTCTTGCACAGAATAGGTCTTCCACAAGCTGTCAGAATCTGCTGATGTCCAGTAGAATTCCTAAGGCCCTGAAAGTAGAAGCTGCAATCCCTGCCTCTGCCCAAACATGTACATGGTTTCTGAGCTCAGGAGTGGTCTAACAGGGAATTTCCCAAAGTAAGAAGTTATAGCAGAGCCAGGTAAAGATCCACAGTTTGCCTCAGGCTATTTTCCAGCACCAGCAGACTGCATCTGTAGGGGCACGTATCTAAATCGGGGGAACCTTCACAGCAAGAATGTAATGAGCCACAGGAAACCTCCTCTGAAATGGGACATTCACAGAGGCCTGAGCCATCCCACCATGAACTCATACAGGTCCCATCAACCTGCCCGTCCTCCACAGCCTGTCTGAGCTCCCTGCCAGGTGTGTAGACTTGCTGGCACTGACTGCTTGCACACACACAGCTGCCCACCTAGACTCTCAACATAGGGAAACATAACTCACGTTGATTCTCTGCAATTTAATGCAATCAGCACAGCAGGAAGGAAATGCAAGTCGTTATTTCCTGTCCTTCAGACTTTCTGCCCCTCTTCTGCTGTAGACAGCATCTCTGTTCTCATGCCACATGCTCCTTCCCTTTCTCCTCTGTGAGCAGCTTTTTTGCTCTCACTGGTTGTTGCAGGCCAAGGAATCAGCCTCAGGTGGTGAGGCAATTCCATCTTCCCACTAATTCTTCAGCAGCAGTAGTTTTAGGGCACAAGTACCTTGGAGTAGACCCACAAATGAGAACTTACAGCTACAGACTGAGCAACATTGACCTGTGCTTGTCCACACAACACAATACATTTTCCTTGCTGGGGGAGAGGGAAGGGGATGGTGTCAGTCTATGAAACAACACTTGCATGCAACACACAGCAATAGAGTAAAAAGCTCTGAATTTGCACTGGCAGTTCCAACTCAGTTGCTGGGAAGGCAGAGAGCAGGTGGTGAGCAGCAAACAGCCCACATACCAGGAACATGGGCAGCATGTGCCACACCACTGCTACCTTGTCCAAATCAAGTGCTCCCCTCATAGAAACACACACCCATGTTCTGTCCTCTTTGCCACGGGGGTATGGTAGGAAAACGGGCCAGGAAAATACATTCACAGAAATGTAGAATGGTTTAGGTTGGAAGGGACTTCAAAGATCATCTAGTTCCAACCATGAGCAGGGAGATAGTTACTACTGCCCTGTTTGAAGAAAATGAGGTTCTAAAGCAAGACATCTCTCTAGAGAAGCTGAGGCCTGATCTTGATGCACTATTACCTGTGACTAATGTTAACGGGTGCAAACAACCTCACTCATACCCGTAGTGAAGTTTGCAAAACAAGAATCAATGATTTTTCACCCAAAATTATGGCAGAAATCTAAATATGAATTTTCTCTTGCTTTCTATTAATAGCAAGCAACAGGCTTAAGTGACCCAGTCATTCTTGGGAATTGATTTTAAACCTCACACTCAGGCACTTCTGTGTGGCAAATGTTCAACTAGCATGGAAAAGGGCTGATATATTTTCTACAGGAAAGTCCTTAAGTACTTAAGCCAGCAGTAGAAAAAGCTTTCCAAAAAAATATTCACTTTTGGGATTAAGTGGTATTTCTTGAGGTTCACATTTTATTCAGGACTATAGTACCAGCAATCAAAACAATCCTTTATAAATTGAACAGACCTAGAAATATAAGGGCAAGTCTTACCTTCCATATAAAATTAGATAAGGAGGAAGGACAAAGGAAGCAAAGGCCTCAGTATCTTTGAAATTCCATGGGTATTATGCACCCAACATCACACTCTGAAATGTCTTGATTTTTTTTTCTGCTTCTTGGGATTTTTTTTTTATATATTTTGAGAAACAACAGCCTTGTTTACAAATCCTACCAGAGATGGTGCTTTCTTCATATTAGGAGTGCAGCAAAAGCTCCAATACCACTCTACCTGCCTCAACCAAAATCTAGTTCTGCTCAAGACCTCAGGAGAGGTTCCTCTGGAGCACAGGAGGCAGCAGGGCACATCTGACTGTACAGAGGACGGATCCCAGACTATGAGACCCCTATTACCTCCAGGCATCCTCTGATTTTGGCAGCGCTGCATTTCTCAGCAGCCACTCTACCAGGACTCATGAAGAATAACAACAAAATATATCCTAAATATGATGGCCCAAAACAACAGAAGGGTTTGGGAACCCTTTTTTGGGACAAAAAAAGGGGGTTTACGGACAAAGGGTTACTATTCACTACTTGTTTATATAAAATCCAATCTCACGCAGTTGATACTCATCCATATACAATGGAATGTAATTGTAGGGAGCACCTGTCTTATTTTTTCATGGAGCATGTTTATTTGTGGGTGGATAATGGGAATACCAATGGGTTGGCTGGGCTTGGTAAGAGGATGCTTTGCAGGTATGGCAAAAACCCTAAAATACAGCAATTACCAAGCTGAGTTTGCTGTTCCTCAGAACAAAATCTTTATTAGCTATTCAGGAGGGTATTTGTCCAGCATCCAGCAAACAGGGCAGTGATTTGGGATGGGGACACTTGTGTGTTACTGCAGTCTTACTCATCAAAAATTTGCAATTTGCTCGTGGATGATGTATGACCAGGAAAATTAGCTAATTTTCATAATAAATATTTTATTGCAAATTGTTTTCTCATTGTCCTACAGAGGCTTGCCTGATTGGGAAAACTTTTGGTCTTTTCAGAATCTTGAAATTCATTACCACAATTTATTTATTTTTTTTTTTTTAAAAAGAGAGAGAGAGGGATTTTGCCCATTTTTTCAGAAACAACCATTTTCTTTGTAGGAAAAACAAAGCTAACAGTCTTGAAGGAAGCAATTTTCACATTCTTTTTAGAAAGTCTGCTTACGAGGAAGAAAAGCCTGCTTTTTGAATCTATACTTAAATTTAAAAAAGGACTGTTGCCTAAAAGTAGCCATTTCCCAACTTTCTCATGCTAATGTCCTGTTTATAACTGACACCTTTACTGCCTACCACTATATCAATTTCACTTCCCCGGAGAAAGAAAAACCAGATCCTGTGACTAGTGTACTGGATTGATAATCTAGCCTAATGCTGACAGATAAATGCACTAATTTTCTTCTGTGGTTGGCTCCACATTGCAGAGTAAATCTGCTTCTAACAACTGTCTCAATAGGCTCTGTAACCTGTCCAAGAGATGATGTCAAGTGCTACAAGGGCCTAGGGCTAGTATGGCAGGTAAGAGTTACCACTGGGATAAAGTTACAGGTGAGGTTTTGAATGAGAGGGTTATTTTAAACTAAAGCCTGGCTGGAAATACAGACTGCTTTTTAAAAAGTCGAAAGAGTAAAGGAATAAAGGGAAACTTTTATAATTTTGGGGGGTCTACATCTTTTGTATGAAAATCAGCATGTTCTTAGCTAAGGTATTGCAACATCCAGGAAACACAAGGAGTTATTTCTCTGACTAGTGGTACATGGGAAAATGATGTGCCTTGCCCAGTGCTTGCTGGATTTGGTGGTAGCACAGACTCTGTGAAGCACCCAGACTGTTCATAACTCAGGAGCAGAATTCAAGCCTGAGCAGCATTCCCTGAGCATGGGAGGGTACTGGAGGATTCTGGTGCCTGCTCCCACCTCCTGTGTTGCCAAAAGGCTCCATGCAGGCAGGTACCAGGGCTGACTCCAGATGCTATGCACTCAGGCATTGATGACTGTGTAGGAGGCTCACTGGACATACAAACTACAGATGTTGGAAGGAGAACCACAGGACTGTTATTTTAAGATTTAATTCCAATGAGGGGGGAAAAAATTGCAAAATTATTAACTTTTTTCTCTTTTTTATCATACCATGCCAAATATTTGGGTCATTTCTAAGAATTTCAGCAGCCATGGCAGAGCCAGGAAGGTTTCAGTGTTGTTTTGCTCTTATTGGTTTCCTGGTTGAATTCCAGGATCACTACATTGGTTGCTACCAATTTATAGCCCTTCGATGTTCATTTATCATTTTGACCAAAAGAGCAACTTTGGTGGTCATTTATTGATTCCCTCTTTGGAAAAGATCACAAGCAATAGCTTTTTAAATAAAAAAGGTCTTTGGGTTACATGGATAACCCTAGCACTGAGGGATACATCTCTTACTCTGCTCTCATGTCTAAAATGTTCAATCAGCTCCCACTCCCCTAACCTGAAACAAAAATAAAACCTCATTTTAATCACATCTTTTTCTCCTGATTTTCACTGCCCACCTCCTGACCTTTCCATGTGAAGAGGATCACGGAGAACATTTCAGCTTTTCTTAGGCTAACTTTTGCTCACTTTGAATAGCACTTATATAGGTCAATAGCATCACTTCCCCTTTTGCTCCCCTCCCCATCACAGAAGAAATACAGGATCTAACCTCTTTAATGCATCAGTTAACAGGATGACTTTTTGTTTGTTTATGGCACAGGAAGTTTGATATTTAAATGAAACTAAATATTCAAGAGAGAAACTAACTTTACAGATTCTGCTTTTTCCTTTTTTTTCATATTTGTACAGCACCAAGCACATCTGGCTCTGAATAAGGCTCCTTAGTGCTATTTCAATATGACTAACAGTAACAGCAGGAGTACTCAGACAACAAACTGCATCATTAACAATGCTGGATCTATTCTCATTACAGAATATATGGACAAAATATGCCATATTTACAGTGTGTACTATGGCATGCACAAAATCTCCTGTACATTGTAGGCAAACTATAGTTCACTGATTTCATTGCTACAGAAAAATGCCAAAAAACCAGCCAATCCCTGAATGAAGCAGGTCACTGATTTGGTAATATTCCAATATGTTCTTTTTATGGTCACAAAGAGACGATAAAATGTGTGTAGGAGGACACAGAGAGAAACTATTCTTTGACAGTGACAAAGGTATAGATATTTTGTGCATTTTCTGAAATATTCTACTATTAGTATAGATTTCTCTTCTTTTTTTGTTCTTTTTTCCCTTTTTTTTCTTCTGAACATTTCTGAATACCCCTGTTTCTTGAGCAGAGGAAGCTAAAAGTTTTGGTAACATTTCAGGCTGACTGTTTATCTTTTAATTGTGTATGACTATTCAGTGAACCCAATCCTGCTCCTGTGGAAGTCTAATGAGAACTTGGGTACTAAATTCCCTGGGAACTGGATGAAGCCTCCAACTACTGACTTTGTAAGGCTTCAGCCATGCAAAACCCTGCTGGCACAAGTAACGCAGAAGAGCAAAAATAAAAATTCTGCTTGAAATGTTTAACCACAGCTCATTTGTTAATACAGTAGTCGAAAGGTGAAAAAACACCTACTGATTCTAAAAAGTATGGGAAAATGTATTATTTTTTGGACTGCGACGCCTTCAATAGCTGTTAGCTTTGGAAATATTTAGACATAAATCAATTTCGTCCCAAAATAGAGTTCAAAAGAAAGAATCGTCAGGAAGTGGAACAAAGTCCTGCATTGTGCTCCATGGAATACTTGTCGGGATGTGTCACTAGAGGGCACTACCACATCGTCCCCAAAGGCACGAGGACAAAGGACACGGGTGCCCGGCTGCTTAACTTGCACAGTCCGCTTTATGGTTTGAGAAACAAATTTTAATCACATCGCAGAAATTGTTAGTTTTTTTAATAGTAATGGGACTTCAATAAATCGGCCGTATTATTAAGCAGTTAGTGCATGGAGCCTTCGCGCCATAAAGTTCTGACTCTTTGGGCTGCAGAACTCATTAAAAATAGTCTGCACTGAGTTAGCAGTTCTCATCAAAACAATTCAAGAAGGCTGTATTTGGGAATTACGCTGCTGAATTAGCACAACAAATAAGGAATAATATGGGGCATAAGGCAAAGGAAACTTACACTTGGGCCGCTTCCTTTCTTTATATTCAGTGCTGCTCACAGGCACCCTGCCCAAATGAGCTTGGGGGAAGCAGCGAAATTGGAAATCACAGGGGGGAAACAGGGAGTGAAATAGAAGGGAACTCTGCTTTTCTCTCAAATAAATGCTACTTGCAACAACTTGTAGTAATTGCCTAACTGCATTTATTAAAAAGAATGTGCCCCACTGAAGGGAAGGGGCAAAAACATTTGAACCTTCTGAGTTTAGGCATTTTTTTAAATGTATTTTTTAAAGTATGTTCTTTGATGGGCATGCAATGCTTGTTTCACTCAGTGTTAGAGGATAAATACAAATGAAGGTTTTCTTTCAATGCTTCTGGCTGAGAGAGAGCACAGAGGTCGCTTTTAAGGTGACTAGATTTTTGTTTGAAAATGGTGAGTCCCCTGTTTCTCAAGAACCTCTGCTTTGTAGTCCATTGCTATGCACCTGAAAACTTCCCACTGACTTCCAGGGGAAATTTGGCTGCTCAGGAATGTGGGATTGGGCTCTGGAATGGCAATCCCATACAGAGAATTTAACAATGCACAAAAATTTAACCCTTCAATGAAACCAGTCACAAGCTTAAAGCTATTCATGCATATATTACCCTGCTTCATATAGAAGACAGCCAGCAATGCATTTGCTATATTAGAAGATTATAAGGAAAAAACCCAATGAGGTGCTTTGGGAGTTTTTTGAAAACATGTGGTTCATCCAAACATCTAGCTTCTTAAGGCTTCATCTGATCTAAATCCGATTTCTGAAAGCTCTTGAAACTTGGCATCTAGTTCAGGACACAATCCAACTCCCTTTAACCAGATAAGAATTGAGCCATTTATAATTGTAGTTAGAGGCAAGCCCATGGTTATAAAAAGACCCACTAAATTCCTGCACTATGCTTGGAACTCTGCAAGTACTTCATTATTGAAATGCTATTGCTAAATTTAATTTTAAAATCAGTTTACTGAAAGTATTAAATCTGACCTGCTTGTGGCATCCATCAGGTGGAATGGTCACCTACTAAAGTGGTCTCATTTAAATGGGGCTGGGAGGAAAGCAGAGATGTTTCTGACTTGGAGGCTTCCTATGTCAGATCCCAATGGGTATCAACAGAAGTTACTTATAAGCTGTAGACAAAATGGCACCAAAGCAGGGTGAGTGTTGTTGCCTGTGAGGCCAGAATGTCTGAACTCTATCAAGGGCTGCTGAGGAAGACAGCTTCAAGGCCACATATGATAATTGAGAAGAGAGTCCAGCAGCTGAGAGGGGATCCTGTGGCTCATGGGATGAGCACCAAGCTCCAGATTATCTCAATATGGCTCTTCATTAAAGGAGCGATAAAAGACCCTTTGGCTATGAAGAAAGTGCAGCTGGGGTAATATTAAAAAAAGAAGCCAAGTCCTAAGGTTTTCACAATTGTGTGTTTTCCTATTATGAGTTATGGAAACCTAGCTCTGTGCAGACAAGCCTGGGAAGGGATGAGTGAGCAGAATGCAATGTCTTTCCTAATATAAACAGATTATTTTGCATTATGGCAGATTTAGGAATGTAAAATGTTCACTCTGTAGCTAGTTAAAGGCTTACCATAATTGCTCCACTACTGCTATTGCTACAGGATTCTCTGTCTTGTCCGACTGGTGGACGTTGCTTGGTTTCCAGACTCTGTTTGCAAGGGTTTCTGGAGAAGGAAAGGGAGATCTGAGGACAGACCTCCATAGCTGGTGCCACAGACATTCTGCACTGTTCAACAGTTCATAACTCACTTAATCCAGGCTGAGAACATGCCTTAGAAACACACAGAATCCAAAACATGAAAGGGAACCTTTGCCTCCTCCCTTTCCAGGTAAGCAGCTGTTTGGGCAGCACAAAAATATGAGACAGGGAAAAACCTAGCCAGGCTGAAGTCAGCAGCAAAACATGACTGTATGCCAGCAAATTTGGAGTTTCACCCCAGACAACACCAGCTGAGCACTAAAAATTGAGTAAATTCCCTTTGCCTGAGTCTGCATTTCAAAAGAGAGGCCTCAAGCGCAGTGACTGAGCATTCAGCTGGGGCCAACATGTTTCTGGAATAAGAAACTCAACAACTATTTATTAAGTCCAAGTGAGATACTCTGCAATCCAAGGTCAAAACTCTAGCTGCAAGCAACCCAAGTATTTTGCATGGAAAGATGTAGGTACCAATTTAGCTACTAATTCATGCGTCAATACAAGATCAACCCCAAAAAGCAGAATCCAAGCACTCCCAAAATTGGACAAGAATTCTAGTTTGGGCTTGCAAGCAGGTCTGCATGTTCAAATGGATAGTCAAAGACAACCTGGCTTCTTTTGTCAGAGAACCACTTTCTTAACTCTGCCAGCAGTGCTTCAGACTGTCTGACATTTCGTGTGGTATCTTTTTTTTTTAAACACAGAATTAAAGGGAAAAGATAAAATCCTTAACCCAATATCTTTAGAGCTTTGTTTTGGTTTTGCAACTTTTCTGTTCCTGAAAAGAGCACCAAGTAATCTGTTGACAAGAGAAGGAAAAATATATTTAAGCAAGGAAAAACATGCTGCTACAGTAAAACTGTGTCAGATTCTATTAATTCAGTTTTTCATTGTCTGATATTTCCCGGCACAGTGGGCTTTTTGGTAGACCTCTGAGCTCTGTTTTCTAACAGAGGCATAGCACAGGGCCTGTCAGGAAGAGGCAGTGCTCTCATTGTTATACACCTCAAAGAGACAATATAATCCTCATGCCTTCAGAAGGGCCAGGACTGAACCCCAAAACAACAGCCTTGTATTCCTTTAAAGGGGTGAGCAAAGCTCAGTCAAAGCCTCGTTAGTGCATGCCTATGAATTATTCCCTCATCAAGTGGCCGATCACACTACATTAATATCGTGGGCACATTCTGCTTTGTTAGCAAACCTGAATTCCACTGCGGCACTAATGAAGGACCAGTCCTCATGTAAGACATGATATCTTCAGGATGTGTCTATTCTGCTATGAAATTATTTTCTTTTGTGAAGAGTATTATGAGATTACTAACTGGAAAATATTTAAACACAACACAAGGGGGAAAATGTCTCTTTTGGGGAAGTTGCATGAATACACAGTAATGTAATTCCAATAAAAGCAAATGTATCTAGTCAATATTAAGCATCTGTTCTTAATGTGTGAGCCAAGGAAGCACTGAGCCTTTTACATGGCTCTCCTACAGAAGCTGGTTCTTTATCTGTAGAGATTGAAGCAAGAAGAGGCTTTGGCAGTCCCTTGTTCTACCCACAGTGTTTTGCAAAGTCCAGCTAAGTGGCATCACCGTTTCCCTGTTGGATTACGTGAAATCGGATCCTTACCAGCTCGATATCAAATTTCACAGGTAGCAAAACCAAGAATAACAACAGGTGCCTTGGTATTATTTTGGAAGTATCCCATGAGGCTGAGGGCCAGCCTGGGACTGATTAGGCAGAACAGGGGATGGCTGAACACAGCAGTACTGCACTTCAAGGAAATACATTTTACCTAGTCTCTCCTCCCTCTGCTTGCATCACAACTGAGCACAAAAATCCAAAATATGCAGGAAAAGAAGTTATAGCCAGATGTGTTGCACTGAATTAAACACGGTGAACCACAAAACGCATTTCTTGAAGTTAACTCCTATTTCAGCCTCAGTAATATCCATCTACCTGGAGGAACGTTTCTCTGAGATTGCATGTCCCTCAGTAACATCAGAAATAGTGGAATAAATTATAAAGCAGTGAAAAAATGCTGAATCTAAATTGTATCTGTATCTCAGAAATATCTCTCTACCTTTATTTTAAATTTCAGAGCAAAGTGAATTCCACTCCAAATGCCACAAATTTAAAAGGTGTAACTGGTACCAATCAACACATTCTGTTCTAATGCCCCTTTGCCCAACTATTTTGCACAAAACAACCAAGTCCATCCAAAACAAAATTGATTACAAAACTGATCCAAAGCTTTCTGAAATCACCAGGATTCTTTTCACAAATTTCAAAGCGTTTTCAGTCTGGTCTGTTAAACAAGTCATTAATCAATTTTAAAACTAGAAGCCTGATTTAGCATGCAGTTAAGGATTTGATAACACGTACACAAACCTCAGGATTTTCTGAAGTCTTCAGTGCTGTCCAAGCTCTTCTCTCCTTCAGGTCAGCAGAAGTCCTAACATTAAGTGTTTTAGAAAGTTCCTCTATCCTGCTTAAATTTAGACACATTAATCTAGTACCAAAAGAAGACTATGCATCTCATACAGGGCCTGATCCTTTCCAATTTACACAGGTATAATGTCATATGCTTACCAGTCTTGATGGGATTCCTCAGTGTCCACTTCCACAATATCAAGAATAATTTATAGAAAACCCATATCAAAATGTTTTATTCTTCACAGGATGCTTGCATATATTCTTCCTCACTGATTCTGTAATACTCCTTGCTTGGGTGCTTTGGGTTCATTATACTCTAAGCCACTTCTTTTTCCTTTATTATTTTATCATAATGTGAAGTAAAACTCAATTTTAAATAAGCTTGTGTATTCCACTTCACCAGTGCTGACAGACAAAATGTCACATATTGCTTCTTTTTTGTTAAGAAGTTACTATTCTCTCTCAGTTGCATAATCCTAACACAAAGTAGAGAGTATTTGAGGGTTTGTTTAAAATTATTCACTTTCATTATACTGCTACAAGTGGTGCTGACAGCAAAACCACTTGCTTGCCTAAAATAAAATGAAACATAAAGGATTTATTTTCTTGCATATGGAAAGTTGTGCAGGCTACCTTACTGCATTTGTTAGTTTTACAGATGTAATCTCACCACCTCAAATTACACTGCATTTCTACCAACTAAGCACCAAGCTTCCAGAATTATTGCATACAATATTTTTAATTTTCATGTGATAGCAGACTTTCCTCTCTCCTATTCATTACTGATTTTATGATGAGTAAATTCTGCCTCCAAGAAAAATTTGTCTTCTTTCTCCTTAGGTATAATCTGCAGGAATTCAACAAGCAGAATACAGTAGATGAGGGAAATAAACAGAAGAAATCCTTTCAAAATTTTATAGTTATAATTAAAGAAAAAAGGTGCTCAACTATTTATCATTTAGAAAGAATGTTTACTTCAGCAGTTGCCCTACTCAGCAACATTCAAATAAAATAAAAAAACCTTAGCTTTGTGTGTTTCCTGAGGTTGCCAATCTCGCTTCTGCCACCACACCAGCCAAACAGGAAGAGATCAACACACTGCAATGAAGGGGACAGTATGTAAGTAATTTTTGAGATGTCATGCATGCAGGTCCAGCTGCTCAGCCATCATAGTGGTTAGCATTTGGCCTTTTGCCATCAGCTGACAGCCAAGCAGAAAATAAACCATAAGGGTTAAATCACATCTACTTATAGACCAAAGTTGCTGGCCCAAGGCACACTGCAATGGTGGCCAAGAAAAGCAGGAGCATGGGGAATGCCTTTTACCAAAACCCTTGCAGTAGGAACAGGCCAAGCTGGTCACAAGGTAATTCCTCTTAACTGTCTGTCTAGTAAATTTCTCATGAAACCCAGACTACTTCTTCTGCAGTGTCACATTATTGTCATAAATTTGATCTATGGAAGGGTTTAAATTTTATTAAAAATGTGTTGTAGAGATAAATTCAATCAGTCAATCCACCAGCTCTCACTTGGCTAAAACCCATTCTCTATGTCTCAAAAGTTGGCTTTTGCAAAGTGAGCACACTTTTGATAATACAAATTGGGCTAGTGATAACACACACATGTATATTTATTTCCTCCTGCACAGGTTGTTTGGGTTTACTTATTTATTTGCTAAGCTGTTATTTTTTTTATGTGGCACTTGAAAGTCTGAACAAAATATTTCAAAGCACAAAGATCATCCGAAGAATTTTCCAGCTCCAGACTGGATGGCTGGGGGCTTTGGTGTCACAGAAAACTCTGGAAACCTTAGTAGATGCAAGAGATTTTAGCTGCTCTCCTACTGATTTCCTATGCTGTACACAGAAAACCCTCAGAACTAATAAAAACCAAGGGGTGTTATTTTCTATCAGAAAGCATCTGATCAGAAAAATCAAAGATCTTAGCCTGTGTACACTGTTTCATACAGTACCTAAACTGGCACTCTCTGCTACCCCTCCTGCAGATTCAGAACAGCACTCAAAGCACTGCTATGATTTTTACTACTATTTTGTATAAAGATGTGAAACAAAACTGCAGTACTGTTCAGTTACGGACTAGAGGAGAATGTTTCTTGATCAGGATCCTCTACTTTCCCAGATACTCAATTATATAGGACTATTAAATAGATAAAGAACATTCAGTTTACAATCACAGTCCCAGGTTACAATAGGAGGAGTGGTAATACAGACATCTGATATCAAGGAAGGTACACGCAGGTAACAAGAAGATGTGTTCTTGTGCTTACATGTCCCATTCATCACTTATTGAAGAACACTCATAGATCACATTGGCTTCTCATTAACACCAAGAACCAGTGAGTTCTCTGAGCCTCACTCTTTCCTCTCCCTCTGCCACACAGTGAGGCAGACAGGCACAGACGCAAACTGATTCCTGATTTTTAGAGCTGAGCAGCAAGTGTCTGCTCTGTGGCCAGGAAATGGGTCTGAGTTAACACTGCAGTAATTGGAAATCCAATAATGAGGCAAACCACTTTTTTTTGTGCACCGCCAGCTCTGCCCTCACACCTGAGAGCTGGTCATGGGATAGAAGAGAAGCTGTTTTCTTCCTGGCCCTGCTTGAGGAGATCTAGTTCTTTCAGCAAACCACAGGCATTCAGGTGATGCCTTCCTTGCAGAAAGAGAGTCAAAATGACTCCAGGAACCAATGAAACCAGAAAAGCTGCAGAGTGGGCAGTGAAAAACAGTGCAATGACTTTGCGGTAGTAACAGCCAACTATGTCAAGGAGTGGTAAAAGATCCAGAGATTCTGTAGGACCAGAGAGGCTTGAGACGTGGTATTGGTTGAAAGAACACACATGGGAATGCTAAACCAGTTGAGGAAAACATATTCATTTGTTGTTCAAAAGTACACACCACACTAAATATGACACACTATTACTGTAACTAAAAAATACTATCCCTTTATTTCACTATTAAAATACCTTAAATCTTGTAGTCCCAAATAATTCAGAGCATAGGGTATAAGTAAATCTTAATTGACAGATTAGGAATGTTTTCATGGCCATAAAGATGTTACAGATCTTAGTGAATTAAAGGCAACAATATTCAGGCTCTTGGAAAACTAATTTCCTAAGAAATCCACAGGGTCCAGAATCATCGGGACATAAGAGAGTAGTATGTAAGAGACAGAGCTGTATTTAATCCTCACGTCTGTGACAGGTGGAGATCGTAAGAGGAATGCTCTTATAAATAAAAGGGACCCATGTTGTTAAGCTTCTCTCCTCACTCCAGGCCAGGTGAATCTCACAAGAGAAATGTGTGTTCTGAAAGTGCTGGAGATTATATAAAGAACCAGAGAAAATGCAAAAGCTACACTGACCCAAAAAGACACAGAGGCAGTGAACAGCACTAATGTTTCTGTGGATGCAAAGCCCAAGGCAACTTGTCCTCCCTCATTATAACTGAGTGGGATCGGTTCATATACACTCTGGATGTTCCTATACAAAGAGGTTATTGCATGGCCTCTGATTCATGGTAACTGCCTGTGCATGTGCTCTAAGCTGGCGGCTCAGGTAACTGGAATTAGCTAATTCCTCTCTTTCATTCAGAGCAGAGGGCTAAGCCAACATGAATTACTTCACATTTTTCAAGAGCTAAAAGCATGCATGGAAGATTGCAGTAGATCAGTTGATGTGCAGGAAATGTTTACCACATATAAGTCTTCACTTTTGTTTATGTTTTGGGTTCCTCTTTGTTACTGACTGGGGGATACTTCTTTTATCTAGATCTTTACATATGTTCAAAAGCAGTCCTTGACACACATACTGGAAATGAATAATCATGGCTGGTAGATGCTAGAACTCTTTTTTATAGCTGTAGCACAGACAAAGCAAGATACCTCGTCTTTTAAGCAACTACATTCTCAGTTTCTGCTGTCACCTGGGGTGCTTATCATCTGGGCTTCTCCCTGATTGTGCTCAGCTCTGCTTCACTTCTGGAGTTTGCATTCTGAATTCACTGGGTTGATCAAACTTCACGTAACTGTGCCAGACCATCTCTCCACTTCTCATCAGCTTCTCCTGTTCCAAGTGAGATATTTCAGTGCTGCCTCAAATCAGACTGATTTCCAGTGCCACTTATATAGAACATTGCTGGCAACCACCTGCCAGTGCAGAGTCTTTTGGTTGGTATCCGACAGACATTGGATGCGGGGGATTATGCTGTGCGCCAGCTTGAGAGATAGATTCTACCTGCAGGACCCTGTCACCACTGAAAGTTTCATTAGCTCTGAATCATCATAATAATATTGCTCCATGAAGCAATTTCTAAAAATAGAAGCTCAAAATTTAAGAATATTCTCCCCAGGCTGACATTATCATTCAAATATCATTGCTTGTGATATTTTTCATTTGTGAATCTGAATGTACTATATGAAGCTGGGGAAACTAAGACAAAAAAGAAGGAACCTGTTTCACCAGTGTTGCACAGAAGGATAGAAGAAAATCCAGAAACAGAAAGCTCAAACGTTCCACTTTTACATTCAGAGTTACTCTGACAGGTCCTGCCTACGTGCCAACAAAATTAATATCTAAAATTATTTGCAACTCAGCTGCATGTGGCCCTAAGTGAATAAATTGATCATAGAGAAGCTTAAAGACACAAATGCATTCACTCTTTTTCCTGCTGAAAATAATCTATGAATTTGAGTGGCAACTTGTTCCTTCCAAATTTCTATGCCTAAAGAAACAGTCAAATGATTCTCTTCTATGTAATATAAAGAAAGATTTTCATCATATCATCATTTAAAATTAAACCTAGAAAGAAACAACTCAGGGGGTTCACTGAACTTCTAGGTCTTTATAATTTGTGGGCAACTGCACACAATTACATTACAAAGCCTAAATATAATATAAAATGTAGCTTGAAGATAACTTAAAATAAACTGAACTTGACTGTGTTGGTGAGCTACTGTGATAAAAAATTAACATGTTTGGGGAAGTCTGATTTGCATTACACAGTGCCTGTAATCAAATTACCTCTAAATGTTATGCCGTGTCACACTGTGTTTGAGATGTTGCTGTCAAAAATGCATACATACACTTTGCAGTTTCACTCAACCTGGCTTCATTTTAAGCGATCATGTATGCCTCTGAGCCACTTCAGCCAAACAGTGGTAAAATACAGAGGTTGGCAATTCAATTTCATTCAACCTTTCAAGAAGGCAAGAGCAGATAAGCTTTGCTTGTTCATGTCAATGATAATACTCAGCGCAGCCTAAATCTAATTCAATAGGTTTGCTCCCGCTCTCTTGTCACATTGTCATTTCCGAACCCAGTCCCCCGCCACCCCCTCCCCGCTCCAGTTGCAGCAAAACTTTGTGAAGTGCTTAACCCACAGCCACGGGCGCCTTCCCAGTGGATGTGCTGCAGGTCAGGCCCAGCCTTGGGGTCTGTGCACGGGGCTGGGCCACTCAGGTGGCGGCTGCTGGACACCATGTCCGCTGACCTCATTGCAGCCACAGATGTTTACTGCACTTTGGGCGATCTGCAGAAAGCAGAGCAGTAAAGTAGGCCAGCTTGCAGGAAGGCTGTTACCCACAATTCATGGAAAAATGCTGGATAGTTCCCACTAGGTTGTGGTCGGCTAGGAAACGGCAACTTATTAATCTTGTGTCAGAGGGCCAGCTGCAAGCCTGGCAGTTACCATATTTCACCACCAACTCTGTGTCTGGACAGCCATTGTCTTTTTTTATGAAAAACTCCACAAATCAGCTGCTATTTTCCCCCCTCTACGTGCAGAAACGGCGCTTGGGGGCTGAGGTGGCTCTGGCGCATCATCCACACGGCGGTCAGGTTTGCTAATTCAGAGCGACTGCTTAGTTTCCAACTTTAATGATATTCCCTCAGCATATCACTATGGTTGCCTGGCGACCGGATTTCAGCTAGGCCTCTCATTTGATTCCCACACATCAGACCCTGAAAAGCACTTTTTTTCCTCCCTCCGCTTTTGATTCCGGCTCCTCTGAAACCCTTCCCCCTGCGGTGTCGGTATGGGTGGGCAGCGCGGTGGCAGAACAAGGCCAGGGGTGACGGGAGGCCTGGAGGCTCCTGGTCACACATCAAGGCCTGGAAACAAAGCCGCCAAGAGCCCTTCCTGACAAACACAAATTCCCTTCAGAAAAAGCAAATTTAGTCTTCCCTTCGTAGCGTGGGTGTCATTTTAAGACTTTCTTTAGACACTTTACTAAATCTGACGCTTTCCATTGTTTTTTGGGCCTTTCTCACAAAAGGCTTCCTATTATCAACAAGTTGCTATTGGAGTAAGCAAACAGCTTGTGAAGGCCTGAAATAATCTAATAAGCAACGGGCTTGCGTGCTTTATGTACCCACACCTTTATGGGATACAAAGTTTGTTTGGATAAATAATTTTCCACTTTTTGCTTAGTTTCAATTAAAGTATCCTTTTAAAATTAATGGTTTTGTTTAGCTCTGCACCCTTCCCCCTACCATATGCACAAACTCCCTCTACACAGTATGGTATAGCCACAGATACATTTTTCATAAACTGCTCTGTCCCAAACAAAAGAATTTTTAAAACATTTTGCTTCTTGGTGCGATTAAGGTCGGATCAATAAGACAGATACAAAGGCTGCACTGACTTTCTTATTCTTCTCTTGGCTATGACTGAAAGTCTTGACAAAGTTAAAGGATTGACTACACTGGAAGCCAGATCAGCTTACACCAGCTGAAGGCTTAGTCCTCAATCTTAATGTGCTGTGGCAAAAAAAAAAATTGTTAGCTATAAGAAATGTTTGCTAAACAGTTTTACAAACAAACACAGGATTATTTCAGTAACTAAAAAAAATCATGCTAAAATAACTTATACCAGGTATATAATAATAATATAAATCATTTTCAAATGTTACTGTTGAGGAAAATGCAGTTGGCTGGATAATTTACTAAAGGTTCAATACGAGCACTACAGAAGTAGCTTAAATACAATGTTCTGCTTCTTTGCATGGCTTTCAGATAATTCCCTGTACAGCCTGCTGATGGATACAAAAATTCTTAGTTATTTGTCATAAACCACTGCTCAAATGTCTATTAATGATGAGCACAGTCACAGCCAAATTAATGGCAATGAATCAACAGCAGGAGTAGGTCAGACCTTGTTAGCCTATACAGACCTGAATTGCCTCATCTTTTGTACTGATTGCAGTCTTGTGTGGTTTAGAGATCCTCAAAAATCCCCAACTCCTCAAGCTATTTGGTTGCAGGAGAACCGTAGCCCATTATTTTTTAAAGAAGTTCATAGCTGTAATGTTTGAATAAAATGTGATTTTTTTTGTTAAAAAAACAAAAAAAAAAGCCAGAAAAACCCAACCAAATACAAAACCAACCAAGACAGTGAGAGCTCCTTATGCTTAGAGGTTTTCCTTTTGAGATTTCCTGATTTTTCATAAAGCTTCCACACTACAGGGAGGGACATGAAGTTTCTCCATATATTATCTGTCAGTCCTGACTATCCATGATGAGAGACATTCAGGTTTAATTTGTCATGATCACATCCCAGGATAAGAATCTGTTGGACATGGACTGTCCAGACAATGACCAACTCAGACTAGAGATCTCAGTGGTGGTCTGCAGTACCATTTGAATATTGCATGATGATAATATGAAACCATGCTAGTTTTCAAAACAAGAATGATGCAGTGGCATTTCAGAGCATGCCCACAACTGGTCCCCCACTTGTCAGTCACACGATATCACAACAATGTGGGAAGGACTCTTCAAATGCTCCTTTGCATTCTATCCTGGCCTTCCCAATCCTCATGGAATAGAGCTGTCTCCTAGAGTCCAGCCTGTGTCCTAATAACCTTAGGGTTACCTGGCACCTCAGATGTTTTGCACTCCCTGTTACAATAGTTTGCTATGCGCCATTTATTGCTGCTTGCATCCTCATTTGAGACTCTCATCTGAGGAGAAGTTCAGTTCCAGAAATGGGACTTGCAATTGGAAGTAGTCACATCGCAGAAAATCTATTGAGAACAATGGTCACCAGTTAGGAAATGTGGACTATACATTTCTAGACCTCCAAAGCCACACAGAAAAGTTTTAAAGGCTAGCAATGTATTTGCATTCTATGCATCAAATTTATTTTCCAAGGAGTTGTAGATGTATGATGCAAGGAGTTTATTTCCTGGCAGACAGTGGTGCTCGTCATCACTAAATGCTAACTTATGCAGGACAGAAATTTCTAGTGCATGAGTAAATTGTTTTGCTTATCTACACTGGGACAAACTGTGCTCAGTTACATCAGTAACAACAGTATCAGGGAAGAACCCTCATTTTCCCACTGGTGGGAAGGACAATTCTGCCCCCCGAATAACATTTCATGTGAAGCGAAACTAAAAAGTCAGCATATTGGAACACTTTAAAATACATTTATACTACTGTAGCTCTAATTAAATGTACCTCAAATGCACCTTGTGAAACGTATGCTCACATGAACACAGAAAGGATTTAGATGTGCAGTCCCTGTTACTATCTGCAAATTTCTTTGTTGGAAGAACAGATGTTTGATTTTGTGTTAGAGCTAAAAGTAAGACTTCTAACCTTTCCCTCTCTCTCCCCTAATCTAGAGCAGGTTTCAGATCTATATCCTCTACTCAGCAACAACTAAATCTTCACAAGTTAAGAGATTCAAACTTTTTTTTATCAATCATTTGCAATAACTGTTAGCGTTGAAGATCCACTACCCACTGCAACATTTCTCACTTATTAAGTTGTTGTTTTGTACAGTACACTCCTGACATGTTAAAAAAGAATGTTTTTAGATTAGTGTTCAAGCTTCATTTTCCTTTTTGCTGAAAGTTTTAATTAATACATTCAACGCATTGTAGCTGTGCAGATGGGTAAAGGAGTTATCTATTTATATATTCTATTGATTCAGTTATTCCAATTTTTAGTAGCATTATGCTATACATGCAACAAGAACGTGGTGACCTTTGAGAATTGCTTCCATATTGTTTAATCTAAATTGAAATACACACACAAAAAATCCCATCTGCAATAGTAGGATGTATACACCACATTAAATTACCCTCCCCCATCCTCTGGAAGTATTTCTAAGAATGAAAGGTAAATGTTCAATATTGCTTTGCTGCTGGAATGCAGCCTCTTGGTGCAGCCTGGAAATAGGATTGCCCTCTAGTTATCTTGCAACCTTCTAGCTTTGGGCAGAACACCCAAAAAAGGTAAATTTGCCAAAGAAGTACTTTATCCGAGAGCTTTATTCTGTCGTATTGCAAGAAACTAAGGCATCAGCATTAACTTAATTGTTTGTTGTTGCTCTTTTGTGGCAACACATTATGGCTCTGGCTCTGGGTTTTCACTGCAGGTCAGAAGTTTGGTATGGAAAGCATATTGGGAACTGTGATAATAGACCCTGGAATTTTCTTATCTGTTATTTAATTATATGGTTTCCAGTGAGCCCTGGAGACTGGATTTGATAACCTGGGAAAGTTCTACTTTCTGTGATCCTAAAGGAAAGGCACTGAACATGGCTAGAGTTAAAGTGTGTAAGAGACTGCATGAGTATACAGAATTATTTTAATTGTCTACCTATGGAATCTTTTAGTTGTTTAAAACAACTCATAACAATAACTTTTTAAAAAAAAAAGATAATTAAGACTTAACAAAATTGTAATCATAATTTTAATACAAAAATGGACATAATCAGCTCCAGATTTACTCCCTCAAAAAGAAAAAAGAAAAGAAGTTCTGGGCATACTATCTATATATAAGTATGTGTTGCTATTCACGGTATATTTAGAGTCCCAGATTTTAGAAAAATACTTTTGTGTTGATCGAGCCATAGAAATAAAACTGACCAAATATGGAAGGTGCACAGCATGCCCAGAATCAGGCGGTCAAAGGGAAGGGACTGGAGAAGTAGCACATCATATTCCTGCATCAGAATTCTTGTGTTCTAGTGAGCAAGACAGGTTAAGAAACTCTTTGCCTAAAACATGACTTTTACTTTGATGTGATTCGTTATAGGTCACAGAAAGCTTGGCCCATTTTCCACTGATTTGAGATCCAACCAATAATGAATCAGAAGCAGAACCAAGAATAGATCTAAGGAGTTCTGAATCACAAGCCACCTCTTTCTCAAAACACCCACTCCCTCCCAATCAGACAGACGTCCCTTGTTTCTAAATAAATGCATTTAGTTACAAAATGGATTTATTTATTTTTAGCAAAAATTGCTCATAGTGACAAAATTTTCCATCCAGTTAATGACAAAATACATTCTGTTGCATAAGATTTGCACTCGTGCATAAAATTGCCTCTCTTGCCATAATTAATGTATAGATTGAAATTATAAGACATCTAGAGTTGCTGATGTGTCACTGAACATCCCCATTTCTCTTCTCCACTTTTCTTTCATCCTTTTAGAACATGACAGAATATCTAAATACTACGAAAAGTCACATGCACACAGAGAAGTGCATTTTTATTACTTCAAAATGCAAAAACCAGTTGCCCCACATGAACCCAGTACAACTTTGCCACCCTCCCATGGCAGAATCAGCTGTGATAGGGTCAACTACACCCCTGAGCTAACAGAGCTTTAACTTTTGGTTCAGACCATTGGGGAACTTGCATAGCTAGAGCACAGTGCTCCTGGGTATCAGCTTTGCTACTGCCAACCTTCAGCAAAGCATCTGCCTTATGCAAGCAAATAAAGAAATAATCCTGAAATGGTTCCTTACACAACTTCAGATATCTTGAGTCAGAAATCTTTCATCTGAATGTGTTGTTAAATTAAGATCTGTGAGTGATGCACAGAATTAAAATGAAGATAAAATTATCTCACTGTGATTTAATTATCTCAATTATCTGAGTGGAAGAGTGCACTGGTTTCTACAATGCAGAACCACCTCTGATGAACAAACTACACTCAATAAAATAAACAGCAAGTCAAATCACTGCATAAAATTTGAAAGTAAACTAATTCCAGGGATAAAAGACACTTTAATTTCCTATCCTCCACTCCTCCCTTTTCACTTGCATCCCAAGAGTAAGAAAGAAAAATATCTTATCTTGGCAAAAACCTAAAGTTCTGTCCTAAATAATACATGAATATTTAAAGAGTAACCTTATTGTAAAAGAGATCCCTTGGAAAAAGCATCCCTTTCTAACTACCAGTTGCAAGAATTTGGAGTGTCTGGGAAAATTTTGAATGAACCTCCAGACATACAGAAAGCCTCCTCACTGCCTCTGCTCTTTTCTGAAGTGTTTCCAAAAGAAAATAATCTCTATACTTCACAGACAATCTCAAAATATGTTTGCCACTGACAAAAGACTCCCACACACCTTTTTTTTTTTTCTTTTTTTCTTTTTCTTTTGTTGCAAGCATTGAGTCATGGAGAGAGCAAGTTATTTGCCTCAAATTTGTGCCAGAGCCCAGCTAGTACCAGATCTCTGTCTGTTCATTCTCCAGTCCTGTGTTTTAACCACGAGACCATCCCTTTCCTGGCACTCATTAGAAGACTGGAATGTGCTTATGGTCAAGATTTTCCCAATCAAGGGCAGACACATGAGAAAAAAAAAAAAGAAAAAGCAAGGTACATAAACGATGTTTTCTTTTTAACATCATTATATTAGGTATGTTGGAGAAACCAAGGATAGATTTGAAAATGAAGGTAGGAAGCAATTGATGTTAGCAGCAAAAGCTGAATTGATCCAATAGGCCTGTGGACATTTTCTGTTTTAACATATTTTCAAGTAAGCAATAGGTTTCCAGAGTCTGCTGTAATTCCTAGGGACTGCTCTGTCACTGTATGATGTGAATGAATGCTAAAAATAACACACATTTTATACTGTGGCTATCCAGTACAGATTTCATTCAGACTGGGTTTGTGTATAATTTCTGCTCCACTTTCACAGCACTGACACGCAGAGAAACTGCAACAATGGTCTATTTTTGTGTAGTGTGGATCTAGAACGCAGATTAAATCTATTTAATACACAGCCTAGTCTTGCTCTCCTTAGACAAAGAGTCACCCTAAGACAATGAAATTTCATCTGACACAACTCAGCCCAAAACATTTAATTACAAAGGGAAGACAAGCCATGGTACATTGCCAGAACATAGCCAGAGGAGATAAGCTTTCCCAGTGAAGGGATCTCACCACAGAAGCAAAACTTGCACTTACAAGATAGACCATGAGCAAAAAAACTTAAGCCAACATATTTCTCAGGGGATATTTATCCTTTATGCCAAAATCCATCTCACCAGATATTGTCCCCTCGAAAACTTTCGGTTAAAACCAATCTCTAAACTAAGGCTTTTTGTCTATTATTTAGTAAACAATTATATCTGGAAGAGATTAATAGGAAACAATGTATATTAGGATAAAACTGTTTCATCACTTAGACAGAACAAAATTTGCTGTAATCTCTTACACAATATGTATGTGGTCCCAGGGAAGTTGACAACACATCAATAAGACAAAATCCCTAAATGAGCTGATGTTGCCAGAGAAAGGAGAGTTCCTGCATCCTTTCTGGGTGACTGAGAGAACAAGTGTTTCTACAGGAGAACACAGAGGGGAAACAGGAGTACAGTGCTATGCAGGAGGGACGTGGCCCTAAGACACTGTGCAGCAGAGAGACCCACCCAGAGTGTAAAATGCAGGATTTGGTCAAGTCATGGCACAGGGCCAATGAGAGGCTACTTCATGGATCCTAAGTACATTCCATGGTAGGATCTCAGGAGCTACTTCAGCTTTAGAAGGACTTGCCCGGATTCAACTTCTACACCCTATCAATAATATATTGCCAGATGATCATGCAAGCATGGCCCCAACACAGATGCTGGGTGGGATGACTCAGGTCTCAGTAGAGGTTCCTTTGGGACTATATGTTAGCTATTAGCAGAAAGCAGCCTGGTGGCACGCGCCACTCATGCCTGAGGTCAGCATCACTTCCCAGTCTGTCATCAGCTTGATGCATATAGGAGACAGACGCTCAGAGCATCCTTGTCAGTGACATGATGGCTTGCCTTCCTGTGGAAATTCTGAGGTTTGGGGGAGCAGGGTGTGGGTAGTTTTGAGTTGTTGTTGTTGTTTTTTGTTTGTTTGGGGCTTTTTGGGTTTTTTTTTTTGGGGGGGGCATCTTTTGGGGGTGGGAAAGGGATGAGAGTCAGCAAATAAATGAAATACAAACAGCAGCTTTGGAGAGCTTGCTACAGCTCATAAGGACAGTAATTAGAGTTTGAAACTACATTCCCTCACCTCGTTCACAAAAGGCAGAGCACAGATGGGAGATCCACTCAAGGAAGCACTGAGATATAGACTTTTTAAGAATATGCGTAGTCCCATTCTAGGCTTACGTACTTTTTAGAAACAACACCACGTTAGGCCTCTGTAATGGATCAAACTTGAAATACAAAATGGGACATGAATGTAGTTGAGGGTACAACTGAAAATTGTAGAAAACCACTTTGTGCAGAACTTCGGGAGACAAGTTGGAAGCTGCTCTGCTCCAGTGGCTGAGACGAGAGATTACGTTTATAAAAAGGAATTATCTACCTTATTAAAACTTTGCAAGCTTCTGTTGTCTGTGGGTCATCTGACTGGTACTCAGCAAATAGTGCTGAGGTTTTCTTTTTCCTACTTTGTAAATAATGAATGAATAAGAACTTACTATGAAGTGCCAGCTTAATTTTAAGGGGCATTATCTGAGGCCTAGTAAAACCAAAGTCTGAGAGGGTTTTTTAGCTGAAGACTTTCACAGCCATTTCAGCACCAGGTTCATATTCTAGACTTTTTTGTCTAAGTCTAACATATATTAAATACAGATTTGCCTTGTGTGCTGTGGTAGAAATCAGTGGGAGTTCTGCCACTGATTTAAAGAGAAACAAAACTGGGTAGACAAGCATACCTTAGTTACTGTTAATAAGAGAAATTATAAAATAAAACCCCCAATATTTGACAGCTTAGTTATTGATATTTGTGTTTATAATTATTAGCCTTTAGAAAATTGATCCCAGAATGATCTCCAGAACAAACTCTCTATAAAGTAAGTTCA
This sequence comes from Corvus moneduloides, assembly GCF_009650955.1. Lineage (NCBI taxonomy): Eukaryota > Metazoa > Chordata > Aves > Passeriformes > Corvidae > Corvus > Corvus moneduloides. The sequence goes on from NC_045485.1 coordinate 20,157,052, forward strand.
AAAAACAATTTAGCTTATCTTTTAAGCAATCAAAAATAACTACTCAAAATGCATTTTGCTTTTGTGCACTAGAATGTTGCACGTCACGGTCCCTCTCCCTTTTAAAGTAACCATGTAAGAACCAATTTCAAAATCACTATCTAAATGCCTTGGGGAAGCAGAGCAACAGTTTGCTGCAGTGGGACTACCCTGGCATCTGACAGAAGGCATGATCCACAGTTTTGTATCTAATCCATGCATGTATTCCTACAGCCTCCACCTCCATCAGCTTGGTTTTGTGTGCACCAAGCACCAATCCCCCAGTGTGTCTGGGATACTTCCAAATGCCCAGAGCGCAAACATGCCGAGCGCGCAGGCCCCGCGCTGTGACAATGCACTCTTGTCACAGGAGCTGCCACAGAGCCCTAACTTTGCCCTGGCAGGTCTGGCTGCAGTGTGGCTGTTCCCTGGCTGTCCCCAGGCAGCTCTACCTCGAGATGCCAATGGACTGATGTAAGCTTTTGAAATGAGCTTGCTGGGAGTGCCTAGATTAGCTGTGTTGCCAGGCTCTCGCCACTCTAACCCCCTTTTCCACTTCAGTGGGCTGAGCTTTTGACACTCTGAAAAGCACCATTTAAAATTAATTAAAGCTCCTTATTTTGTACCAAATCTCACTGCTACCAACTCTGTTTATTATGTTTTATGCAGGGTGGGGGGTACCAGTCTGCAAGGTGTTCTGGGCTGGGCTACCAAAACTCATGGATGAGGAGATATTTGCTGGGCAAACAGGATGTTAATCGTGTTTCCACAAATCACAGCTTTTGCACAGATTACTGGACTCCGCTGGTGGAATCCACATGTCCCACTGCAAGGCAAGGCAAACTTCCTGGCAACAGCTTTTTATGGAGATTTATTCCATTATTTTTACTACTGCCTACAACACCGTAAAATTGTACTTGTGGCATACACCAAGCAATTTTTAAAAAATAATTTACTATAAACTGCCACAAAATAGGTTAACACACATATGATCGGGCCAACTATTTTTGAATCTATATGCTACAGCAGATTTATGAGTATTTTTTAACAGCTGGAGGCAAATATTGTCTTTCGGTTTTCCTTTCTGAAAGATCTTCTGCCCATCTGATAAAAAACAATAAAGGAATCTAAAGACTCTTTTACTGCACGTTTGAACAGTCACCTACAAGATAGGGTAATGCAACCATGTAAATCTGTGCATACAAAATTTTATTAGATGGCTGCTCATTGTGAAGGAGATCACAACAGAGAACTAATCCAGCACATGAAGTGTTCTTCAACACTTCATATTTGGCAAACATTGAATTTCTGAACTATCCACCAAAATGTAAATGGCATACTTGATATTCAAACTAACAGCAGGTTGTCCCATACAAAATAGTGTTCTTTAAGTGTTAGACATTGATTGTATAGCACTCAGCACTTCCACGGTATTTTTAAATATAATGTTGACAAACATCGAAGAGCAAAAATGTAACACAAAAAGTGCAAAGTAAAATGATATAAAAGCAACAGTTAGAAGCAACCACTGAATTCAGAGTGCAGGGGCATGAAACATAAAGTAGCTGCTGTATTCAAGATCCAGCGAGCTCAGAGGATGCCCAGCTAGTCAAAACAATTAGTCTGACACATTATTACTCATACTGGAACAGCTTCACTCTACATTGCTTTAGACGGGGCAGTAGCACAATAGGCTCTCCAGCGTTTTACAGCAAAAAAATCTCCTGGATTCAAAACCACTTACAATTCCGTGAAATCCTCCTTCCTGAACAAAACTAAAAAGAAGGGAATTTTTGATGGAATTTGAGTTATACACAGACATGATTAAAGAAGTGTAAACATTAGGAATTGCTGGGGATTTATGAAAGCTGTACTTTTTTTGTTGATCCTGCTTTTTCAGTTACTCACACAGCAAAAACCCCATTTATCTACTAGAGAAAATGTGTCAGAATCTGGCCCTAAATCTAATACATGTTAACTCTTCTGCTGCACAGTCTCAATTTTAATTCAACTATATGCTTATGCCAATTCCCTATTGCCAGTATAGATTAGGCAAGGTTAAAAAATCCCAACAATATAGACAGAATTATTTCCTTTTTATACTCGTGCAAATTAGAAAAGCTTTCCTTCAAGAGGAAGACTAAACATCTGTAAACATATTTATATCTATAAAGATCTATAGTACTTAAAATAAGTTAATATCCTTTCATTTAAGATTTATAGGATTCCTCTCGGCTTCTAAGAATCCCAACTTGTACAAATGTCCTTGCACTAAGATAACTTGCTTCCTTGCTCTGCCCCTTGTGCAGACTCTTGTACCTGTGCTATGAGAGTATAAAATGCTTCCAAATCAGAAAAGCACAATTCTGTGTACCAGCACCAGCATAAACTAATATCAACACAAGACATAAGGCAGAAGAGAATCAGGCACTGAACACTACAGTCCCATAACAAATGGTCTCCAGAACAGAAACGCTGCTACAAATTTCCTTTTTAACCAGGGAGCCTTTCCATACACCTCTCAGAGAGCTGAATGAGGTTAATGACAAATATTTCTAGATGACATGCACAAGGGCAAAGAGTCCAAGGAGGTCTCAGTGGAGATTACAGGACTTCAAAAGCAGTGGCACAGTATGGACTGAGACCTTGAGTCACTTTCATGGCAAATCCAAGTGATGAAGGTAAATAAATTGCAAAATGTCTCTGCATTGGTTACCAGTCTCCCACAGGCCCTGCACCAGCATCTCCTCCCAGCCCTGTGCTGCCCACTGTAGGGACATCACAACAAACTAACTTGGGAGTGGATCTCCAATTAAAACATCTCTCACTGTCTGTTATTGGGATTATTTTTAGTCTGGTAAATTCTGTGTCTGTGTGTGCTGCCTTCTCACTCACAACACACTCCCACAAACTGCTGTGCCAGTATGGAGGGGCAAGCCTGGATCAGGAATAGATGGCCAACAGTTTTGAGTTTTGTGAGCACACATCTCCTGCAAAAAAACCCCTATTTGCACAAATACCTTTGATTACACAGAAACTCCTACAGTGTATGAAACCCAAAGCCCAGCCAACCTTGTGTCTTGTCTTCTTTTAATATACATCTTATGCAATGCCAGGCATGTTGACAGTTACTTAGGTAAGCAGTCCACAACTACTTTCAGAAAAATGCAAATGTTGGAGCCCGGTGTTTACTCAGTGAACATTTGTGTTGATAGAGTTCATCGGCAAATGTGCAAATGGAGACTGAAAATAAAGTGGGAGCAAAACAAATTTTTAAAACTGACCTGGAAATGCCATCCTGGGTCTTCAAATCCAGTTTCCTGATCACTAAAATCTCTTACATAAACCATCCAACAAGCATTTAAAAACATGCGTTAGCCCACTTTCCCCATGAGGAAAAGTAGTTCTGGTGGTGAGAAGATTATTGTGTTAAACCTGACCAATCATGGCCAACCTTTGCTCATTTCTTCTCATGACATCATTACTTCTTCACTACAACTTCATTTTGCTTATCTTTGTCATAAGACAGAAAATGTCCCTTCTCAAGAGAGAAAATAATTTGTTAAAAAAGAAGTTATAAACCACTATAGATCAATTTTGGACTCCTACTAGAATATTTTTGAAGCTACGCTAATAGAAAGTATTTTGAAAATTAATATAGGCCCCTATGCCAGGGGTTTAATCCCATCTCATTCAAATTTCCATCAGTTTTTGGGTGTTTTTTAAATATAAAGAATCTGATTTGACTCTCCCATAAATTTTATCTGCTCTCTTCAGAGAAACAAGTGTTCATACGGTCCCTTTTTCTTTCTAGCTAAAAGGAACAAGAGTTCTCAAATCAAAGCACCATGGATGAAATCCCTCTTAATGGTCAGATACATTCATTATTGCCAAGGATTTTTTTATATTAAGCAAAGAAAAATCTCACTTTATCAGTGATGACTTCTTTTTCCTCACTACACTCATCAGTAATTATCTATCTCTGCATGTTTCTACCTTTTTGTATTTGAAAGCTGAAATATGTAAACCAAAGCTGTAAATGAGTCTCTACCTGTAATTGATCTGTTTATAAATTGTCCATTGGTTGTTGCGTCCTACTGACATGACAAATTTTCTTTCCCTCCACTCATCGGGAGTAGCACAAATATGTATTTAAACAAAAGCAAAACATCATCAATGTGCATTCTCTTTTCTTGTCAGAATGGAATTGACAAAGAAATAATCCCTTGTTGAGAGTTTTCTCTCTTTCTCCTCTCTTTTTTCCCCTGCTTAAAAGACTATGAACATCTGCTTCCCTTGTTTTCCTAAACAAGTCTTTGAAAAACATCAATTCATCCTGCAGGCTTTAGGAAGTTTACTGATCCTATCGGCTTAATAGCACACAGCTACACTCAAAAGAAGGCAGTAGTGCTCTCGACTATTATGTCCCTTTTTAAAGCATGGCAAAGACATCAGGCACTCTAGCACATCTTTAGTACTATATGGCAAATTAAATAACGAGATAGTCATGAATTACCAGGACCAGCAAGTATTTTTTTTCACCCCAGCATTACATTTTACTTATTTATTTACATCATCAGAAGGAAATGATTGCTTAGCATCCAGCTGGGCATTCAGTTGTGCTGTTCAAAGGGAAATCCTTTCAAATGCCAATACAAAGATCAAGGGTTAAGGTCCCAGTTCTGCTCCTCTTGCAGATGCTGGAAGTTGCTTATTTCAGGAGATTTTAGCCCATCAAAAATAAGAATATCATTACAAAATCTCTATTCTCCTAGGAACAGAAAGGCCAAATCACTGCATTTTGGATTTGCTAGGAATAATGGAATATTCCCGCAAATGGCAATGAATGGTTTGTTTGGGATTATTGGAGAAGGATGCAGAATAGCAAAAGCACAACATTTGTGTTCCTCTTTCTGTCCAGAATTTTAGGCTGGATACTACTGGCCTCTCTTTGTGTTTTTCTGCCTAAATCCTCCCATAAAGGTAAGATAGGGTCTCACTGTGGAAAGCTACATGAGAGCTGCAGGAAGACAGGTACCATATTTCAACCCTTCATATCTGCTGTTACATATAGGAAACTTGAAAAGATATTTTCAGTATGTGTGGTTGGACAGTTGTGTCTCCTCTTACACTGAGGCTAAAGTGTTCACTTGCCATGAGTTCACAGCAAGGTATTGTGGAGCAGCTTGTTTTCAAACAAGACAAAAGAGTCTTCACCTGCATTGGTGAGGGATGGTATTGCTAAGCCTGAAGGAGAATATCCTGATTTTTTTATCTCAGACACTGATGTGAAATAACATCATCCAGCTGATTGTTTAAACTGCCAACAGTAAAGGGAAGCTATACCCCCACCAAATATCAGTGTTCAGTCCAGATGGGCCAAATGATGATGTCATTTCTATTTGAAAACTCCACTAAATTCAGTATTTTCATTGAGTTTTACATAGCTACTGTTGTAAATGGCTCAGAGTCAGATCATACAGATGCAATAATTAAAGTAAATATCACTAAAGAAGAACATCTGTACCTTAGATATTTGAATACACAGATGTCCCTCAACTTCTCAGGCTGGTTTTGATTTCAACCCCTTTCTGTTTTGGAATAAGGAAAACTAAGGAATTTGGCTATTAATTTTATATAGAAAAGTACAGAATATTTTAGTGGAGGTAAATCTCTTTGGTAGATCCTGACCTTGTTCTTCTCATTTCTGTTACAATGCTGCTCTGGCCCCAGCATTTCCATACCAGTAGGTATGGAAAGAAGGACAAGACTGAATAACTTCCAGACTGCAGGGTTCTGTAGCTGACTAATAATTGTATATTCCTGTCCCTCAGAACACTTGAAAAGCCTTGTGTAGTTTCAAGCCCACAGTTTTGTAAAACTGACAGCATGTGAGGAGCCACTGATTCTGTGGGGTGCTGACGTTTGCTAGAGAAATATAATGTTGTCTAGCAAATACCTTTATTTGGTATCATTGGATATTTGTTGTACTCATTGGTGTTTGGTACACAGTACTATTTCAATAAATGATTGATGAACGGACAGACTGAAAGGGTAGGAAAGAGAATAATCACATCACTTCAAAATTAAGTTTTCCCATTTTCCCACAAAGCCACAGATATTTTACACCAAACTTAGGTCAATGTTAGACAAAATGTTTTATAACTTCAAATACAAAAACCAAATCTAAGCCAAACCCCCTTCAAACTGTTTAAATACTGTGAAAATAAATGTTGACAGCAATCCAAATTTATTAATTCTTTTCCATGTAAAAAGCTGTGAAAATTCACTATAAATTTGTAAGTAATTTCAATTAAATTGGCTGGGTTTAGCAAATAAAACACATATTTTGTTTCACTCTAGAGTTTGCAGTGCTTAAGCATATTTTGTGAGATTTTCCTAAAAGGAAGCAGTTAACGAGAGATCTTGAAAAGGGTTTGGAGTTTGGATTTTCCCTCCATCTCGGATGTTGGTTGTGAGAGGCTTTTGCTGCCAGTTTGTAGCTAAAAACACTTCCTGTACAATTATAGGTACGTGGATATACAAAAGGCATTAATATGGCAATCTGACAGCAAAGTCTAACAGCGTGTCTGCATATCTCACTGCAGAGTCACCCGCACAATTATGACTGGCTGGCTTTAGCCAACTTACTTTGTTTTAAAGGGGTTCCTCACACTGCAGTCCATGGCATCTCTGGGTTAGGATGCACTGACTTTTAGGCAAATGGGGAAGTTCAACCTCACTTTTCTCTGGTGAGTGGTATTATGAATGAAAAATACACCAATTCTTGCAAGTAAGGTAAGTCTCAAAAGAGTTAATTACGTTAATTGAAATTGAAAGCCTTTATTAGTTTTCCTCATCACAGGTTGGATTTCTGAAGAACACTGTGGTATTGAAATAATATAAATAAACAGCTTTTGAAAGAGAAAGGAAAATAACATTTTAGAAACACATATATAGCATAACACTGTGTACACACCTCCTTTATGACCTCTTTCTACACAATTTCAGTGATTTGAAAATTAAGATTCTTGATGAGTCAAACTGAAGCGGATGCCAAAACTATTCAATATCAGTGAAATGCAGTTTAGAGTCAATAGGATTGGCCGTCTAATGACGATTAAGTATGCTATAAATTTAAATCTTTGAACTACTTGTTGAGATTTATTCAGACAGACAAACAAAGATAACAAAAGTCTTTTGTGTGTTTGTCACTCATTTCCGTTGCTCTGTTGTTGCAGTGTCAAATAATGTCAGTTACTTAAGCACAATTAATGTAATTTTAAATTCTCAACAAATTAAATTATAAAGACTAACAGTCCAAGAAGGACCCAGCCCATTTTTCCTGTACATTTTCTTTTTTCTCCCAGTTTTGTGGCAAATTTTAAATCAATGGAAGGTTAGTTTCAACCTTGATTCTCAGAGAAGCAGTCCATTTTGATAAAAAATTAATTTTATTTTCATTAAGTCATTTCTCCCTGGTTTTGACCAGGTGAAATACATTTTGGAGTATAATTCAGGAATATGTAATAATTTTCAGAACATTTGGAAAAGCCAGAGAGGAAGAGGTGATAGATTCCAAATGACTCTCCCTTGTGCCAAGATTATTTGTTTTCTTTTGTGATTCTATGTGTTCATTCAGTGCAGGGGGAGCTACCTTTTTAAATCCAGGACTTGACTGGTTACTAACTTCATTTTAGCAAATAGGAAGGCAGCATTTTAAAACAATGACACAATGTAAATGACCTCTGAAGGAAAACTGGAGGCTAGATAAAGAAATATACAGTTGTTTTTATCTCCTTAATAAAAAATTGTTAAGTCCTTTATTTAGAAATCTTGAAAATTAATTGAAGACAAAAAGTTCCCATATGTCAAGGCTTGTTTAATTAGACTGGGATCAGGAAAGTTATTCTGTAAAAGCAACTTAAAGCTGGTCTTCTCAAAGAAGTAAAATTACCACCCATTGTGCTAAAATTATGTTGAATTTCATATAATTTAGGAGGAAGGGGGTGAGATATTTTACATTTTGTGAGATCATACCTCAAGATTTAGTACAGCATCTAGAATTTCTTTGCAAGTAATAAAGACAATGATCCATTGTGTACTTCTATTACTAATTATTCTGTAAAGATTGTCTGTTCCAAAAGATAATTAGAAAAGGTGAAATTTGATTCCATTAAATAGAACTCATCTGGGACATAATGAAATTTTGTTGTGAAGTAGTAGACTCACTTTGAAGCCAAATAAAAAGCTTTTACATTGATGGAATGAATAAGGTTGTAAAAGCTCACACCTTTTTTTTTCCCTCTTTATTCCTGCACAGGCAGCATTTAAGAATAATTAGGCTAAGGCTGAATTATATTTGCAAGAATTTTCAGTTCTTGGTTATTTCAGGAAAAATAGGTGACTTCTGCTTTTTACACAGATCAGTCCTTAGTATTTGTGTTGCAGAAGTCAACTGATCAGGCACAGAATACAAGAAACCAAAGTGACCTGAACTTACACAGGACCAGACTTCCCTGATTCTGCAACTCAGCCTTCCAGCTATTACTGGGAAAATAACTCCAGTGCTGCCCAAAGAAATCCCATACAAGGCTCACCCTAGGCCAGTTCTGGGTCTGAGGAGAAAATTAGGTTGGCTCCAGGTCTTGATGCTTTTCCCAAACTCTCTATAAACTACAACATGCTTGGCTGAGTCATGATTTAGCAGTGTGAACTCATCTACTCAAAAATTGCCTGAGGTCCAGTGCAGAGTTGGAAGACTTAACCACTTTGCCCAGACACCAGAGAAGCCAGAACTGCTGCATGAAAGGTGTGTTTGAAGTTATGTTGGCACTGGGTTCAGGTCTTTATTGTCTCATTTGTAGGTCATATGAACCTACTTAATGGCACAGGTCTTGTTGTAAAGAAAAAAATGACCAGAATACATTGGTAACCCATTTCTTTGAGGCTAACCACTAAACACAATGCACCAGCAGATAATATGCTTGGGAAAACTCTTTGGGAAAACATGTGAAGCTGCTTGAAACCAACTTGCTTCAGCTCACTGGACCAAGTCCAAACATTACAGGCTTGATTTTGGCTGAGCGGAACATGAAGTTGCTCCTGTAGTGGGATGAAAACGTTTCACACCACAGTTGTCATATCCTGTGACAGTCCTTTACAAGAGCCTGAGCCCTGCACACACATCCTGGGAAGAAAGGCTGAGAAGGAAGAATACATTAAAAACTGCCTGGCCAAAAGGAGCATGAAGATGCAGGAAAGGAACAGAAGCAAATTTCTAAACCGGATCCTAGCCAGCATGTTCAGCTCCAGTATTACTTTTAGCTGCCTTTACATCCCCAAATTAGATGTCTGATTGCTATCAGTAAAACAGAGGGCTCAGGAAATACTGCACAAGAGGGCATTTTCATATCAGATTCTAGGAACTTCACACCTGCCTATCTATCTTGTATGGACACTGACAAATATCTGAGCACATTCCAACATCGCTGTGGAGAAAGGACATGTTGTAATTACCAGATTATAGAAGGGAAACCAAAATGTAGAGAGACCAAGAGAGCTACCCAAAGTTCCATTGATAAGGCTGTGCCTTTCTTGATTCCAGATAAGCATCCTGAGGACAGGGTACATTTCCTCTCAAGGACCACAATTTTGTATGAGCCAATTTTGCAAAAAAACCCCAAGCAGCTCTTTTCCTCACAGTATGCTGAATGGATGTGGGTTTACTTTTTAAGACCAATTCCTATTTTAACAGAAAGTGCCATTGCTAAATTCTGAAATAAAAAAGAATTTTATCAAACTGCAACCTAATGACAGTGGATGTTAAGAACACATGTGGCTTTTTGGAGCTTTGTGGAACATTCCCATGAAGAGATACTTAGCAAGTGCAGCTTTGTGTACATTTCACAGAACTCTGCCAGCGTTACTGACTTTTACCCAGGTCTGAGCCTTACTCTAGACTGAAGTCACAAAGAAGGGATTAGTAGGGCCACACTGAGGCTGTCTGTCACATAGAAGCTAATTAACTGCTGATTGGACACTGCTAAATCCCCATTTCCTTCGCATTTTACCCACCCTCCCCACAAAAAATAGTTCCCATCTAGTAGTAAAATAAAAATTTCAGTCCAGGGTAGTAATGAAATAAGCCTCTTCTGAACAAAAGTTGTTATATCAATAAGTGACAACAGCACGTTAATGTTGCATCCTCTTGAAACTGATTTAATTGCCGTGCTCAATTCATCCCTTCTAAATATGAACCAAAAATATAAAATTACAACAACAAAAACCCAAGCTGATTGTCAATAAAGCATCTCTCACTACATTCTTCATAAAGTAGGTTTGAAATTTGTGTGCTACCTGTTGCCTCAATAGGTGTAAATCTAGAGCAAGCTGGGCATGAGGTACAGACACAGTGAAGGTATGACAGGGAAAATAAATAGATTTACATTTCAGTTTGCATGTTTTGCATAAATATATGGTTTATACCAGATTCAAGGCAATCAGAACTACCCTTCCCTTTCACAGAAGCAAGTTTACACCAAAAAGTGGGTGTTGGGAGATTCCTCCCCACAGTTAGTGACAGCTCAATAATCTTCCTCTGATACATTTCCAGTAGCTGCCTTGTCTCAAGGCATGTAAGCACTTACTACATGACCTGAATTTAGTTTTTTCCATTTCTTGAATGTCAGTTTATTATTTTTCATGCATTTTCTAGGTGCAGATTTGAATAGATAAAAGAAAACATTGTATCCTTCCACATTTTTGGAAATATCATTTTCCTGAAGTTCAAAATATAAAAGAAGAAAATTAAGGAAGTGTGGCGCTATAAAAAATGTTTACTTTAACTGTCTATGCCACTAAGCACTTCAATCAGAACTAGTAATTTTTTCTTTTAGAAATACCAAGCTATAAATTTATTTCCCAGCTGCAAGGAGAAATTGCTGATACATAATGTGTCTGATTTTCCAAAGTACTAGGCGGCTACCTTGAGCTGCTGCATGCTCTTCACCCCCTCTGTACATAAGACCAAGCCCTTTTCTATATAAGCACACATCAAAGGTTTACATCACCCAAGTGAAAGAGAATTTCAGAGGTGAGAAAGGAAAGTAACAATTTTAAGGACACATCACAAGTGACAGTGTTAATCACCAATAAAAGCAAATTGCTGTTGAATAAAGGAAAGTTTCTCCACTTGACAGAAGAGAATGTACCCCTTGGTCTGAATCACAGAGCAAATTAGTTTTGCCACAGAGTCACACTTTCTACAGAGCCTTTGGTTCTTCAGCCCAAGATTGTAACAGAATTTAAATAGAAAATACAAGTTACAGGAGGAAATAGACATTAAATGTGAGCATAAGGACCAAATGACAGGGAAAGTAATTCCAACTGAATGCAAAGGTTGGAAATCCACTAAGTGGGAAATTCATTCCCATTTTTTTCATTATTTGACTCATCTCCACACTACTGAATATCACAAATGGCTGCCAAGGTCCAAATTACAAAATGACTTCTTTATTATATCAGGAATATTTCTACATTAGCTGTGAAATATATAGGAAAGGTGCTCACAAATCACAGTTCACATGGCCTAGCCAGTTATCCTAGAGCTGGCAATAATGCTAGGGATGCCAGAGATGTACCAAAACCTACACAGCATTTCAGCAAGACAATTTCTGAACTGTCCCCCTCAGATTAGATTTCAGTTAATGCCAAATGCAAGTATATGAATGCCTGACATGAAGGTGAAGGAGGAAGACAGAAGGGAGGGATCAGTGAGAAAATATCAGCTGCCTTCAGAAATTAGGTATTACATGAAGTGAAGAGCTCAAGACAGAGGGTCAGGTATCCTCTGTTATTAAGAACAAGCAGATTTAGTCATGGTTCCCAGGCACTCATTAAAGTGAAATTCAATAGTCTTTATTTTATTACCAACTCTAACCATCCAATGCATACTCTAGTCCTACCACTGTCAGTTTGCTGGGAACATTGAGAAGATGCCTACTGCAATCTGCAGAGACATGAAGGGTGTGATAGAGGGGAACACAGGAGCAGCCTGCATTTCCTTTGTGTTTCCCTTATTTAATAGCTTGATCCTCAAAGAGCAAAGTAAAGCAAAACATAAGAATTTGAATAAGGAATATTATCCAGTTGATGAGATACCCAAAATCTGTATGGCACCTTTAATAGTACAGTTCTGTGTGTCTCAGGAGTGTGCACAGAGCTCATTTCTAAGGCTCTTAGAATTTTTTTTTTGCATAACCTCTTTGTTGTTAATTCTTACTTGTTTCTTTCTTGTTACCCACTTTCACTCCATCAGCACTGCCTGTGTAAAAAGGAGGCCTGAGAAATGAAGAAGCCAAGCTCCCTGCTATTACTCTTTCTCTTTCAGAAACAGCAAAGGTGAAATTCTGGCTTTGTTGCAACAAATAGAGCACATGCCAAAATCTTTAAGGGCAGAATTTCACTACCAGGCTGTTATATGTAACATTAATGCAGCCTCCCTCTATACACACCCTTCACAGGACAGGGGTTTGCAGGTGGATTAACAAGAACCAATACCAAATGCAGGGCGGGGAAAGGCTTTCCAAAACATTTGTCCCCAGGGAACGTGGTTCCCCTCTACAGACATCCTCTTCACCTCCAGTCTGTTACATTTTGTCCTTGAACCCCATTCCTTACCTAAGCATACAATCATACACCATAAGAATCTCATAATCTTAGTATTTTTTTTTGCTTCTAAGATTTTTACCAGTCTCTCAAGGCTGATGTTTCCAAAGCCAAGGACAATTTGACCCTTAAGAACAAAGTCTGCAATGAGAATTACATTTCTTTTAAGCTTTGAGCATGTGCTGTGGGTTTCTAGTATGCAACAAGGAAAAGCAAGCCCACATCTTGTAATCAGTGGGGTAAATCACTGCTAAAGAGGAAATTGTCCCTGTTAGACAACAGGAACAAAATCCCTTTTTTGGTGGTTACTTGGTTTGGGTTTTTTTAGATTCTCCATTATTTTTAAAGAGCCTTTCCTTGTGCAAACAATAGCATTCACTGATCAGCACCAGTATCTCTTTGCTTTTGGTGTACATTAAGAAAATTAAATGGAATATTCTTAGAAAGACATCTGTGCCTGGGGTGACTCACATTTGATCAATCCCTGTGAACAGTTCTTTTCAGAGGATGTGCAATTATTTGCTCAGTTAGGCTTAAACTTTTTATTTATTTAATCACCCTCCTGTAAAGCTTTGATCTGAGCTTCCAAAACCCATTTTTCTAACCACTTCAGCTACATATTTTAAGTCTTATTTTCTAATCAACTTCAGCCTGTAAAACATGCAATGTTCTACTTGATGCATCCTATTAGGAAATCAAGCTGCTGCATGGATTTTGAGATCTCTCATTTTGCAACCCCATAAGCCATTTGGAAGCATCATTAATGTCATTATTCCAGGGGAGAAGGAGAGAACTGGCAGCAGAGTGAGCCCTCTACACGGCTGTCAGCTTTGCCCTGCTAACATTTGCAGAGTGACTCAGAGGTGAATCACAGGTTTCTGCAGGTGTACACCAGGGAGAGCTGGATGATTTCCATGTCACAGTGGTTGCAAATGTTTACTTCATTAGTTCATGGGGTTACTCAGCAGTCCTAGCCAACTCAATTTCTCAATCTTACTGTATGGCAGTTAAAAAAAAAAAAAAAAAAAGAGAGTAGATAGCAGCTTTGAAATTAAAAACACAAGATCAACTGTCAATTTGTGATTAGAATATCTGAGCAATGATGGAATGTGAATGGATTTATGTGTAGCTGCCATTAAACACACATTATGAAATATTTCAAAGCATATCAGACCTATTATGGTCTTTACCGTAACAGTGAAGGATATTTACTATATCCTTCTCCACAGCAGTAGACCCTGCACAAGGGATGGGGATCTCTATCCACTGAAAATGCATCTGCCATAAGAAACTCATGGTGATGTCTCTACTTAGCAACCAATTCAATAGCTTCTTCCAAGTGGCCAGATGTTTCTCAACAAGTCTTTGCATGCATGAGAGTAGTCACTTGGGATTTATGACAGCATTTCCCACTCACTGCTCCTGGTGTGGCTGGAGATTAAACTCGTGTAGCCGCGTCTGCTCCTTATGCTTCAAGTTTACAAAGGACCCAGCTGCCATGGATAGGAGAAAATTCCTGTGTGCAGGACACCAGGTATCTATGTGAACCTCTCTGCCTTCAATTTCTCTAAATTAGATTCCAAAAATCACTTATCTACCTATTTTATTATTCTACTTCAGTTATTTTGAATTTTACCATCTTTTGACCTCATGCTAACCTGCTCCCCACAAGAATGTGTCACTGGCAAATGTTATCACTTGACTCCATGTTCCTACTTTAAGGTTCTTACTGTCTAGATTCTCTCAGGACTGTCCTTGACCTCTGCCCTACTGTAAGTGACCTGTTCTGAGCAGGAAATCCCAAATGTTTCCACTGACATGAACTATTTGTTCATTACTTAAATATAGAAACTTTTTTCCCATGGTCAAGGAAAAGACTTTCCTCACCTTTTCATTATTTTACCTTGTAGACTATGTTTTGCATAGTTACCATACCCCAAAGATTCTGGAAATCTTGGTGGGATTTTCTTTCTGGTACAAACCCAGTAACAGGTTACAACCAAGTCTGTTCATTCCTGTAATTAAAATTGATCAAACTGTCTGAGGCTCACTAGAAATACAGACAGTAAAACTTAATTTTCCCTTAAACAAGCTTGACCAGTTCTAGGGGAGAAAAAAATCTGGCTAAAGATTGAAGACTATGAAGAGAAAATGGAGCTAAGAGACACAAAAAAGCTGAATGTTCTGTTTATCCCAGATTTCCTTCACATTTTATGCAAACAGCTGACATCTTCAAAAGATCTCATTAGAAGCTACCCAGCCAGAGAGCAGAGTGCTATGTCAGCTATGCACTCAGTGCATGACTATACCAATGACACACTTCCTTAAGGATGCACTTCTAACCTCTGAAACACTTCTCTACCTAAACTATGATCTTTTGAAAATAATGGGGAATAACAATGCAAGCTTGTGAGAAGAGAGACACTTAAAACACATGTTCTAAGCACACCCCTGTAACCCAATATGCTGTTCTGCATGCTCACTTTGAAACTGCAAATGAAATCCACGGAATCTGTGTGGAGTCAGAGTATGGCAACACAAAATTGGCCGTGTAGTGTTTACTAATAAATCTAGCTAGATTATTCTGGCCAAGTTGTCATCTACACAGGAAAAACCTCCACAAACACTGCAGGTACAACACAGTGGTATTAGTAACCCTGACAATCCTTTCCAATGCCCCACTCCCAAAAGAAGAGACTGTGGCCTAAAGCCCCGGGTGGGCCACAAAGAGCAAAGCTGACAGTTGGCACAGACAGATGGAGGCTGGAGGAGGCAGGATCGCGCAGCAGGAGGCTCAGCACCCCTCACCAGGCACCACCAGGCCCTGCAGCACCAGCCAGATTGTGCTCTGGGCAGCACAAAGTTTCCTGGACTCAAATGCAAGGTTCTCAATGTTCAGGTTACTAAGGGGAAACCCAGGGAAGGAAAGGCTCCTGCTCTCCTCAAACAGCACTGTCACAGCTAATCCAGGTGTCTGGGAGCAGCTTTGCCCGAGACACAAGAAAAGGGCAAGGAGAGAGTGGCTCCAGTGATCCTGCATTACAGGGTGGAACAGTGGGGCGAGGACTATTCTAGTTGTTTGTGCTCCAGACCCCATGGAAAAAAATTACAGTCAGGTGAAGCAGTTACTGAATATGATGCGGGCTCACAGTCATATTTATTAACATCTTCCCTTAAACCCACGTTGTTTCTCACTTAGCAGATAAACCCTGACTTAGCATCCCACCAAGGCAATGATACCCATAAATAGCAATTTTCACTCAGCAGCAGCCATCTAAACAGAGTTGAAGACGTATTTTTAAAGCCCATTAGAAAGAGATAGTCTCTTAATGGAGCTACCATCCTAAAATTGGCACCAAATTCTTTCCAGATTTTAAATGCAGAGGACAATGGCAAGAGAGGAAAGAAATGCATTTCAAAACAAAGTATGAAGCTGAAATTATGAGAATACTGTGCTGATGTAAATCACATGGCACTGCATACCAACTGTTTAGATGTGCTTTATTTAAAAGCTATTAGCATGTTGTGCTTACTTAAGTAAACTATAAAAATGTTCTCAAAACTAGGATTAGCTATTATGAATCCATTTCTGCCATGAACACACTGCCCCCAGGGTAAAGGAGCACTAAAACTTACTACAGGTATAAATATCCTGGTTTTCACATGGCCTGATTGAAAACGATGTAGGTGTGCTCAGCATTTACCTTGGGGAAGTCATGTCAGCTCCCCTCCCTTCCTCCTCCCCATGCTAACAATGCTGTTTGGCAGCTTTTTCATTTTATCTCACCACAGATCTTTGCCAAAACTTGAATCTGCTCCTGACAGATTAACTGCCACCATAAAAGAAGCTGGCCTTTTTTTTTTTTTTTTCCTGCGAATTCTGATTATCAGGATAAGCTTGAATGACAATCTTCTCAAATGGCCTGGTCTTCTCTCAGGCCTGGAGTTGGGAAATGAGGACCAATACAGTTGGAGACGCTTTAGTTAGTCAGTAACCACACTTTGAATTAAATTATTTGAACAGTACAACAGAGCATGGGACCAGATTCCCAGCTGTTTTTTAACTTATGTTTTCACTTGCACCTGTGCAAAGTGGGCACAAAATACCTCTAATTTGGCAGTTGGGAATTAGACCCCATATTTACATTTGCTTCCTGATTCCTGACTTTATTCATCAGCCAGCATGTGGTACACAAGCTGATGAATTATTGTTTAGCTTGTTTTGAAAACACATCACTTGCAAACATACTTTAAAAAGATCTGCAATAATTAGCTGCATTTTATTTTCTATGCTAACTGCACCTTTTTGTGCCTTTTTATGTATACATGCATATACAAGTACATTTATGTTCAGTTAAATTTAGTCCCTTGTGATTAATTTAGGGTCAAAATCAGGTCTGAGTGAACACAACTCTAAAGGTGGAATTCAATATACTTATACCAGGTCTTAATTCTGCCTTTTGCCTTAAGAGAAATTTCAGATTTCCAGTGTTCAAGGACATTTTAATTATTAAATATTTTGCATTCACTAAATATAAGCAAGATTGTAGGTAATTCTACCCTTATGTCTTCATCAAACTACATTCAATCATCTTGCATTTTCTGTGGATCAAGGGGCATGCATGCTGTTATGTTGATGTCCAGAGACCTGACTGGATACCTGAACCATTCACTGTGTCTGATACTGAAGATCCAGCACAACAAAGAGGGTCAAATCCTCCCTGCACTAGGCATTTTGCCTCTGCCATAGAATAGGAGGAAAATTACTCTCTACTTATGATATTTGGATATTCACAGCAAAAATCTATTTTTCCCTCAGTTTCTGCATAGAAAATATTGTCTTTCAAGTAGTTACATAACTGGCTTCTTCCAGTCTCTGTGCTTTACAGTTCATAAGTCTAATTCAGTATATTTTTCCCCTCATTAAAAGAGTTTCTACTCTTTGCCTTCAGGGGATGCTGGAATGCCACTATCTATCTCTGGGATAGAGCAACTTCTTCTGGGGGTTGCCTGTTGTCCCATTAGACTTGCTTCAGGAGAAGACTGAGGAAAGCTGAGGTATTCCCAAACTTTGTGAGAGGTTGGTAGAGCCAGCCAGCAGCTCAATCACCTTTGTGTGCCACTCTGAGGCTTTCACTGTCCCAGGAGACCATCGCAGCAGCAGCACTGCTGTGTGCCCTCCAAAGGAGGGATCATCTGGGCTCACACTGCTTCCCATCAGGAGAAGTTTTCTCTGTGCAGAGGAAACCTCACTGAGCACTCAGGCCAACACTCAGCTTAATATACAAGGCTGAGAATCTGGCCTATCAAAATGAGCTTTATATAACCAAATGTACCTCGGTGCTTTACCCACATTCACACCCATCCTTCCCACAAACATCACCCTCCCCTCACTTCAGGCTCTCGTTTGACACCTCTCCTGCACTCCCTCATCAGCAACATCGAGGCCCCTCAAGGTCAGGGATCTGTATTTTCTTCAAAGCCTCACAAACAACGACAGTGCAATATAAATAATAAATAGCAGCAACAGTGATTCTATAACAAGTGGCATCAGCTTTAACAATTCATACCATAAGTGGTGTTGAGAGACCACTGAAGGATCTTAACATCAGCTCTGTTGATGCAGACAATAAAAATAACTTCAGGCTGGGGAAAGATTGATCAGAATCATTCATCTGTGTTAATATCTATAGGCTTAGGGGTCAGAACATCATTGAAATATCAGTCACAACACTTGGGATATTGCTGCCAAAAAATACAGAACTGTTAATAATACACAGGAGGTAAGAAATGTATGAGGCCATTTACACCCAGACCTCTTCTCTTGAAGTATTCCATGCCAAAAATTTTTTAAGTGTCACACTAATATAGGGATAGCCTTTGTCCACCTTAACTTACAAATAATTAGCACTGGTTATTAGATCTTAATCCGGGAGTGAAGTCTGTAAATCTGAAATATTATGAAGGTGACAATAATCCATTAAAAGTCCACCTTGTGTTCCTGTGATGACTTTTGGTACCCAGGTTACTGAATACTGTCCCACAGATGTGCCAGCTGCACTGCTAGCTGGGCTCTCCAAGGTTGTCCCCGTGTGACCTGGGAAAAAAACCACTGCCATCTGCTACTTTTCTAACTTGACTGGATGGGTTTGGGGGAGCCCATGCCAGCAGCTGAGGAGAGGAGAGAGGGCAGATACCCATCCAGCTGTGGAGAGATGGCTGCAACATCAGAATTACAGGTAGAGAAAAAGATTTGCACTCAACTGTATAAATTCTTGCTAGATCCTGGTCCAAATGGTGTGTATGTATCTGTATACATTTATTTACATAAGTGTGTACAGATATATACACACATGAAGTTCAATAAAAGTGTGTGCTGTCTCAGTCATGCATTACCGTAATCTGAAAGGGGAGTGAAAGCTTTTATCATCTTCCAAGACTTTAGCCATTCTCCGAGGCAAAAATCACTCCTAACCTTGTCTAAAGGGTGACATTATTACAAAGCTAAGGACATGCTTAAAAATCCTTGAAGGAGTTTGCCTGAAATACTTTGAAATGCACTCTGGTTTTTTGTTTTGTTTAAGTCGGGATGGACAATTGACTATTGTGCAAAGGTAGATTGCATCCACAAGTCGATATCTGTAAAGCAATTTAAAGGTCACTTTAACAAGTCCAGTAATAGTGAACATTAGTGATTCTGCAAAGAAAACAGGCATTGCAAGATAAACCAGAGTGTTCTAAAAGTAACTGCTGTTCTTTCTTCTCTGGGTTCCTGAAAAACTCCATCCTTGTCATATCCGATCACCTTCCAGCAGCATAGTGAGGGATGTGGCTACATATATTGCATCCACTGTACTTGTTTCTTTATTTTCTTCAAAATTGCTATTATGTGATGATCTTGCCCTGTCTAAAATCAATAAAACCATGGCAATTTAATACTTGTACACAGAGGGCTACCAATACACTAAACCCCAAAACTACCTCATATATTTATTAGACATTTAAAAAATGTGTCTGAACGAACCTAGCATTTTTCAAGAGTAGAGTTTTTTGTGGTTTACGATGTGGGGTTTGTTCCTTTGAACTGAGCAGCCCCTCACTACAGTTCTATGAAAAGACACTGGAATGATAACATAGCCTGTGCTTTAATCCTTTCTAAAATAAAAAGTCTTACTTATAGTCATCCTCTTAAATGCAGTTGGTACTTCTGACAGTGATACCTAGACTGAAGGTTTCTGCAAGCATCACTGCATAAATATATCTGTAATTACTCAGCTTTTATATAGCCTCTGGTTTCCAGAAAGAATAAGAAATGTGACACATGATCAGGACTGCAAGTATTTTTTCAAAGTTGGATTAATTAACATCATCTCAAAACCAGAAAGAACAAAGCTACCAGGTATGTGGAACATTAATCACATCACTAGTAATTAGTGCTAGAATACAGAAATAAAAAGACAAAATGAGGCCATAAGAAATTAGTCTAATCCAACTACAATTTACCAGAAATACTGTAAGAAGTAAGCTTTTAAATTGTGAAACTACACAATTTTTTTTTTTTAAATGGATAGAAGGATGGGTAGGCGTTCTTAACCTCAGCAAGTCCAGTTATACTCAAGCACATGAACTGGGAACAGATTTTTTGAAGCACAAGAGAACCAGCCTTTCAGGTTCCCAAATAGTTCACAACCTGATCTCTGCAACTATATTCCTATGAATGAATGTTATCTCAATGCATACGAATAGATTCTAACTTAGAGAGAGATTGCAAAGCTGACTGTTTGCTCTGCATTGTTTGTTGTACTTCATTAGTCACCTAAACCCCATGCATCTGAACATAGTTTACAGCTGCTACTGCCTCATGCCATTCCTTGGAAAGTGGTGAGTGTTCCCAGCCATACACAGCAAGCAGACAGGGCTTAGCGTGAGCAACTAGCCAAAGTCTCTCTCTCTAGGCCAGCAATATGGAAACAGGAATAAAGCCAATATCTTTTGCTAGTATGAGACCATCTTTTTCCTCCTGGGATGTAAAGGTTTAATTTCCAACAAAAGTCTGGCTTTTCATCATTTAGACTCTGAGTGAAGAAAGCCCCAAAGTTTACTGAGCAATAGTGGAGTGGTATCGTTAAACATCTGGCTGAATCAGGGCTTCTGTGTCTATATTGTAACACAGCTTTTATCAAAGAACCTAAAAATAAAATCCCCACAAGTAAAAGAGATCTTTTCTTCACTTGTGGCTTATTGGTTTTCAGCAGATAACCTCTTGGTTCCAATACTAATTTAAAAGAAAAAAGGCTAAGATACAATCAGCGTAAAAGCTATTAGCCAAATTATTTCATGGATTAATATAAATTACATTGTTTAATTGCAAGATCAAACAAAATAATGCTGGTTTCAATTAAAGCAATTCAAACCAGTGGTGAAGTAAGGAAAGCAACTGAGTTTTGAATGCTGCCATCCAATTCTCTCCAAAAAGGTTAGATTAACTACATGAAGACATAAAAATTAACAGTAATGACAAGCCACTATACAAATACTCACAAATGCAATTTTTTAGCTATTCAGCAATTTGGATTTTACTACCAAAACTTGCAATAATCATAATAAGGTGCATAGAGAGGTGGGGGGAAAATGAGAGAGGTAAGGAAAGAGGTAATCCCAGATTAGAACCAGATACTACCTGGTTCCTGCACAAGGACAGTCCTCTTCGTGTATAAGATTTTACGCCACTTAGCTTTAAAACCCTACATTACTGTTGGACTTATAACCAACCCACCTCACTGACCTTTTGTCTTGCACTTCTTTCCCCACACTGCACTGTCCTCCTCATGGTCCTATTGCACAGCAAAACCTGCTCATTTTTGGGTGTTGTCCACCAAGTCTGATCTCTCCATCTGTAACTCCCTGTTTTATCCATCCTCATGTTTGTTCTTCTCCAGTTTCTGTATCAATTAATCTCCCCTCCCGATGATCTGCTCTTACTGGCACTTACCTCTATAATTGTGTTATTTAGGGTGCCTCTTTGCATAAAAAATGCTACAAAGTGTGGTCTTTTATCAAGGTTACTCTTCATGAGGGAAATATCAAGTAGCCTAAGCTAGAACAGTCCAGCAAGAAGATGCATGTCCCCAGCTGCTGTGCCCCACTGGCATTCCAGAGCACCATTTCCATGAGGGGTCCAGACAACAGTTTTGCTGCCAAATACCACCCCAGCTGAGTAGGCTGCTGCTTCTTGCCTATATCCATATGCCCCTCCCTGCTGTGGGTCTGCACACCACTTCTCCTGCCTGAATGGAACCATCACCGGCCACAGAGAACCTGCCTGTCAGTCCTGCTTCTCTCCCAGGACACCAGGTGTAGCTGCAGCAATGAGAAGGAGCAAGGCAGCAGCTGGGCTTCAGGGCTGTTCCCTGCTCCCCCTCTCACCAAGGACTGTCTCTGCCCTCTAAGCAAAAGTACTGCCACAGCCATCTAAACCTGAGCCATAGAAACCTCATGAGGAGTGTGACTCTGCCTGCACCCTGAACAAGGGATTCTGCCTTTTAGGCTGTGCAGAAAGAAGCACCTGACTGTTTGATTAGTATTTTGTGTGCTGCTTTGAAGCTCTCTGCAGAGCCCGGGTCCTTGGCCCAGCACAGCTTGCTTCCTACCCTTTCAACATTACAGCACTGGTTGTTCCATCACAACCTGTCCTCCCACCCATTAACTAGGGATGCAAAAGAAACCCAGGCTAAAAATGAACGTGCCCATCATAAGAAGAAGCTTAAATCATTACCTGCCTAATGCATTTGTGGAAAAGAACAATTGTAGGACATGAAGTATCACATATACATAACGAAGAGCATGACCTTCACTATGGTCCTGCTTGCTGAAATTAAGGATACCATCTCAGAAATCTCACATCTTCTGCCCCAACAAAATTCTGAAACAAAAGACAAAATAAGGAGAGGAAGAAGGACAGCAAAGAGCTGCTGTGGCCAAGCTGATGGAGGCCACCAGAGCCGGGTCCAGGGCTCTGACAGCCAGCACCCAACTGCTTGGCACCGACATTGCAAAGCACTCAGGCTTAACAAGTTGGATTTCCCTCTACAGATAAGAGCAACCCAGATAAAGAACAGAACTAGCTCTCTATCTAGGATTTTCATTCACCAAGATGTAACAAAATGCCAAACACCACATGTTTTCAACACTGCTTTCCAATACATTCTAAGAAATATCTTCCCTTAAAGCCACCGTCTGTATGAGCACAGCAGATTGATGGCAGTGTTGCTTTGGCAAGGGCTGGCACTGCAGTTCAGGTGAGCACTGAATTCACCTCTCATTTTAAAGGCATTTATGATTTTTTAATGGGTCTTAAGGTCTATCAGGGATGGTTCATCAGAACTCTTTCATACAGGAGGTTTTAGGCTTCTTCATGGGCTGCCTGTAAAATGAATACAAAAGGTGGTTAAAATGCAAATGAATCATTTGGCTCTAGGAGTCACTGGAGGTATTTCTCCAGCCAGCATGTGACCTGAAAACTTCATAATAAGCTTGTGCAAAATATAATCAATTAAATATATTTAAAACAAACAACTCTCAAATCTAAATAATATTTTCCCTTTTTTTCAGTGTTCGTTATTTGGGCTTCTGTTTGGGGGGAGCAGAGGTGATGGATGGAAGGGGGATGGTATGTGTGTGCAAGAGGGAAATCAGGAATAGAGCAAGTAAAACATCTCCAGCCAGACTAAGCCAACAGGAATTATGTTAACTTGCTCCTGTGAGTCTGTATGTTGTGTTGGTTTTGCTCTTTGTATCCACAACAATGTGAGGATGTTGCTCTACAGAAATCTCTGCACAGCCAGGACCAGGGGAGTGCTGCTGGTTTCAGCTCCTGAGCTCTGCAGGCAAAAAAAAATCCAAGCTTGAGCTCACTGCAGGTCTAATTAAAAATAAAGTACGGATGACTCATTTCACTGCTTATTGTTAATGGTTAAGCTACTGGAAGAAGCCTTACCGGAGCTCCTCCGGACCCAACAGACTCATGTGCTGCTCTAGCAGGGAGCACATTTTGTTGAGAGCTGGAGTTCTGGTTGGTCACAGATTAACAAGGACCATTTAGGGCCCTATAGCCAGAAAAATTATTTGCAATATACCAAAACAGAGAACTACACTGGGGGAGGCAAGAGGGAAATAAACACACACATACAGTGCAATTACAGTAATTTCTTCTTGCATGGGACAATATTTTCACCCACTGCTTCCAGCCCAGAGGTGAAGGACCATTTCCACTGCAGTGAAAATTGAAAGCAACAGAAGTGGCGCTGCGTAGATGTCTATTTTTGTGCCATGCTCAACTCAAAACGAGGAGAGCTTACTGGACCTGATACTCATGTTCACAATAACCCTTTTATCTTTGCTGCTAAACTCAGAGAAAATGATATATAATGCAGCTATGCCCCAAATATTTCACCAGTATCTATCACTGTGGATCCTGTTTTTGCTGGTATTCCTTATTTCACCTTCCTCTAAAAGCTGAAAAAGTTATGCCATTATCAAAGGTATAAAAGCATGGTTTTCTATTACATCTGCAGTGCAGTTACCTGAGCCAACAACAAGTGAGTTTGTTCCACATATCAGAACCACAACGGCATTAGTACAGACCTCCACACATGCTACTCTAAATTCACCCTCACCATAAACTCAGGAACAGCTCTCAGGAAAAGCAACTCTACAGTGGACAGTCAAGCCAGCTCATTTGCTCTTAGCTTCATCCTCTCTAGGCTGCACTACACCATTGTCAGTGCAGACCTTCTTCATCACACACAGATACAACCTCATCTTTTCTAGAATGCACATAACTGCACTGGGGAACGCTTGGAGCACACAGTTTAAGGTTTCTTTCTGTCATAATGACATTGATAAATGAATTTACTGTAAATAAAGTTTCCTTCATGTATCTGGTTTCCTTAGGTATTCATTCATCTGGAGTGATTTGTGTTTTATACATCAAGAATTCTTTATTTCTAAAAATGCCAAGAACAATAAATCAGTATCTGACATTTCATCACTGTCATGCTTCAATGTTATGATCTGCTATTAGCAAATGCATTAGTCCATTTATATTTTATATTCTACTTCTCCTAAAGGTTTTAAAGATATTTTGGTAACACTCTCCCTTCATAGATGGTATTGCTTGAGAGAGAAAACATTTCCAACATGATCAAGAGTTACAGAGTGGGCTATCTATAGCAGAACCTATTGTATTAACAAGACAAGATTTGTTTTAAGTTCAATGGAGAAAAGACACCTTTGAATTTGAGAAGTTAAAGGGTGTTGCATTACCTAGGCACAATAGGGTAAGTTAATGATGAAGTTTCAGTTTTAACTTGGAAACTGCTGGGTTTTGTAGGCTTCAGCCTGTCGCTAATAGGTATATTTTAACGAGATACATGGGGATTTAGGGGAACAACTCCCATTATTGTTAATGGGATTCACACAGCTAAATCCCTGTGCTGGAAATGTTTCTTGTAATATGTCTTTAATATAGCCTCTGTGTGTGTGCACACACATGTATGTGCATGTCTAGTTAATGGTTAAATGTATAAATAGGAACATTAGACTTCCAAGTGTTACTGTTTCATTACATGGTGTATAACTAAAGTGGAAGCAAAATACAAGTCCTGAAAGTGTGATTTTTTTCACAGCAGTTGGTAAACCTGCTCTGAACAGGGACATCACATCAGTTGCACACCTGTGGGCTCACAGGAGTGAGGTCTGCATCCCTCCTGCACTTTGCTGTGTATTAAGGCAGGGTGACTTTTGTACAGTCACTCTTCTACTTCCAACTAGATCCCATGCAGACGAAGGCTACTAAGAATCTGGTCAGTGATACCTGGGATCAGTGTGCATTGAAGTGGAGACAAAATCTGTGAA
This sequence comes from Corvus moneduloides, assembly GCF_009650955.1. Taxonomy (NCBI): domain Eukaryota; kingdom Metazoa; phylum Chordata; class Aves; order Passeriformes; family Corvidae; genus Corvus; species Corvus moneduloides. Next base: position 20,182,654 of record NC_045485.1, read on the forward strand.
ATGGCTGTGTCCTGCTGATCTGTCGCTGAGCAGCTGTGGGCTCCTTGAGTAGCGACCTATGTGGAACCTGGATTGCTCCTGGAAAAAAGCTGGGTCTGTACACTGGAGAGCTGGTTTACCTGCACGTGGCTACTACGGCTGCAGCAAATGAATTGCAACACTTTTGTGAAGAGTTTTCTGAATAAAAGAGAGTTTAATTTTAGAAACATGAAGTACTCTCATATTATCACCCACCAGGTGGTGGGCAATACATGGAGGAAGCAGTCAACCTAAAAGAGACGCCACAAGAAAAGAAGCATGATTATCTGAGGGGCCAAGCAGCACCTTGAAACAGAGCAAGCACACTGCATCAAAAGGAGTGGCCACCAGGATGCTGGATTTTCAGAAGTACACCTGAGGGCACAGCAGAACTGAGACTTGAATTGGTACAGAGAGCTGAACACTGAGGGATGAAAAGAAAAACAGAAAGTTAAAACTTTTTTTTCCTTTACCATTTAATCAGTAAAAAAGAATTAGGAGCAAGTCAAACTCAGGCATCAAAAATAACATCCAAAACACTGGAACACCAGATAAAGATATCTGATGAGAAGCATCAACCAAAACAGAATGAAATTATGCAGAGTGGATAGGGCTAATGGGTGGGGAAAAAAAAAGAGAGCAGAAATTTTGTATTCATAGCTGAAAACAGTGGCATGCACATGTAAAGGCTCACAGGAAAAAGAAATGCTATCCAGTGGAAACATGCATCCAGACAAAAAGGACAGCTGAACAAGCCCCCAGATTTGGAAAGCAATGACAAGTACTAGAGCATGAGGAGGATGTACTTTCTAGAAGAGATAAGAGCCAATAAATAAAGGTTTCATGACATAGAATATGGAAAGCAAAAGAAAGACAATGGATGCCCTTAGTGAAGGTGGAAAACAGAACTCTGTGTCCAGTGACAGAGACATCCAAGAAAAAATATGCAAATGAACATTCACTGATTATGGTTACAGAGATTTCCAGTGATAATTAAGACATCTACTGAGGTCTGTAGCCCATTTAAAAAAAAAAAAACAACAGGATATGTGACCTGAAGAAAAGGCTACTGCCCATGCTGCTGGCCTATTTGTGACTATAACATGATCAGTGACCAACTTGCTTTCATCCGTATGAGACAAGTGGTAATTTAACTCCTGAAGCACTGATAGGCATCTGTCTTACGACTAAACAATGGGGTCACAGAAGAATATTCACCTACATACAGAGGAGTCAAAGAAAATAAACAGTATTTCTGGTTTAGAGTGACTTCTGTCCCACTTGTGAACATGGGACTATCAAACAACGACCAGGCTGAAAGACATGAAAGACATTTGGTCATTTTTAGAGAGATCCATCTCTCAGGAGCTCTTAATGCCTGTCTCAGATATCAGAATACCTGAAACAGGTATCCTCTTGTTACCTGCAGAGAATTTAAAATGTAAATTGAATCTAGACTAAGAGAAGGTTTTTATCACTATTTGTGCAGCAACTAGCACTGGCATCAGTCCTGAGAAACGCTTCTGATGGTTGGTGTGATACAAACAAGTAAAAAAGAAAATGTTTTAAAATAAACCAGGTACCTACAGGCCTAAAAGTTTGCCATTATCACTCCAATTTGTCAGTCTTTTAATGCTGAAAGTGAGGAAAGGTCCTTCATTGTGGTTGTAAATGCAGCAAAGCAGGACTCAAGCCTAGACCTGCCGTAACACCCACATAAGTGACCCACCTTCTGGGATAAAATATTCCCACTGCAACACTGGTGCTCTCCTATTCTGGATAAGGAAAGAAGTTACTCTACAGCCTGATGGTTAGGGCAGTGACACAAAAAGAGACACATTCAATTCCTGACTCAAAATGCAGCCATTTAACCTGCAGCTCCTGGGCTGGCTGGGTGTGCTGGCCAGATCCTGTCCTGGATCCCACAGGCAGCAGCAACTGCTACAGAGCCTTGTTAGTGCCACCTACAAATGATTCCAGCAATTACTGGAATGGCAAATGTTCTCCAGCAGCCCGAATTTATTTTAACAATGCATGCACTTAGTATAAAGATTTACAAAATGGATTCAGATTTGCAAGTTGAAAAGCAAAGGAGAAGACCCCTGTCATTACAGCAATCACCAAAGTGAAGGTATTTTGACCATTCAAAGTAAAAAAGATTCCGTCTTATTTTACTTTGCTGGTTCCTTCTGCAAACTTCAATTTTGATTTGAATGCCATATTCATTTTGATAACAGATCACTCTTCTACTTCCATATCTCACTGCCAAATGGGACTCACCTGTTATCTCTGATTGCAGGCAATTCGAACTTAAAACAAGCCTGTCTATCACCTACTGTTTTAACAGCTGATTAATTAGGGCTACAGGGATCCTGTGGAGAGCTTTATCTGAAGAGAGGCTCAGCCATTAGTAGAAGAAACTTCCTTGTACACTCCTAGCTCAGATAACAAAGTAAGATAATAGTTCATAATCCTCCTCCAGCTAATACAAATAGAGGCACTCCCTCTTATGCTAACACATGAGTCAAACAAATCCCCATGATATAGTACTATAGTGCTGAATTCTCCAATGTTTCTGAAAATGAATATCATACAACATGATATATTGTTAACCAAAGTGTTACTAACAAGGATAAATTGCCTCTCCTCCTTTCCCCTTCTGCCACTTTATTCTCTCTCTCTTTTTTTTTTTTTTTTTTTTTAATTAACATTGAAAGTAGCCAGTTCCTAAAGAAATATGAGGATGCACAGTGGCCGTTCCCATTTTGGGCTACCACTGCCAACGAATGAATCCTGTCTTTGCCTTGAACATACTTTAACTCACTCCTTAGTATTCTTTGGATGATTGGTGATCTAGACCAAGAAATTCACCATTTTTTCAGTGTTTATTCCTCTAAATTCATTTCATCTACATTTCTGCATCCCGCCCATGAACGGTCCTTATCTTTTCCTATGAATTTGGAACCTATACAGATCTCTATAAGGCAGGTCCATACATCCAATGCACCAATATGCAGAGCTCAGTTGTGCAAGGCAGTGTAATGCTCCTGAAGCCAAAACACAGGTTGGTTCCAACAGTGATTAAACAAATTAACATGAAGAAAGGCCTGTCAAGTACGAATGACACACTGGATCAGTGGCAACATGCATCTCAGGAATTCTTTAAATCCTTGGCTTCCAGAATGTGGCTTCCATAAAAATCCACTACCAGCCAGCCTCACTGAAGGCAATTATCTGGGAAAGTGGGCATTTTGTCAAAACAGACCCATAGACTCATACAGACTCACAGCCTTGCTGCTGCCTATACGGGCTTTAATTACAGTTAAAAAAACCACAAGTGAAACAACAAAAAACCCAGCCCCTGATTTCTTGCCCCGCTCCAAAAAAACTCAACCAAAATCCAAAAATCAAGAAACGAAAGGGCTGTAACCCTGCAAAAGCTTTTATTTTCTTTTGCTCTTAATGAAAAACCTGCATGAAGAACACAGCATTTGCCCATTTCTGAAATTGCAGCCCATCAGCAATAAAAGCAGTATTTCTAGCAAGCTCAATATAAAATCTCATTGGCCATGGCTACAAAATCATCTCTCATTATCTCATTATCATTTAAGATTTCAATGCAGGTTTTTTATGGCGCATTTCCAAATTCTATCTGGATTGGCTGGGTTTCAAATGGCTGAAACAACATGATGTCGCAATGCGTGTACCCACTGCTTTTCCCTCTCCCACATTGTTCCCCCCTCTGTTCCTCACCTTAGCCCTGGCCGCTCCCTTGGGCTCCCCCTATTGGTTCCTGTACCCCAACCCCGCCCAGGGACCACCCCTGAGCCCCTGACAAAACCCCCCTGCGCCGGGACCATGAGGTCTCTCTGCCTCTGCAGATCGTGGGGACAAGATGTGGATAAAGTCATTTCAAACCCTCCTGGGAGACCCTTCTCGCCTCCTTTGCCATCACTGGTTGTAACGCTGATGGCTGACCAGAGCAAGAACCGCGGGGACGTCCGAAATGGACTACGGGAGGGCAACCATGGTTGCACCGCCCTAAGCAGCCCCGCTGAGCTCTGCTGAGCTCTCAGGAAAGCTGCAGCCTGCTAAGCTAAATCTAGCGATTACAACAACATGAGATTACTTCAGGATGCATTCTCACCTAACTGAATCAACCCAAAGCACTTACAGATGTTACTCATTCTCTACGTAGGTAGGTTGGTATTTTGCAGGCTTTTGAAGGTACCAAAAGACTTGAAGGAGCTGCCACCTTCACTGAAAAAGTTAAACAGGGATTAATATATCATTAAATCTTTACCATGAGGAAGATATTGGTACGTCATAAGGAAAAGATAGTCAAGGAGTGTACTTCCTGCAGAAGTCCATTTTACAGCACAGAGCTGAACAGAAAATAAAAGGAATAAATGCACCCATATCCTTGATAAGATATCTGTTTTTGAAAGCGCTTCATACTGACTGTCAGTACTTTTAGTCTATTCCATACATATTTTACCAATTAAATGAATGCCATATTAATCTTTTCTAAACAACCTTGCAATATCCATCTGTTTGAATGATTTCTCAAGAAGAAGATTAGAGATTTTAGTGCCTGATTCACATATGTTACTGAAGGCATTACCCTGGCAAGTTGAAGCAAGTGTAGAATTGCCAGCCAGGCTGAAGGAAGGAGGCTGGTTTAGGCCTCACTCTCAGAGGCCAAATAACACCACCACTGTGATTCATTTTTTACTTTCACAAGCACTGATTAATTTTTTTTCCCCACATACAAAAACAAGGAATAAAGCATCAGCAAAGCTCAAATTCCAGAGAATCTAATTTCTGCCTAAGATCCCAACCAGGTGTTTCTCACAGTTAGGCACCCCTGGCCCAGAGGTGTTCAGCAGGGAGCACCACACTCACAGGGTGCTGGGCAGCAGTGGGACCAAAACCTGTCCTCATGGATCAACACAACTTTAACCCGGATCATTCTCCAAACTGTGCACTGTGATTGAAATCATATTTTATCTGATCTGCAACCATTATATACCTCAGTGAAACACAGAGATTCAGCAGAACAAAAATGCAATCACTTTATCTTTTTCAAGGGAAAAGACCTTGCATATATTTTAGTGCTTTGGAGAACTCCTTTTGCCAGAATCTGTGCCAGGACTAATGACACATAGTATCTTTCCTAGATTTGCAAGTTGAAAAGCGAAGGAGAAGACCCCTGTCATTACAGCATAATAGCATGGCTGCAATAGTTCAATAGCTGTAATGAAATATGACAACTCAGGTCTGCTTCCAGGGATGTTTCCAGCCAGTGTCTGAATTGTACACTTTGGAACATGTGTTAAGTCACAACTAAATGCAAAATTCCTATGCATTTGGGGGGAGGGGGATCATCTTAATTTTTGTGTTTTCTAATGATCATCCATTTTCAAATCACCAGTTTCCACAAAACATTGTAAATGGTTACTTGTTCTAAAATAAGCATATGTTTTTCCCTTATTGTCTTGGGATACTTAAAAACATTTCCCTGAGACCTGACCCTGTAATCTGTGGCAGTGATCATTATATTTAAATAAAGAGAAGGACATGCAGTCACAGCTGAAGGGCAAAAGGCAAGAAAGAATAAAAAAATTTTAAAAAAGCAGTATGCATGTGTCTCCTGTCCAACTGGAGAGTCTGTGTTCAGATCTGGCTGCTGAAACCTGTCTTTAGGTGTGCTTCTTATGCACATAAAATGCAAATATATATCGTGTACTGCAGTTTAAAAGTATACACATGTATCAAATACCAAAATGCAAATCGGGATCCTCTTCTCTGTATCCTGAATTTAGATCCTGTTCTTCTGACTGGCATAGCTTACATGGATTTACAATACTTTCTTTATACCAGCCAAAGCTTCTGACTATGAGTGACCAGTTTGTTTTATATTGAACCTCTTGCCTTGGTATTTAAATATCATGACCCAGGTCAACCAAAAGGCACAAAATTTTCTTACTACTCCTAAGACCTACAATGACAGATTCTCTTTGGTTAATGTCTGCTTGGAAACTACAATGGTGAAAAATTCACCATTTTCTTTAAATGAAAGAGCTCAGGCTGTCATGTTAACACATGACTCCAGAAGTTATGACTTGAAGAGAAACATTAAGTATTTCTATAAACTCGGAGAGAAGAACACCCGCAGCTGATGACACTGACTGTGCACCCACTGGTGCACTTACGCAGGCAAAAATCCATCTCAAGCCTCATGCAGACATATGAGATAAATCCTGCAGAAACAGAACAGGGTTGTATGTGATGACAGACAAAGCCAACTCCTTCAGCTTGGCTCCCAAAGCACTGGGTTGGAGCCCAGACTTTGATGCTTCCTGGTTAAGAAGTGAAAATGTTAAACAAACAAACAAACAAACAAACACCCTATAGATTAGCAGGGCTGCTGTAAGTTAACACATTTCAAATTGCTTGTAAGCAACAGGGTTCTTCCATGTTCCAAGCAGACTGTACACACAGAGTGGACAGAGTCCAAGTTCAACCATTTGCCAGCCTTCATCTTCACTGTTAACTTTAATTAACAAAACAAAGGCTTCATCTAGTATTTCTCAAAAGTGGATTTTCTTAAAAAAAAAAATCTCTTCGCCCTCATTTTTTCCTTTCTCCACTCAAACCTTCTTAATAGTCCTGTGGTGGCACTAATAGGAGTCCATTATCTGACACATAGTGAGTCATCACAAAGAAACAGAAAACCTTGCTTCCCCATGCAGAAGTCAAGTACCTGCTCCTTTGTAAGGTCTCAGCAAAAAGGTCTCTGTTCAACTTAATTCCTCTCTTTACTGCCATGTTATAAAAATAGGGGTGCTTCAAAATGAATATATAAATACAGGATGCACAAACAGTCAACAAAAGTCACATAAACAGAAAACATATAACTGGTTGCATTTTTCATTACAAGTCCACACCAGCTGGCCAAAGGTTCAAGGACTGTAGTAATTTTTCCAAACTTACTAGCATATACTTTGATATTTCCTATGCCTGGATCTGTGATTTGACAAAAAAAGAAGAGGGCCTTGGACAATTTGGCTCTGCACTTACACTGTAAAATGTACTTCAAGCTGAACACGGAAAGTGAAATTATACAAGAAGTATTCAATTTAGAAATAACTTGTACAAACCCATTGAAATGCAAGCTCTGGAAAATGCAAACAAACTGCATATCATTTTAACCATTATCGTACTAATAGGGTCAAATTCTAATCTCAGTGACCTGGGTCCATCTGCTTTGATCTCTTAAAGGATTGTACACATCTGCCTAAGAATGGAATCAGTAATTATATGTTAGCTGTGAGCAAAATCAGTCACAGTGAAAACAAACACCTGTGCTGTTCTCAACTGATGGCTCACAAATTCAAAAGTATTTTACATCTTTTAGTTTGGATTCTAAACTTCCTGCAAATTTGGAGTGAAAGTGCTGAAGACAATGGGGATTTCTATTGTTGTAATGAAGGACAGAGTCTGTCCACAGAGATATATTTTTAATAAAATCTTCAAACAGTCATTTTAAGTGAATTTCACAATGTCTTTACTCAAAAATGAGCTGTTCACTAACTGAAAGTAACAACCTAAAAGGAAAGTTAAGGGATAAAAAAAAAAAGGTTGAAACTGTAGGGACTGGGATATTTAATCATTGATAGCACTGACTGAATTGTAAAGAGGCTCAAAAGAAGGTGTATGTGAATGGAGATGTCAGATTAGCTTTCCTACTGGTTGGGATTTCAATAACCGACAGTAGATAAGATACAATTAGTATTCATATATTGAGGCCAGAGATTTGGAACCAGTTTTCAAAGTATTGTCTAGCCTTGAAAAAGTATGAGCTGCTTTATTGAATTTTTACCAAATATGTATTTTAATAAAATGCACTTCACAAGAGAAGGAAAAGTGCTGGATGATTGTCTTAATGTTTCAAACACCAGAAAACCAGCTGAGAAGCAAATGATTTTTGAGAGTCCTGGAAACTGCACGACTGATCTATCAAGACTTCCACTGTACTTGAAAGGTCTATGGGTCACAACCGCAGGAAGTCACATTTTGAGACCCAGCTATGAAGTTATTCGAATGGCCCGAAGATACATCCCACATCAAATGGCTGACCTCCTGCACTTGCATACTGCAGGTCAGCTTACATTTTTTAGCCAGAGGCCCTTGCTGATTCCCTTTCATAATACCCTGGAACAAAGAAACACACTCTCAACTTTCTGGGAAGTCTCCCTGGGTTACCTAGAACTCAGCTTGGCAGAACCAAGCACAGCAGCTCTTACAAAACAAGTTCATCCTTTTCAAAGGGAGGCAATAACAGGGTACATGCAAATGCTGCTTCCCAGCTTTTATGGAGACCACTCAAAACAATTTCTCCAAGTGGAGTTTCTGATTGCCTTTAACTGCCTCTGTCCCAAACTCTGCATTGCAAAAGCATTTCAGATTATTTGGCTTTGAAGAACTAAAATGATGACTTGCATAAATACTTTCCTAAAAAGCTCTCAGGTCACCCTTAAGTCCTTTGCAGGAGGTCTAAAATAGCCTTACCAGCAGAGCTTGCAGTAACACAGTGAGCTTTCTACAGACAAACAATCCAATATGTAAAATTTCTGATAAAATAGAAAACTCTCCACTAAATGTCATATGCACCACAGAGTAAATTAATTAGAAGTAATTATTCAAATGTCAGAGCTTCATTTACTTTTCAAATTTCTTTGGTCTATTCAGAAATGTTCACTACAGTGAAAAATGATACTGAAAGTTTATGCAGCATACATTTGATGAAAAATTATAGAATTTAAAAAAAAAAAAAATCTATGGAACCACTAAAGTTGCCTTCCACTTGTGCATTGTATCACTGCTGTATCTGTGGTTTAGCTACATTAACATATGGGACAACATTCTCCAGTCTAACATCCACATAACTGGATACTTGCAGAGCACTGGATCCTACAACATACAAAAATATCACAAGCAGTTTAAAACAGTCATTGATATTATTATTCATTTATACTATTCATTAGTGTTCTCCTGTATTAATTTCAGTCTACATTAAACAATTTTTTGCCTCTAAAATTAAAACATAATAAACGATGTGGTTCCTTAACTGCTGAGAACAAGACTGTAAAGTGTATAGTCAAATACAGAAAATGTGAGTATGTAAAGCTCATGTCCCCAAAGCTTTCAGAAGTCCACAGCCTGATTGATTTTTTTTTTTATTTAGTAGAAAGAATAAACTTCACTCTTTTTTTTTCTATTTTTCGTTTGTTTGGTATGAGATTATGTAGTCTGTATCTAATATATTAAAGCTTCACAGTTCAGTATTCACATTTTAGGACCATCTACTCTCCTGCCTGAGTCAGATTTAAAGAAAAAAAGTAAATAATAAAAGGCAGGAATTCAACAAGTAAAACAAAAAGGAAGATAAAAGCAACCAAGAAAGACACAAACCCAAAACACCAGAGAATCTGTAAATTCTAAACTAGCATTCAAAAAAAACCTGCTTTATAGGGCATTAAAACATTACCTCCTAAAGAGAAACAAAACCAATATACAAGAAAATTATTTGGATTTAATTTTAACTTCCTCTATTCTGCATGAAAATTAGGTAAATTGCTACAGAATTACAAAGATATTACAGCACAAAAGAGCTTGGCTTTCCTCAATTTCATATAAATGAGCTGATATGAAAATAAGTTGCATTTTCTGTAAGTTTATTACATTTATTTTTCTCCTACATAGGCAGTTATGAACAAACTGAATTTGTCTGCTCTGGCTCTTAGCAAGGACATGTACAGTGAAACTACCACTCCTGAAGCACAGGTATTTGTAACTGGGCTCTCATTTAGCCCACTGGAAAACTTTTAGGTTCACTTTTCAAATGTAAATTTTTCAGTTTGGGGTTGATGTTTTGTTTTGGCTTTATTTTTTTTCTCTCTGAACGTAAGTCAAAAAGGTTGTGGAAGTGCAGTTTAGAAGACCCTGGTTTATCCAGCTCCCTGGGCTGCTTCCAACCTCAGGGACCCCAGAGCACTTTCACAAAGGATATGGTAGCTGACTTCAAAGATGACTTTGTCCCCATCTGAAGCTCATCATCTCAACAGTGAAAAAGCACCAACATCCATGACAGCAAAATAAAGCACAACACAGAACCCTCAGTAAGGGAAGACACTTGCCAAATACAGAGAAGTTAGAGAAACCCTGCAAGCTGAGTCCAAGCATTGGGAGGAGTTGACAATTCAAGTTATTGACTCATCAACATCATTTGCTTGGAAAGTGTTCGTTTTCCAAATGCTGCTTGAAAACATCAGGTTTTTATTATCAAAGGCTGAAATCCTGTGAAAACAATTACTTGGAAAAAAAAGTCACAAGTCTGCAGGTTTAGTGAAGATAATGTTGGTGGCACTGTGGTGCTGCTTGTAAACACCTTGTCCCTGAGGAGAGACTGCACCAGGCAGCTCCCAGCAAAAGCAGTGCACTTCCTGCCACAAGGACATCCTCCAGTGAGCATCCAGGGAGCCACACTACTGGGAACTGTTTGCATATATCAAACAAGAAAATTTTTTTTCTGGTTATTTCAAGCTGTAAAAAAAAAAAAAAAAGAAACGAAAATCGGCCTGCGCTCACACCTACACTCACACCCAGGAAAAAGAAGGATTGAAAAGAACTCTCTGTATGTGTGTACACACATACACGTTAGCTATTAAAAATATGGGTGTGCTTAGCAGCTGAATAGACCTCTTCTATTTTGGAGTATTTTTTAAATACAATTCCCAAAGCTTAGTCCACATCATTAATGCCGTGAAAAGTGAGGCTACTGTGTGGCTTCAAAGCATAATCTTTTTTCAGAAGAGTAGACATCTGCCGCATTCATTTTACTGCAGAGGTTTTTATAGAAAGAAATTAAATAGGAGAGAGGCACGTAGGGGGAAGGGGTTTTTTTAATGTACAGGAAAGAGTTCTGCCCTCACGTTAATATAATAGCCATCAGTAAAAGAGCACTGGGACAGGCAAGCTGGGCTTTGCTCTCTACTTTGGTGGCTCAGATGGGCTCATTCAGGAGAGTCCTTTAGGTGCTGTGGCCAGGCTGCAGCCCTGGGAACCACCACTCTGCTCCTCTCCTGCAGTGCCTCTGTGCTTGAGAAGTCTGGCTTAGAGAAAGCCATTAACCAGAACCATTTTTATTAACTAGTTTAATACGGGGATAAGTGGACCTGGGAGCAACCGCATGCACAGGGAGGCTGGTGATCTGAGAAGAATAATACACAGGTAGCCAAGAGGTTGCACAGAGCTACAACTTCTTTTGCCTACTTTCTCAACAACCAGGACAAGGCACAGTGCTTCAGCTTCACTCTTCTAATGGCCCCCTACTTAGACCCTGAGTCCTTCAGGGCAGCCTGTTCACCATTCACCATCTCGGAGCCTAAGGAGGGCTCAGCCAGGTGCCCCATTGCAGCCACAACAGCTCCGTAACAGTAACAGCAGCATTAGGGCCTCATCCCTCTACCCTGCTGCCATAAGGCACCTCCTGTGGATGTCACCAGGATTTTAATGCTTAGCATGTAGCTGTTACTTAGCCAAGGCAGATATGTGCTTATCAAAGTATCTGAGCTACTGTGCTTAGAGCCACTGACAGACTTCTATTGTTCTGCTGATTTCAAACTGACAAGCAGGAGGGAAGACACTGCAGCTGCCCATGAATAAAAGGGGATTTTCTCAGAGATACACCAACGGGACATTCTTCCATCACTTTTACCCCCACATCATTTGTCACTCAGCTCTATTACACAAGTCTGCTGTAGCTGTGGTTTCCAAAAACAACATTCCAGAAGACTGCATCATCCTGGACTAGAAAGCAAAAATGAATGCATGGTTTCCCTCAGCCCTAAAATTCAATGTATATATACAAGAAGGTGATGATTATTGAATTTCAGAGTGATATAATATTATCAGCTGAAAAACATGTGGAAAGGGGGAACTCAGGTTGCTTTTCAGGAGAGGAAACAGATACAGAAGATCACCTTAAAATGCTTTTGAAGTTGCTGCAGACCAGGAAAGGATGGGTTGTTGTCCATAACTGGGCAGTCCGACCGGACATCAATAGCAGCTGCAGTAAGGAAAGGGACACCTTAAACCTTTGGAAACAAAACCTGATGGTAAGACCAGAAAAGTACTAAACCTTACTGGTTTTGAGCCTCCACTACCACAGGGCTTCCAGAGGAGTATGGAAGTGGGGAATGACATGAACACAGTTATCTACTTTGAGGCTGATGGACAAACCAGATGTCTTCAATGCTGCTCCTCCACATCATCACACCTTAGATTCACACCATTGCTTTCTGTCAGGTACCATATCTGAGACTCCCCCACCCTCACAAAGGCACACTGCTAACCTGGAGAAATTTCACCTGTTGCAGCCTTTTGGGTCTCAGGGAAAGCAAGATCCAAAACCTTTAATTGCTTTAAATGTTTTGATGTTAACAAGATATGTTTTATGTTTCCAGGACAAAGATATTTGCCAGTATGCTGTGACTCTGATTTCTGTATCAAAAAAAAAAAAAAAAAAAAAAAAAAAAAAAAAAAAATATATATATATATATATATATATATATATATATCAATCCTTTGGATTATTTTGCCTCCTTGAGAACAAGTTGCAGCTCAAGCATTTGCCTGACAATAGATGATGTAATTTCTCTTAAAGCAACAATAAAATGTTGAGATTCAAAGTCAGCTTCAACCTGATTGGTAATGTTTGAAAGGCACAATACTGACAGTGCAAATACTCTGAGTTCATAAAGTCAAGGTAGAGAACAATGAACAGGAAAAAAAATAGAAAAAAAATTGAGCTGCATAAGAAGTTACAACACAACCACTGCTCCAGCTATAATACAGCAAAATAATGAGCTGAAGCATATCACTACCATGAAAATATGAAAGTTAATTCTTAACTTCTTGAATTAACTAATATTGCCCTCAAAAGAAAAAAAAAATTGTAGTATATACTGTTATACCAGGTAAATACTGAATTTCTTTACCATCCTGCCTCCACAGTAAGGCTCATACTTCCAGATCTTTTACTACAGCTCTTACAGACAGATTTCCAAAACAGCTGTTAGTTAAGTAGGATGAGAAATATTGAAAAGTTGGTGCTCATTATGTGATATTGAAATGACAAACTTTTGAAATAGGAAAAAAAAGGGATGTGTTTTTCTATTAGAACTCTCTCGAAGTGAGCATAACATCTATTGATCTGGTTCACTATCACTTTCTCTGTTAAAATCTAGTGCCTGCTCTGGAATAACATGCACCCCACTTTTTTAGTCAAGTTACATCCCTTTAATTTTAATTTTAATCTTTTCCATCAAAACAAAAACTGCATCTTATTGTAACTAATATAATTAATTTATACTTGATATCATTTGAAAAAGTGATGACACACCAACAGCTCAAGCATGAATCATTTTTAATTCTTCAGATGAAGTGACAGATGATTATCAAATAACATTTACTTAATATTTAAATAATAACTAAAAAAACCTGTTGTTTTTAAAAAGCATATGAAACATAAAATAGAATTATTTATTCTGTCTTCTGGGGTTTGGAAGATACCTGGGGTGACAGGTCACACAGTCATAGAAACTTGAGCAATCAGTCCATCCCTCTGTGTGAAGCATTTTCTGTGATGTATTGCTCATTTCTTGCCAACACTCTTACCAGCCACTGTTTTCATCACTTGCCTTGTGTTTATCCATCTCCTAATTCATTACTCTCCCTGACAAGCCCTGTCTTGCTCAATAATTTTCTTCCCCCGCTTGCTACCCTCTACCAGTGACAAAAATTTTCTAAACATAGAGTAAGTTGGGTTTTAATTACTCAATCTCCTTTTTCAACATGTGCAGTTTACTCAGGTGTTCTAACATTAAACTCAAAAAAAAAGTAATACTCAAACATTTAGTAAAGTAATTCAGAAATTAAGCATCATGAGCCAAATGGGGCCACCTACAGGATGAAAATGCAATGGAAAGAGAAGGAGGAAAAAATTGGGCAAAAATCTACAATGCCATCAAAAGTAGAAAAACCTGCAAACTGCCTATGTACCACTATGTCCATGTTCAAACGTAACCCACGTGGCCAAAACAACCATATCCTCATTTTCAAGGTGTCTGTTGGCTTCTTTTTCGATCCTATTGTTTAACATTGGCCTGATAAAGTGAAACATTTTCACCAGGAAAATCCTAATGTCATGACAGTTGGATCTAAAAAGCTTTTCTGAGGCCTATTCAAACTTTTGGCACATACTCCAGTTCTGTCAGGTCTCTCATGTATCTGGAGAGATTTTTTTTCAAGTTTGCTTATTGGTTACAGAATTTAGCAATGATGCTGCTGCTTCAGTGGCATCACAGTAAGAACAGACTGTGGGGTTTTGTTTTTGCAGAGAGGGACTGGGTGGGGAACTGATTTTGGTTAATAGAAGGGTTTGGCTGGGAGCCTTTTGCTTTGGCTTTTTTCCAGCTGAAAGAATGCCATTTGAGATCTGACAACAGGATTTCTCTTGACCAATTTGGCTCCTCCCATGAGCAACAATAAACCATGACTGCTTTATTTCCAACTAAGTTCCAAGGAGTTTTTCTCCTCCACCAATGAGCAGGAGATGACAGCACATGTGAATGCAGGGAATTCAATCTACTGGAGAGGTGGTCTGGATTATCCAATTTGTAGATGAAAATTGAATTAATATATGGGTGATAAAATTTTAGGCAAATATTCATCCTCTAAAAAAAAAAGAAGATACTTAAAAACCTTTTTATGTGGCAGAACTGATGAGATTTTGGCTACAGAACAACCAGTTTCTGAAGGTTCACAGATTCCAGAATTGTCTGTCTTGGTAATGTCAAAGACACAAAACAGCACTATCTTTCCTTTACTTCAGTCCTTGTAGCTAGAGTAAGTCACAGGTCAACAGAATTCTGATAAATGAAATATTTATTTTAATATACATCTATTATTATCCCACTCACCTTCTAGAATAAAAATGCAAATGAATTTCCAATTTAAGTAAACACTTCCTTTGATCTCCATGCAGACAGTGCCTGTTGTCTGGAAAGAGAATTCATATTATCTAAGTGTAGAAGTAATACTTTTACCACAAAAATCCATTGAATAAGTGCCATCACTTGACTATACCAGTTTGAAGCACCAGTTTGACAAGTTAGAGAAAGAGGAAAAGACCAGCTTAAGCCAATGGAAATTAGTATTTCTGTTGTTCTTAATGTTGGTGATTGGTTCTGAAATACCAGTTTGCACTAATTTCTATATCATTTGTCCACCCAGTTTACAGATGTAGTGATGCATAAAACTCCCGGGAATGTAAGGAACAAGAAAGCAAAAATAATCCCCACCTCCCCTGAAATCCCTGAAAAAATGGGACAAGAAAAGAAATTAAACACATTACTAAAACATTTTCTCTCAGAATGAATAGGAAAATAATGTTTAGAGAAATATTCAAAATCATGTTACTTCTGCTACACTTCATTTTTAAAATGCTCTCAGTGACTGCCTAAGTTCCTTTGACAGAAATGCTTATTTCGACACTTACTGTATCAGACAAGAGAAATCCCTACATATGGTGAACCTTCCTCCTTTACAACAAATTTTGTAGTGGACCTTAATATCGTGCCACTATTAAAAACATTGTGATTGTGCATTAAAAGGTCATGCTCATTTTCTAAGCTTTCCCTGTAGAAAACATGCATTTCTACTATATCTGCACTGTAACTTGAGGGCTGCATTCACTACAATTTTCTGAGCTGTGGGGCTGTAATCTTCCTTTTTGTTTACTTGTCAACAATATTAATGCTTTCTACTTTCAGCACTTTACTCTTTTCCTGCTCTGAAGATATGTCAAGAGGCAAAAAAGTACACTTAGTACTTGAATATGTAATGCAGCTTCATCTTTAGGCATATTTGTCATTATTCAGAGGTTAAGAATTTCTACTTATTTCGTAAACATACCATCAGTATATGCTAACTAAATTATACATGGTACATTCCTTACACTTAAATGGAAAATAAAATTTACTATCAAGAAGTGAATGGGCATTTAAAATATTTTCCAACCATTAGACTCTTTCCACATGCTTTTCCAAGCCTTAGAGGATCCCAAAATTTGGTACTGCTAAACCAGATAATCACAAAAATGCTGAAAGATAACTCTGATGAAGAATTCTATTGTAGGGTGCAAAGAATACTGAAGCCCATTAGTGTGATAGGTGGTTGTATCGTGCTCTCTATAAGCCTGAGTTAAAAGTTTCCATTAATCACTGTCAGCAACAGAAGCCAATTCCCATAACAGACTATTAATTTATGCTGTACTCCACTTTGTTCATGAATGTGGCATTTCATGACATTAGTCAGAAGAAAATTACTAATTTAAGATCCAAGATTTTTTGCTGTACTCCTTTACAACGTCACTGTTTCACTATTGGCAATATAACTCATAACTCAGAAATGCCAGCAGTCCTTCCTTTGGCAAGGTCCTCATCTTTCCTAGATCTTTATCAAAGAGTACTAAAACAAGTTGAACTCTTGGCAACATCTTTTGGAACTCTTGGGAATTTTAGCACTTCCCAATCAAAGGGTCCAGATATCTGACACACCATAATGCTTCAGGGCTACTTCTTGAACTGTGATACCTCACAGAACATGATACTAGCATTTGGTCACAATGTCTTTTTTTGATATTTAAGATTGACACTTGCTGCAATTACCCTTTCTGCAAGATTCTGCTCCAGAGATGCGCAGCCTCTCAAATTACTGACAGCCCTGCCACAAACCTGACTTTGTTCTCTTAACCAACTACTCTCCATGGCATTTCATTAAAGGGACATTTTGACTGAAAGCAGTCTTGCCAAATACCTTTCTACTCATAAATTGGTTTGTCATTCCACCTCTCGCTGTCTTTGTTAAATGACATGCAGATTTGGAGGTAATCTAATTAACAAGTGGAGCAATTAATATCACAAACTATCGTCATGCTAACTTTGAGATAAAGGGTTAAGCATTTTCCAGTGACATAGGATCTAAACAGCATATTAACAATTCTTACATTTATGCAGCCTCTTCCACCACAGCTCTCTCAGCATCTTAAAAACTGTGAGTTGTTGCCAGTCATTGTTTCTCATGGAATCTCCCTGAGAACTCAACATGATTTTTGCATCTACACTCAGCTCAAAACTTATTTGTATGGAAGTCAGAGATGCTACCCTCATCTACCTTAAAATGAAGCATTGGTTTAACAAGTTATAGAAACAAGGAAGGACCAGCTTAAGACAATGGACCTTAATTTTTCTCTCATTCTTTCTATTGGTGATCAGTTCTGAAATACCAGTTGCACAATCTTCTACCACTTTTTGAAATATTACACTCCATCTCTCGAGAAGAGTAGAGGATATTATGCGGACATCTTGCCTGAGTTCATTATCAGTCCAGTGTGTTTAATATGAGAATTCCTCATTATTCTGAAAGAATGGTCCAAACAACAAAGCAAGCTTCCTCCCACTGACTTTTCTGGAAGCCAAAGTCAAGTAAAATATGACTTGTGATAATTTTACAAAAGAAAGATTTTTGATTATTGAAATGTCTTCCCAGGGCAATTTTGTGCTTTCCTTGCTGCTATGATAAGCATCAGGGGAGAAAAAAAAATTCAGCTCCTTACAGAGGAGAAACTGTGTCATACCCACCTTTTAAAAGTGAGTCTTCCAGGATCAAAGCAGAGCACAGTAAAAGCTTTAGAAAAACTGTGCTGTTTTACATCAGGGCTGAATTTAGCTCCACATCTTTGGCTAAGACTTTAAAAGGTAGCAAAAGAGAATGAAAAACAAGGACAACACAAGGTCACTATGCTGAAATGAAAATAACTGATGAAAACTTGATTTTTATTTTTCCTTCCAATGTTCAAAAACTGTTGTTTAGTTAGTCAAAATGCTAATTTTACCTATATGGTGAGAAACAAGGAGTATAAGAAGGCAGTGGCTCAAGAGAACTGTGTGTTTGAGCAGAGATTGAAGGACAAACGCTCAAGAAAATCGGCTAAACAAACAAAAAGGAATCATTAAACCAGTTGACTGCCCTAACTGTGGCTCCACTCACTTCTGCCCTAGATAATCTCTTGTAGATGTGTTATTTTCCATTTGTCCCAGCTGGCATTCAGTATGTTTGGATGGTTAATTTACTGGCAAATATATTAAAGATACTTTGGTGGACTGCTTATTTCTATCACAAATTCCAACCCCTATAGTATCAGCAGCACACAAAACAAATTACTGCATCCCAGGATATGGACTTACGATTGACCACTTGATGCCAGTTGACACACTTGTTAAAGTACTCAGTAGGTCTCCAACGACCTATTGTATGTCCTGAAAGGCATTCCTGCTGACAATCAGTCTGCATTTCATCCCATTGCCAAAAGGGATGGGCAAAGTAAGGTTTATTTACCAGAGACGTGTTCTCTCACTTTCACATGTTCCTAGAACAAATAGCATATCTGTACTTCTTAACATTAAATATTTGGACTTTACTATTTCCTTTCATTCCAACTGAATTTCCATTCAGGCCTGGAAATGCCAAACCCCAGCTTGGTCTCATGAACAGCTGTGAGTAGGATCAGAAGTGACACTGCTTGAAACCTCACAAAGGCAGAAAAACACTCTTCTGATATTTGCAGTTGAATAGTTTCATACCAAAGAAACTTGATAAAGCATCCCTGAGCATAAGTGCCAACCCAGCTGAGAAAAATACCACAACTCCCCACCAAAACCCAAATGAAACAAGTCTCTTACTGAATGTCCAGTTTGTAGAGCTTAAGGGAAGCCTCAGACTGGTTGTCAAAATTTCCTTTCGCCTGTCTCCCCTAAACTTCAAGCTTCATTTTAAGCTTTTCAACACTTACAAGAATATTATGAAAAACAAAGACAGAGAAGAATTGTTCTTGGATTACTGGGACATAAATACTAGCCAAGATTATGTTGATTTATCCAGACTATTCTTACAGATCCCTGCTAATGCAATATCCCTCATTTTGAAATCTAGTTGCAGTCCAAGAGTAATACTCATCTTAAACCATCCAGAGGCCCTCAATCTTTTTCTAGTAGTCCTGTTTCTTCTACTGGAAAATGAAGTCTAAAAGGCACAGTACTACTCTTCGGCTCTAGATTATATAAACTGCAAAAGTGCTTGAAAGCTGTTTCCAAGACTCTTGTGGGGTCTTCATAGCTGTAGTGCCTTCACCACTGTAAAGCACTGTCAGGCTCCTGTAAAATGGCAAGTGGGGGTGGAACTTGTAGAGGCATTTATATGTCCTTGACTGCATCACAACTTTCCTCTCTATTTCTTTTTCTTTGTGTAATTTTGTCTACTATGCACGTTCTAGGTTTAACTGCATACAGCTGCTTGCCCGCTGGATTGGTCTTGTGGCCATGCATTTCAATGGGTCATGCCTCCAGAAAAAGTAAAAATCCAAACATAGAGGAGTCCTACCCTGAAGAAACAGTAAAGAAATCAGACAAATAACACCCTGAGTTGCAGAACACTTGGCACCAATATATGTAAAAGAAGAATGAACTCCAGTTCACTTGCAGACAAATCCTACTGCCTTGGCGCAGTTAGTCTGACAGCTAGAGCAGTACTACGACAGAGCATAAATCAGATCTTAATCATTTCATCCCTTTTTTCGGAGGAGCACAGCTGGTAGGATCAGAGCACACCAACTGGGACGTGCCATTTGATCACTTCTATTTCCTGAAGCTTGAGCTTTAAAGGGAACCTTAGACCATTGGCTATGTCTGAGTTAGTAAATTCTTTAACACTGAGGCCAACCAAGGAAGAGCAGCCCCCATCCACACTACTGACTGCCCTGCCCTCTGAAACAGCAGCACCAAAATGCTTGTTGGTAATGGCTCCCGTGCCACCTCCAGACCTCATGAATGAGTCCTGAGCCAGAGGCATTTTAACATAGTAGAGAAGGTCATGTGCCAGTACTCGAATAATAGCAGAGGAATAGCCTCCCAGAATCTCTTCCCAAATACCACGTGCCGTTATATTTCATAGTTACCACAGAACTGGACATATCCTCCAGAAACAAAATATAAATACCATTTTCAAAATCTAATAATTTCCCCTTTCATTTTGCTGATTTTGATCTTTAAGGTAGTTACAGCATAGCATTTTATTCAGCCTTAAATACCACGAATACATTACGCAGTTTTCAATATCTTTCGGATGCAGAACCCTGAGCTATAAGCACCAGCTTATCATCAACCCAACCAATATTCAGTACCTGGAGCAAAAAAATCAACTTCTATTCATAATATGCCTTTTTATAACATATATTCCCCTTTCTGCCACATTGCATTGGAACATATATTTAATTGTTCACACTGTCTGACCACTGTGTAGGATTCACAGCTAGGAGGGAATAGAAGAAGAGTTTAATGATGAAGAAACATCAGAAATGATACCTAATAATTTTTGCTCTGCCTTCAGAAAGAAATAAACCAACACCCATCTTCCATTATTTTGCCCAGGAGGGATGACTGATGTATCAGCTTGTTTTTACCACTGTAGTCCTGAGCACTGACAGAACATTAATGATCTTCCTGACTTCCAGAACTCTGTCAATATTCCTGTATACAAGCACATCCTATTTTGGGGGTCTCCTTTATGCTGAACAAAGACAAAAATACCACTGCTTTTGTGTGTACCACACAACAGATGTTTTTCCTCATCTCTGTCCAGTAACAGAGCTATGCCACAGTGTTGCTCTTCATAAAAAAAAAAAAAATACATTTTTAACTTCCTTATTGTCCTTTCACATGGCTTTATCCTGGATGCTTTAGTGGCTGTTATCAACTTTCTACACTTCATAACTTCTGAACTATATCAATTGTTGTTAGTGTCCCTTCTCCTATTCATTATAAATTGCTTTTTTATTTCTAATCTCTGCTTTCACTTCAACGCTGAGCTAGAAAAGGCTTTTAGGCTTTTTTCTTGGCTGTAGAGTCATGGATTTTTGGACTATCTAATGTACCTGTACTTTATAAGAACCTTCAATTTTCAGCCACACTTCTCACGCTCTTATGTCTTTGTAGAAATTATATCACATTCTTCCCCTTTTTGCTGTATATAAAGTTTGCTACAGGTTTTAGCAGTTTTCCTCACAGAATCATTTCTTATGGATAAATAGCTTCAGGCTTGGAGTGGTTGCTCTGGAGATGTTATTTTTATACTCTCAGAATAACCTAACTGGTACTGCTAGTTCCTGTTACCCATCTCCAGTGGTAGCAGGGTCACCAGCTCAGTGTCTCATCACCCTCTACCATCAGAACTGATTTACTGCCAAGCTGTCACAAAATCCTGCTGAAAAAAGCCCTACCTAAGGTCAGGATAACATAGGACTGACTGTAATCACATTTATATGCGCCAATATTCTGTCAATGTCCCACCTTTAAAATAAAACAAGTCATGCTAATGTCAGACTTGAATCACTGATAAAGAGCAGACTCTTTCCACACCTTTTGTATCTGTGAGACGCCGTAGAATCATAGAATGGTCTGTGTTGGAAGGGACATGGAATCATCACAGTGTCATAGAAAGGCTGGGGAGGTAGGGGCCTTAAGGACCATCTATCTGGTTCCAACCTCATGTCATGGGCAGGGAATATCCAGCAATATAATCTCTACATTCAAGTTAGAGAAAAGTCCAAAGGTAAATTGTGTCCTCTGGAGCTCGGGATGGGTTATGTTTCCAAACATCTGCTCTCTCTGCAAGAAGACAGATTCTGTTTGTGAGCACCTGTGAGCAGCACTGTTGATGGAGAGCACTCTGAAATCCAGATCTGAATTTAGAATCCTGAGACCTTCAATTTTAAAGTCACTTAGAGGAAAATGGACAATTATTGATTTTATGAGGCCCTTGGGAAAAGTTCAGAAAGTGTGAGGTTATATTTGAAAATTGTTTGCAAACAAAAAAAGGTGCCTTAAATTGCCTCTTCAGTTCACAGAAATAATAGGCTTCAGCAAAGTTAAGATGCTAGGAGTTTTCAAAGTGTCACTGAAAAAAAATAATGGAAAATGCTCAAAATGTTGGTACATCCTTGTAGCTCAGAGTGTAGTATGTGACTATTGTCACTTCTATGCACTAATTACAGAGAACGGAAAAGGGCAACAATAAATAAAAACCAGATGGGGAAATGTCATCCAGTTAATTCAACTCTGTATCCTTCTAATTCACAGGAAACATTTTATTTCTGGGTCACAATGGTTAGTGCTACAGCACATTTTATATGCTGGGAGTTTTTACAGCAGAGGGAGTTCTTACATTACATCTTTTCCTGACATTTTCTGACACAGATTTTCTTTCCCCTATAGAAGATGTGTAGCATACACACACAAGCCTAGAAAAGCAGGATAACTTTACTGACTTTTCAACTCAGAAAGCGCCAGGTTTACAGGTGCATGTTCATGACTTGTGTTGCTCTTACATCCATCATGAGCACCCAATGAGGGAAAGGAGCAATATATTCAGCATGGAATCACATCACTAAAGTCTGCTTAAGATTCACAAGGGGAACAATTGAAAAGTGCTCAGCAGTCAAGCATCCTGTACACCCCTCACCTTCCAACCGTTGGACTTAACCTAAATAACTTCATCTTATTTTCTTGCTTTGGATGACATCAGCTCACAGCTTTGTAAATGAAAGACATATAAAATTACCAAACATCCCATATTTTGTGTATAGTATATCCAAACCTTGCAACATTGCTCAAATCTCACAGCTGATTACCAGGACTAAAAGCTGTTGTGACACTGGGTGGGACAATCCATGCACAACCATCCCTTCCCCACATTAACACAGAGCATCAAGCTCTGCTGCTCCACCCATAAATCTGCCTTGGTTTACTCCCAATTTACTGGACTGTTGACCAAAAAGGAACAGGAGAGATGAGCATTCCAACCCACGTTTCATCCCCACAGTGCTACTGTTCTGATGGACAATGTGCCAATCTCAGATATGATGGGAAAGGTGTGTCAGGTTCCAGCCTTCCCCCTGCAGCTTGCACAGACTCCTGTACACCTTGCCCTGCTCTAGGGCTGATGGTCGTGGCTTGTTTTGACCATTTGCATTTATGTGTTGCTCTGTCAGGCTGCTGAGGGCTTCCCAAGAGAGAGACAGAAAAGGTAAATGGGGATTTACAACAGTCAGGAACTCAACCTAAGTTAAATAAAATCTCGCAGGTCAAATAAAAGACTCTAGTTAGGCTTGGCAACTTTATCCCTGCTGAATCGGAAACATCTGTTGCAAAAAAAATGCACAGATTTTAGCGGAGGATTTCTTTTTTTTCCTGCCCAATAAAGTTATTTATATCATACATACATGTTTTAACATGGTAAAAGATATGTTGAAATGCAGACATTGAGTTCCATTCAGTTCAGAAGATGCATCCAGTTGCCTACAGATAATTAACACAATATTAGCCTTTTCAATTTAGCAAAAGTAGAAGAGTGATAAAGTGTCTCTTCAGTGTCAGAAACTCTAGTTTACATGTGTGCCCAAGGGAAAGAGTGTAAAAATGCAGCTAAAACAACATCATTATTATCACTGTAATATTTGACAATAGACATTTTAGAGCATTGTTCCATAACCTGAGAATTCACAGGCCATTTACAATCATTAAGGAGTGGAGGGTAATAAGACACCTCCTGGAGTTAAATACTGGGAAATGATATGCACCTGACCAGGACAGACAACAGTAGCTCTATGGGAGCAGCAAAAGGAGATGACTTTTCATTTAAATTCTCATACTCTTGTATTCTAACCACATGACCCACCTTCCTTTCAAAAATGAACTGATGGGATGTCCTGGAGAGAAGGGGCTTTACTAGGCTGTATGCACCAAATACTGTATTTTCTCAGCCTATGTCTGGAGAAATGGAAAACAAAACTTATTTGGGGAGTTGTGTAGGGCATTTTTAATTTCATACCTTCCTTAGGGAAAAAATAAAGACTTATGTGATAGGAATTGGGATGCTGAGTTTAAAATACTCCAGGCCAGAAGTCCTGTTAAGAACTACCAACAAGAGAAAATATTTGAAACTATTTTGAGCCTACTAGCTTCCCTATTTTATTTCTCCAAAACATCTCATGCCTTCTGTCCTCAAGCCTTATAAATTCTGGCCTTGGATGAAGCACAGCAGAATTGCAGATCTACTACCTTATGATCCCTTAAAAAAATCAACCCCCAAGACCCCTCCAAAATGACTTGCTCACTCTCCAAATTCCCTTTTCGATGGCAAAAGTAGATTATATTTAGCCTAGGTTCCATTAAAAATTGCCTGTCTTTAAACAAGGTGCTGGTTTTTATTCTTTCTGTCTTCAGTTATATAAGACTTCACTGCTGTCTTCACTATGATAACACTCCAACAGTCTAAAAAATACATTTCAGGTGTTCAACATGAAGGAGGTTGTGTGAGTTTAACCTTCCTTGGGATCCTTGTGAGCTTTTTGTATTTAATACTTGTTTTATCTGAAGCCTGTGGAGGTTCTAAAATATTAGAAGACACACTTTCTGAGAACTACCTTTCTAGTAGCCTGAAGATATAGCCTTGATGTTGGGCAACAAAGTTATTCTCTGTAATCCCCTTGATGTTGTAAATGAAAAAGAGGATGGAGCTAACATCATCTGAACTTTGGGCAAACCATTTGCTCAAAAGCACCATCAAAGAACCAAGCCCTGCCAAAAAGAGAGGGGAAAAAAAACCTTAAAAAAAAATTCCCAAAGCATACACAAAATGAAATTGGTGCAAATTAACTTCATTGTATTTGGAGACCCATACAAAACAAAACCCACCACAGTCTATAAAGGAAAGTCAGAGAAGACAAGGATTGAAGTTGTAGCTTCACAGTAGCTATCTTTTAACAGCTTTCCTTTTTCCAACACTTTAACCTAAAAAAAAAACTTCCCATTGTTATGCCCCTATTCAACCTCCATTCGAAGTCATTCACTATGCATTAATTACCACTTTCTTCAATGCACCGGGAAGCTCCCAAACATGCTCCTGTTTTCAAAGAGGCACACTTCCATGGCTCAGCTTTTTATATGCAGAGCCTGCTGAATTTTTTTCCTCTGCAGACTTTGAGATTCCCCTAAATTTTGCAAACTGTAACTGTTCAGAAAGGGAGGGGTGAAAAGACAAAAGGCAGATTTCATGCCTCCAGAACAGTTGTTTGCATCTCTTTCATTTTTCTTTCCAGCTGTGAGAGGCAGCAGAAGGTTCTTTAGCAGGTGTCCTGCCTGCCCTATGGTAATTTTTAACTTTCCTTTACTTTCTTTTATGTCTGTTGCATTCGTAGAGGTATTTTCTCTCCTCCTGCTTTATTGCTGTTTTCCCTTTCTTTTTTTTTTTTTTTCTTAAAAAAAATCTGAATTTCCCCTATTATGTCATTCTGTTCAGCTCTGAACTCAGATTATAAAAGTGAGCAAGGGATAAATGTTAAGAAGTCCCAATATATAAATTAAATCTCAGCTGCTTCCTATTCATTCCACAGACCTTCATCACTGCTAAACTACACAAGTGCCACGCAGACACAACTGACAACATGACAGACAAAACCATCTCTGATATCAAACCCCAGCATGCATACCCTAACCTTAAATCATATAACCTCTCTCCTGTTAGCCTATCCCAGCCTCTGCATAGCAGTTGTTGTAAGGACTCCCCTGGGCTGAACGTGTGAATGAAATCAAGCATTCACGTAAGTCTTTGCAAGGTGACACAAAAATAAGCAGTTATTACTTAAATGATCAAAAGTATATTTTTCTTTAAAGCAAAACAAGTATTTTCCAGGGACAGGCTGGTTTGGATTTTCTGTACTGATTTCAGTTTTATTTGCAAAGCCTCTACCCTTATGACAACAAAAGTAAGATAAAGGAAATAGGAGACAATTAAATAAATCACACAGAACTATGAACCTTTTGCAGAAATTCAAACACATCCATGAGAGGCACTTGTTTTTAGATTTGAAAGAAGAAACTCATTGCAGAGCACAGGCCTACATATTTCCAGTACATATATCCTCTGTTCTTAGTGTGCAAACATACAATGTTCATCAACACTCAGAATGCATTTTGATAAAAAACCCCACAGAATTTTGTGTAGACTGATTCTGCACATTTTATTATATAAACCAAACAACAACAGAAGATTTGAAGCTAAGAAGGAAAGACTGCTACTGATGTTATCAAGGCTGAAAGGTCACTGTTATCTCCACAGTGTTATGGTCATGGTAGTTTGAATAATCACATCACAGTGCAAAAGCTCCTGTCCTCATCCTTTACAAAATACCTCGTTCACTGAAAGTCACACAGGTGATTTTTAACAGATACCGATGCATTTTAATAATTTTCATCAGTGCTTTTACAGCCAGTACATATTGTAAGAACAAAACCTCTATTTAAATGATTGCAAGGAAATACCAAGAATTACTTTATTTTACTGTGTTTCTTTTATTCAAAATAAAAATAAGTATCTTGTACACTGTCTTTGCAACAAAAATATTTTCTTTTAAAGTGTAAGACTTTAAAGAGTACCTTCCTGACATTTAAAGGCTAAAAATAAATAAAAATTTGAAAATGGAGGAAGTAAAAAGGTCAACCTTTTGAACTGCATAGTTCTGGGATTATTAATTTAAAAATCACATCAAGTTTCTAGTTTATTTTTGTGACATCTTACAATGGCAACCTGCTGCTTAAAAAAATGTTTCCTACCTTCTTCCTGCAGTGAAAGTAGCATCCAAGAAAGAATAAATCAGGGAGCAAGTGGCAAGAGAGGTCTCATAAGAGAAAAGTTCATAAGAGAAAAGTTGTCTTTCTCCTGAAGGGGAGGTAAAAAAAGAAAAAAAGGAAAAAAGGAAAGCTCTAGTTCCATCAACACAGTTCAAGTGCAAAGAACTATCCACATAAGAAAATATTTCTGTTATGGAAATACAACCATTTTTAATTACTGATTTTTAATATCATCCTGATAGAAATATGGGAAAAAATTATTTCTTTGTTGTCTCACTGATTATTTTTATAATAGTTGAATAGGCACATTTCAAAAAAAATTTTTTTTTCATTTTCACAAATAATTTAAGTGCATTTTGAACTTTAAGCCCCAACCCTTTTACAGAAAAATATTGGAGAATGCCTTATCTTTCTCTGCTTTTTAAAGTATTCCCAAAAGTTTTCATGTTAATCTGCTTCCCCTGCTACAAATGTATGCTCACATCAGCTGTGGGGTACAGATTTAGAATTAGTGAAGCTGAGGTGACACAGTGCCGGTGGTCCTCATGCCCCTCCTGCAGGATCAGAGCACCGGATGGACCCACACCTATTCTGCACATGAATCCAGGGACACCCCTTCTGACTGCAGCCGCCCACAAGCACCTGTGAAAGCTGCAGGGCTAATCCCTTAAACACAGTTAAATGTACAGGTCGTGGCTTGCAAAATCACAATCTAGTTCTGTATCTGCTTCTATCAGACTCTACAAATTATATTTTATGGTGAGCCCAAAAGATTCAAAATTGCAACAAGGACAGGCTCTCTGTTTCACAATTACACAGTACTGAACACATCAGCTTTCTGATTCACAACCCAGGATTTCTGGGTGCTACAGGAACATAATTTATATTTCATAATTCTAAGATGTCTTCTACATCTGAGGAAATCCCACAAATGCTGATAGACACACAATGAGACATCCTACCAGGACAGGATCCACTCTATGATCTAACTTCTAATATCTGGTCTCTCAGCATGATGAATTGACAGATAATTTGTACTGACTTAGAGGGATCTTTAGTTTTAAATAGTGTGGTTATTCTGACACACCCATGACCTGACTTTGCTGTTCACTGAGTGTATCTTACAATATTTAATTGCCTGGGAACACCACTGTTATTGGGTGAACAAGAACTACTGAGCATGAGAGAGAGAAGAAACCCTTGGAGTTACACCATGGGACTTTTTATGTAATTTGTTGTTGCATATTCCCGTAACAGCTGAACTCCAAATAAAAATTTGTTTACAAGAAATCCTGTCTAAGCTTCTGAGTATCAGTAAGCCATTCAATTTTACCACAGTTTCTGAATGGCTGAGATTCTTCTACAGCCATGACTAGTGAAAACAACAATTTCAACCTCCACTTTAAAGGCAGGTCCAGTTTTCCAGGAAAAGCTTGAAAACCCAGTTGAGCCCACAGACTATAATCAGAGTAGAGAGAAGAAGGCCATAAACTAAAAGTATATACTATTTCAATCCATCACAGAGATACAGAGTCCCACTGAAGGATATTTTAGCCCTTGGACTAGGCAGCTACGACCCACAGCCAGGAGGGGGAACTGAGGTGATTTCTGGTTGTGGGGTACACACATACAGCAGACCATAACTGTCCCTAAGGCACAGAAAGGAATCTTCTGATTTCCTACAGTCCCAGAGCTCCTGCACAGGGCCAGGAGCTGGACTATATGGGTCCCTTCCACTCAGCATATTCTGTGATTCCAAGGGCAAAGCTGGGTGCACATACTGAAGGGATCAGCACTGATGTTTAAAGGGATAACAAAGAACACGTAAACTCAAAAATCAATCATGCAAGTTACACGAAGCCCAAACTCCCTCTTTTCCACTCTCATTTTAACTGGAGTGTTTTTCTGACAGTTTTTAGTAGGTCCTGAAGTGTTTTTCAAGTCAAGAAAATGTGTAAGCAGAAACAATTTATTCTATTTAATTTCTTAAACCAAAAAACATGAATGCATTCCTATTATAAAGACAAAATGTGCATTCAAAAAATACATGTGGGGAAACCCTTCTTATGAGAAACAAGACAATATGTACAGACAAAAGGTCTTCTGGCAGCCTTTTTGCTATTATTTTCCACTAATGTACACTTCCACAAATTATAGAGGGCCACGGAGTACACTCAAGGCTGCATGGAGAGATTGCCTTTCATGAAGAGGTATCAAAGGGCCTATTAAAATTGAACATTTAACTAACTTGAAAAATAGATCTATATTTGATTTATGTTTTGGTACGGAAGGTAAAACAGCTTCTGCTGTTTTCATTACACTGTTGAATTTAGAGAGAGGGGTAATTAGGGAATGCCATGATCTGCATGTGCATTTCATTATAAATAAATTTAAAATAATAAAACAAGTAAATGGGAAAATCTGGCACCTTATGTAGAGCCAGAACAACAGCTATGTACTACAGATTTTCTGGAGGACTGGGTCTATCAATCCCCACCCAAAAGCAATGCTGGATATTTTGGCTGTTTGCTACCACCCAACAAGAAACATTGTTGAGTAGTAGTGAAGAGCCAAAACATCCAGTAACCCAACTAGGATAGTGGCAGTTTCTGAGGAATGAAAGATGGATTATTTAGGTTGCAGGTCTTCAGTGTGCAGAGAAGAAAACTAATTTTAAAAACTGCCATGTAATCATCACCATTTTTAAAGATCCTTTCTTCTTTCAGGTACACTGTGACCGTTCCCTTTCTCTCCAATCCTTTTAAACCAGCTGTTTCTGGAGGACACAAGGTCTGATTTTCTGCTGAAGTGAACTTCCAGGCTCTTGCCTGTGTTTTATGGACACAAGCCATCTTTGCAGAATTGATAAAAGGTCCCTTTATAAATTAACAAGCAGAATTTTTGCACTGGAAGATCAAGAAAATCTTGAAGCTTCTTCTTCAGATGACAACATTTTCAATTTCCACCTGAACTGTGGCAGTTGCTGATCACCTCTGTGAGCACTATGCACAAAAAGGAGTTGGCTTCTGACCTCCTGGGCCTCCCATGCAGCACTTAAACTAACAGCATTATACTTGGCAATTCTTAGGGGTAGTGTTTGTTTGCTACTTCCCCTCTGAATTGCTGTTTGCTTTGCTGAGACCTCCTTTTTAATGCTGTTGTGCATGCAGATGGTGATGTAGGCATTTACACACACAGTGACAAGATTCAGATATCCATTACTTGCTGATGATCATGCCAAATATTAACAGCATTGCTGCACACCATTTTTATGCATTTATTTACAGCTATAAAATAAAAAGCCAAGGACTAAAAAAACAAGTATAGATCATAAAGAGAGAAACACAAGTAAATTTGTTCACTGTAGTGTTGTAGGTAGTTCACAAGACTAGAAGCTAAGAGACTTGACGGTAGAGCTCTGCTGCTGAACTTTTATTCAGGTTTCATTTAAACCCACCAGCACTGACCTGAACTAGAAGTACCAAAGCTGCAGGCAAGGTAAGTTTCAAGGCTAGGAATTGTAAATCCTTACATCGTTCCACGGAATCAGCCCCTCCGGCCTCTCAAACTAGAAAGCGTTTGGGGCAGGCACTCTCGCGCTACCACTTTAGTGCCCAGCACAAAGTGGTCTCGTATTTCTTTGTCTTTCTTGGTCCTTCAGTATATCTAAATATACTGTTCTCAGTGTTTATATTAAAAAAAACCCAAACAAACAAAAAAAACCAACCAAACAAAAAACAAACAAACAAAAAAAACCCTTGAGAGGAGAACCTTAATTGTGAGTGTATTATCACTTCTTTCCAGCCTAACTAGTTATGTGGCAGTATCTACATTAGCATTTCAGGTCAATAGCGTGTTTATGAAGAAAAACTCCTGAGGTCTTCATTTGCTGTGCTTTAGTTCCCAACACATTGACCTTAGTGCACATGAACTTTCTTTCATATGAGACTGAACTGGAAGAGGTGGTCCATGATTACATCCAATTCCATTTTTAATTTCTTATGCTAATTTATCACACTGGTCATGGGTATTCAGATAAATATGGCCAGGCTGGAGGGAATTCTGAACAAAGTCTACCCCAAAACACACAGTGTGGATGCCAGGTCCCCAGCAGCACACACCCTCATATTGCTGTGGTAGATACAACCTACAGCACCTGGATTTCACTGTCCCAGAAGTGCCACCGAAGCAATTGTGAATCCCCTTAGAACAAGTGAGCTATGATTGTCCCTTAGCATAGAGACAGGAAAGAAGGCAAATTTGCTGAAAGTTTGCTTATTGTTATGAAGGAAGCCATGAACTTCTACCTTCTTTTTAATCTTCTTTACAAAAACTTTACCTTTTTTAAGCAATTAACTCAAATAGGAACACTGCAAGTAAACCACTACATTTAAACTGGGGTAGAGGGGAGTTTGAATGCCATGTCTGTATCTTTAATCCACCTTTTCATCTTGTACTACCCACCTTCAGTACTACTGTGTCCCCATCACCACAGGGTCTCAACTTTCTTCAGTATTTAGAATGTATCTCTTTTCATGTGAAACGGGATAGTGCACTCTTCCCCCCACTTTTTTTTTTTTTTCTTTTTTACAGAAAAGAAACAGACACAAAGATGAATTCACACAACCAAAGTTCATAAGATATTTGGTGGCAAAGCAGGAATTCAGTCCAAATATCTGCAATTAACAACCATGCTATGTAACTTGTAGTTTTCAGGCTTAATTTCTGCCACAGACTTTAGATATTTAACTGTCAAGCTGTTTACACACCAAATGCATTGATTTTTAAGTACTTCTTTTCTGTCTGTACTGAAGCTTTTGCATTTTATTTCATGCTTTATTATTTGAAATATCTGCACAACGCACAAAACGTTCCATAAATCTCAGTGCACTTTTGGATAGTAAAAAAACCCCTCAGCACCCACGTAGATGTAAATTTGTTATTGTGGTCAATTACACGAGTATTAAGAGAACTGAGAGTAAACACTCATCTAGTGTTAATTGCAACTGATTAAGGAATAGTCAGCACCAACAAACCCTGAGTCTGACTGTGCTAATTGTGTGCTTATTTTCACCTGTAATCCATTGCTACTCTTTCCATCATTAAAGAGGAAAATTCCCTGAATAAATGAGAACAATTTCCATGCCCTGAGTTAGAAGAGACAATGAGGTGAATACTATATGCCACAAGCTTAGCCAAATACCAAAAGGGCTTTTAGAGCATTATGGGAAAAGGCACCATGAAGTATTGATCACAGAGAATGGCAATACAGATTGATCCATGTGGTTTGTAGCCACTGTCCTCTGTCAAAAATCAGGACCACTTAACTCAGGGCCAATTAATAGTGCTTCTGTTCTAGCTCAAAAAGGCAAGTAAAGCCTCTTGCTTTTGGAGCCAGAGGATTTAAAAATTGCTCTAAAATGCTATGTCAAAAATAAACCAAAACCCTATGTCCTATATGATCTGGATGTACTTTTTTAGAGTTGAAACTATCACTTCCAGTTATTTATGCCATCTGAAAGACAAAATGGTACCTAAACCATCAGATAAACTAACCTGTTGAGAGAAGGGCTTGACAGACCAGTTCTTCCTACAGCCAGTTTAATAACCAGATTTTGTTGTTACAGCTGGGGTAATCAATAGCAATATAGAGTGTGAATCATGCTACCTGAGTTTTTAAGTACAGTTTTGAGAAGAATCAAATCTCTTGAAAGCCAAAAGATACCCTGTTGTGGGATAAAGTCTGTAGAGCACAGATTATGGAATTGTATCCAGTTAAGCCAACAAATATCTGGATTGCACGTCTTCCCCAGATGGAAAATCCAAGCTTCCTCTTGGGAGTTTACGCCAAAAATTAACTGTTCATGTTACTATAAAACACAAACCTTGTTCCTGACATATGTATCTGTCCCACTACAACTTTTTTCTGCTGACTCTTTTAATGTTCCTTGCTAAATAGTCCAAATCCGAAACCTTCCCAGAACGTTAACCATTACCTGAACTACAAAAAAAGGCTGCTTTTACCTGCCTGACACACTTTTTGTATGATCTGCACATTATAAAGTCTCAGAAATTGTTGTACACCAACTGGGGTTTGGCAGAGAAATTCTTTCAGCCAAGGTCTAACATGCAGTTCTCCCTCCAAAAAGGTGACTACACATCCAATTGCATCTCAGTCTTCTTCCTAATAAGCTAAATCGATGGTATCCTGAGGCCAGGGAATTTTTGGTGGCATTTTTTCTCCTGTCTCTGCAAACAGTTTTATCACTTTATTCATAACTGTTTGATTAGGGAGAAACTGCATGCCCTCTTTTAGTTCCACTTTTTTTTTTTTCCTTGTGCTTTATATCTGTTCTGTTTGTATCTATTTGTTGAAACCTCTATATTGGAAAGATTAATATACTCAGCATTCCAGCATCAGTAAAAGTTCTTTTCTTTGTAGATAAAGAGACACCTTCTGTACCCCCTGCCATCAACCTCAGCTTCTTAGAAGACTTTTTTTGTCCAAATGTGACTGCAATCCATGAACATGCATTCAAATAAAACATGTTTAAATATTTTTGCTTTGCACATTTTTGTTAACTCTCATTTCAAGTAAAAGAAAACTCTTGAGTATTTTCTAGTTGCCTTTGGAACATTATTTTTCTTTGTAAGTTATTTGACATGAAGGTTTCTTCACAATCTAATCTGCTTTGTATTGCTTTCAAGACATGATGGCTGGGATTGTCTGTTCAGAAAACCAATTGGTTTACTGAAACAAAAGACTGTAATTTCCACATTTTCCAGTACAGCAGTTTAACTCCTCCTTTGTCTGTTAAACTATATGTGTCCAATTGAATTAAATGAAACAACTAGTCAGACCTGCAGCAACATAAAATATAGAACAAGTCATTTATGTCACTAGTGCTTAACTCCAAAGAGACTTTGCAAAAGAGACACCATGTTGACCAGTATTTAAAACAAAAAATCCCCTTCATTAAGTCTTTGAATCAACATTAGGTCATCACTTACCCACCAGTGCAGCCCTTCCCCAGAATTTAATGTTCTGAGGATACACAGTGCTGTTTTCCTGTTTGTACCTATCACAATTATTCACGTGCTGTTTTCAGTCTCTAATTGAGAGCTGAGGGTGTGCCAGATTTGCCAGAACTTGAATAGTTCAGAAGTACCTATGGGACATGTCTGAAAACCACAACAAAAAAAAAATTGTGTCCTTGGAGACCCAAAGACTCCTCTCACTGGCATCTCAACAATTCTCCAAGGACTCAAACCAGTGCCGTGGTATTTTTCCTGGAGGGCTATATTTTAATTCATGACAAAACCCAGAACTGCAAAAAACCCCATTAAATATACAGGATAAACTAATCCTGACGTCATCAGGTCTAACGAGCACGGAATGCTGCTCATACCATTGCTGGCCAAGGCCATGCCCCCTTTGCAACAGCCCACATAAAGCCATCGAAGTATGCACCAGGTGCTTTTTGTTCATTTTAGAGTTAGATGTAAAGGTCAGAAATAGAAAAAAAAAAATTCAAACTTTTTTTTTTTACAGTCTCATTAAAACTGCTTCTGTTCTTTTTTGTTTTACCCAGTCAGTTCCCCAGCTCTCCTACAAACAGTGCTTCTCAGCCAAGACAATCATTTTATCAGGTCTGTAATGTAACCCACCAGCAGCACTTCTTGTATCCTTGCAGCAGCCAACAAGGAGCTTGGAGAACCACCAGGAGCTACAGCTACCTAAAATCCCTTCATCTTTGCCATCTCAGAGTACCCACTCAGCTTAGCCCAGCAGAACCCTGCTGCCTGTTTTGTTTGAGAAAGAAGCCTGGTAAAGCTGTCCCTTTTCCATCATAAACTAAACTTTGCCATGGAATGGAATATTTTAAATACACTGTTTCTAAATATGCAAAACAGCTCATTACACAATTTATAGAAAGGTCTAATAGATAAATTTCCTGAGTGCTCATGAGATATCATGTATCAAATTCTAGTTCTGCAGAAAATGAGAGAAAGGACTTGGAATGTACAGGTCCAAAACTGTATGTCCTCATGCTGAACCTTGCCTCTCTGACTCAGTCTTCTCCCAAGTCAGCTTCCAGGGGAGTTCTCTAAGAGCCTGTTAGGTAAAGTCTATTCCAGGGATGTGGAGCCAAGGATGCCAGGCACAGAGGGCTGTTCTCTTTGCTGCTTATTGCCTACCCAGGAGTTCCTGAGGCTTTTACAAAAAAGGTCATCCCTCTTGGGAAATAGCATCAACAAATTATACCTATAAAAGGCCAGTGTAACACTATCAATGTTAAAATGGGGTGAGGAGTACTCAGAATATGAATTGGATTCAGAGGCTTAAGGGCTATTTCCCCCACAGCAATGAAAATTTTTATTTAAATCTCCTCAGAGGTAGAGGCTGAAAGCCACTGGCTACAAGCAAATATTCCTGTGTAAGTGCACACACATACAGACATTTATTTTCACATGGGCCATGAGTATGAAAGAAGTACCCTCAGCTTTGCATAATTCCATCTGAGACACTCTCATAAATGCATTTTATCACAGTTCTTCTATGCAATATGACAATTAACATTCCCTCACAGGAGGGTGATTTGTTTTTCACAGATTTAGTTGTTCTGGGTTGATATTATATATAAACAGATCTAAAAGAATGCATATGTACTTAAAAGTCTAAATTTGTGCAAGACTGAAGTGCTTCCATGAAATGGGGCCAAACTTCCAAATTCATAGCTTGGAACTAGGCTGGGATTTGTCATGAACAAAGCAGTTGTGTTTTCTAGTGAATTCTGGGTGGGTCAGTTCCCTGCCAAGGTTGCTACACTGAATTCCTCTTGACACAGAGGAATTCAGGTCTGTGAGCTCTTCTCTTGCCAGCTGCTGTGACCCTGGACTGCAAGAAAAGGATGCTGAACTGGGCCAGCATCAGCAGGGTTTAGTGGCCAAAGAAAATCTGAACTCATTCCTCTCCTGGTAGGGATTTCTGCATCTATCATTTCAGTCACTTAACTCTTCTAGGCATGAGTCTCTGCTGTGAACAGTAATACCTACTTAAGTTGATTTGTTCATTAGTGTTTCACACTTCTATTTAGCTGAGAGGAAAAGAGGGACAAGTGGGTGGAAAAGAGTAAAATTAACTCTTCCCCCTCCTCCAACTCTACTACTTATCCTCACCTGAGCAATGCCTGAGAGAGGCACAAATATACCACACAGACATACACAATGCCTGGGAACCTTGAACAATGTCCCTTTCTGAGCGGTGACATCTCTGCACAAGCAGTCAAGCTCCACTTCTCTTGTTGGAAAAAAGCTGATATTCCCCTCACTCAGTACTCAAATGAAACAAGTCAATTATTTGTGTGAGCCCCACAGAATCATCTTCATAACCCTCTCCAGGACCCTCAGGCCAACCCTTGACACAGAAGTGTAATTGTACAGCACCGGAATCAATTACACTTTTGGAGAGAGGGGTGGAAAAAATGACTTTGCAGGCCCACCGCAAATTGCTAAGGCTGTCCTCTGGCTCTCGCACGGCTCGAATCCAGGAAGTGCCTCTCAGCTCAATTTTCAATTATGTTCTCATCACAATTTACAACAGACAGTGTGTAATTTATGGCAATTACCTCTTCTGACATCCCCCTTTAAAAATTTCAGATAAAGAGACAGACAAAACCTGAAAGTGAGCCAAGCTCACCTGGCCTGCCTGCTGTACTAAGTTGACATTATGGGGAGAAAAAGGTATGTCTGACAAGGCTGTGAAGGAGATACTTTACAGAGTCGTGAATGCGTGCTGACAACTAAATCAAGCAGAAGAGGAACATAATTGTTGTGGATGCATTCCTTTATTTGTTAATGCACATATACAATATCATAACAACTGAATACTGTGTAAAGGGGTAATAGGGAACACAGTCTGTCATTCTGGGTAAAAGACCTGTGAAAAAATTACTTTATAGTAAAGTCATCCAAGCTTATTTGGTTTATACTTCCTCCCCCAGCAAGATAAGCAATTCATAATAGAAAGAGCAAAAACCCTAAAACAGTGTAAAAATTTCTGGAAGGCAAGCTAAGTATTTTAAAGAACAGCAAGCAATCATTTTGCTTTCTATGACCAAAAATATTTGAATATTTTTCAGGTATTATGTAGGTATCTTTGCATTAACAAAGACTTATTGTAGTATTTTTCATTTTCCAAGATCTGAAAATAAAACTGAAAAACCCTGTGAAGCAAAAGTAATGTAATTTCTGGAATGAAATCTAGAGCTGGTAACAAATATTTTGACAGTCCTACATCTTCATTCTACAAGAATACCTAAAAAAATTGGATCAATTTCACAGCAATTTCATTATTGTTAGAGATTTTTCCTTTTTTTCGACAGCATGAAAACTTCCTATGTTTGTATTTTCAAAATAAAGTATTTTATCTATTTTGTTTACTTTAAAACATTAAAGAAAAAAGTTTTAATTGAAAAATGTTTTTCCTACCAAGTTCCTTCACCAGGAGTTTTAAACTGGGCAGTTCATCCTCAAAAGCTAAACTGAAATCTCAAAATCCCGTGTGAAGGAGGGACAGCAGGAAAGGCAAAGTTTATACATATACATGTCACAGAATCACGTAATAAGCTCAGTTGGAAGGGACTCATCAGGATCATTGAGTCCAACTCCTGGCCTTGCACAGGACAACCACAAGAGTCACACCATGTGCCTGAGAGTGTTATCCAAATGCTTGTTGAAGTATAAGCTTCTATACATATAAAGATTAAAGATAATTTGAAATGTTCAAGATAACATCTATTTAAACTGAAACTTGCTTTATGCTGTAATACGCATCTGAATTTGCAGGCAAAACCTTGAGCTACAGAGGGTGCTACAGAATTTCTCCTCGATTTCCTGGTAGGAAAAAAAAAATGCTTCTCAGATATTCATCAAGAACCACAAGGACTACTATCTTTCCTAGTGAAAGCTGTCTCCTAGTATTTTCAGAGCTCATACTACTGTGAAAACCTCATTAAAGCACCTTCAGTAATCTATGGCTTGATTTTAACCACTACTTATTTCAGAACAAAATGTTTATTAAATGACAAAGCCTGAATCACATTTCTGAAGTAAACTATGAGAGGAGGTGAGTAAGCACTTAGAGAAAATGTGTCTTGTACTGTAGAGCTGATATCTCATAAAAGGCAGTTCCCCATGTAGGTAAGCACAGGTTGCAGAGGGCATGGGGGAAAACGAACCAATGATGCACAAAGTTGTGAGCAGTTGTTTAGCATTCAATGTCAGGCCAGCAGTCCAGCTGAGAACAACATCTGGATCTCCTAGCTGAGTATCCTCTTCATTGGTGGAGATTACAGAGAAATAGTTACAGAATGTGTCATGTTAATTATGACAATGCAGGTAGTTACTAGCAGAAAAGAAGGAAACTGGTGGGATTTTCCAAACTGGGGGAACTCCAGAAAACAGATCACAAATGAAAAAAACCAGCTTTAGCTCCAAGGTAACGCATTCCTTGTGGTATCATTTGAAATGCCTAATAAGGGCCAGCATGTTCCCATCTGTTCGTGGGCTCAGGAGAAAGTCTATGTGATTTAGAACACAGAATGCTGTTTAGGCACAGAAAACCTGCAGAATCCAGAACTATTTTACTACAGGCATTATGAGGACTTTGAGGGAGGTGAAGTTTAACCTGGGTGGTGATGACTGCTGGGTTAACGGGGACTTTTCCAAGGTTCTGCTGAAACCAAACAACTACTATCTTCCTTGTGAGTCAACACTGAAGGAAACAATCCACTTAATCCTTTCCATTAGGCTTCAATATCAGCAATGAATCTCATAAGACATGGATAAAAACATAAATTTGGCAACAATGAATGAGAGGCACAGGTCAGGTTGCAAATAGGTGGACTTCATCACTTCTGAGTAACAACACACCCTCACAGCTCCTCTCTACCAAACAATGCCATCACAGAGTTAATGTCCTGCTGTAGTGCAGACCTATTTCTGTTTCATGCCTCCTGGTAGCCAGACATACGGCTGCCCCAGAACATACATTCAGGAAACACCACAAATAGAGCAAAGGTGAGGAACACTGCATACAAAACTTTAGTAGTTTTCCTCCTACCTAAGGAGTTCATACTGAGTGATGGGTATATTCTCTTCATGCAAGATCTTGCAACTGAACTTCTTGCTCTGCCCAAGTCACTGTAAGCTCTGAGTTCTGCATGACCAAATATGACTAAAGCCATGGTCCTCAGTCCATAATCAAACCAAACTATTAGAATCTCTTTTCTCCCTTTATCTACAAGGTTAGCAGTGAAAACCTGAATCTTAAAAACTCAGGAGTCTGACTTACAATCAGTGAGCTGAAGAAATAAGCCCACCTCTGTTAAAAGATGCAAGAAAGACAACAGACCACAGGTACATTTTAATATTTCTGCTTGGATAATGGTAAAGTAAAAATATTTTATAAACCCTCATGGATAAGAGCAAACACAACAGCAATTTCACATGAATTGCATTCCCCTTGGAAAAGCCAGGAAAGCCTGAGTCCACTACAAGAGAAAGTAAGGGGGTACGTGACTGTAAACATGAAGTACTTCCTTAAGCTTCAGGAATGAAAAAACCCAACTGTATCTAGTTTGGGCTTACTGACAACAGCAGCAGGAATTGTAACACAGAATCAGGGTAGCTAAAAATACAGGCAGGCCACTCTCATGTGTCATTATGCGAATCAAAGGACTCTTTCTAGAAAAGGACTGTTCCATGGAACAGCCATTCTGTTTAGGTTGAAAGAGCTTTAGGGGCAGCGTTAGCTGTGTGCTCCCATAATGATCCAGCACAACAGGATCCAGAGATCTGGACTGGAGCCTTGGGGTATGACAACAACATAAATAATCAATGACAGTAACATATTTTGGATGTCGACATGTGGAACCTCATCCACCCACAGCTCACCAAAGTCAAAGGAAAGCTCCCCATTGCCTTGGGCAATTTATGGGAGCCAGAGGTAAGTATCAGCCCTTGTTTGAGCTCTATCTCACCACTTATTATTTACTACATAATGCATCTTCCATGTATTCTCACCATAAAATATTAAGAGTGTATACTCTATGCACCTCAGGCTTCCAAAATCAGCAACTATAATACTTCTGTTTCCTTTTAAAAATATCAATAAAGATAATATTCTATAAAATTATTATTATTTTAGCACTAAAACAAGACCATAGCACATGTGAACAACAAAAGTTATAAGTGTAATTAATATGAAACAGAAATCTCTTTTCCAAGATGGCCAGTAAGAACTTCCTAATGATTAATTGAAATAATTGGGGAACAGAAGTATAAGGCACACCTCCAATACCTTGAAGCATCAACAACTCCCAAAGACACATCACATCTTCAAATGGAGTTATCAGACCAATAGCAATTATCTCCCTTTTTAATAATATGATCTAGGTTTCTTTTGTTAGTTTGCAGTCAATTATCAGTCTCTAAGTGGGATGACAATTTTAAAAAGTTTACCAATTGCTGACGTAGCTATATTTTAATCTAATACACTTCAGGTATATGAGATTTCATGGTAATAGAAATAAACATTCTTCACAGAGATAATTTAGTCTAGATTCAGCTCTGGTTCTGTTGCACGTAGGTTAAATTATGATGTCAACAGGGAAGAGCTCAGTAAAGCCAGGACACAGCACAGCAAATCACAGTCTTCAGGTTTGAGAGTCCAGCTGCAGTAATGCATGGTTTAGAGGTTTTACTGTTCCTTACATCTTTTCATAATTGACTAGCTGGCATTGCACTCAAAACAGGAAAGGAAGCAGATTCAAAATGAGAATTTTGAAACCTACCATCCCACAAAATCATTAGAAATTTGGTAGATATTTGTGGTCCAATTACTAGTAAGAAGGAGAAAAAAAAAAAAAGTTGGAATTCCAAAATTTTAATTTTCCTGAGTTGGGGGAGGAGGAAGAGAAAAGAAAAAACAGAGTCACCAGGCCTTTACCTCGGAAGCTCTCAGGCCTTGCTACAGCCTAACTCAATAATTACATTGTACTGCCAGCAACAATTCAATTTTTTTTTTTTCGCCTGAGGGTTCCAACACATTTGCACCATAGG
The DNA here is from genome assembly GCF_009650955.1 of Corvus moneduloides. NCBI lineage: Eukaryota > Metazoa > Chordata > Aves > Passeriformes > Corvidae > Corvus > Corvus moneduloides. Next base: position 20,223,666 of record NC_045485.1, read on the forward strand.
GAAGCCTTTTCTCTTTACATCTCAAAACTCTACCACAAACTCTTCCTTTATTCATAACAGCCAGATCCCCAGCTGAGATAGGCACTTTCGTATTGCTCTAGATGACAGTTTTCTGTGTTCTTTCCAAGCTCAGGGGGTTTAATAAACATATCTGGCAATCTTTCGATAGCTGGAGGGCCTGGGATGACACTGTGTGCAAACAATATGCTCTCACTGCTAGGGAAACAAGTTTATTCAATTCAATTAATAGACTACAGTCAAGATACTTGTTATCCTGCAATGAAAAATAGGAAAAGAACTATGAAACTTAAGGTAGGTTGCAGGATTAGCACCTGGCAACACAGCAAGCCAGGCAAAATAAGACAAAAAACCCACTTGTTGTACATTGCTGGCTTTTGAGGGAGTTAGGGGTTTTGGGGTTTTTTTGCCATATAAACAGTGGCACAGGCTGCTGCTCTCAGTACAGACCTGTCTTTTAACTCATTTTAAGATGAGCTTGGCCCTCTGAACATGCAGAGTCTTGGGTGCAGAACTGTAAAAATATATCTCTGTTTCCTCCTACAAAATGGGGATATTCCTTTTCATTTACCTAACTACAAGGAGTGTTTTTCATTAGACATGAGCAATAATTCTTGCTTGCTGAAACTGCACTGTTTACAAGCCAACTACAGCAGCCAGGATTTGGTTCCACATATAAAAAAAACTGAAGTAAAATTCTATTTTGAAATTAAAAGCTATTCAAACCAAAGCATTTTCTTAACATAAACAATTTGTGGAATTCAGAATTTGCTTCTATAAGAAGTATTTTGAATGCAAGCACACTGGTCTAAATAAGAGAAACACTCATGCTTTCTTGAAGTAAAATACTCCAGGAGCTGGTGGTCCTGTGTACCCCCTCCTTTAAATATGGATCTGCAACAACTTGTCCTTTCTGAAATGTTCTCAGAACAAGTTTAAACTTGTAGAAGTTACCACAGGAGAAAATCTAATTTAACTACCAAAGTGACAGGTAAGTTTGCCTGAAGGATAATTTGTGGTTAAGGCACATACAGGAACACAGGAGGTTATTTCACGCCATAGACCTGAATAAGTAACCCAATATCCAAGTGCCTCAATTCTTATACGTAAAAAAGGGTTAAATCCCATTCTTTTGTCTGGTTTATCTATTCTCTGGCAACAGGCTGTATCTGGCCATGCCTCCTCTGGGCAATGGCTGCCCAAGTGGTACTGGGGTCCTCAGCTACCAGTCAAACTCCAGCTCAGCTCAAGAGCATAAATAATAACCATTACTTAAGTAATTCTGTTCCTATTTCAGTAGACAGAGGCATCACTTGTCCTTCAGAGTACTGGTACTATTTAAAAAAAAAAAAAAAAGTCAAAATAAATTAATTTAAAATAACATAACATAATAAATAAAATAACAAAACTAGCCTTGGGGCTGGCAATCCAACAATCTGCATAATATGGTTCTAGGGACAAGAAAATGGAAAAACTATGAGAAAAGGAGTTCTGTTTGGAGATTAGAAGAATAGCCCAGAAGACCCTCTCCTAGAGATATTCTTGTGAATGTGATATTTGAGACAAAAGTCACCTTTTTGTAGATGGGTAAGGTCACCCATTAACCTCTCCAGCATCTGAATCCTAGAAGGGGCTCACTCTGAGTCAGATGGGCCTTATTGCTGCTATGCAAGCCAGGCAAGGAGGGAGGAGCTTGCAGGTCCTGGCAGGAGTAAAGAACTTTCTCATTAAATCACTTCTGCTCTGCAGCAGTTCTCAGTGTCCTTGAAGTCACAGAGCCAGGGGCTACACACTTGATGCTACTCCAGCCCATCTTTGCTCTGACTAGTTCTGTTCTTACAGCCTCGAAACAGAAAGGCCAGTGACTCAAGAACTCAGTCAAGAAGTTGTTTCTCTTACTCTAACCCCCATGTTTCCTATGATCTAAATGTTGAGTTTTCATTTGAACAAATGCTTGAAAACCACAAAGTCTTTCACTGGGATCCCTGACTGTTTAAGAACTAGGTCACTGTAATTAGTACAGTTGAGTGAAGGATCAAAAATTAATTATTTATTTACCTAACATAAGTGGTTCCTTTGTTCTTAGATTAGCCAGGAGCTCATGATGAATTTCCTTGGACTTCAAGCAGTTCAGCAAATGTCTCAATATGTCTATTCTGTGGCCTGCTCAGGAATTTTCAAAATTTCAGCTGAGTTTCAGTGTGCAGCTTAATTTCATTATATCATTGCTCATCTACAACTGAAAAATACTAGAGTGCTACTCTGAGTTCATGTAAATTTGAAATTCAATTGCTAAAAAATTCCAAGCCAAAGGTATTTTAACCCATACAGTCCAATTTCTTGAGTACTTTAAAAACTGAAAACCACGTATTTTTGGAAAATTTTTAAGTTCTGAACAAAATACAGTGCTCTTATATCACTGATTTACGTGTTACAGCTATTGCATTGAACACACTGGGAACTGGCTTGTATCCAGAGCAGTAACATTCCTCCACAGTTTTAAGTTCATTTTACTAATGGAGAAAAGGCCTATGGAATTAACAGAGATGTGAAATCAGTCAGAATGAAACTTCTACGTTTTCCTTCAAACTCCAGCAGAGATTACTCTGAAGATCCATAGAATCTAATAGGCAGTTTCATGCTTCCAGCTAAATTTTACTCATTGGGTTACTATTTTTACAAAGGATACAAAAAGCAGGGGAAAAGAAAAAGAGGTGGGGAATAATCAAAACTACCCTGGCTATCAATGGTTTTGTTCCAATTGTCTTGGTAGGAATCTGATCCTGAAGTAAAATACAAAATTAAAAAGGCTTTCAGCTGGTTTTCTTGTCTGGTTATTTAAGCACATGCTTACATTTTATACAGTAGATCCTGCTGATTTTGCAGGGAAAGTTTGAACATTTTTCCAAGATTATAATTAATTTCTTACTAGGGTAAGGAAATGGCATTTATTCTTTTGCTATATGAAATACAGCAAATAAGTGAACCTCTATTCTTTAATTCCTGCATAAAACTCAAATTCTGCTTCCACTTCAGTCAGTAATAAACAGTAATTAACTTTTAGCAGTTAGGATCAGCACTGAAATATTAAAGCATGTGTTACAACAGAGGAAAGCTGAAAAATATTATACACCATAGAGCAGAAAACTAGGCAGAGAAATATATGCACAAATACAATTCATATTCTGATTTCCGCTTCACTTTCAAGTGCACATTTGTTTGCTTTATGAGAATTTGCTAGCTACAACAAAAGTTCTATTGAAAATCTTGATGTTCTGATGTGCTAAGGAAAAGAAAGCCTTGTTTCGTTAAAGACAAAAATCTGCGTATAGCAATTAATCTTAACGTTCTTAAGAAAGCAAATGTCACACTTAAATTTTAGGTCTTTTAAGAAATACTAAACAGTATTTTGCTTGAATGAATGAGTCTAATCTATACTACTTACCTACTTGGGGTGGGTGTCTGTTCTCAGAACAAACACTCCCTGAACTCAGTGTACACTGTGCTTGAGGAATCACTCGGCAACTTGGAACTGTGTATTTGAAAATAGTTTGTATCTGTAACTGCTATTAAATGAAAATCAGTACATCGCTGGTTGGGCAGCTGCTAAGATTTTATAATCACACAATAGAGAGGATTAAATACTTGTAAAGAGTGCATTAGACTAAATTCTGTGCTCAGTTGCAATTGTACGACCTTAGGAAATCAATGGGGTTCCACATTTGCAAATGATGAGGGGTTGGTCAATTTCTTTAAAAAAAAAGACCACCTCAAGAAAGTTCAATTTGAGAGAAAATGTTTTGTGCTTCTCCCTCTACTGTTCCATGTCTCATAGCTAACATCTGGTGAAAATTAAGAAGCAGTTTTCCCCCTTCCCCCTCACCCCCCAGTCAAACAAAAAAACCCACAATACAAAACCCGCATATATATCTGATGTATTTTATACATATTCATCCTCATAACTTGACAGATGGGAGGAATCTTGCAGTCATTTCTGAAAGCAGACAAAAGGCCGTTGGTTCTGCTCCACATGATGATTTGTGAAGACAGAATATCACCCGCTTCCGTTGATGATTATATAGTTCTATCCATCTGTCTGCCACTGGAGGTTGTGAGAGTGAGATACAGCTCACACCGTCTTCATAAACAAAAGTAGACTGTGCTGTCAGTAGTCAGACACGCCAACTAATTGGAGCTGTCGACAGACACAATATTCTGTGTCAACAGCTCTGGTAACAGTTTGAAACAGCAATGATATGTTGGGTGATGGTGAGGATGACACATATGTCTCTAATAGCATGCTAGAAATCTGACATAACTAGAAAAGAATTACTAAAATGTAATTCCCAGCGTCTAGTTCTGCTGTTCAGACTTCCCAGTCAGCACAGAAAGAGATGCTTGTGTGTGTTCATGTTCTTGTGCTTGTACTTGTACACATCTTCTTCTGTATCACTTCATAAGCTGACAGCTTAATTTGATGCTCATAATGACTAACTTAAAAACTAAGCTTTCTGCTGAATTTCAAGGAATTCATCAAAATTCCTACACAAATTTAAAATTAAATGGGGGACCATTTTCAGCACTTTCTTATGAACTGGAAGCAAACTAAAACAGGTCAAAAAACAGCCATGCTAAATGGAGAGCTCTTACTGCATCTGTGCAGGAAAGAAAAGTGCTATCTTACTGAAAAGTGGTTTGGTGGACTCATCCAAATGATAAATTGTCCTCTGATCTTGCAAAGATTGATGAACATTCTTCATTTTTAATTGAAGCCCAAGGAACAAATATTTGCAGGATTAGGGCCTCAGTTTCTTTTTAGAAGAAAATCCTTCACCATCATCGCTCCTTGAGGATTTGAAAGCAGAAAGAAATCAGTGTAAAAGGTTGATAAACAAAGTACTAGAAAAAGAGAGAAAGTAGAGGTTTGCTGTACTCACATATGTATATGCTCAGCTTGCACATTTATCTGGCTCCTCCCTTGCCAAATGCAATGCAACATTGGGCAGACTAGGTTATATAACTACTTAATATGTTAGTTTACAAAAATACAACTTTTTTTTCTCCAAAGAATATAAACAAATATACAAACATCACAGCAACTGTGGTAGTAAAATGAATAGTAAAAAGCCCTTGCATGGGCACCTGCAACAGCAGGTCTGAAGTCTCACCTCAAGGCCCAGAGCTGTACCCAGAACCCTGAGAGCTGACAGACACCATAAAACAAATAATAAAATAGAGTGACAGTCCTCTTACTGATGCACACGACCATACTGTAGCTGTTGAACATCAAGGTCTTAAAGACCTTTCATCCCAGAGAAGCAAGAGGGGGGAACAAGCTGGAAAAGGCACATAAGGACCCAGATGACATTATGCAAAGCCACTGGGAATGAGGCTTGTGATGGCAAGTCCACAATGTATCCAACTACAGTGATCCCAGTTTGGGAGGGATAAGCTACAGCCCAGAACCTCCTTTCCCAGGAGGGAGGATGTCAGCACCCACAAGGCAGCAGGATCTCATTAACCAAAGCCCGGCGCTGAGGAGACCTCGTACACCCCCATCAGCTGCCTTAGCAGCTTCTTGCTAAACTTAGAAGGACAGAGCTGAAGGAAGCAGGTTGGAAAAGACGTGCCCGGAGGGCAGGAAGTCTCGAGTATTACTGAGGAACATGCAGTGACAATAGCTGGGGTTACAGAGGAAGAGCCTAGTCTTGTTTGCGGCATAAATCCCTATATTATCTCTTGCTACTTGATCTGCTGGAGCAGCCAGCGGCACCAGGAGCATGGCGTGCCGGCCTGAGCCGGCTGCTTTCAGCCAGGAGAGGGCACACAAGGCAGTTCCCTGCGACACTATTTGCTTGGCAGCCACTTTTCCTATCTTCATGGCTGTTTCTGTGCGCTGATGTCTCTTGTGAACCATCCAGACTGTGTTCAAAATCATAATGGAAAAAGAAAAGACTAAAAGATAAGCCAATATCAGCTGTTGCCAAAGCCATGAAACTGGGAAAACCTGTCAAAATATTTTAAGAGGGAGAATTTTAAAAAACAGGAGTGTGAAAAATAAAGTCAAGCAATATTATATTCTCCACCTAACCACAGAGCAAGTTGCTACCCAAGAAGAAGTGTGTATAAATAGTGTGTCAGCCATTTACTGTGAGTGCGACTCTAACAGCTGGGCTGTTTGCAGGAGATGCAAATTTGGAGCCATTCAGGGAAGGAAGAATGAAAGCTTTGGCACTCACTGGGCAAACACTAACGGGTTTGGGAAAAGGGCCAGCAAAAGACAAACTACACAAAATAGTGGGTGGCCAGACTTAGGGCAAGGAATACTTGGGCAAAATACCACAAACAATCCAGCTCAAGGCAAACACTGGACACTTCAAAAGTTTTATTTTTCAATTCCAAAGCATAAGCAAAAGATCTCACTGCAATCACTGCACTCCCGCAGCCCCAGCAGCCCTCACAGCCCGCAGACACTTGCTTATATTCATCTTGCATTACACTCACCCATCCCTACAGTGTCTGGCTCTGAGTCATCCCTAGTCACATGGACAACTCTATTAGTTGCCATGTCCAAAAGTTAGTTAAAAAATACCAATAAAGCTCCTGTCCCAGAGGTCAGTTGAAGGAGTTTGGAGAAGGTCAGGCTGTTTACAGCTTTAATCTAAACAAATAGGTGGGCTGTGATACTGAAATGGTGCTTACAAGAGACCCTGTATCTCATGAGTAAAGTATGAGGGTATTTCAGGACTCTATCCTCCTGCCAGTTCTGTGAGACACCAAGATTTTACCGAGTCTGGTTTCTGTTACAGATACTTGTGGCAGAATTACACCAGGTTTCTTTCAGGTTTTGTTTTGTTGTTCTGTTTTTTTCTTAATGAAGTGAATCTAAGCACAAAATCAACACCCTCTGTGTTAAATCACACACATTTATTTCACCAAAACAACCCAGGGCCTAATATGTTTGAAGGTAAGTTCATTATTCAACCTTCTGATGCCTTTTCATGCTGCTTAGTCTCGCTGCCTTGTACCACGTTGGTATTTAATAATTATTCCAGCTGTCTCCAAAGCCCTTTCACCACACCTTGTGTGGCACATTACAGACAGCTTGGATTTTTCAGGTACAAATTGCTAAACAATTACTGATGAGAGAAAGGTCATAATAATAGGTTACAGAAGCCTTTGCAGCCTGCCTTTACTTCATGGCCATTTATAAAGAACCATTTCATCCCATTGTTATAATGATGAGAAGGAAGTAGTTTAAGGTAGTTATAGACAAGCAAACAAAAGGCAGGAGAGCAGTGCTGTATAACTTCTACTTTCACTTCCTGCCTACTCCATTACTTCTGGCATTATGGGAGAAATAACATGATTGGAATGACCTAAAGGTTATAACGGGTGGGCAAGGTTTGCCTTGTCGAAAGCAGTGCGAGCACTGTTGGCTAAACCTTTTTGAAAGCTGAAAGTGGTGCCGTTTAACAAAAATACTAAGCTGTCATTGAAAAAAGTACATTACTTAGAAATAGTATTTCTTCATGGGCTTTCTTATCTCTATTTTCCCCCCTCAAATGGGGTTGGGTTTTTTTTCCCCCAGAGGAAAAAAAAGGCACAAAGATGAAATCTCTCTGAAAAGTTGAAAAGCAGAGGACAGATTTTGCACTGGTAGAAATTCCATTAGCTGCATATGAATGCTACTGGCTTTAAAATGGCCAAATCAAAGTCTCAATAGTCCAATCTACAGCATTAGAGATCAGGCAGCCAAACTTCTTTGGATTCCTAAGAATAGCATAGATACAGTAATTTTTATTACCCCTAATTTTTTGCAAGAAGTGTCTCTGCTAGCTGCTTCCTCAGTACTTGAGGTACAGGATTTGATCCAAATGTACCACAGAACTTCAAGTCCAGTCACAATTCACAAAAAAATCTGGGTTATTTAATAAGAACCTCCCTTTCGAAAGAGAAAATTCAGGACAGTTTGATTGACCAGGAAAAACAACCTCAAACGCAGACAGCAGAATAGTGATAGAAGAAAAAAGTAATTTGGCACTTTCAACTAAAGGATAAGACTCCTTCAGCCTTGCTTAAAAATTTTTAAATGTATGCCAGTGACGAATTACCCATTAGTAAAGGCAAAGGGCCACTAATACTTTCCAACATTTCCACCCAGATTCAAATATTAAAAGACCTTTGTTCAAGAGCAGCCCAGTAAGCAGGAAGCAAGTCCACTCAAAGCTAAGCAATACCATAAGTAAAGAACAAAGTAAGATCTGGATCTCCATCAAGAGGTGTCATAGGCTTCCTTCTTTCAGGGAAACTTCATTTTTTAGCCTGAGCAAACTACTGGGTGCAGATCCCCCCAAATACCATCTTCCATTTATTCCCCATTAATTTTCATTACATTAGACCTTCGTTTCTCTAAGCTTCACTTTCCCTTACTGCAAAATGGAGATTAAGACACACGTTTACCAATTGGAAGAGAACTGACCCTTGGACCACCCTCTTGTCCATCTTACATTCACATGTCCAAACTCACCCTACGTGCAAAGCAGACAAGGTGGATGCCAAGCAAACTTCTGAATTGCTTATCTCAAAATATCTTGAGGCTGCATCAAATATTCAGCACAAATTAGGTAAGACCGGCCAAGCATTTTTTTGTGATGGATAAAGCCTCACTTACTGCAAGGGACTGCGAGACACACACAAACTGCAGAACATGCGCCTGCAATGTGCTTACTTCACACTTCACCTTGCTCTCAGCTGCAGACCACAAAGACAGAGCCAGAGTTGTGCCTCCCAAAAAAGTCCATGAGAGAAAACTTTGCTACTTCTACAGTTCTAGCTTTAGAATGGGAAGAATTGTACTCATTGCTTCATCAGACTAAGTACAGGGCAAAAGGATTTCATCACTGATTGCTTTTATATTGGCAATATAGAAGACAATCAAATCCTGACTTTTAGCAGGTTTCCATTTATCTCTGCCCAAGATTTAATCAGCTAGATTGATAGTCAACTATTACGTTATTTTTGGTCAACACTTATTTAAAAAGTAAAAGCAAACAAGTCTGTAAAACAGTTTATATCTCACATTACATAGTAAATCCCTCTCTCCCTTCAGGAATCCAGCCAGCCAAACTTTTGTTCCCTTGGCCAGTTGCTGGAATAATAGCCTCTCCTTTGTTTCATCGTGACTTGATTACTATAATTATTTGCCCGCTAGACTTCCAGCTACTGCTCTGATTGTGAGGAGTACAGAATACAACTGCTAGACTACATGCTGCATCTAAGTCTTTCCATCACATTACCCCTATATCCCCATATTAAGAGAGCTCCATTGCTTCCCAATGCAGCGGCGGCCTGATTTTTTAGATCTTCCTACTAATTTACAAGGCTTTACATTGGAAGCCTCAGATAAATCTTTTGCTGCTCCATGTCTGAAGAGTCTTAGGGCTGTACTTGTATATGCTTTTGTCTCCCCCACAGTGTTTTAGACCCTGAACTTGTTTAGCGTTACTCACATGAGCAGTTTTACAGACTTCAATGGGACTACTTACATGAGTAAGAAGTACTCATATGAGTAGATATTTGCAGGCTCAGACCCTAAGTGACTTGGAGAGCTTTACTATTATTCAATTCTTGAAAAGCACTTGCAAAGAAACAAGAGAGGACTTACCGTATTTATTCAGAGTTATTATATATTCACCATGTCTTCTTCTTAAGCCCTCTTTGTTCTTGAGTACATGTACTCTATCTACAGTAGCGATACACAATATTTCTCTCAGGGGATTTTCACATGCGAAAATAGCGGAGGGTTGGACATGTTGGACTGTTGGGGGTTTTGTGTTGTTTTGTTTTGTTTCTCCCTGTGAGAATTTGTAGATACCAACTTGAGACAAAGAGGATTTTGTTATTTCTTCTATTGCAGCAGCGCTAACAAGCTTGTGCCAGGGAGTAAGGCTCCACTGTGTAAAAGCATGGTTCACGCACCTCACAACAAGCCATCTCCTGCCCCTGAAGTGTTAAAGCTGCAATTTCTCTACAGTTTAAATTGAACACTGCCATTTTCACCTTAAAACACTTGTTTCCTTTATGCATTTTCATCTCTGAGGACAATCAATTTTGTCATCAGACTTACAGCACCCAGGTCTAGCATGGCTCATTTTTACAAAAGTTCATATTTCCCACCTATATGATACACACAACCTGGCACACATATTTTTTTATATAATGAGAGATGTTCTCTTCTCTGGAAGACTTGTATTCCTTGGGAGAAAGAGGGGCAAAGTGAAAAAGCTGCATTGTTCTGTAGCCTGACATGCTAAGAAGTTGCCCTTGCTGGGAATGCTGGATATGTCACAAAAAATGTGCAAACTGGGCTCACTGAACCCCCCAGATCTTTTAAAATAAATTAAATGTCTTTTCTAGCAGAACACAATGGAAAGGTACAGATAGATCATTAAAAACTAGGGGCTTTCAGAGGCTCTCAATGGTGATTTTTTTCCCTCTGAAAACACCAGAAGAGATGACAGACTTGATCCTTTGCAGTGCAGAGTGCTCCTGAGCACCCTCTATTACTGCGGATGGGATGGAAAAGTGGAGGCATTCAGCACTGAGCACTGCTCATCACCTTGCACTGCTGTAAGCTGCTAGAAAATTCTTGCATTCCACACATAGCAAAACCAGTCCCTCAGTTCAGAGTGCCTGCTACCTCCAGAGACCTGTGAATTGTTTCCACTGGAGATTTCTGTACTTGGCTAGCAATACCAGTCTAGCAAAAGTTTCAGATGGATTTGCACAGGAATAAACTGACAAAAGTGATTCCGTGTTGTTTTCCATCCGGAATGAGCTACACGCTAGGCAGCATTAAGTCTCAAGAACATGTCTCATTTGAGGGTCTGCCCTAATGTCTCTTCAGTAACAGATACAAGAAACAACCTGGACAGACAAGGTGAGGGCCCAGAAAAGAGTGGGGTGCTATGAGAAAGTGGTAGAAAACTGTTACTATTTTCTTCTATCTATCCCTGCTTCCCACTAGCCAGAAAGTTAGTGGCTTTCCTTTCAAAAAAGAAAAAAAAAAGACTCAAGTGAAATAAAGTCTGACATGGGGCAGGCACAGTACAAGACAATGACCCAGAGCTTGCATGGAGGGGAGGAGGGTGAGGCTCTTTGCTTTGAAACAGCTCCAGTGCTGGACACTTTGCATGCTGTCACTTGTGCATTTAGACACCAAAGTACAGCCCAGCTCCACTGTACTGTCTGCCTATCATATATTGCTTGTTTCACTCTAAGTAAATCTAAGGAAGGGAAGACAGCAAGCAGGGAAAAAGCACAGCCAATAAAAATGCAATGTATTTCTACTGGTATTGAGCGTGGCCAAAGCATGAACTATCCCAAAACAGGGCAGTGAATGCCTTGGGTCCAGCCATCTCTCAGTGCACTCTGCACTGCACAGATCTTTCTCCACTTTAAACTAGGTTACAAACCTTGGAAACTTTCAGCTGGCTGAGAGACAGAAATAAAACTTGCTCCCGTGGCTTTTCTCAGAGATCTCAAAGCTCTAGTAATAAACTGATTTTCCTTTAAGAAATGCTGGCATACCACTGTCTTGCGTCAATTTTCATGGGTCACCATGAAAACAAGATGAGTGGCACGAAATTAAAAGGATTTCTGTTAAGCTTGCAGCCTTTGAAATCCTTTAGGTCTGAGAGATGGCAACCTTCTTCCCTTCCCCAACTTTCACTTCTGAGACGCAATATATTGCTGTATGGATAACACTCTCCCTGCCATTTTCAAGGGAGAGAAAAACCTCCTAAATCAACTCACGTGTCAACTGGATGTTTGGCAAGCACAATGTACCAAGAAGCAAAATGAAAACATAGTAACAAACTTAATGGCTTTAATCAAAGTAGTCACTGTTTAAGATTCTAACAGCTAAATTCTAATGAAGCTTAAACAGAAAAGGTAGATGGAGGTAAAAGTACAGTAGTAACACATTAACTATTTTCTTTAAAAAGTCTCATTCTGCTAATTAAATCTTTTATCTTTAAACATCTTCTAATATAAATTTTTACAGTTTATATTCCCTGCTCATATTTAATACTCCAGTAACATAATTCATACTACTAACAAGAAAATACTAATGTTAAAATTAATATTCTGAGGTAAGGCAATATAAGCCACTGTGAAAATACCTAATATTTTAGATGCAATAAATAGGCCTGATAATAATAGTAATATCAAACAGCATTGTGTGAATTCTGAAATTACTTCCTCAAAGTCTCATAGAGGTCTGAATTTATTCCCCATGTCTAACACAGGAGCAATGAAATGTCTCTGTGCACTTTAAGTTGTAAACCAGCACTAGTACTTTTGAGAGTGTATATTTTTATCCTATAGAATTTTTAAATTCTATTTTTAAATCAGAAACTTTACTCTTTTTTGGGGGAGTGCCTCAAATCTGTGGTACTTTATTTCAGATCCTTTCATTTGAATCACTGCGCACTGCCGATGCAGCATGTCATTAAAGATGAGACCTGGAATGTCACAGACTGACCATATAATAATGAAGCTCATGAAACAAGAAATGGGGAGGCTTTTGAGAACCTGGGGGATGTGTTTTGGAACACTAATTGTAGAAAACCAGGCTTTCTAGTGGAAAGGAAGGCATATTTGGTACAGTAACTATAGGCACCTGAGCACATACATTTTTACTGCTCAAAGCCCTCACATTTCAAACAAAATGCCTCAAGAAAAAGACTTAATCTCATTAAAAGTGACCAGAGTGGCTACATGTGTCAGTGTGAACTACACTGAATTCACTGGTAGATAGTCAAAACAGAACTAAGAAATTCTTTTCTGTGATAATTTTCTAATCAAAAGTTCTATGCTTGCACAAATGAAAAATTCTGTAGGAAACATATTTAATAGAAAAAAAAAAAATTATTTCCCTAGATACAATGCTTCTGTTAATCTCTCTCCATATTAAAACAACAGAAGTCTTGAAGAAGAGAGGAGAAACAGAAAGAAGCAAGGGGAACAGCAGTGTGCCAGAATCAAGTTCCCTGGGTTTCCAGTGCCCCTTATCTTTCTGCTTCCTTGCCTGTCTCCCCTCTCCAGCTGTGCAAAATTCAAAATAGGACAGGGGTTTCCAGACAGCCAGCTAAGATCCCATAAACAAGCTCTATTGTTTGCTCTCCTGAAACCTGGAGTCTCCAAGAAACTCCTGGCCACCCACTCACATACACAAGTACACATGTTAGAGGCTTTTTTCCCCCTAATGTTTCATTCTGATTCATCGTTTAAGCTATTTTAAAACCTTGACTATTTTTCCATAGGAAAAGATGTCTAATTCCCGGGCAGTTTAAGGTAGAAAGCTGCCAGCTTTTCTGCAGTTGAGTGCCAGATTTAGGAAATGCAGACAGTATGTGAAATTCAGCAGCGCCAGAGGCATTTCAGAGGGCTGTGCAGCACCTCCTGCTCTGTAAAACAGTGGGGGCCCTGGAGCACCAGAGCTCCCTGAACCCCTCTGCTCCCCAGTTCATTAGCAGCTGGCACCAGACTGCACAGCACAGAGCCAGCAAGTGGGATGGGAGACAGGAGCAAGCCAAGGAAGAAGTGGTAGGATCTGGTAGCCATGACATGAAAAAATTAACTTTCCCTGACTGAAGTCAGCTTGTGCATCAGCGCATCCCACAGACCCAGGTGCACAAGGCAGACCCACCAAATTCCACACACATCTTTCACAAGAGGCACTTAAGTTATCTCAAGGAGCTCTGTGTCTCACACACAACTTGGCCTATCTGCAATTGCACTTCTAATACTTTATTCAACACTGACACACAAATAAAAGGTAGGAATGATGCAGTACATTCTTCTTTATAATTACCTGGAAATCAAAACATTGGGGTAGGACTAAGCTGTCCTCCAAACACATCCAAGTGTTGGATTAGTTGGTAAAATGAGAATCACACTTTCAATAACTATGGAGCATGTGTGAACAAGCGGATACATTCCCATGGCTTTGAAGGATGGAGGTTTTACCACTTCCTTTTACTCTGTAATTTCATATTTTAAACATGAGAAAAATAAGCCTTAAATACAAAGCATTTGCTTTTAAGCAAATCCTGCCTTATTTTAATGGCTTATGGTCAACATTATCACATAACACACTGCAATTTACAGGGGGAGGCTGAGGAGAAGAACTCCCCCCGCAACTCAGGTTATCAGTCGTTATTCTGCTATTTAACATAATTTATTTTACTGATCAACTGTTCCAGTGGGAGAAAATCAGACACAGTTTGCTGCCATTAAGATATTTGTAAATCTCTATGGGATTATATAGAATGAAAGAGAGCATATAAATGTAATAAATATCACAAATTTGGCATCTTACATGCATTATGGTTCACTCCTGAAGACAAGTGTATTCAGGAATACACTGGTCCTCCTAAGATCTAAAGGACCAATCCTTTACTTGGTTATTCCAATTACACACCCATGTACCTTCACTGTAAGCAACTGAATCACAGCAAAGTACCAATGAAGTTTAAAAAAGAAAACATATTGAGAATGGGAATTTGAGTGCCTCAAGCAAACTGAAAACCCACTCCCTCGTGGTATATATTGGCCTAACTCCACTGTGATTAGTGTAGACAATTTACACCAGCTGCCAATCTGCTCCTTGAAAATTAAGGACAGAAACCTAAACATATTCCGAAAATCTTGGCATTGTCAGGCTAAATATGTACACATGCCTGATTCTTTTCTCTTGTCCAGTAGAGGATGCAGCTTGTTAAGACTTTTCCCAGCAAAATATATATGTTTAATTTATGTGATTAATTTCTGTGTTAATGAAGGTTGAAGGACCAAGAAGACTGAATGCATCTATTTATCTGGGGGCCAGATAAAAATTGCTGCTCAACTAGCCAGCCCGACCCTAACATGGAAAGCCTCAGCCTTATTCAGGGTGAGAGGACAATTAAATTTTTATGCTCATTTAATCCTGTGCCCTTTCAGAGCAAAGGCTGACAATTGTGCCCAATTTTTCCAAATGTTTGCTGTTACATAACCTTGACGAACCCACCAAACTCAATTTGTGCAGGGCCTGTTGACAAAAATCCAATTGCAACAATATTCTGACACTCTCTGGGATTAAACCCTGGATTTAGAGGTTATAGGGAAAGAAAAAAAATCAGCACTCTAAACCAGCACTTTATTAGTTCCTACCTGCAGCCAGCAAATTCATATTACTATGTATATCTAGTCAACAAAATGCTTCTATATGAAAGGAAGTGCTTTAAAGAGCCTTTCTGCCTCTGAAGAGCTATCTGTAAAGCTGGCAACATTTTGCTCTGATACTCAGAAAAATTGATTCTTTCAACAACTTAAATAATTTTAATTTTTTTTTCCTTTTCTTGTTCCAGTCTTGTCACCTGGTCACTTCTTTTAAGAGAGATTCATTTAGGAGAGCTGTATTGTATTATTATTATCTGTGCTTTTGTGGTTTAGTGCAGTCAGTTTATCTTATTACTGTTATGTTCTTCAAGAGAGATTCATTTAAGTGTGACCTAGTCTATTATTTTAGGTGCCTCTTGCATCTCTATTGGGCATTTAAGAGTTGTAGAACTCTCTAATTTATTTAAGCAGGGTACTTTAAAGCAATATCTCAGTAATTTTCTTTGAGTTAAGGAGCCCTTCTATGTTTTCAAAATGCTTGAAGTTCCTCTGCTCTTCTAAGGACTGCAAATATTTGAACAACAAATAAAAATGTTAGAAAAGCAAGTTCAAGACAGATATGGAGCCAGAGAGACAAGACAAATGACTGCAGGTGGATTTTTTTTCTACATGGAAAACTCTGCCAATAATAGCCACACCGATATTTTGATTGGCAAAGTAAAAACTGGTCATTCGCTCAAAATACTCATTTGTGATGTATTTTTCTTAAACACAGGATTTTCAAACTGCCTTCACACAACTCTTTGTAGTAAGCCACAACAAGTAAATTAGCACAAGGAAATACTTCCGAGTAACTTTTACAAACACCACAGTAAATGTTTTCTCTGCAAAGCACTACTAGAGATGACAGGGATTTTATCAGCTAGAAAGTGTACTCAAAGGAAGCAGAATTCACAGTTCTGTAGAGGGGATATTGGAAAAATAAGACACACAAGTCTGATCACATGGATGTCCAACAATGTCAGGGAGATATTTATACTGACTGGGGTTAGTGCAGCACTGTGGTTCCACAGCCATTTCCTATGCAAACCTCTCCCCTTATAGCTGTCTACACAGGAAAACACAGGGCCATGAAAAACAAACCTAGAAAGATATTTTATCAAGACTCAAAAATGGAATGAGAACATACAGAGCAAATTCCTAAAGCAAATAAATAGATAAAAGAAGAGCATTCAGAGAAAAGCCATGGGGAACAAGTGACACAGCCTGAGGGAGGGAATCAGGAAAGCCAGCAAAGGAACAGTGCCCTCCCACTGGCAGGGAGGGAGGGTAAATCCATGTTACACAAAGAAACACATGTTAGTGTGGCTTAGTCCAGGATCCTTACACTCTTTTCCTCCTCAGGACCAGTTAGCACAGCTGGAATATCAGACCAGCTTCCACTGCCTGTAGCTTGAATACTCATTTTTGATACTGCTGCCTGCCATCAGCTTGCCCTGAGGCTGATGTAGTGCTCTTGACTGGCTATTTTGCACCTCTCAGTGAGGGCAGTAAGAACAGCCTATGCAAACTAAGAACAAGGACCTAAGTAATTTTGGGTTATAAACTTAATGAAGATTGCCCGACCACTTTCTTTCCTTTCCCATATTGCCAGGAATGTATTTAGCCAGTGGGCATTTGTCAAATTTAAACTGATTTTTTGCAGGATATGGCTTGGTTTTTTTCTCAGCTTCTTGTAATTTATTATACATGATGAAAGATGAACAAATACATAGTCTGATTTTACTTTTGGAGAGGGAATCCTAAGAGTGACAGCTCCCAGGACACCAAACACACCAGCTGTTCTTTTATTTTCCCATTCTTCACAGTAATGACAGTCTCAGCTCTTGTTGCCAAGCCTCTTTGGAAAACACTTTAAAATAAATGTAGCACACATGAAAACATGCCAGAACAGCCTCCTTCACAACAAAGATTCTTCAAGAACAGAAGATGCAAGGACTAGTGGGTAGTTGGGCTTCATTCTGGCAAACCAGAAAATTCACTGAAAATTACAGTGTTTGGTAAGCCAAGAAAAATTATTCTCCCCTCCCCAACCCCAACTAATAGATCTTGATTAATTCCCTGGATGTAAAACCAAACAAATCTGAACTATTCTAAAGGCATCAGTTCTAGCCAGGGAAGAAGATTAACCATGGTCAGAGTAGCCACCCACAAGAGCTATTCAAGAAGATTAAATGCTGGAACATGTCAGCAAGGGAAGCAATAGACTCATCTCTGATTTTACAGGTCAAAACATCACACACAATGTTTTGACTAAAAGAGAAGTTATTGGTCCCAAATCAGATCCTTTGCAAGCATTTATAGAGGACATTAAATTAGGTGAACTCTGATCTCTTCTTTGAAAGCCATTTCTCTGCACATGTGTGAATGAAAGACTTTGGAACATAAATTTTAGTGTCTTCCTTTTCAGCTAGTTCCTGGGAATTCATCCATAATAGACAATCTATTATACTCACAGTTTAAATGTTCAAATGCATGAAAGTCCTTTTTGGCCAAACTTCACCTGCTCAGGGGTTTTGAGTTCATTCCTCATAAACAAAGCCCTTCAGATCTTTGATATCTTTTGAGGCACCGCTTCAAATTTGTTTAAATATTTTGCAGTCCTCCTGAATAGTTTTCTGTTTCCTCAGAACAGAATAAACCAGCCAAACTCTCTGTAGGTCTCTTCAAGATAGCAGTATTTCTACCCACTGATAGTTCAACACAGATGCATCCATCCAACATATAACCAGTTTAATTTTTTCTTGCTTACTCACACAGCATTATTTCTACATAGGTATTGCAAATCACCTGTACAACTATCTAGCAAATGTTCTTCCCCTAAGTCTGTATTTTCAAGGGTTTCCTCTCATTGTACTGCTTTGATTACAGTTGATAGAATCACAAACATCTGTAAAAAGTAAAATAAAAGAGCTTGTTGTCTCCTTTGCTAGCTTTTAACACTGAAATGTTGTGAGAATGCAGAGCCTCAAAGCTGTCTTGGCAGGTAAGTGAATGAGAATGAGATCTTAGGAATTTTCAATTGCACTGGAAAAGCCTTGGCTTGGCCTAGGTATAACACTGTGGTTGGTCTCAGAAGACATGAATGGGTTAAGTTTATAAAGCACTTCATTTTCCAGCCACAGCTATGGTACCTTGGGTAATTACTGCAGCTTAAGCTAGACCACACCTTAGATAAACCTGTAATGCTGGCATTTTCTGCAAACATTTTCTTTACTGCAAGCTGTGGCTTGCCTCTCACATATATTTGCTCTCCATTCCCATCTTGGTTTTTCCTTAGCCAGTTTGTACTCAGTTGAACCAACAAATCAGAATTTGTTGATTTAGTTCCATACCTCTTCGGCCTTTGCGTGACACAACCACACCAGCTATGCGGTAACAGCTGCTGTGGGGGCCTGATGACTGCTTTTTGTGCCACATGGAAAAGGCTGGGGATGAAAGAGAAGGAGGAAATACTTCCAAAGAGAAACATTTTGTTTTCTTGAAGGTGAAAGGGGCCACCTTGATTATAGTGAGTGCTAAGAGTGTGAATTCCGTTTTGGGGATAGATGAACATATTTCCAGCTCTCCAGTGACCATTTTCAGCAAACTTCAGAAATGCTAAGTGTTAACTTTTCACTAGACTTAATGGAAAGAAAACATCTCTGGTTATAGACAGCTAAGGGCTCTGCAAAAAGCAGTAACTGTGGAGACTTTCAGTGGCTCGTTTGCCTCCAGGTCCTCTGCCATCACTCCTGGTAGAGCTACCATCCCTGCAGCCCAAGCAGTGCTGCAGCACTCAGAGGACTCAAGGATCACTCCCCATTCAGGGCAATCTTCAGACAAGCAGAGATCTGCTGGACCTGTCCCCACCAACCCAGCTCAGTCTAGAGGAAATACCTTAAGGATGATGTACAGAATCAGCCCACAACTCCTGCCAGAGGGAGGAGCAGTCGCAGGTGAAAAGCTCTTTCCCTCCCAGATGTGGAAAAGGATCTCTGTCCGCAGCACCAGGCTTTTTACAGGCTGATGATAGATGCACTACACAATATTAATTGCAACAGCAATCACTAATCTGATAACTTGAGCTTTCTGAGTACATTCCAGCAAAGCAAAACAAGGTAATCCTCATGCTACCTGACATTTGCCCTCAGAAACAAGCCTTTATGAGAAACAAAAGCACATATTAAAAGCTAAGGAAAAAAAGAAGATTAAAGGATAACATTTTTAAAAACACCTAGTATTTCACCTAATATTTCACCCAAAGAATGCAATCAATCACTGACTTCAGTCAGAGCAGAATCTGGCTAATACTGACCATACTAGGACATCACTGCTTGGGTACAAATGACTAAAAGACCAAATAATCCAAATTAAATCATTTTTTATAACAATCATTCACTTTATTTTATTAAAGTTCACATTTGAAAATAAAATGGATAGCTTAAACTTATCTAGGTGTTTGAAAAAAAATCACACTCAGTAAGTCTTCACCTAGTACAGAAATAGATTTATAAATAAAGAAATTAAGATCACCATAGTTATGATCTCAATATTCCCATAAGTCAAAAGATTCATGACGCCTACATTCTAGAACTTGACATCTGAAGCTCAAAAGCCAAATCTAATTTTCAAAAATTCTGAACTTTCAAAACAAAAAATTGACATAGAAGAAGTGTCTCAATGTGCTAAAGGGAGAACAAGGATCATGTGTGTTTTTTGGATAACAGTCTGAGCTTGGAGAGAATTTGTGTTTCTGTTGCCCAAAAGGCAGACACCTTCCTGGGTGATTTGTATGCAGGGACTTGCCATTTGATTTTAAGATGCGTACAGCTTGACATGTGGCATTAAGTGCAATAAGCATGACAAGAAGAATAAATAACTTTAACAGCAGGAACTAACTATATACCAGCACAGAATTAGTACATTGATACTGTAAATACCTGGTGCAAATAAGACAATACATCTCAGTTAAGCTGCAGATTTACATGACACTTTGTGGAACCATGATGATACATCTCTGCTATTGGGTCTTGTGTTCACTGATTTATGTCCCTTAAGACTACCATTAGCATGTCAATGTCCTGAACATCTTCTCCAACAGAGTGCTGCTAAAAAAGCAAAAAAAAATTGCTTCAGAAATGGTGGCGGTGGTGAGAGAGAGGGGTTCCTCCCAAACATCACATTTTCTACGAGAATTAAACCCGCCTTCAGCAGCTTTCCAAGCAAATCTTCGTTCCCACTTCAGAAACAATTTCTTCATTTAGAAGGAACATCACTAAAGGGCAAGAAATTGGAACAATATGCTACCAGAAATGGGAGATTCACTCTTTCAGTGGTACCACAGACTTGGCTCCTAGTCCTGGCAGGTTGTGGGAAGCTGCGATTTAAAGCAGCGATATTTTCACCTCTACAATAGCTATTCTAAGCTGCTTACAGACAGCTTAAACAAACGAATCCTGAGACTTCCTCACTTAGACTACAGCAAGCAAGGCACATGATTCTGCAGGTGGAGGAATTTGAAAAGCACACTAACACTTTTCCAAAGCTCTCAAACATTCTAAACCCACGTTCTCTTTCAACACGCGGGGAGCAATACAAGTTTTTCAGCGCAGATTAAAGATGATCACACAGACAGTTAGTGAATTCTAAATAATCCCAGACCTCATAAGGTATTCACTCTGCCCTTAATTTCTAGGCACACAAATCTCCAAATTCTCAAATGCAGACTCACAAACAGGAAAAACACTGCTTCACTGCATTGTTTGAATTCTTTCCAGTTTCACTGATCTTGTACAATGCTTTGAAGTAAGGCTAGTTATTTTATATGTGAGCTACTTATTAAATTATCATCATTTCAGAAGAAGATTATCCATATGAAGCATAATTCTGGACCCCAGCACATTCATGTATAATACATACGCACCATGTTCTTGATTGAAAGAATTAACATTTACATCGCCTAAAATTCAATGGAAGTAAAACCAGATAACCCAGGAGCTTTGTGCTGATTATATGTCTAAGTAATATCACCTGAGTCCTAGTAAAGATTGTCCTATTATTAATTGCTAAGAAAAGTAGTTATTTCAATTTAAGTTACAAATAACTTGAACTCATCAAGAAGCTCAAGATCTGCTTTTACAGTGACAGCACAAAACCTCTGGAGAGTCTTCTGCAAATGTTTTATTTTCTTCTCTTGCAGATGATATTAACCAGCCAATAGAAGATGACTGCAAGAACATCCTTGGAAATATTGCAACATGCTCCATTTCCAGTTTAAACTTCAGGTATCAAAGATGACCTTTAAATAGGCATGAGTTAATATATTCTTGATAAGAAATCTTCATCTATCTGTATGCAGACACACAGCAACGTGCATTTCTTTCCCTCTGCAGCTAGATAGGTATAAGGGAGGAATGCAAGTAACAAATCTGTTCTTTAGGTTAAAATAACTTGGCATAGGTTCAGATCCCCTGTCCAACAAGTAAACAACACAGTTGAAAGAGATTTCATAAGCATTAAGAAGCACAATAAAGGACTCTTTCTGGGGCTAAACTCAAATAGTTGTAATTTACTGAGAGCAAGAGAAAGTAATTTTGTAGTAGAATGGATGCAGCAACATGAGGTGCTAAATTGCATTTTGAGTTTCATCAGTGGCAACTGTAATGAAGATGGATCTTATTGATAAAATAATTCCTTCTACCAGCAACCTGAATTCCACCACACCATTAACTCATGCTCACCCAGCTGTAAGTGTTTTCTGGGTACAAGCTATTCTAATACACAAACATCCACAAATTCTTAAGACTCTACTCAAACCAGTGATCAGAACAGGGACAACTTCGTTTATTCTCAAGTACACCAAAAATAAAGCACTAATTTTAACAGGCCCCCATATATTTTCCTTTGTCAGTTTTGGAAGTAAATTAACACTTTCAAATGTCCGCTGGCTCTAAGTCCTATCTACTTGCTCCCTCAGTAATGTCTGAGGTTGTTCCTACAGGACCAACAATGAGCTCCACCCAGCCAGTAGCACAAAAGTAATGGGGAGAAAAAATGGAAGCTTTCAATCTTTTATATTCACAGTACAACAGCCTTACAACAGAAAACTTGGGTGGCAATCTGGCCGTATATTTATTCCTAAGTACAAACTGCAGCATTTAGTGTTCTCAGTGACCAAAACTTTTCACAATACAGTACAACACCTCTTCAGCTTGGGATGCCTGTTTCACAGTAAACACGCAGCACAAAGTTTACATGCTCCTACAGAGCCAACAGTTCAGTTTGTAGCAGGTGTACCACAAAGAAACCTTTCTCATCACAAAAATGGCATGGTGGAAGTTTGTCAAGAGGAAGCACGTGCAGGAACATAACTTTTTCCTCCTTTGATGGTGCTCGCACATCTCCAGTTTGAAGCAGAAATGACACCTCTAAGAAATGAGGGGTGTGCTCAGTTGTTTCTCCAAACCTTGAAGAAAACCAGGAATTGTCAAGTCTTGCTGAAATTTTAGCTAGACAGCCCTTTCTCCTGATCAGCAAGGCTTAATTTGAAGGCCAGGCAGAAGGAATTGGCCAGCTCAGTGTCAAAGATGCATGTAAGGAATATTCAAGGATTCAAAGGACCCAAAGGCCCTCATCCAGTGCACCCAAAGGCCTGCATCCAGTGCAATTTCCCAGGATTTCCTGTTGAAGAACTCGAGCTCTCCAAAAGACTTTCTGTTCATATATTCAATCTGCCCTTTACTGACAATCAAACTTACACTGGATAATTGTTGACCTCCAACATGTCCCAGAACTTCAGATCAATAGACCAGCCCTTTTCAGGGAAGGGTAACAGGGAAAAATCATCATCTTTAAAACTTCCATAGATAATATAAATTTGCATTTTGGCCTTTAGCTGGATGCATTCCTTAGAAGTCTCCAAAACACACACCACATACACAGAGGTCATAATTGCCCTAACAAGAAACTGTGGACACACTGTTATGTCTAAAACTGCTGGAGCTTCCCATTTCTTTAATCCTCAGATAAAAATTCTCTGTTTAAAACTGTGACCAGTCACTGCAAGGAATAACATCAGGATTTCTCTGTAGCATACAACATAGTGGACTCCGGTCACATTCACAATGCAGTGTGAGGGTATTAACTTCATCAGTTTGCTCCTACTGATGCCTTTGCATTCTCTAAGGCTGGAGATGCAGTCATTGTTGGTGAATCAAGGAGCTTCCTTTGAATTTCCACATGCTAAAAGGAGGAAAATCAATCTCAAATTCAATGCTCTCTCCCCCGCCTCCTTCCAAATGGAAAAAACTGCTCCCGAAGGTCACGACGGCACTACCCTCCGAATCTTACAAGAAAGACATTAGAGCAGAACACGATCCTGTGCTCCATCATTACTGGGGGATATTGGAAAGAGGACAAAGGAATGAGCACGCATAAGTGGGGAGTGGGCTCTTTTCTTGTACTGGTCACATTCAACTTGTTTGTTCAAGAAAAAAAAAGGAGTGGAACAAGACATGCATGCCTGATGCTGTTAGTGCTTAATACACTGGAAAAATTGTTTAGGAACAGTTCATCCTTAAAATTACTCTGTAAAGCCATCAGTCATTGAGATCTTATTTTTATCTGTTGCATGTATGTTTCTTGTAGTTGATCATATTTAAATATACTTCTTTTTCCTGTGTTTTTAGCTTGATTTTCACGTGTTTTGATGTGGATGACTCCCTGAACTTTCCCTTCCTTTCCCAGCCCTGCTGGTCAGTGATAGTGCATATATCTAGTGTTGGTGTTATCTTGGGGCTATCAGCTGTGTGAAAGATCTTTCCATGAGGAGCAGAAGCCTTCTGCCAGTATGGATTCTGAGCTTATGGCCCAATCCTGTTCACCACTATGTGTCCTGTCCACTTAACAGGCTCAATTCCCTAACAGCCCCAAACTGAGGGGGGCAGCAGTAGTAGAAAGCAGTTTTCCCAATGACAGCATATCACAGGTACTTCACTGATCAGCTGTGGGCACTACATGAATTAATACATTATATATTCTTTCAGTTGAGAGGGCAGAGGAAATGTGCAGTCTAATTAGTAAATGCATATTTCATCTTTCAGCTGTAGGACTGCACTGGGGAATATCCCTATTCCTCTATTCTTTCTCTTTCGCTCCCTTTTATTTTTTTTCTTATTGAGAAAGGTGTGTCTGGGGTTTTAAATATACTTGACTCATAGAAGAGATATTCAAGTCAAGGATTCTATCACAAGTACTCATATTTTCTTAGACCACAAATCAAATTTTAAAAATTAGTTTTTAAATATCTCAAAATTTCTAATTTTTATGCACTCTGATGAGTGCAGAATAAAAGTGGTACCTGTGGAAGCTAAAAACATTTGGTGCTGACATATGTTTTTAAAGAACTCAGCCTTGTGTACCAAGGATCATCAGCCTGGAGTGGAACTGGATCATGAGCTCCAGTATAGTATGGGCAGCTGCAATGCAGTGCCATCACAGCAACAACATCATACACTTCTCACTTTGATAGTAACAAATCTTCCAATTTCCAGTCTAAATTTATTCATGGACAGTGTTTCAAAAAGAAATGCAATAAAGTATTGTGCTGTGACTTACACCTTTTGTATTACTTAGATTATAGAAACAATGAAATATGTCATAAATGTCATCTGGATTTATTTTGGTGTGCTGCTGAATGACATTCAGTGGTTGACTCGTCTAATTTAAGTCTGAAGCAACTGTTAATTCATGTCTAGATTGCAGCTGAACAGGAGCCAAAGTTCATTCCACTTTGGTTTTCTGCAAAATTTAAATCAAGGAAAATGCTTAGCATTTTTCTATTATTCTCATTCTGTGAGCAGCTTAGGACCAGAGATGAGAAATCTGTGTCAGCACATGTGAGCTCCTGTATAAAAGAAAGCTCTGAGAAGATCTAGGCTGACAATGGCCAACCTTTGTCTGTGCATAAGGTCAATTTGGCTCCAAGATGCTTATTCCTACTTTGCATATCTGACCCCTCTCCAACAGGAGAGGGCTACAATGCTACAGAAACTGTGCAGGGGCTTCTTTTGCAAGGAGAAAACTGGAAATTATCTGCTTTTTAGTGAGGCCAATGTCCAGCTTCTGCATGGCTTCAAACACAGAGGAAACCCTCACTGCAAGGAATGGGAGGCAACTACCCTAACACAGAAAAGTCTGCTACCTGAGTCACAGCCAGTGAAGGTTGTGCGGCTGCTCTGAATCAGTCTGCGGTCAAACTGACATAATGTACATCTTGTGAGCTCCCTTCAGCAACTGAGGTCTGGTGCAGCTTGGAGGTTGTATGTTCTGGAGCTGGCCAGGTTTTCATGAAGTAAGAGAGAAACCACCTCTACCGAAGTTCTCAATATAAGTGCTGCCCTGAAGTCCCTTGGCAGAGGTTGCACCAGCTCTAGCAGACAAAAACTCCAGAAAAAGTACAAATTTTCATGGGTATGTCATAATACCTTGCAACACACCCACTGGGGATTATGAGTTAAAAGGCAATTGCTTTAAAGCAATATTGGCCTTGTGATATCCCACTTCAAGAACAGTGATGTGGGATTAAGCACATACCCTGTATACATACAGTACATATACCTAGGGAAAAAAAAGAAGAGGTGGGAAAGGGAGGCTACAAACAGCAGAGCAGGTTAAGTTTCCCTAGTTGAAAAAAAGGCAGAATGTCCAATGCAGGCAAAATTCTGGAGAGCCTGAAGGAAAAGTCAAGAGCATGTGTTAAAAGCATTAGGGAACATCAATGAATACAGAAGAACATATTGCAGAGTGTCAAATCACTCTTTTTCATTGATTACACAGTTTGCCATTTCACTACTCCCAAGTTTTATCATTGAGACCTGTACCTAAGAAATTTAAGTCAAAACATGCCTCCAAATGCCAGGTAAACATCAATTTTGTTGAGTATGCTAAATTTAACAAGATAAACTACATTATTTTCCCTGTATTGGGCAAATTTATCTTTGTTTAAATACAGAAATGCACACTTCCAAATCTCCTATCTGAAGTGCATCTTGACAATGATTGCTGAAACAGTCCTCCTAGCCCTTACCTGTCTTTTAAAGCCTTAAGAGAACATATGTGAGGTTACACATCTCTTTCACTCTTTATATTATAATTTATTATAATGTTTATGAAAGGGAATTTGTTCAGAGGACTCAAGCACCTGCCTGCTCTCACCAACATCAGCCGTAAAATCTCCAGCAGTGCTATACAATCATGGAGCTTGTCCAGATATCATTTGTGCAAAATACAGCATGAGACCTCAGCTTGGCCAGGCAGAGTAGTGACACCATAGAATGAACAATAAATTCCCAGTTATGGGGGCTCTGGTCATAAATCCAAGTGAATTCAAACAGTCTAGGGATCAGTGCCTCTTCTGAGTAACAATTCTGCATTGCCACACACTGAGCTTGTACCAGGCCATCTACCTGACAGCTTCAAGGACAGCCCTTACGCCCAGATAAGAGTGTTCTGTGTTATACACCAGTTAAATGACATCAGAATGTGCAACCATGACTCCAAATATGTCCTTTCAGTAAAGCTACATGGAGTAGATGTATGTGAGGATGGTAGAAAGGACATAATGCCATGCTCCCTCAAAATTCCACCATCTGCATTATTTAATGTGGGAATGTAAAATTGAACTATTTCACACAAAAGGGAAAATCCCCTGAAAATTCAGGAGGGAAGCTGTCAGCTGTGTCTAATACCCTACTTCTTGTCACCCATATTCTTCAATGGTAAGAAACTTCACTATGTGGGAAAAGCAATTTTTTCCACCAGCTCTCCTACAATTCCTTAGTAGCTAATTATTTTGTCTTACTCTACCTGTGCAGGTGAGCTCCAAATTGTACCCTAAGCCAGCACAAAGAAACTACAAACAGAACTTTTTTTCACTCTCCCAGGTACAGGACTCTTGTCATTTCTTACCCTCTAAATTATCTACAATTATTTTGTTTAGCAGGCTAATATGGGAACTCTGTTTAATACGACAGAAAGAACAATTTAACTGAGTTGTGCTTTGTATCGCACATTAGCAATCAGCACGTTAATAAGTCTGGAAGATTGATATCAGTTTGAAAGGCAAAACCTACACAAAACAATTAATTAAGAAAGTTAAAACAAATGAACTGCTCAGGATGGAATCGGATCCATGAGACAAGCTGGTAAAAGCCCAGAAGGAAATACTCTAATTGAAAACGGCAGTAGAAGGCACACAGTACAGTTAAACATTATCTTATCAGAAAATTAGCAAAATGTAATTTTTTTTATTGGATTTTTACAGATGTTATTCTTAACCACATCAAAAAAACCCACCTCATGGCTATTGGCACAAATTGTCATAATTACTATAATTTGAAGTCTGAGCTGTGCAGTCACTGCTCAGATAACTATCTCGTCCTCCTTATGCTGTATTAGGAAAGCAGCCGGGAGACATATCCTCTTCATGTGTTTTTGTACTACGTTTGGACTTCATTTGTGTCTATTATCCAATCTCATTCTTGAGAATACTAAAGAATAAATTCTTTTCCCCTAGCTGAAACACTGGAGAAAACCAGGAGGTTAACATTAAGAGAGGTAAAGTTGACTTTAATTAACATACCAATTACCTCCTGTTTGCAAGCAAATTGTTTTATTTCCTTCCATATGCTCCCTAAGGAAGTCTGTCTTTTTTAATAGTTGGTGGTGTAGCCCATGTCCCAGGAACCCCATGCTGTGGAGTTACCAGCATTTTCTAGCCTTGAAAATTGGTGTGAAAGTGCTTTACAGATTGTGAATTGCACAACATGGGAAATTAGCTATCTATTTTGATTGGTTTTCTTATATCCCAGATCTCTAAAACATACACATGTTTCCTTCCTTGAAATGAATGTTTGGGGAAACTAAAATGAAGCGGGGGGAGAGTGTGGTGGATGGAAACACGCCCCAAATGGGATAATTATTCCTTATGCAACATAACTTTACAACATTTTGATAATATGCAGCCAAAACCTGCTTTGAACTGTGGTTCCACTAGCTCCCATGAAAGCTAAGTAAGGTTAGAAGTTATCGGAATTTCGATGAAGGACTTTCCAAGGAAAATCTTAAACACTTAAGGAACTGGTGCTGGTAAATCAGTAAGTGACACTCTTCCTGTAAGTCAGGAACAGGACAACCTCTTCCCCAAAGTGGTGTAGTGCCCTTCTGCAGAGCTGATATTCTTAAAAACAAGTAACACAGGTCCTGGGTCCTACGCACTGGGTAACCTCTAAAGATCCTACAGCACCCTTTTCTCTGGACTGGAGCTCTTCCTCTGAGAATCAGAAACAGGAGCCAAGGTGAGCAACAGTGTTACAGCTACAAATGTGCAGGTATAAGACACATGCTACAGCACACAGCCTGAGATGCCTTGTGCTGTCTCTCCTGCCTGGCCTCCACCTGCCCCAACACGAGGGAATTCTCTGCAATGTCCTGCAAGAGACCTGCTTGCCCTGTCGTAGGGCCTCTCAACAGTACTTGATCTTCACAGGAAAATCAGCAAGTAGATAGTTATTGTCCCTACTTTATTCGTGGGTACACTTACACACAGAGATAATAAGTAAAATCCTAGAACTCTCTGTAGAAATAAGTGAATCCCAGGAACTGGAATGCGCTGATTACTCCTGAATCTTGCAGTATGAATAAATAAAAATACAAAATTTCAAATCAGAAGGGACACACTAGTCCTGATTCCCATCTCACTGCCTTGTTACAGGCAAAAGAATACAGAAGGTGAAAGCAGGACGCAGTACATAGCCCAGCAAGGCTACCCAGGTGTAATTCTGTAACTTTACCATACTGTGAAAACTATATGGGTCATAGGTTCAGTAGATCTAATATCCAGGAGGTCTTGCCAACATCCCACAGGTGTGCACAGGAGTGCAGTATGTGAAAGGAAAGCAATTATGTGGGTGGGTACACACACAAAACGTGTTTCTAAATCCCGGATAAATTCATTCCACACATCTGCATCCATTTCACATTGAGGAATTAGATAAAGGGGAAGAGGAAGGGGGGGAAAAAATATCTCTTTTAAAGATACCTGAACATTAATGCTGCTCTTTGGCTGGCTCTGTCCTCAAGCATTTCACCCTTCCCCAAGACCTACTTCAGCAGACCCTCTGTAAATGGGCAGTGACAAGCCCAACCCAGGCATCCTGGGGTCAATACACAAGTTTTTGTTGACTTCAACCCCACCTCCTATGCAGACTGTGCTTCTAGACTGGAGGGAGGGAGCTGCAAGTAGGAACAAAGTGAGAGAGAGGCATCCCCCCCGCCTTCCAGTGTAATTGACAGGAGGGATTTTCTTGGGGATTTTAACTTGAAAACCAAACAATAAGCTACAATCCAGTCATTGTTCTGGTCACTTTACTCACATGTTACAGACCTTTATTTTATTCTGTGTCTGTTTTTGTCCTCTCAGTTTACACTTGTAGAGGTAGGGACCTGGCTATGCATCTGTGTTTTTGGAGTGTTTCCACAATGCAAAGGAGAGGTTATACTACAAGCAGACTAAGTGTGACAAAGTGACATTATACCAGGCCAGCAAGGAGCATAACAAAAGTTGAAGTGAGGTCTCTTGGGTCTCAAAGAACACAAACTATGGAGTCAGCTGGACTTTGTGTGTAGAGAAGGAGGGGAAGAACACAACTCGTATCCTTGTATTACACTACTCTCTGCAAAATATATGCTTAGAAATAGATAAATATCAGGCAACAGGTGATGGCTGCACTAAATTAACTTACACATGATAGATCAGGAATGCAGAATACAATCTCTTTTTAAGTGCAGAAAAATTGGTGCTGAGAAATTGGATTAGCCTCCTTTGCTGAGGAATACTTTAATCTTCTCTGTACCTCTCCAATTTCTTGTTGGTTTTTGAAGGCATGCTTTACTTAGTGCAATTGCCCTTCCCTATTTGCAAATAAAGGGCTGTATCCTGCAGTCCTTTCCCTGAATGATACAATTTGGACCTTAAACTGCAGTATATTATTTCTACATGAAATTTTCCCTATTATAAGAAAGCTTAACCTTCAGTGATTGTTAAATTTACTGACTGTTAATATTAAAGAACAGCAAATGAATGTTATTAATATAACAGATACTGTTGTGATAGTAGAATCTAGATGTATATTTATTTATATTTACTGAACAGATCAAAGGCATCCAGTCTGCAAGGGATACATCACCTCCACATTTTTACAGCCCTCTCTTCTCCCTGCTCCAGTAACCCCATTTTTATTTCTTCAGCAACACCTCCATTTCCACCCTATTATATTTTGTTATATGGCTCTCATGTCCCCTTCCTGCTGTACCCCAGCTGTCTGTAGCATTTCCCCTGCATTTGGCCTGCACAACACTTCAGATGCCCAAAGCAGACAATCTCTCAGTGGATCCATTCCTCTTTGTTCCCAGGACTGTCAAATGCATCTCACACCCAGCAGAGCTCTTGTGCACCATGTATGACAAAGCCCAAAACTCAATCATGCTTTTAGCTACCTGATCTCCACAGGTGCCAAGGAAAACAAGGCATAAATGAGCTTCATTTTTGGTCAAACCCAAAATTCTTAAAGTGGGTAGGAATTTCCATATACTTATAAAGTCCTTAGAAAATTACTTCCCAATAAAGCTATATATATATATATATATATATATATATATATACACACATATATATACACGCATACACAAACAAACCCTCAGCCATACTTCCAAAACTCCATCCTTACGGGCTGCCAAAAAAGAACAACTCATTTTACGAGCACTAAATAACTCAAACCATCTGGGAGAAAGAAACCACAGCATTTAACTTTTTCTGGTTTTCCCTTTTGCACTTCATTTAGCCCTTTCTGCCCATGCCTGCTGCAGCCCAGGGTGCTCCCCTATCCCAGGATTAGCAGAGATCTCTTCCGATTGCTCACACCTGCACCTCAGACCAGCTCCGTTCCGCTCTGTGCAATCAGCCGTGCCTCCATAAGGCCATCAGCTCCCGGGCTGACAGGCAAACAGAGACCCACCTGATGGGTCAGACCAGACACCTGCAAAGGGGCTGAAGAAGGAAGGAGAGGGGAGAGGGAGGAAGGGAAGAGGTGGAATTACACAATTAAAAGACTGGGTTGATGTTTTGAAGAGGAGGAGTATTACCTGCTACCCACAGGCACATAACAAACACCTGACTGTGAAAGCAGCCCTCCTATGCAACTCCCAGTGAAGTTGTTTGCTTGTTTAATACCCAGTGGAGTAGGTCCCATTGATAGAAATCAATCTACTGGTTTCAAAACAAGAGGTCAGGTCTCCTAACTGCTATTGTTTTGGAAATCTAAATTTAATTTGCCACCAAATCTCCATTACCAAAATGCAAAGAAAGACCGGTGAAACACTAAACTATTGCTTTGTCATAGATGCACGCTGAATAAATGAAGCCAACTGATTTTCCTTTGTTTCAATTATATCTGTGAAATGAGAACATTAAACTCTGACATTCTCCTACAGCTGGATTATGCCTGTGCCAGACAATTGCCTATTACTGATCAGAGAGAGCACCCTGAAACATCCATAACTAAATATGATCAGTAGGGTGTCTTTATGCTTCAGTGATTAGTTTTAACAAAAGGGCACACAGACTCCAAACCATATGTGATTACTGCTGTCTCAAAGTATAAACATGCATAACAGTGTTCCTGAGACAGTATCACAACTCTTACACAAGTGTGACCATCCAGGGCCCAGCACAGATTCATCATTTGAGAAGAATAAAATTGTATATAAAACAAAAAACCAAACAAACATGTAGAAGAGAATGTCAGAATCAGGTGTTTGCTCCTGCTTATTCCCTGTCTTAAAATTCATTTCAGATTAATTCACTGTACACAGGGGTCTCATCTCATTATTAATATCACTTTAAATCTTGTTCTGGAAACTGACAAAACTCAGGCCTCAGCTGATGTTATTTACTTCTGGGCCATCCATTCATCAAAGGTAAGGATGTGACCTGGAACCCGTTTTAGCTCCAGCTTATGAACTGAGGTGTAAAGGCAGCACTTAGAAAAGGGATGGCAGTAACATGTGCCTCTTCAGGCAGCACTGAGCCCCAAGATCAATTCTTCTCTAATTTTACTCCTTGTTTCTAACTACTGCAGAAAGTGCAGAAACCTAATGTTGATACAGGAAAGAGAAGACATGATCTCCTTGCTTTGTAAAGTGACAGACCACAAAGCACTGTGACCTTGAGCTACTGTGGGACAGATCATGGGCACTCTCCTTTCCAGGGCACTCTGTACTTCAGCACTAAACAGACTTATTTTGCTCCAGCCATGGCGTTTACCCTTGTAGCAACATCAGCACAGCCCACAGCACCCAAAACATTTGCAAGAACCACCTCAACCTTTATCTACCAGAGAGAGAGAGACAGGATGCATCAGGGTGAAGATGAGTACAGCGGAAACACAGAGGCAACTGGCAAGGTCTGTGTGTACCCAGTGTCCACACCCAAGACTTCCCACAGGTAGGGTACCCATGGAAAGAAGGCACTGAGGAAGTCAAAGATAATTGAACACTGTGGTTCCTTTGGACAGACTGTATCACACAGCCCTCACTAACATGCCAAGGGCTCTTTTCTCTCTTATCAGGAGCATTACATTACCAGTGATGCCAGATTGGAATGGCTCCAGTCCAAGTACAGATTTGTTGACACTTCCCTACCTCTCAGCAAGGACAAAGTTTATCCCAACTTTACCTGTGCTTAGAACTCTTCTTTCTGTGACCAGTAAAGAGCAGAAATTGTCAAACCCTTTGGATGTATCTGTTTCACAACTACATGTAAAATCTCTGAATATCCAGCAGCATATTGACAGTCATTGCTCAGTCTTGGATATTATTTTGCAGCTAAAATCAAAGTAAGAAACAATTAGCATCATCCCACTTTGTAACAGAGTATTTTATCAGCTGAGTAGAATGCAGAGCATAATTATATGGCTACATCCAGAGATTACACACTGTGTCAAATGTCAAATCACGTCATGTTAACCACCAAGTTATCCTGAAATTGTTCAGCGATAAGTGAGAAAGAATTTGGTCTCTCTCTGTGTGGTCTCTCTGCTGGGTGCATATTTTCCAGCTGTTATCCCCCTGACCTGCATACCTGCTGTGGACTCCTTCAAGCTTATCAATCAAGCTAGAGAACAGAAAGCCTAGCCTGACATCTGACCAGCTAAGAGGAAGCGAGCAGTAACCCTCTGCTATCTAGTCCTTTTCTACTTATCCCCATGATGTAGGAAATGAACCAACACCTTGCAGAAGAATAATGAATGCAGCTGATGGATCAAGGTCAAACAGGCCTGACAGGTCCTTAAAAAAAAAAACCACCAACCAAAAAACCCCACCAAGAACTCCCTATTTACTCTTAAAGTTAAACCAATACAGTCAACATTTACTTACAAATGATTAATGTAGAATGGAAACTTCCTGTTATTTCTCTAGTTTGAGGTCCGTGAATAAGTAGTGAACTTCAATTAAGGCTTTTTTTCATTACAGGCCCAGAAAAGAGTAGATCACCTACTTGCGCCTTTGAAAGATCATTTCTACAGGGCACATAGCCTCTGTTGGTAAGCATTGACTTCTATTTGGGGAATATAACATTTTAAAGGAAAAAAGGACCAAAAGCAGTAGTTTCCATGTTCTTCTCCTTTACAAGTATTAAACCCATTCACATAAGGGGAAAACGAACATATAATATTATTAGATGACTGGAAGGACAGAAAATGGTATCGAGGCCAGGCCTGTAGAAATTACAATAGCCACATATAAGACATTTCATCCCAACCTTCTGCAGAAGCACCAGTCCGTGCATCTTCAGATTATCTCCCACTGGACACCTGGGAATTTTGCTTGTTTTTCAACTTACTAGTGGCATTTTTTAAATTCTCCTTTTTGACTGATCAAATAGTAAAACAGCCCCAGCCAGAATTTAGTTTATTGAGTGCTGCTAAATTTTGAAAGTGTTCTTTTCTAATCTATTGGCACTTGAAGTTTTCCAAATCAGTGGAATACAAATCATCATAGATGAGTCCTCTTTCATGATCCCTGGTCTTAGAAGCAACATGGGTATAAAGAACAAGATCAACATCACCTTCAATCAAGGATGTCCTGAGTTTTATTAACAAAAATCAAAGCCTTTTAAGCCAATAAGGAAATTGGGAAGGAAATTCAGGACTGGGTATGTTGGGTTTTAAACCACTATATACAACTGGATCTGTATCCCTTGAGGGAGTCAAAAAAAAACACCAAAAAGAAAAGACTGCACCATGCATGGAGCTTAGCTTTTTCTTTAACCTATATCCTCCCTTTTAGTGCAGCTGTTTACCACCACCTCTCTAAATCTGAGAATATGTTTTCTATGGATGCTCTGTCCAATTTTAATAGAAATTTACTATAACCACCAAATATGTAAAAAAAGAAAAAAAAAAAAAAACCAACAGAGCCCAAAAGAGATTAAGAGGCTTAATTACACCACACCTATGCAACATGAGGTGCTTAAGCAGTGACAGCAAAGAGATTCCTTTTCTCAGAAAAAGATCAGATATGGGAAAGTACTGACACATTAGCAGGGCCCACTTGTGTGTTAGTCTTAGACCACACTAATGTAAGTTTGGTTTTTTTGTTATTTATTTATTTTGCACAGAATACAGAGTGGGGAGAATATAAAGAATAACTCCAGGCACCCTTTCATAACTTTCTAGTATAAAAATTCATTAGCATTCCACTAACAATGAACCTTTTAAACCCAACTGGAGACATTGGTTGAGAGTTGGCTTTCTGAGATTTCTGTCTCCTCCTCTCCTCATCCAACACTTCAAAGGAATGCCTCTTTTCTATTAAAAGTCTGTGTCTTGTAAAAATTTACCACACCCTAGAATTTCCCCTCTTGGAATACACTATTCAAAACTTGTAATCCGGGCATCTCATTTTTAGAAATTTCCAGAACAAGCCCAACTGGAATGTGATTGATCAGAGAAGGAAGAGGAGGATGTGTTTTGGTAATTGTACTTTCTTCTTCTCCATAAATCATAGAAATTCAATATAAAATAGTTCTTCCACAATCCAGTGAGAGAACCACATACAAGTCTGGTAACTCCTTTCTAGCCCAGCAAGATACAGCTCTGGGATGAAGAAATGTGGACACAAACACACCAGGACTGGCATCTGACTAGGCTTGTGTAACACCAGGCAAGCAAAGAGGGCAGCTGGGCTCTCACAGATCCAAGTTGGAGTCGTTTTGGTGCCATCTTCTAACAGGAACAGCAGAGGGCAAAACTCAAATTGAATGAAAGGTGAAATCAGGTAGACTTCAAGATGGGAACAGACTTCGAAATGGGATTTATATCCAAATACTGCTTGAAACAGCAACAACACACTTGATGATGCAGTGCAATGCTAAAATAAACAGTGCTGTATTTACTTGAGCCTCTTCACACTGAGGGCAAAAGGAAGCCATTGGCACATTTTTTCCATGCAAATGAAGCTCGAATAAGGGTCTGGGGCAAATCTGGAAAATCAAACAGGCAAGGCCAAAAAGAAATAACAGCAGGAAGCCTACCAGGTGTTTCTGAATTTACTTTTTCTTATTTTATTTCTAAACAGATTAATTCTCTTGAATCACTGCTAAGGAAACACAAAAGGAAAATAAATTCATAAATTCTGCTTCCTTTCCTATTTTTAGGCAGGAAAAACTTGAGAGTTTTTTTAATTAAGTTTCAAAATCTGCATTCAGTTACATCTAAAAAAATAGGTAGAAATGCATAGTGCTGGCTTTTACTTCTGTTAGTTTTACAAAAAAAAAATAGACTGGAGAGATAAATATGAAGTCATCACAAGAAGGTTCTTTCTCTTGCCACTGTTCTACACAGCTGTTGTACAGTCCAGAGTTATAATATCAGTGTTCTACAGTCATTTCAACTGGCATAATTACCAAAGTATGGATTACTCCAGGCAAGCCATGTCCTCAAGGCTCCCAGACACTGCAATTGTCAACAAGGCACAGAATTAAAAGTCACCAAAGCAAGGATATTTCAACATATTGGAATTCAGAGATTTTGAAGTAGGGATAGATCAAACATGGATTTCTGTTCCCTGCAGAAACAAGAGCAGTACTCTTGTGCAAAGTATTACCTTATGGAAACTTAGTCCTCAACTGGGCAACACTCACTAAGTGGTACAAATATTTCCTACCCAGGGTCAGAGGTGACAGCATAGCAGAACTTTTACATCAAGGCCATCTTTCCAGACCATACTCAGACAGTCGCTGCCAATTTTTAGAGACATATTAAACAACCTTAACAAAATGAAGGCTTTAATTTAGGAATTTCCACTTAATGATCTCAGAGCTTTTGCAGAAACAGAAGAGTAAATTTAAATTAAATATTCCTTATTTGGGGGGATACTTAAGCATAAAAAAAGAAGATTGAAAATGATATGCAATATATCAAAGTGAATGTGAGTCAGACGTGGTTAGAACATACTGAACAGGAGATTAAATATTAGTGAAAAAATAGATTCATCACATAATTTACAAGCATTATTCAATAGATGATGGTATTAACTGAACAGTGAGGATATTTGATGCTGTATCTGTAGGGATTTGGTGGTCTCACTCCTAATTCCTACTCTGTTGCTATAACCAGAAAGGCCATACAATGAAATCTAAATATTCCCACTAGCATTTCCTCTTAGCCATTTTAGGAGAGAATTGATGGTCTCTGGTCTGCTGATAAAAATAACTCAATAAAAGAAGAGGAATTTGCAGTACCATTAGGTAGGAAATTTGCAAGCAGGTAATCAATGCTCTGCAGGGACAGAGTGAAATCTGCTGCATTCCAAATGCTGCATCTTCATATTCCAAGTAAAACGAGCCCCATACAGCTCAATTCTGAGGCTATTCAGATGTGGATTTCTTTTCCTGGATTCCCTGGATTCATAAAAGGGAAAGAGTGAAGCATTTTCCCTCTCCAGCCCATTCCTGGCTACAAGTACGAAGAGAACAAAAAGCTGACTAGCACAACCATGTTCCTCACTTGCAATTTTGGTTAGGGCCTTAGATTCCAGCTCCACCCCACCAAACTGCCATAAATCTGTGCAAGGATCCGGCCAAGGCGCACACACAACAAACAAGAATGTCTGCCATGCAACACTCAGCTCTATGTGCCATACCATGTTCATCATCGTAATGAACTTCAGGAATTACTGAAAGGCTGCCTATTTGCCAATCCAGGGTGCATTCATCACCAGGGCTGCATAACCACAGCACACATCAAGCCTTTGTACCCAGAACACACCCCTTTTGGGTGTTCACTTGGCTCCTTTTGCACAAAAACCTCTACAAAAATAAGGACCAAGATGCACCTGTTCTTACAGTCATCTGTGTCACAGAAAGGACCTCTGTATCAGGCTCTGTTGCCCTGATTCAGAGAATAAAGGTATGTGCAGTGCCACCTCATGCTATTTCCTCAGATAAAAGGAAAAGGCTTCCATCTACAGTCCATTAAACACAATTTTATCTTTACAATATGTTCCACATTAGAAATAAACAGCAACTTGGATTATCTTTATTTTTAAATGATCACATTTTTTGCCATCAAGGACAGATAAAACCTCCAAATGAAGAGCACACCAGACAATTATTTTAAAATACACATGTTTCTGAGTAACACTATGTAAAAGAGAGATACCACCTCCCACATACACACACACACACACACACCCCAGAAAGGAAACTAAAAAGGAAAAATAAGGAAAGAAAAGACACCTTTTCGTTCGTAGTGCAACCTGCACACAACACTAGGGGTATTCGGTAAGAAACACTGATTGCATTGCTGTTATTTGAGTTTAGATTCACTCTAACTTTCAATCACATCACCTGTACTCTTCCAAAACAGATTCAAAGATCTAAAAGAGCAGCTTGATAAAAGAGAGGGACATTTATTTATTTATTTATTAAAAGGACATTTTTCCCAGACTTTAACTAAACCTCATCTACTCTTGTCACTCTGGGCAGACAGTTGAAAGCAATATTAGAGGAGGTAATTGCATAGATCAGTCAACAGCCTTTGTCCCCTTGCCACTGAGACTTACAGTAAAATGGGCACAAGAAAACATTGTACTGGATTAAAGGCAGGTCTTTTTCTCCAGTTGCTTGCTGCTTACCAGCTGTTGTGTTCAATGGCAGGGACAGAAGCTCTGGTGGTATCTATAGGGGAAATCTAGCCTGACACTGGCTCTTCCCCCCACCCCCCTTTCTCTCTAGGCTTGAAACAGATTACTCTTTGTTTTTAAAGTGAAACTTTACCAAAAAGTATTCTATCTTGTCATCTACCATTAAGTCATTAATCATGTGTACAGAGCACTTTACTAGCTATGAATTTTTAGAATTCTGCATTTACAAGAACACCATCGCTGTAACTTCTCAGGTTGACAAACATTTTTCTGAAACCTTTGATCTTATTTGGAGCAACTCATGAAAAGACTCAGACTAGCTGCTTAAACAAACAGTACGGGGAACAGACAAATTTTATTAACATTTGATTGTAAATCACTGGCAGCAGCCCACATGCTGATAAAAACAGATACTGTACTGTCAAAGAAAGACTGTACCTGTTATGAGTATGTCAGAACAGTTGCAAGAAAGCTCCAAGTGTACCTTGTAAGTGACAGAATTACAGCTGCAAAGTACAGTGAGATTGAATACAAATCAAAGGGCATTGAACAGACATGCAACAATAGAATTAAAAAGTCAAAAATAGAAATTGTTTTGTGTCAGACATACATCATCAGCACCATCTTTAGGAGGGGAGTCATCACTCAGGTTTTGACAGCACAGACTGTAAATGGATTCTGTTTCCACAATAGTACATTTTATCTTCATGTTCTGACCTAATTCAAAAGCGTTGAAAAGCACAGTGTTGAGACTGGTGCTGGAATTCTTAAGCCAAGTCCTATCATTTTAACCATGCAGTAGTTTAATAGGACTATTACAAACAGCAAAACAACATCAGCTCCATTGCAGCATTTGCATCACATAAAAGCATTTTATAAGAAAACATTCAAAGCCAGCTCATTTGTAGGTGTATGTTTAAATACCTTTCCCACCTGAAAGTTGCATACAAGAGAGTTGAAAACAAGTCTTTTGTTATTGATTACAGAATTTTCTAAGTTACTGCTTGCCTCAGAAATTATGATCTGAACTTCTATGGGAAAAAAAAACCCCACCTCATTCTGAAATAATTACTCTACCATTGTTGGGGTTTTTTCTGAACTTTCTAAAAATTATAATCAAAGGTATATATGACATTGAAAGTGTTTTTAAATACATAAATTTCTACCTCCACTCAAGGTAGACTTTAAACAAATTATGTAAATTTATTACCTTTGTAGAAATTTTAGTCCAAGTTTCTGATACACACTTTGTGGTTAGGTACTTATCCTCATGGATTGAGCCAAAACCTCGGACCCAAAGAAGTGAAAAATTTTGAAACCATTTACAAAAATTTATGTATGAACTGCCATAGAGACAAAGATCTTTTTTTGTTTTCTTTGACTTCATTTTTATGAGAAACAAGTTTAGACTTGAACAGATACCTAAACTCCAAAGTTTTTCAAGAAAGGGGCTCCCAGTTAGCTTCCTGCTGGAAGGGGAAGTAGTGCATAATTGTGTGGGCACAGCCGCAGAAAGTTTAATCACGGAAACCCCCTCCCTCCATCTCCCCACTCATTCTCACTCCTGCCCCCTTGCCACAGTTTGCCACTTTGTTTCCTGCAGCAGCCTAGCAGGTGGAAATTTAATCTGGATTCCCCACCAAGACCTACGCCATGTGCCTGGGAGCTGTTTCAGCCTTTCTCCCACTCTGCACACCAACCCTTCCCCAAGCAACAACACCCCACAGGGGCCTCTTTGGGAAAGGGCTGGAATTCCTGTGCATTTGCCTTTGTTTAGAGTGGAAACAAGTGATTAACTCTCTTTACTGTTAATGGAAGTTAAGGGCAGTGGTTAAACTTGCCACTTTCAGCGGGGTTTAACACACCTGAGAACACCACCTTTTACAGAAGGAAGCAAGAAAACATGCCAGCGCTAAAGAAGCAGTTGAATTTGATATAACAGCCCCTTTTTGTAAGGTTAACTGCATTCAAGTCTGTGGAGAATCGCAGGGTTGGAGTCACAAAACCACTTTCAAAGGAGCTTACTCACTTAGCCTTTGCATTAGGAGACTTCCCACAAAAGTCAAGTCCTAGAAGCCTATGGCACAGCCATATAACAACACACCTTTGTCCCAGGATACCATTGAGCAAATACCCTCACATTACCTTTAAAAATAGCCCTTGGAAATGTGTAGTTGCATTAACTCCTTGTGAGACATTTTGATATCTTTACATTCCCATCTAGATCCACCTTAATACAGGGCAGACCAATATTAGGATTGCAGATGGACAAACACATCCCAAAGGATGAAGATTTAATAATCTAGGAGAGACTGCACATTGCCTTTAAGAGTCCCTTTTTTGGCTGTCAATTGTGGCCACATCAGCACACCCAAGCAGTTGCTGACATGCCTTACATGAACTTGCAATTAAGATCCAATATCTCAGATGAAGACATTGAATGCTGAGCCTGGATCTTGTTCTCCTGTTAACAGATAAACATATAGAGTGCAGGACAGTGTTCAACTGGTCTTACTTCAGACACCATATCACTGCTTACAAATTGGATAAACTAGCTTCACTACACCAACCTGAGATGCAAATCAAACAATAGGATTCCCAGGAGGTTGCAGATGCAAAAGGTAGG
The DNA here is from genome assembly GCF_009650955.1 of Corvus moneduloides. NCBI lineage: Eukaryota > Metazoa > Chordata > Aves > Passeriformes > Corvidae > Corvus > Corvus moneduloides. The sequence goes on from NC_045485.1 coordinate 20,264,782, forward strand.
TTACAGTTCCATGGCCAATTTACATGTAAAGTTGCCACAACTGTACATGAGGAAGGGAAACAGCCTGTCATCTGTGGATTTGCATATGTAATTAGCAGGGTTAAATAGAAAAACACATGTAAGTTTTATTCACAAGTGTTTTTGCATGTGCGCACGTACACAGGGCAGCAAATTGGGTCTTGCAAGTGTGCTGGTAAAACATGTAAAGTAAGAGCTCCACGACACAGAGAGGCTGGGCAAAGGGCCAGGAGCTCCTGAGTTGTAATCTCATCTGTGCAACTGAATCACTGTGGGTTTAGGCAAGTAATTAAACTTTCCACTGTCTTGGTTTTCTACTTGTGTTAGATACAGCCCAGTATTTTTCCCTTCATGTATGAGAAGGGTAAATAAAGATAAGAGCTACTACTTTACTGCCTGATCTTTGCAGTTTAAAGCACCAAGAACAGTAAGTTTATTAGAGTATTTGATTCTAGATTTGTTCTCTTATCCAGCAGATATACAATGATAGTTCCAGAGGATATGACTGATTTATGAATCCTTCAGTGTAGGCACTACATAAAACCAACTACAATTAATGATTTCAGTGACTAAGATAATGAAATTTTAAGATCATTTTATACTACAAATTAGTTTCTCAGGACAAAGTTTTCCTGTTACATTAGTTTGATATGATGGAGGTGTTGCCATCTCCTGTGGTGGTAGATATTTTATAAACATCTAGTAACAACAAAAAAGGAGGTTGTAGTCTACTGCATACCCAACAAGCTCAGTTACTTCATCAGTTTACATGATGTTCTTAAAACAACAGCTCTAAATCCTTCTAGGACCTTACAAATAAGCTGCAAAGTAACCCTATACAGAAGCCTGGGTTCAGAGAGTGGAAGTCTTCTCTGAGATATGATTTGCTTTCTTTGGTCCTTGCAAAGTCCCACAGTTAAATTTAACCCTGCTTGACCAGTGTCACTTAGATCAGTGTGAAAAGGAACAGACCTTCTACAGTAGTAAAACAGCTCAACTTATATCCTGTTCTACAGTGACTTATGTACAATCATTAGTATGTAATTTACAGCTCCTAACACAACTCTTAGCTGTTTTGGCCTGTAATGTGTAATGGGCTGCCAGCTGCACAGGAGGGACTGAACCAACATCTTCAAGGGAAGTCCTACCTGAAAGACTGGATGAGATGGACACAGCTGAAAGATCACAGCAGGTGATAACTCATGCAAGGTAATGTAGGTCCTTTCCTTGTTACTGAACTGTAAACCCTAATTACAATCTCTTCTTTTCACCTGTGAACTGACTTGGAACCTCTGTCCTTGAATCTGCCCCAAATAAATGTCTCCTCCATGGAGAAAGTGAGAAATACAGTGTGATTTATCACCATAAACTAAAGTGAAATGTTCTTATTTAAAGTTTATTGCATCTATTATTTCCATAGAGCATGACTGTTTCCAGCAAATGCCTGTAAGAGTGCCAGCCCTTTTGTATTGCCTGCAGTTAGCTTATCTCCAATTATATAAACAGGTACATGATGACAGTCTTCAGTAATAGAGGTATTATGGGGAAAATAAGGGTTGCTTTACTTTGAGTGTAGGTCTTAGCAGAAAACACATTAAAGCTTATGTGGATATACAAAATAATAGATAGGCTAATTCTATTGTCTGCCTCTCCTAAATTATTTTATTAGATGGAACATATTAATTATAATGAAAGAGAACCCCTGACTCTGTTGGCTTCTAATGAAAATTCCTTGGTATCATCACAGCAGGATTTCCCACCATTTTCTCTTTCTGATGAAATTAACTCCCTATGGTTGGTCACCAGGATAAGCTCATTTTAGCCAATCAGCTTGGGAGCTGCCATTTACCTCACAAAGAGAGAAAAAGGTATCTGCTGTCATAGCAACCAGTGGCTTTGCTCTGATCATCTTTGGATCCTTTAGCATAATGAAAAACACCGGCTTGCTTTTTAGATGATTAATCTTTTCCCCTGTGAACCTACTTGAATACATTAGCAAAACAAGTATGAAAAATTTGTTTATCCCAAGATAATCATTAGAAAATTACCTGCAAGAGTAATTCTCATTAGGGCAGAGTTTGTGAATAGGAGACCATATGGTGAATGAAAACAGCAAGAAAAATCTCAAAGCTGCAACAGGTTGCAAAGTTTACCAGATTTCAGACTGAATGTGGAAATTGGTTAAGCATCAAAAGTTGTGCAAATTTGTTTTCTTGCTAAAATTTCGAATAGGTTACAAGGAAGACTCAACAGATTCTACAACCAGGCCTGAAAATCCTTACCTACACAAACAGCCCTTTTGTGTGTGACCAGTTGTGCTAATTCCAGAGGGCCTGATCCCAACTGCATCTTGTAAACCTGGAGAACCTTAACTTCGGTGGTGCTAAGCTCAGAGCTGAAATATAGAACTAGATTCTTATCTTACACTAGTGTGAATTTAGATGTTGTTATTTTGATATTTAAATGGCATTATAAATTTAAAATTAGAGAAGATTTTGTACAACTTTTGTGAAGCAACTCCAGGAGAAAATGTAAGAGAAAATTAAGATTTCATAATGCACTCTCTGACTTCTTTGGTATTCAAAATCTTATTTTAGCTATGTAAATGATGAGAAGTTAATATTATACTGGGGCAAGGTGAAAGAAAAGTGAGATCATTTGCAGTATTGAAATAGTTTAATTATGTTATACCCACAAGAAGTCCCAGTAGAACAGATTTAGAATTCATACTATGTAAAGTTAAAATTACTCCTCCAGTTTCAACAAATCATTAGAAAAAGATAGAAAAAAAAGGAGGAGGAAGAGATAAAAATTCCTACGAGGTATCAGCTTGGTTCTGAGAGCAAAACCTGATGCGATTCTGTGGAGTCTCTCTCAGTACACTAGAGCAGGACTATTCATACCAAGGGCTGTTACTCTCAATTCTCTTGTCTAAACACACAGATTTCTCACCTTAGCAAGAATTACTTTTCAAAACTGGGTTGTTCAGATAAGTTTCTAGTCATAATCCTAAGACAAATAAATCAGTAATGTCCTCTGTTATCACACTGTTTACCACAGAAGAAAAAATATTTTGCTTCCAACTCTTTTGAAAGTAACTGCAGTGTTATAACATTCTAGAAGAGGAACACTGAGTCCCATCCTTTAACCTCAGTGCCATCATGCATGGTCTTCCAGGCTCAATATTACATGACAATAACAACTGTAACAGGGCATTTCCCTGTGCAACAGTTTTCTTTGAACTCAGTGAATAAATACTTCCCATCAATGATACGAGCAGTTAATTTTAAAGCTCTGCCAGTGGTTTTGTTGCTGTGAGAGTTTTAGAAGAGCATGATATTGAGTTTTGTGTCTATTTTTTTTTTTTTCCTCTGACTGGTGAACACTTGCTCTACTCAGGCTGTATCTCCTTCCTCAAACAGACTTCTAAGAGCTATCACAGACACTAACTAGGTAGGAAAGCACATCCTGGATTACATATTACTGTTGGGTGAACCCAAACCAAGTCCATATTTTTTGTCAAATTACTACCTCTGAACAGAAAGATGTCCCCTAAAAATTAAATGTATTGGATTTCCCAGACCCTGGTTTCCCTCCACTTATTTATTTGCAGCCTCAAAGAGAAGCTGGTTAAAGAGCACAGAAAGGACAGGGATAACTCTTCCCATTGTGGGTGAATCCAGGAAAACAGAAAACTCCCCAGCAATTTACAGCACGGCTCTTCACATACCTACATTTTTTGAGAGTCTTACAAAATCCACTCATTTTCACCTCTCTTTAGGCTGTTCCATGGAAATACCCACAGATAGATCAGAAAAATAAGTGTTCAAACATTGAGGAAAAACAGGCAAAGAGATGGCTGTATTTCCAATTTGTGAGGGTACTTGAAGTGCTGGAATTTGAACTTCAGTTTGCAACTACCTTTTCTGCAGGTGACCTTAAATCCTGGATAAGTTTTGTATGAATTTCTAGTGGAAAATCTCAGGGGAATGGTCTCCAAACTGAACCTCCTTGATTTAAGGTCTGGGTGACAAGAGGTCCCAATCAGCTGCCGGGTACAGCAAGATCAAAATAAGCATGATTAGCATATTCAAAAACCCATTTTATTAAGCCAAGCCTCAAGTATTTAGCATGCAAATTTTTCCAGGGCCCTTGATGGAGCATTACCATCATCACCAACCACTGAAAGCAAAGTGATAACAGATGCAATAGCATCTCCAGGGTGACTTCAGATTTTCATCCATATGAAGTAATTAATCCTTACTTTGTGTATGTCTGGGTGTGTTTATGTGTTTGTTCTGTCTTATTAGCTTACCTATACAATCTACAGTTATCAGCTAAAACAACTGGAAACTTTAGTTTTCCAGTATTATTAACAGTACAGGAATGCACAGATTAAAAAGCATACATCCTCTAAAATGTTTATTCATGGTCATTTCTTACATTCATATTGTGTTAATTTAGCACTGACAAGAAAATCCTGTGCATTTGATGAAGAGCTTTTGCCATACCCTTAATCTACCTCATACCAATCAGGGGAGGTGAAAAATATTCTTTAACAATTAGAACTCCACAGATACATGTTGTGCATTAAATGGTAACTATGTAATTAAAAGGAACAAATTTAAAATCTGACAACAATTGGTGCATCTCCAGCATTTTAAATGATTCAATTATTAATAATTCATGCTCAAAACCCCATATGTGGGCAATGAAGCAGAAGGAGAGATGAAAACGAAGTCTGATCCATGACTAACCTTACATCTGTACAGAGCCTGACTAAACAGAGTTACAGCATTATGTTTTCTACAATATTTACCCAAATACAGTAGGAAATTGTCACACCATAATATGTATTTGCAGTGATGCTCAACAGTTAGTTAATAGCGTGGGGGTGGGGGAAAGCCAAGCTAATGCACAAGAATACAGCCACATGTACAGTTCCATACCAAGTCCAATGAATCAGAGCACTGAGTGGCTTAGATGCCTGAAAGATTTTAATTTCACATGAGTTAAAGGCAAAATTGCTTTTAAAATTTTGAGGATCCAGTCCAGTCATTATGATTTTGGTGCTGGTTTGAACAAAAATCAGAAAGTTTAATCTCTAGTACTGTATGGTCAGACTTTTAATGAGAAGCAGTTATCCTTCTGAGATGCTAGTCTACATTTAAAATAGTAATTAGAAGATGATTCACATTTTCTTGTAGCTCATTTATTCCATCCAGCAACTTGTTCTGAAATGTTATTAGATCTTCTCCCATGAATTTTTTCTGAACTAGCTGAGTTGCACAAGCAACTCAGAATACCACAGATGTCTTTGTACCAATTCATCCCAAAATCAAACCTCATAAGTATATATTTCATCTGTTAACTTACAAGAAACTATTACTTAATTCTAGATCTAGGTTTTTACTTTTTCCTCTTTTTTTTTTAAATCAGCTTTCCTTTTATAGCTTTCTTAGCAAATTTGATGCTGCAATAATCTGCTTATGGAAATAATGGCAGTGATGTGCCTGAGTTAGCTGCAAAACCATTTTTCAAGCAGCCCAAGTCAATGAAGCTACACATTATGTTAAAGTCCTCCTGATCCAAGAACACTGAGGAGCACAGAAAGGGAAGAGGTGCTAAATCCTTGCATTAATATATTGAATTATTACTATAATTTGTGCCACTACTGTATTGCTGGACAAAACTAAGGAGAGGGTATGGTCTAGGAGATCACCCAGGATAGAAATGCATGCACAGTATCCTTAGAAATACAAACCCTAGCAGGCATACAGTGTTATAACTTTCATTAAGTGCCACAGATATTTAAGAAGTAACCCACAATATATTCACGAAAAGTAGGGGTAGGACATATCCATATTTTTACCACTAAAATATATAGTTGATTTATGTGTATTGAAAGAGATTAAAGTTAGTATTTTAAACACACTCCAAAAAAAGTGTCATAAATAGATCTGCTTACTCCTGTGACCTTTTTGATGTCCTGGTTCTAATCATCGTTCCATATGTGGGGGGATGAGGGAAGAGACATGTTTATTCTGCAGCTGATTTATTACAAAATCAAGACCATTCAGATTCAAATTCCACCCCTCTTTAAATGCATTGTTGCTGTTCTCTCTTTTGCACAATTTGCCACCACATGTAAAGGTCAAGTCCACTGGTAAAGTAATTCATATGGTTATCCAGATCCTATCCAAGCCATAAATTAATGTGACATACACTGCCTACAGCATTTCTTCTATTTCTAATGTTATATACGGGCAAGTCCAGCCCAGTTTACTGATAATTAAAGTAAAAATTGCATACACTTCCCCCAAGAACACATACTCCAAACAGGAACTCAGTTGGTTCCAGTGTGGGACTTGCTGAGGGAGACAAGCAATCACCTGTAGCAAATGTTAACTTTCAGCTTTCAGTGGAAAAATTAAGTCTGCTTTACCTCACAATTGCCACCTGTAACATGATCACAGAGTGAAGAGCCAAAGGAGGAAAAAAAAGCTGCAAAATTTCATCAGAATCCTGATGTTCCTGATTTTACACAAAGCAACCAGAAGAGCTGCAGGCTGGTCTCCTAATGCTCTGAAAATTAAGACTTATGGAAATCCCATGTGAACATATTGTTTCTCAGAATGTGCTGTTTTCTTAAAAGTCTCAAGCCCATGGTGAAAGATGCTCTGCAAAGGGGCTTTATATTCTGTAGCTAAAAGGAGCTTTTTTATTTTGAAACCACAGACTGATCATCAATGATGCCCTCAAGAATAGTCAGAGGAGATTAAAACAGGTAGGTTGTTTTTTTTTTTTTTCCTTTTTGGTACATCTAACAGTTTTATTAGTAAACTTAATCCCACAAATAAACTGGAACAACTCACCCCGCAGACTTTGCTGGAAATGAGCTAATATGCACCTGCTGAAGAATCAATGCACAAGGAGGTAGTCTCCTTGGAAACTGCTCCTGATGGTCTGAAATACAGTAGAAAAAGTCACTGAAGGAACTTAGATTAGTGTAGGTGCTGGAAAAGGTGATCAAAGACCAGGATTTTGCCCCAAAAATTAACTGCCTGAAGAGGTAACACTTAAGTATGTTATGCAGCATAAGTAGTGTAGGGAGCCCAGGGTAGACCTGGGAAGAAGAATCTATATTAAAGAAGTCAAGGGAGTCTTTAGAGCCTATGATATGTCATCCATCCCTAAATTCCTATTTCCTTCACTGAGGCTCTGTGAGGCTCTGTTCTGTGGCTGAACAAACATTTTCAGGGCAGTTTAAACCACGAGAAAGTAGTTTATCCAGCATGGCTCAAACTCTGCTCTGAGTCTGGACATTTACAACACCTGCTAACATTTGCCTGTTCTCACATGTTTTTTAGAACATCTTTCATTCCTGATTAGCATTACAAACAGCTACTTTCTGCTGTCCTCTCTCTCCTCCCAAGTCTTTCATAAAACCTGCTGACTGATTTATTCAAGCACTTATCTTTTAACTTGCTGTCACCAGACAGGTGCACACTTGCAACAACCCTTGTAGCTGGGTCCATTTAACAGCTCTGTTAGGGGCCCATCCTTGCAAGACACTGCGCTGCACAGAATTTAGATACACATCGAAAGCAATGATTTAGGGCTCTCTCCAACTTACAGGCAGTTCTCAGTGCCTTA